>NC_052507.1:23560129-24310129 GCF_014356525.2 Nilaparvata lugens
TGAGCACTCTTCTCCTCTGATTTTATCCTCTCATACTGCCTGGCCAGCTTGAGTAGATCGTCCACGGTATAGATTTCTGCTTCCCTAATGTACAGCTTGTACCGGGGTAGAAGATTCTTGTACAGCCTCTGCAGCTGGTGACTTGATTGAACAATCTCCTCTTCTCCTCATGAGAGTCTGAAGTTCTTCTACGTAGTCATCGATAGCCTCGCCTTCACGCTGCCGTCGACCCAGGATTTGAGCATCCAGATCCTCCTCATAGGTTGCTGGATAATAACGGGACCGAAAGTCCATTACGAGTCGTTCCAATGCCGCCAGAACCCTCTTCGGTTCCGCATCCACAGGAACACCTTCCCGCTAGCATTTCTGGTAGCGCCGGGAACAACTGCTCCCCTGTCAGCCCGTAGGCTTGTTGTAACTCCTCGAGACGCTCTAGGAAGCTAGGAGCGTCTCCGTTGCCATCATATGACAACCTCCATCCTCGCACCTTATCGCACACCGTCCCTGGGTCCATAAATGGTGTATGGTGGGCTGCAGCCCGGACCGGTGAGTGCGGTGCCTGTCGTGGCCTGTACTGGTGCGCCGACGACTCCTCTGGTCGCACTAATGCAGGTCTCGCGTGATACTGTGGGCCAGCGTCCACATGCGCCGACATTGACCTCGGTGCGCTGGCTGTATCACCGCCTCTTCAGCGGGAGGCAGCGGTAGCATCGTGAGGCATCGCTGCCGCTGCTCCGCTAACGCCCTCCGCAACTCGGAACAGGTGCCGTCTGTGGGCACCGAGTCTAGGAGTAATTCGACCGCGTCTCTGTTCCGCAATCGATACACCCATGAATGGCATGATTCGCCATCGGAGGCTGGTGAGGCCTCCTCGGGCAGCTTCCCGAGTCTGGAAGACTCCTGATGATCCTCCTCTGCAGGAGGCCACAGAGACGTTGCTCCTTCCGCCTCGTGGTAACTTGTGCTAGCTCCATTGCTAGCCTGGTTCAGTTGTTGGCTTCCTCTGCCGTCTTCCTGTGATGGTCCACAAGAACCTTCCTCAGCTCCGCCATCGTACCTGTTGTAGGTACCCTGCTGCTGCTGCCAGGTCCACTGCTTCTTTCCGGTGGAGTTTGTAGATCCAGGTCACTCCTGGATCGCTGTTTTCCTCTCGCGCCTCCTGGTCCTCTCCGGCGCGACTACATTTCTCCTCTGCACTCATTGCTGTTTTTCTCCTCCTGCCTTGGGCCCCACGTTCGTGTGCCAATCTTCTGAGTAGATTTTTGCCACACCTGTCTCTATCAGAGTTCCCAGTGTCGCTCTGGGCCGGCTAAACTCAGTCGGCGACTGGGGAGGGCCGCGGCAGGGGACGGAGTCTCGGTGGGGCGTCCGTCAACCACCCTCGCTCGGGTTGGGGGTTGAAACAGGGCTTTGAGTGCTTTGGAGGAATGTTTCCCTCTTTTAGGAAAGAGGGGCCGTGCTTTCGCACTGCCAAACAGGGTTGGTCGCGGAAGAAGGGAACAGGAACCTTGCAGTGTTAGTCGTGAGAAGGCTTCGTGTCGGGACTAAGTCCTAGTCCTCGGGCACCGGGTGTCTTCCCGGGGTCCGGGTTGGTTGCGGGGCCCTGGTAAAGGCTCTCCCTGGCCTTCCCAGAGGTCCTCTTGTGATCCCGCACTAGACGAGTACGCTGCGGCGGTCAGTACTCTAGACTTTCCTAAGTCCTACTGGCCGGGCACTAGCTGTCCTCCCGGGCTCCGGATCGGCCGCGGAGTTGCGGGAAAGGCTTTTCCTGGCCTTCCTAGACGTCCTCCTGCGATCCCGCACTGGACCAGCACGCTGCGGCGGCCAGCACTCTGGACTCCCCTAAGTCCTACTGGCCGGGCATTAGCTGTCCTCCTGGGGTCCGGATCGTCCGCGGAGTTGCGGGAAAGGCTTTTCCTGGCCTTCCTAGACGTCCTCTTGCGATCCCGCACTGGACCAGCACGCTGCGGCGGCCAGCACTCTGGACTCTCCTAAGTCCTACTGGCCGGGCACTAGCTGTCCTCCTGGGGTCCGGATCGTCCGCGGAGTTGCGGGAAAGGCTTTTCCTGGCCTTCCTAGACGTCCTCTTGCGATCCCGCACTGGACCAGCACGCTGCGGCGGCCAGCACTCTGGACTCTCCTAAGTCCTACTGGCCGGGCACTAGCTGTCCTCCTGGGGTCCGGATCGTCCGCGGAGTTGCGGGAAAGGCTTTTCCTGGCCTTCCTAGACGTCCTCTTGCGATCCCGCACTGGACCAGCACGCTGCGGCGGCCAGCACTCTGGACTCTCCTAAGTCCTACTGGCCGGGCACTAGCTGTCCTCCTGGGGTCCGGATCGTCCGCGGAGTTGCGGGAAAGGCTTTTCCTGGCCTTCCTAGACGTCCTCTTGCGATCCCGCACTGGACCAGCACGCTGCGGCGGCCAGCACCCTGGACTCTCCTAAGTCCTACTGGCCGGGCACTAGCTGTCCTCCTGGGGTCCGGATCGTCCGCGGAGTTGCGGGAAAGGCTTTTCCTGGCCTTCCTAGACGTCCTCTTGCGATCCCGCACTGGACCAGCACGCTGCGGCGGCCAGCACCCTGGACTCTCCTAAGTCCTACTGGCCGGGCACTAGCTGTCCTCCTGGGGTCCGGATCGTCCGCGGAGTTGCGGGAAAGGCTTTTCCTGGCCTTCCTAGACGTCCTCTTGCGATCCCGCACTGGACCAGCACGCTGCGGCGGCCAGCACTCTGGACTCTCCTAAGTCCTACTGGCCGGGCACTAGCTGTCCTCCTGGGGTCCGGATCGTCCGCGGTTGCGGGAAGGTCTTTCCTGACCTTCCTGGATGTCCTATCTCGCCTCGATGCCCCACTGGTGGCCTACCAATGGGGAGTCAGGTTTCGACCAAACCTGACGTGTTGTCGTTGGTCGAAACTGGCAACCCGTCGTCCAAACAGGTTAGTGTCGTTTAACACTCGCCCCAGACGAGTGTAGAGCAGTGGAGTTCACTGTGTGAGAGGCTAATCAACTTTAGCCTCGACACAACTCCCGGTCGCAGAAGAAATCGGAGGTCACGTAGTACGGGTGTACTGTGACGTTGCTAGCTGCTCGCTGCTTCCTTCTCACCTCTCTCGACCGCTCGACTTGGCTCTCCGAACTCCGACTGCCTCTTGCTGGCCTTTCTCGAGCCTCCCTCAGTGACCGAGAGGGAGGGGAGAGAGGATGCGCAGCAACGCTGAGCGGTAGGCCAGTGGCTGGCTTGAACGTTGACCCCTCAGATTCTATGATAGATAGCCGAGCGTCGAATAAATGAGCCCTAAATTCAATGCCTTTCTCTAGTTACGATATACATCGTGACACAACATACTAAAATTTTTTTTTTATGCAATAAAAATTAAATTTTTCTATCTATTAAATTTGTGTGCAATTTCAAAAAACTATTCTTTACATATTAAACTTTCTGTTGAGATATTTTTCTTTAAATTATAAAGCTAAATCAAAAGTAATATTGATATTCTATATTTTGAGATATTGTTTGGAAACATATAACAAACGCTATTGATGAATTTTTATAATAATTTTCAATATTTTTGGATGACATGTAATGTTTTTCTAGAAAAATTGTTACTGTTCTCGAATTTAAATTTCAACATTTTCATTAGGGTCAAAGTAAATTTTTTCTTTAAATTTTTCAAACAGTAAAATTTTTTTATGTCAAGAGGGGGGTATTTGTATATTACATTTTTCTTCTCACATTTAAATCGAATCTTCAATTCGAGATCTATGGAACTTTATAGTAAATGTCAGAGTTATCAATAGACGGATAAATTTTTTGACGGAGAATTTATTATCGTAAATGTTTGTTGCATTGTTCCATAATGTCACCGAGGTAGGGTTAACAAATTATTAAATAATCGTTTATTTGAATAGAATATATGTATAAAAATTTAAAATAACATTTTCAAATTAAAGTTTTATTGAGAACAGATGTAGAATGTGAATTCTAAATTTATAAGTTATAATTTTGTGTTGACGTGTCTGTAAAGATCGATATTGAACAGGGCGTTGTCTTTCGTGACTAGCAAATTGTGTCTTTTGCCGGTTGGACCTTCTTCTGAAAAACATGGCTGGCTGTTGCTTGTATAATTTTGTGCTCTGAGTTATTGTCTGTTTAAATGAATTTATTAATGTTTTAGATTGAAGTTTATATAAATTTTTGTGCAAAATTCGCTATTAGTGTAGTAAAGCCAATAGCCACTGTGTTTCAACTGTAAACTAGATAAGTATTTTTTAGTTCGTAATAACTCTGAAATCATTAAGCTTGTAAGTTATTGTTCGTTTTATATTTCTGTGTTTTTGCCAAAATTTTCATCTGAAGATTATAAGTTAATTTGCTCTGAAAACTGGATTTCTCATTTATAGGCAATAGATCCATTCACAGTTTATCAAGTATCTATTTTATTGGAGCCGACAACTTTCCTTAGTGTGATAGGTGTTATATGCTATTCCAACCGTTTAAGGAAAAATTGGTAGCACGGCAGTGTGTCTGTGTACACGATATCTCATCTCCCAATTAACGGAATGACTTGAAATTTGGAACTTAAGGTCCTTACAATATAAGGATCCGACACGAACAATTTCGATCAAATGCGATTCAAGATGGCGGCTAAAATGGCGAAAATGTTGTCAAAAACAGTGTTTTTCGCGATTTTATCGAAAAAGGCTCCAACGATTTTGATCAAATTTATACCTGAAATTGATAAGCTCTATCAACTGCCACAAGTCTCATATCTGTAAAAATTCCAGGAGCTCCACCCCATCTATGCAAAGTTCGATTCTAGATTCCCAATTATCAGGCTTCAGATACAATTTAAACAAAAAAAGATTGAACATGAAAATTTCTACAATTAACGTTTAGTAACATTCTCACCTAAAATTGAAAATAAGCTCGAAATTCGAGAAAATGTTATTATTTCAATTGCAAACTGTTAATTCTATTAAATCATTCACTATGAAGAGATAGCAGACAACGTGTGTCTCCAGCGTTATTGCCCTGTCACCAGCTGGCTTGGATCTTTGAATATAGTAGACTATAGAAGCGCGGGAACACTAGCGTCAGGTGATCAATTTTCATAACGGCAAGGTAAGTTGAGTGGGTGCGCCACACCAGATTTTTTTCTATTTGGAAATATCTCTCATATCTTTCATATATTATGAAATCATATCTATCTTGGATTTGACTATTATAATAAGATTCTTTCTAAATTAATAACAGAATATTATTGCATTATTGTTAATTTGCATTGGTTATTCAATGATGAAATATTGTTCCGAACAGATGGAAAATTGCTTTAAAAAAGTATGATATTTATTGAACAATTCGTGAAAGGGAAGGTGCTTTGCGACCCTATACCAAGTCATCCTATATAAAACATTTTTGCACAACTCTTTGCAATAAAGATAACTAACTACCCAAGACATATTGGGATGTGAAAATTTATTTTGAATGTCAGTAGAAAATGAATACCTGAAATCATGGAGCTGTACAGTAGAGCTGGAAAGTAATGATGGAAGTACAGAACTCTGCCCATGGCCCAAAATGGTAGATAATGTAGAACCCACCCAACAAACAGCCATCCACAGCTGTGGATTAGTCTCCTTTTCAAATCTAAAAACATAAAAAGATTATTATTGAGAATAATAGGTTAAAATAAATTTATTTTCATTAATAAAACATGCCACTTTTGAATATCACAGAAACAAGACGTACAAAAATGAAATTTTTATGGTAAATTTGATAGACAATAAGCTCTAGAAATGAAGCAAGGATGCATTACAAATTAGGAAACCTTTAGACTGGAAACAATCTAGATTCTTAGCAGGATATTTTTCCATGAAGATTAGTTAGTTACCTAGTTGTGGTTTTGATTTTTAGTAAGATTTTGTTTTTGGTGAGATTTAATGAATGCTAGACTGAAAACTAAAATTATTATTATTATTATTGAGTACATTCTAAATCATTTGTTGGCATATTCTTCAATCAATGAGCATAAGCTTACAAATATGAATGTGGAAATAAATGAATATCTGCTTATAATATTACTAGCCGTCAGGCTCGCTTCGCTCGCCATATCCGTCTAGCCAGAGGGCTCCGCCCCCTGGACCCCCGACTGGATCGTCCAAGAATGAGATTAGAAGGCTCGCTTCGCTCGCCTGCATTTTTCATTTGAGCATTTTTATCATATGTTAGGACAATCCAGTCGGGGGTCCAGACTAAACGTCTGGCTAAACGGATATGGCGGGCGAAGCGAGCCTGACGGCTAGTAATATAATATTCCCAGGATTGAAGTAGCAGTGCCCAATCAATTTTCCGCGATAAATGCATTTAAATCTTCAACTTGGTGCCAACCTAACAAAGTCAACTCAACTTAATGCCAGCCTGACAAAATTATTAATTTAGTTGCCAGTTGTTAACAACTGTTTCGAAGAGGTACTCTATCTAGATTTATAGTTCTATAGTTCTATAGTAACATATGATATGGAAATTTCAATTTTATAATTAAGAGATTGGGAGAAGAAGAATATACATGCTAAAAGACGAACTTTAAACCCTTAAAAACAACCCTTAGAGTTGAAATATTGCCAAAAGATTTCTTAGTGCGCCTCTAAAGGGTCAACTGAACATACCTACCAAATTTGAACGTTTTTGGTCCGGTAGATTTTTAGTTATGCGAGTGAGTGAGTGAGTGAGTCAATCAGTCAGTCAGTCAGTCAGTGAGTGAGTGCCATTTCGCTTTTATATATAAAGATGAAGATGATGGCGGTGAACAAGGTTATGAATGTGGAAAATGAGCATCAGCCAATGAGTATGAAGGTATGAGTATGAAATAAGGGTTTCGGTTCTGGAGGTGGTAATGCGTGTTGTTTTAGAAATAAAGAATGATTGAAAGGGTTGCTCTCCAAGCAAAACTCATATATAATTTCTCTGATTGCAAATATCAGAGGAGTTTATTGACAAAACGCATTATCAAAAAGCAAAGTGAAAAATGTGATACAAAACCTGCATGCTAGAATATCAATTCAAGACAATGGACCACCTGAAATTATAATTTGAACAAACAACTCCTCAATTCCACTTGACAAGAACATATTCTCAAATAAAGCAACAACCTGGACCTTAGAGGTATGATGTTGGCCTCCACAATTCCAATGTCAATGAGTGCTTCGATTCTTGCAGGTAATTCTTGAAGTATTGGGTACAAAGAGAATATTATTATGCTCACCAACCAGAGGCATGCGTTACTTGGAAAATATAATTGATTTAGAAATACTAAACTGTCTTTTCCATTCAGTTTCATTAATACTTGGAATATAATATAATGGTACAATAGTCTACATTTTGTGAAACTGTAAAGAAATGTCAATCAATGAACAACAATATTCGAGTTAAAACAATAAACATTCTTCTCCTGAACAATATAGTACAAATACTGCAATTAAAACTGGAATAATTTTTCTGAATGCGCTATTATGAAAATAAATTATTTAATGTTAATGTAATACTTATGATATTATATATTCATAATTTTCCTCTAGAAATTGACAGTAAAATTTATTTGCTCACCATTGAAAGGTTCAGGATCCATATATCCTCGTTGCTCTCGAACTGCAGTGAACAGAAATGTCACAATGAACACCAACAGGAGTATCAAGTTCGCCCACCAAATTACTGGATTTCCAAGCAAATAAATGCGGAACGGATTACCGGAAAAGAATTGTCCCTGGAAATAAGAAAGACTCGTTATATTAGTCCTTGAAGAAGGTAGAAATATTTGAAACATACCCAAATAAAAAATAAATACATGAATTAGATAATATCAGTAAGTTGGTTTATCTCATCTTAGTACTTGAGTGAATACATTTTTATCTTCTAGTAGTACAGTGAACAATTTTACAATCAATTACTCTTTAATAGATTTTTATCTTCGTGGACACTTGAAAACCTTAGTATATAATACTCCGATTGATACCATTGAAGAACTCCGATTAAGGATTTTGAACGGAATAGAAATGATAAAGCAGATTCCTGGAATATTTGAACGGGTTCGACAATCGATGAAAAGACGTCTGAACATATGCATTCAGAATAACGGAGGTCACTTTATTTATGAAACATATATTAATTGAATGATGTGTATTCTGATGAAAAATGATGAAATAGAATGCATCAGGCAGCCGCAGTTATTATCATTCTTTAATATAATTCTGCCACAATTACATAATTAATCAACTTCAGTACACTTTCAGTTTTCTTTTCGTACACATCTACTAGTTCATTCATTCAAAAAATATCGAATAGCCTTGGAAAATACACAAACATTTTCTATTACTTGATATTCTACTCCAACTTTCTTAATTCCAAGTTTTCATTTGATTGAACAATATGATATTATCTTTTGGTATTTACTCGGAAATTGATTGGCCATTGCCAGGGCCTTGAAGTGACCTCTCCTTCTTTGGGTTTGAGGCCTGCGTTGCCTTGAAACATCACTGCGTGAGATTCAATGAAGCGTTCTATGAATCCTGGTGCATACACGTCGAAGCTCACAATCGGCACTGCAAATAAATATATTAAAAAACAATATTATAATTATTGATAATTTGGCTCAAATATAAATGCATTTTAACAATAGGAATCGTATATTAGTAATAATCGGAAGATAAAAGTATCAGTGGAATACCTAGAAATAATATTTGCATCACAAACAATAATACTTCATTTTACATGTTAATTTTACTGTACTTATTACATGTATCGAAGCTAGAATAAGTGATGTTGAGATACACTTATAAAAATCAATGGAATCCATATAAAAACAGTGAAATTCATGAGATAATATCTTCAATTTGTATACTTGATAATTATAGTGAATGGATGAATCAACTTACATTTGTCAAAAACATTATCTTCAACATTCCAGATTGCATTTTTATCCCTCAGATTCGGATTGCATGAAACCTCTTGCTGCTCATAAGCCCTAGAAAGACATCAATATAATTTCATTACAATATCCACATTTCATATTTCAATGAAGAGAAGTATCTCTTACATGATATTGAGAGCGTTCACTATTGGAGAAACTTTAAAGATATTGCAAAATCTACAAAGAACAACGTTTTAGAATAGCAATATTCAAATTACAAATATTTAGCAGTGAATTATAATTCAAGTATATTAAAATAAATATTCATTTAAGTTTAATTGAGCGGAAGTTGAGTAGTCTCATATAAATTATCACAATGTCAATCGATTAAATGTGAAGACATTTTGTAACATCAAATTGTACTAATATTGAACTATAAGAATTCTATAAATAATAAGTCATTATATTTCGGTATATTATTGAAAACTAGTATTCTACTTCTACATAGTATTGAAAAATTCTTTCTCTAATTATTGAAAGTAAGTAGACCAGTAGGGCTACTTTAATTCAAGAACTGAGTAGAAGTAGATAGTATAGAAGACTGAATGTGTGTGATAGCTACCATTTGGGAAGCTGCTTGTTACTTGTTGTGAGGATGCAATGTTGCAAGGCATGAATAAACTTCAGTTTGCTTGTAACCGTGTGAACTACATCTCCTTCCTGGCCGCCAATTATCTGAACTTTCCAGACATCATTAGCATCACCAATGCCATTCTGAAAATAAAATAAGAAACAACTATCAGCAATGTAATATTGAACCAATGCACTGAATTCAGCAAAGACGAGTCAATAAATAAGAGCATCTCAAGTGAATCTTAATGAGTTCAACGTCAGAGAGATTTGAAATCTCTACTCAGACTATATACTTAGTAGCCAATTGAAAATACTTTTAATAGACTATAAATAGCTATCTCTCGAGATCCGAGAGGTATTAGCAATCTGGTAAATGATCCAAACTAAATTTGATGGGAACTTAATCAAATTTTACACATTTGCGTAAAATGAAAGGACAGCACTCAAGTTTTTTGTGATATTTAGAGCAAATATGAAATTTTATTCCTTGGGACTATGAACCTATCATTCCTTAGAATTTTTTAAAACTCATATCTTATTTGCACGTTAAGAAAGTAATATTTTACAGACCTGACATTATTCAGAACTGTATTTGACGCAAGCCATTGAAATATTGATCTTCTTAATGAGTAGCTAACATTAAAGGCCGGTTTCCGAGCTCGGGATTTAACTAAGTTCTAGACTTAAAACAGCTGGAGTTTGAAAATTGGCTTTCCGAAACGTAGTCGTAGTTTCTATGATAATTTTTATTTTCTCATTTCTATAAGTGGAAACGTTTTTCCTTGGCGAAATGAAACATTCCTTAATAATTCAAAATAGCTAAAACTTTACACTATTTTCTCTTCATTTTATTTTGTGTTAAATTTTATAGTTTTTCGAAATTTAATGGGACGAATACGTCCCATTTCGGAAAGCCAATTTTCTGACGCCAGCTGTTTAGAGTCTAGAACTTAGCTAAATACCGAGCTCGGAAACCGGCCCTTAATGTTCAAAATTACTTTCTTCAAGATGTAGCTCAAGTAAAATTCATATTAAAATCGGTACACATACCTCACCATAACCAGTAACTTGATAGTGTTTTTTGCTGATGGGAGCAGGCTCTCTGTGCGAGTGTAGGTTGCGGTGGGTTGTGACATGCTCCAGCCTGACCAAGGCTCCGTGCCTCAGCAGTGTCACCTCAGTGTCATTCACATCCATCTCCTTGTCGTAGTACTTGATCAAAAACTTGTTGTTCTCATCTTTATGAGTGTAGGTCGTAATCTGGAAACCACAGCAAAATATTCCTCACAAATAATAAAAAAAATATTTGTCAAAAATCATCAAAATGCCAATGAGTATGATTTATGAAATGATTTTCCTGCATTGAATGTGGAGGAAAGATGTCTGTAAACGTATCATGACGGTTTTCTTGATGAAGGTGATATTTTTGGGAAATTTGACATGAAAATCTGAAAAACCTTACCTGTTGCTGACGGGCTCCCACTCCTTCAGGGTACAAATGCCAGTGCGAATGCAGGTATCCGCCACCTGTTCTATGATTCTTCAAAGTAACAATAGCCCCGTACGCCACGTCTGCAACATGAATATTGATTTTATAATGAAGGTACTTGAGTAATATCGGATCAATACTACCTAAACCTATGATTATGGCCCGGTTGCACAAATTTTAATCGGGATTAAATTCCACGAGAACCAATCAGAGAAGTTTTTTTAAAGACTTCTCTGATTGGTTCTCGTGCCATTTAATGGGGATTAAAATTTAAAAGACATTTGTGCAACCGGGTGTAATGTAAGGACTTACTTTCGCTGTTTTATGTAAAAATCACCGAATTTTCATTTTCATATCCTTTCTAATTCTAGATTTCTTATTCTTAAATAGTTTTACTACAGTGATGTCAATTAATATACATAGAAATTGTTTGACTATTTATAATTTTGCATTAAGAATGAAGTCATTCCATTATATTCTAAAATAGATTGAATAAAAGTAAGTTTTATTAAAGTGAAGTTGACATTCAATTCCTCTCATTCATCTAGAAATTAATGACTTGTGTGATTAAAACGATTTGGAAAACACACACAAAAAACTAAGAGCAACAAATTCTTCATTTATTTAGGTTACTCGATATTTCATACAAGAATGCAAACTTTCAAACGCAAAAAATGGTCTTCAATGATCTGATGATGATGCCTAACAGAATAGTAAGAAAATGATTGTGATAAGTAATATTCCTCTAACTCGGTCCTGCAGGTGTTATTTTCGATTATATAGATTAAGACAGATCAGAATAGCTATTTATGTATTAAGAGCGTAATGCGCGACTTTATCGCTCGCGCAAAACAGTTATCACGCGACGCGAAGTGGAGCGTGATAATTTTGCAAGAGCGATAAAGAAGCATTACGCGCGAATTACATACAACTTTTTTTCTACAACTGCCCAAACCTGCTAAATTACTTAAATCGGCGGAGTTACAATTACCGACTTTTTAGTTTAGGATCTGACTTTTTGGCGAGCTGCTTACAATCTGATTAGCTGATTACAAGCTGATTAGGGAGCGTAAAGAAACTCTTCTGCGCATGCGCGAATGATTTGGGGGTGTAAAGTAAAATCTACTGCGCATGCGCGGATAGTTGGTGAGCGAAAAAAGTAGATTCTCCTCAGAAATAAGCTCTTTTACGAGGAGAATTGAGTGTGTAAATTCTTTCTTTACGCGCAGTTATCGAAAAAATCTTTCAATAAATAGGCCTATGTTACTTGAAAGAATATCGATAAACTCAACTATTAATGATAGACGATGGCTCAGTTTCCAGGAGTGATTGTGTTGAATACTGTAATTTGAAAGAAAAGCTGGGTTACAAACCTTTTGGTAAACTAGCATTATGCAATGAATTTCCTTCGAGCTGTGACTGGAATGCTGAACTATAGAACCCATCTCCATTACCACTGGAAAAATAAAAGTTAGGAAAATGCATCATGTAAGAAAAAATATAAATACAAATAACAGGGGTAAAACATAAAGTGCCGGTTGCACAAAAGCCTGTTAAATTTTTATAGGAAATCAATCAGAGAAGCCGTCTTTTTAAAAACGCCTTCTCTGATTGGTTCTAGTGGAATTAATCACGGTTAAAATTTAACCGGCTTTCTTGCAACCGGGGCAGAGATTATTATCCACTTTCAAATTTCATTTGGAGAATATCGAAACGAAGAAAAATATTCATCATTAAGAAGAATGGGTAGAAAAACTGACACAAGGGAACAGAAACTCTGCGTGAAAATACACTGCTAAATACAGAGAACAAGCAAATGGCAAAACTTGAAAAAATTAAAATTATTCTAAATGATAGATAAACACTGTTGATTATAAATTCGGTTTAGGTAAAGGTTGGTCTCAGTGTTTGCGCTGGTATGCTATCGCTTAGATAAGTTGAGAATCATGCGTCTGGTACTCCCGTTGGAAGGGTGATCACTTGAGCCAACTCCTCTGAATATGAGTTGTAAAATCGCTTCCCGGTGGTTCGGAACCCACCTAAAACTGTATAGTGAGGTCCACATTATAATGGCAGTGTACGATTGACAATACTGTTGCTGTCCTTTTCTATCATACAACAAAACAGATAGCACTATCTCTCTCTCGCTTTGCAATGTTGTCCATTTGCCAGAATATTTTATATTTACTTTACTTTTGACAGTGACTGTACAAAACTGAACAAACCATATTCTCAGCCGCCATTTTTTTTTCTTCATTCTATCAAAATACTTGAGTACACAAGTCGTATAATTGATTTAAAATGTATTTTTGAAACAATGAAATAATTTTTAAACATTACCCTATGAGAAACACAAATTAAAATACCTGAAATAACATTTTAAAGGTTGATAACTAACCATCCTAGACTTCATCCATTAAGTTAGCTTAAGTTAGCCTATCCGTATAGGTTAGACCTACTCGTACCGGTATAAATAATATTGAAAAGTTATTTCAGAATTAATCAATTAAAATTGACTTATTTTTAAATAGGATTCCTATTTTTCTATTGTTTTTAAAGGAGATTGGAATAGAATACCTACCAAATAACTCAATTTCTGTTGTTTTGAAATTCAGATTGTTGCATCACAGGTTTGTATAAAAATAAAAATCTGATCTCAGTCATGAAAGCAAATTTTCGAATCAAATTATGAAAAAATATATTTTTTTTGATCAATTTGACATTAAATTGATTATTTTATCAAGGAAATGATAGTTATTATCGGATTAAATTTAATGGGATGGATTGAGTAACCGCTGTGTACAGTCAGTGGCAAAATAGAGAGACTTGGCAACGTTTTTCTCCTATCTTTCTTCACTGCCATTATAACGTGGACCTCATTATAGGTCCAATCATCTCTCAATATCGGGGCACCGAGCTTCGCTCGTTATTTATTTATTGACTTTTGTTAAACCGAACACAATTCTTTAAAATGATTTGGGGAAGTACTAACAGGCAAAGCCCAAAACTGTTTCTTGTCCGAATTTTGATTTATACACTATAAATAGTCCAGAAAGTAGGTTATGTTCCATACACTTGAATTCAGGTTCAATTTTCTGTTTAAACATTTGAAAACAAAAAAAAAATAATTTAGATTAAATACAAACCAAATTGGATAACAAAATAACACTCACTAATTACTTGAAATTGTCAAATAATGATCAACTTTGAAAATTATTATATACTCTAGTTTAGGAGGATTATCATGTCATGTTAACAAATCAGATTATGTTGATCAAATCGATTAAATTATCTAGCAAGATAAAATTTCTCGCTGATTGATTATGATTACACAGCTGGAAATAATTCCGTCTCTCCCACACAGGCATACGCATCTTCTGTTATCGAGAGACGACGAAATTATTATCTGTTTTACAAGGATGAATTATCTTTTTAATGTCGTTCAGCGAGTTTTCCAAAGAATGAGACCTAGTGCAATCGAATCTTTATATCATAAACCTACTATGTTCCAAATTTCGTGAAAATCGTTAGAGCCGTTTTCGAGATCCGTAAAACATAAATAACCAGATATAAAAATAACAAGATATATAAATACAGAGATTGCTCGCTTAATATAATAGGATTATCATCCACCTTATTAACCACGCACGAGCTTGGAGCTCATGCTTACCCTCACCACCCTCATCAAAAAAACTAAATAACCAATTTTGCTTGTTACAAAAGACGACAGTCTTTGTCAAGTGAAGTTATGTGTTAGCCAGTAATTTTATCTAATGGTACCTACTTAAGACCTAGTTGGGATATATATCTAGAAAATAATAGCAAGAAAATTAATTGTGGTAATTGAACTAACTCACCTTTTGCTCAAGACTTTGAGATGAATGTAGAAAAATGCTGTGTATAAAATAGCTGGCAATACTATCAAGCAAAGCGCTCTGGCTGCAAAATGGTAAACGGTATAGATCTGTAATAATAAAAGTACCAAAAAACATTTAAAACATAAATTATTGTTAATTTACGGTAAGATATTCATAGATTCGTAATGAAAAATATTCCAAACATTATAAAAGTATTTCTACACGATAAAATCAAAATGTTCAAAATAGATTTAATTTAATTATATAGATACTATTAATAATGATAATAATAATAAATATTATTCATATTGAAAATAAGTGGGTTAGATTGTAACATCAAACTATCGATCGCAAATTTAATTTGATCTATCATTCAAAACTCTGTTATCCAATAAAATAGCATGATGAAGTTCAAAATAATTGTACATGGTTCATCTGAAATTCTTCTTTAAAAAGTATTTATTTTCGTAGCTTGAAGCTACATTTGTCAAAACCTTAAAATAATCAAGGAGAAACTTCTTTCCTCAAGCATTCAAACAGCAATTAATGCTGTAGAGAGTGATTGCTTTGATCCGAACCAGTAAGGTAAATGATAAAATCTACATTCTTTGATAGTTGACAATACCAGCAAATGTTCACGGAGACAGCATAGTTCCTAGAGTTTCTAGGGACGGTGGCCAACGGAAGGAACGGACAATAACTTAGGAATTGAATGTCTTTATAAAAATAACACTGTATAGATATTGATTACATAAATCTTACGACAGTATAAATAAAAATATAAATCTGAGTACCCTTTTTAAAATTATTTCGTCACAACATGTTCCGGCTATATAATGTCATTATCAAGTCTGAAATAATTTTAAAAAGGGTACTCAGATTTATATTAAAAGTAGCCCTAAAGAAAAAAGACAATCTTACGACAGGTTTTGAGAGATCTCCTAGAATATCCCACAGCTCTTCTAGAGTTCTGAATCCAGCCAGTAGGACAACAAATAAGCCCACAAACTTGACGCTCACCGCACACGAGAGCATCACACCAGTGATGACTAGCCATATCCACCATTTCCCAGAGAAAGGTCTGAAATTATAACGTCAAATTAGACAATTACTGCAATATGAATTAGAATAAATAAAATAGATGACAGAATAATTTTTTTACAATGAATTGAGGGTGAACTATAGACTTATAGGCTTGTCACGGAGCCTTTTATCTTCTGACCCTTCATATACGCTGTGAAATTCAATAATATAGGGTGATTATAAAAGGACTTTACAACTTTGAAAGCACATGAATATTTATTGAAATTACAAACAGAATTGAGAAAGGTGTCATTTTGTTACAAAACACATCAAGTTTAAGGTGTGGGTGTTATTTTGGTTGGATGTGACAACCGTTGGTAATGCGACATACATACTTTGCTTTTACTTTACTTTAGTTGGCTCTACAGTCCTGGGTAGACCTTGGCCTCCTCAACACAATGCCTCCAATCGTCTCTTCTCAGGGATCTTTGTCGCCAGTTGTTGGATACGCCCAGCACACGCAGATCACCTATCACATCATTTATCCATATCGTTCTCGGTCTTCCTCTCTTTCTCGTCCCCATCATTCGTCCATCCAGCAGTCTAAGTTGTGTCCTTTCCATATTCATTCTCACCACATGTCCAAGCCATTCCATCCTTCTTACCTTAATAAATCTTACAATATTTCCTTCCCTTATAGCCTAATATATTTCGCTGTGACATACATACCACCGATAATCGATTTCTTGCCACACTCGTACCAGCATATCAAGCGTAGCTTGTGCAACCGCAGCGATCCAAATGTGATCCGATTTCGAAGGTCATTAAAATTTTCTGGTAGAGGCGGAACATGAATCATATCCTTAATAAAACCCCACAGGAAGAAATGCATCGGTGTTAAATCCGGTGAGCGAGGTGGCCATGCAATTGGCCCTGCACGGCCAATCCAGCAAAGTTGAAAGTGAATGTCTAGAAAATCCCAAACTTCTCCTTGGAAATGAGGTGATGCACCGTCATGCTGAACAAGATGAACAAGTGCCCTTTTACTTTCACTCTTAATGACCTCTGAAATCGGATCACATTCGGTACGCTGCGGTTGCACAAGTTACGCCTGATATGCTGGCAGTGGCGGCTCGTCCTATGTGTTCAATGGTTCATTGAACCCCCAGAATTGAATCAACTTCCTATACAATGATGAATTTGCAACTCAAATAATTATATTTCTATTTTATACTCATGAAATTACATCACAACATTTTTCATCTACGTAAACTTAACGTCGATGTTTTGCTGCCGGTGCCTGAGAGCCCGGAGTGGCTTGTTTGAAACAGCACCGAATGGCATGACGAGATGGGTGGTGGTGGAAGGCAGTGTTCATTCCCCAATGTGAATCCAAAAACAGGGCTGGGTAAGGTAGTAGAACGGAGGAGGGGAATCGGTTCGCTAGCACGAATCTGGTTCACAATCCTGTCTGAACCAAGTTTGCACGAGTTCATCCGAGAGTAGCCGAACCTAGCCGAGGCAAGTGAAGCATTCGGTAAACCTCGGAATGAATCGAGTGCCATCTTGAACTTGCTTATAACCAATAAATCAAATTTGGTGGCAGTAAACAGTAAAAAATCGGCAAACAAGGAGAAGCCTAAGCGTGACAGTTTTGAGGTTATACGATATGGTTTTGGGTATATACTGTATACAGTTGTGATAGATTTCACTGCATTTTTCGTTATGTAAATTGTTTTTGTGTGTAGATGAATATAGTAATTTCTAGTGTGTTTCGTGTATTCGTGAGTATTTCTAGTGTGTCCATTTTATTTTAGTGAGAGTGTGAATATAATTTATTGTGTTAGGTACCGTAACAGCATTTTGATGAAGAAATATGAAGGTTCAGTATTTGTTAAATACAAACATTATTAATATTGAGGATAAGTGTAAAATAAAACATGATGGTAGACCAACTCCCGAAGTAAAAATCAAACAAGAAAAATATGAACAGGACAAAAAAATCTATATTTGTAGAAAATATGCTTAATCTTTGAGGGGTAGGTAATTCCTTAAAATTATCATGAGATTGAACCCCCAAGCTGAAAGATCACGAGTCGCTACTGTATGCTGGTACGAATGTGGCAAGAAATAGATTATCGGTGATGTCGCATTACCAACGGCTGTCACATCGAACAAAATAACACCAACACCTTAAGCTTGAAGTGTTTTGAAACAAAATGACAAATTTTCTCAATTCTGTAAGTAATTTCAATAAAATATTTACGTGCTTTCAAAGTTGTAAAGTCCTTTTATAATCACTGTATTTTAAAAGTCCAATAACATATTGCATGCAATATTTGTGATAAAACCAGACAGATGATGATTGTAACTGAATTTATGAATAAAAAATCATTCTTTGAGGTATTTTATTTTTCCACATGCATATACAGTATGCATTATACATTATTGTTTATAAGTCATCATTATAGTGATAACAAACTGATTCAATATTATATACGTCAAAATTAAAGGAATCTTATATTCAACTAGAATCCTACTCATCTTTACAATTGTTTTAAACTGTAAAACAAAGACTAGCATCTATTCTTGATAATAAATTAAAGTGATTGATTTTAGATTTATGAACTGGAAACCAGTGAAATTCTGGAATATTATCACCCACACCAGCCTTGACTTGTGCTGGCATTATACTCTGCAAAATTGAAAGTAGTATTAGATCAGTATTTTGCTACTTGGAACTGTATAAATCATAATAAGTCCGCTCAAAATGTTGTTCTAATTATTTTATATGAAAAATAAGCGTGTTGTGCCTTCTTATATAAGTGTAATAATAGTACATAACTAAATAAATAAAAATATGTAAAATATGTTATATACAAATTGAATTTCTATAAATTCTAGGATACAAAGTTTATAACCAACTTACTCATTTCGGCAAGCGTGGACTTTGACCACTCCCAAATTTGTTCCCATCACGAAAAACAGAAGAATCGGGTCAAGTAGAATGTACTGCGTCAAGGTCAATATTCCGACATCTGAAAGAAATATGAACCATTTTTACATTACATTTAGAAGTGGAGAGTTGATCAAGTGTGATAGTGAGAGCAAAGTTGACATTTTGAAAAATGTGATAATAAACTGACTGAGATATGTTTGATTTAGTCAGAAATATTTTGAAATGGAGAAGTAGAAAATCAGGCAAAGCACTTACCACAAAGAATGAAAAGTGAAGACAGTACTGCTGCCTGCAGGGAATACGTCATTTCCCAGACAGTGAGGAAGGCCATTGGTGGAATGCACGCGCCCAACAATGTACAAAACTGTGAAAATAGAGGAAACTGTGTATTGGGTAGATAAATTGACACACCTGAGAGCATTTTTGAAAACAATTTCGAAAATGTTAATTTCTAAAAAGAACGCTACAATGTCATTTGATATTCTATGAATTCCGAATTGTAAAATTCTATAGAGAGATGTGAATTTTAGAGTCGATTGCATTTTTCGAGAATGATTAATAAGACTTGAGAACTATCCTTTCATGCGATCATATCTATCTAAATTCATGAAATTTATACTCGACACAGAGTTGTGGAATTTCTTCATTTCAAGGCTGAATGAATAAGATTTAGTTCAGAGTAATTAACTCTATCTACTGCTATCTTATCCAATGGTAAAATGGATAAAATAACATAATCAAAATAAAATAAAGTGATGGCTTTTGGAACTGAAAAAAAATTATTCGTTCCACCGTAACTTTCTTTCATGTAATATCAGTGATACATCTTTTATCAAATCTATTCTATGCAAAATGGATCAGTGACTAATCGTAATCATAACTGACCAATCTCATTCCAACGTAGTTCACGTTTTCGTACTTATCGCCGGGTTTTTCAAAGGGAAAACTCCCATCATAGCCAGATGTGTAGCCGGACAGTGCAATTAACATCTGAAAAAACATTGTAATGAACACAGGTTATACTTTTTGTATATACTTTAAATGTTAATGTCCATGAAAATAGGAAGAAATAAGCTCCACCAATAACTCCGTGAAAGAATAGTATATTTCGCACCTAGGGCCGAAAATGAGACTTTTCTGGCTCGAAATCGGTTTTCAAGTCCGAGGCCGTAGGCCGAGCTCATAACATAACCAAACCTTGTGTTTCGATAAACAAATTAGGTTCTAATTTTTAAAGGTTTTATGTAAATATTTTTAGAAAGAATTATGTAATATTAAATACTGGGCTGATAGACGGAAAAGCAGAAGTCGAACATACGGCCATGGTACTGAGCATAAAATAGCCAAAAATAAAAGGTTATTTAGCAACATAGGACGGTTCCAATAGGTGACTAATTCGATAAACAAATTTATTTTCTAATTCAATGGTCATGAAATGAAGTGAAAAAGTTACCATTTACTGTTGAATATAACATTTGTAAGAGTCCTCTTTGGAATCTATTCTCAACTTCCCCATGGTCTTTTAGTGAAACATTACTAAATAATAATGAAATAATAATAATAGATGTGGTGCATACTATTAGAAAGTCATCAATAAATAGTTACGGTAGAAAAATATTTCAATAGGTGACTAACTCTATAAATGAATATTATTTTTCAACACGATTGTCATAAACATGAATTGAAAATGTTGCCATTTACTGTAAAATAGGTGATGAATTACGTTTTGATTACATCTGCTAAATGTTCTCTATTGGAGGAATGCAATTCTCAAGCTTCCCATGACATTTTTAGCAGCATAATGAGTACGGTAGTATTCAATAAAATTAATTTTGAGAATAACATAGATTCAAATGGAGGAGATTTATGAAATTCACCTACTGTAAAGTGAATGGCAATCACTTTACTTCATATTCATGGTCATTAAATTGAAATAGTTATTTGTGCAACTAGTGCGCAAAGTGACAGTTTGCTGCACCGAAAGAAACGTTTACGCCCGAGCCGTAGGCAAGGGCGGAATGGCTTCTTGAGTGCAGCAGAGGAACTTTGCTCACATATTTCACATTAAACTTTTCCTACAGTTACCATTGAATATGAGAAATGGTTGATTAAATGATTATGGGTAAAGTGATGGCTGAAATCCATCAAATGTTTGTGTGTGTGATGCTGTTATTAATAACAACCTTAATTCATTTAAAAATTAATAATCCAATTGAAGTTGAAAATTCTCAGCCAAAGTTCTCATTTTTATTCATTCAAGAATCAGAAAAAAACAGATAGAACAAAAAATTCGCATTCAAAATACACGCCAACAGCTGATTGGCTGAACCGAGCTGCAAGATGGCTGCAAGTGCAAGATGGCTGAACCAAAGACCTTAAAGAGATATAGACCCACAATGCCTATGTCTTCCCAATGATAGCTCTTACTTGAAATTGAAGGCTGCCATTGGGGTATTTTAGCACGAGATATTATATTTATATATATTTGTAATACTATAGATCACAAAGGCATTGGTGGCATTGGTATGTAATAATCTTATGGGTTGCCCCCTCAATGGCAGATTTCAATTCCAAGTACGACACTAGCGCTGCATCTGAGTCTATGCATCTTTAAGGTCTTTGGGCTGAACCGACAAGCGCGCGACCTAGTGGGAAGAATCGTACCTAAGTTTGTTTCATCCAGCTAAAAACTACAGAAACAGGATTCAGAAATTTAGCCACCTTTCTATAGTGATGACTTGAAAATTTATGCAGCTAGCAAATCTGACCTCAAGTTAACTGTAGGTGTGGTGCAGCGATATTCAAATGATATTGGCATGTCTTTCAGGTTGGACAAGTGTGCAGTAACTCATCTCCTGAAAGGAAGGTTACAGGGCCTGGTGCAGGAGATGGAGCTTATTGATGGAAGCATAATAAGAGCCCTGAGAGCTGGAGAGTCATACCAGTATCTGGGATTTGATCAGAATCAAGCTCAGGATACTGTAAAAATAAAGATGGCTCTCTGCAGTGAGTATAAGAGGAGAATCAGGAGGCTCTGGTCATCTGAGTTATCTGGTAAGAATAAAGTTGAAGCCACCATCATGCTCGCTGTGCCGGTTCTCACCTACTCTTTTGGAGTGGTTAAGTGGAATCGGAATGAGCTCCAGGACCTGGACAGGGAAACCCGAAAAAGGATGCACATGGAGAGAAGTGTACATCCCCGCTCTTCTGTTGCCCGAATATACCTGCCAAGGCATGAAGGGGGCAGAGGTCTACTTGGTTTGGAGAATCTGCACAACAGGGTGGCCTTACAGTTTGCCTGCAGCATACAAAGATGCTCTGATCCCCTTATGCAGCTGGTTCATGACCATGAAGTTGCAGGGGTTGGGGCCTTCCTATATAAGGCAGCACAGCATGCGGCAGATACCCTTGGTCTCGATTTTCGTTCTGATCGGGAGGAGGAGCATGAGCCTAATCAGCTCAGGGCTAGAATAAAGACTGCTGAGTCCAGACTCCTGTTGCAGCAACATAAGGACAAGTCCTTGCATGGTGTTTTCTACAGGCATGTTGAGGAGCAAGGCTTGTCCAAGCCACTGACTTTTGCTTTTCTGAAGTCAGCAGCCCTGAAATCTGAGACTGAGGGTTTCATACTGGCATGTCATGATGGTGTCATCAACACATTGTCATACCGCAGCAGAGTAATGCACATGGATGTTCCTGATATCAGTTGCAGGGTGTGTCATAGAGCACCACAGACGATCATGCACATCCTGTCTTCTGGTTCTGTGCATGCGACTGCAGGCTACATCCATCGACATAATGCTGCTCTGCGAGTGCTCTATTACCATCTTAGACACTCATATGGTATCGACAAAACACCAGTGCTGCCTTATGCCCCAGGGGAGATTGAATCTGTTGTGGGGAATGAGAGGTGCCGAATTTATTGGAATTACTCATTCTCTACCACCAGGCTTTTAAGAGCCACAAAGCCTGATGTTGTCCTCCTTGACATCACTTCGAAGACAATGTATGTCATTGAGTTTTCAGCACCAGCTGAGGGTAACATTGTCACCAAAGAGGAGGAAAAACAGACGAAATATCATGACCTACTAATGGAGCTGCGCAGGCTAAACCCAGGCTACTCTGTGAGAATGGTGGTGTTGATTGTAGGTGTACTGGGAGGCATGAGACCTTCATTTTTGGCCAACCTTAGAACGATTCCAGCCTGTGAGAGACCTGCTGCTGTGCTTGCAGGTCAGATGCAGAAGGCTGTCATTCTTGGTTCATTACGTCTACTCAGAGCAAACGATTTAATGGTAACGGACCCAGTATGATTGTTTACCACATGGACATGTGGAGCAGTCACTCTGGAAAAATCGTACCTAAGTTTGTTTCATCCAGCTAAAAACTACAGAAACAGGATTCAGAAATTTAGACTTTTGCTCAAATTATCGAGAAAAATGCTCAAAGTAAACTGAAAAATATTTATAAAAATAACATAGACAACAGAGAATATTTATTGTAGTATTCTTATGTTTTTTTATTTATATGGATATCGAACGGTAATCATTTAACCTCAAAATTCGAATTTTATAATGTATATTTGCTACTTTTCTCATTGCTTGCAGTTGAAATAATAATAAATTATCAATAGAAGAGAACTATTATTTATTATTAAATGATGAGAATTCGTAAACGATGATTATTTAATTATGATTTAGATGAACATTATTCTTGTTTTGGATTTCTAGATTGGGATTTTATCATAAATGTAGGGTAGCCATTGAAATGATTCTTATCTAAATCTAACCACAGTCATTGTTACCAACTTAATTTTTGTTTTCGTGCACTAATCCTCCATATAACCCACCAACTATTTTTTGTTGCCATGTTGCAAATCTGGAGTGCAGAAAATTTTTTTCCCGCACTAGAGCGGAAAAGTGATTCTTTGCGTTCTGTAATCAGTGCAGGAATGGCCACTTTTCAAGGTAACTGTAGGAAGAATAAATTTTATAACAAATTAGTCACCTATTGAAATAACTTTCCACTGAAAGCTCCTCTAACCACGGAATAAGGAAACCAAGTGTTCTTTACTCCGTGCTCTAACTTACCATGCTCAAGCTAGCTGACTGTGAATGCGGTCTACCACCATTTTCAACCGATAGTTGAATTATTCACTACATGATAGTATGCTAATTAAATTAATTTTTCTTTTCTAAATATTTGCAGCATTACCAACCAACTTACCTTTCCAAGAGGTGGATGCACATCGAAGAAAAATGTCCTGTTTATATACCAGCTAGCCATTTTTCCAAAATGTGTTTCATCCCAACTGAAAAAGGAAAAATTCAATTCATCTATAATACTCTTCAATGTTTCTTTCCATTACGAACTGCTGTTATTGATCACTTTCAAATACTTAAATTACGACATAGCAGTCTGATTTTTTTATTAAAAGCTATTAGCTTCTTCTCACGTTTGTGAAGCGCTTTGCGGAGCCTAGCGTCCGAAAGCGCTCCAAAAACGTGAGTAAAAGATAATAGCTTTTAATAATAAAAATCAGACATCTATGTCGTATTTTAAGCATTTGAAAGTGATAATCTTTTTTATATATTATAATATTTTCTGACGATTAATGCCTCAAAAACAAAATTTATTGCTTTCTCACTGACAGATTCCAAGAAGCCTTCTAAGCAGACAATCAAACTACATCATAGCAAATTGGATAGTATGAATTGTAATTGTCTTTCAATAGAGCGCACAAACAATATAAAATATTTGGGAGTCATAATAGATGAATTACTTCACTGGGATAAACACAAACTGGGATTTTACATCAAACGGCTAAAATCAGAAGATTAATTTACAAATTCATCCAACTCAGGCAGCTACTATCAATAGACATGATGAAAAATGTTTATTATGCAATAGTCGAGTCAATAGCAAAATATGACATTTTTTCCTGGGGAGCTACAAATTTCTGCCACATCGATCCTATCTTCAAGGTTCAGATGCTAATTTTGAGGATAATAGGACGCAAACCATCCACTCTTCCCTTCAGTACTACTATACTCGGAGCTCAGCATCCTCAGCATAAGACAGATTTACATTCACAGACTTCTAAAATTCACCAGAAAGAGCCCACAATTCTTCATCAATTTGAATCACCCGCAAGGAACACGCAGAAGGAACATGGACTTGGCAATTCCCAGGATGACAACATCAGCTGCTCAGAGGTCAGCCAAATATTTAGGATGAAACATTTTCAATAACCTGCCAATAGCTATTAAAGAAACAGTTCCAATCAATTCATTCAAATCGAAAACAAAAAACTGGCTCCTGTCCAATAGAATCAATCATGGAGAACAATTAGTTCTATGAAAAAAATTTCCATACTGTTTCATTCTTATTTTCTTCATTTTAATGATTTTCCCCCCATGATTATTATAGGCTAAATGTTTTTATTTTGAATATTTATAAAATTTCTACATCTTAGGTTATCAATTTTCTTTTATAAATTTGTGTATATAAATGTGGTTTTCATGACCTTCTAATGACTCGCAAGATGTATCTTTATTAGAATTTTTTCACTTTTTGCATAAAATCTTGAACAATAGCAAAATTAGTGGCATCCCGACACATATTCATATATAGTGGGGGCCACATTTTCTTAGATCAGCAATAATCAACCAATTGTATTAATACTTTGTAAATAATTGTAGCTTATATGTTTTTTTGTAATTATGTCTATAATTTGAATAAACTCCTCTGGTCGTGTTGTACCCTCGACCAGAGACATTATTTTTTTTTTGGAGAATTAATTTTTCGAACATTGCGTATACAATTTAATACTAGCTCAGTTATGAAGTATCTATACAAGTAGGCCT
Source organism: Nilaparvata lugens (assembly GCF_014356525.2). Classification (NCBI taxonomy): domain Eukaryota; kingdom Metazoa; phylum Arthropoda; class Insecta; order Hemiptera; family Delphacidae; genus Nilaparvata; species Nilaparvata lugens. The sequence goes on from NC_052507.1 coordinate 23,585,857, forward strand.
ACACAATACTGGGCTTGAAACTAATATGAAATCGCTTAAAGTTCAGGGATCAAATATAGAATTAGTAACTTACCAAACGTGATCTGGCTCAGTTACTTTGTAGAATCTGGTCCAAGCAGAAAGTACAACAATTCCAAGAAATACTTTCCACCAATGTTCATGCATTCTGAAAGAAATAGAATCAAACTTCATGAAAAAACAAATTAATCAAGAAATAACGGTGATTTTAAGTAGGCATATACTAACAAAACTTACATATACTTACTTAATAATAAGCCTGTTTTTCCGTTTCTAATCATTTTATGATTAAGTTGTTTTGTCAATGTTGTTAAATAAATAAAACAAATTTCTTAAATCTTTTGGATGAATATGTAAACTGCAGTTTATCATAATGAGTTTGATGATATATTATTTGATAAATTATTATTGGAGGTAGGTTATAAAGTTTAGAACCTCAGAGAGAATCCTAATTTGACAGAAAACATTACTTTAGCAATCGCCTCGAGTATATACTCTATCTGATCAATCGTAAAAGGTGACCACTTGAAAAGCCAACTTCTCTAATATTATTTAAGAATTAAAAAATCGCTCACCGGTTGTTTGAAACTGACCTAAAAGCTGTAGGTCAACTCATCTCTCATTACCCACATAACTTACACAAGCATGACGCTCAAAAGAGGGAATCACCCAAAGCAGAAAATAAAAGAATTAACCCCTTACACTTTTCTTAGAGACAAAATTTCTTTAAAATAAACTTTCTAATCATTACAATAACTATTGTATTCTATGGTACATAATATCTTACTTATAAATAACAAGTTAGTATGTAACTTAAACCGTGAGTACTAACTTAAGGCTCTGAGTATGGTACTATATCTAGAGTTTGTTTTGCAGATAATTGAAATTCATTCAACAAAAATTTCAAACATAATGTTATGAATATGATATTCCAAAATTTATATAAACATAATGATATAATTATGAATATCTAGACTGTCATGTTATATATAAAAATATATTCAAACAACACTTACCTTGATTTTGCTTTTGGCTGTTCAGAATTTGACTTTTCCTTAGTAGGTTTGTTCATTCTTGCTTAGCCAATATGAGCAAACATACAATTCACAAAATTAACAGTTCAAATAATCCCGTTATTATCTCTTCTATTATTAGTTAGGCTACTATTAATAAATGTGAACTAATTGATTTGCCTACCGTACTAATAATTAATTACCATACACGTTAGTATAGTTACTATATATTGCTTTTTAAACATTTATTACTGTAGCACCTATAGTGTCATTTATGAAATAGCTATTCTTTTCTGAAAGATTGACTAAAAGTCTTTGACAGATTGCTATTGAATTTTATTACAATTCAAGAAATTGACAAAAATGTAACGCACCGCACCAGGGTAAACACAATTTACCGTTATGAAAAGTTATTATTATTTTTGTCAGCTATTATTCAAGTTATTAATCAGATAAATATTATTGAAAAGGCTTTATTTTAAATATCAAATAAGATTTTTCGTAAAATATTTTTTCAAAAATACAAAAATAATTTATAATTTAAAATTGAGTAAAAATTTAATCACTGACACTGTGGTTCACTAACCCTACTTTTGAAATCTTGAGTTGACGCAAACATAAAAGTGCCCGTTTTGGGAACTTGAAATGTGGTAAATTGTCCGATTCACTATTTACCCGGTAAAAGGTTCTGCGTCGCAGATTCTGTACCAGTTATCAACTTTTAAAATCAAATTTTAGTATTTTAATAATTTGTGTTTCTCATATGATAATAGCTGAAAATTATTTCATTTATTCAAAAATATATTTTAAATCAATTATACAACTTCATACTTATACGATCAAGTGTACTGAATTATTTTAGTCGAATGAAGGAAAAAATGGCAGCTGAGAATAGTTTGTTTACTTCTGTACAGTTACTGACAAAATTGAAAAAAAATCTGGCAAACTAGAGAGAGATAGCGCTATCTGCTTTGTTGTATGAAAGACAAGGATAGCTACTCTATTGCCAATCATCATTATAATGTGAACCTCACTATAATAGTTCCAGTAATAAATAATTCCTGCCCACAGTCGAAGCCTGATAAATTGTGACAGTTAACATTTGAAGAGCTCTCATTGTTCAATTGAATTGTAGTCTGCTTGCTTCTCTGCACTTGAGTAGGCAAAACAAGCCATTTTCTGCTTTCTCCACATTTTAGGACCTTTCTATTGTCTATTGAACTATGATGAAAAATCAACCTGTCCTGACAAAATAATGATGGAAACAGAAAAATATTAAAATGTTTCCATTTACAACATAGCCAACCTATAGTGCGGTCCACGTTATAATGACAGTATTTGATCAACTTTGGTTTTGCCATCCTAGTTTATCATTCGACAAAGCCGGTGGTACTATCCTTTACTAGGTCCACAACGATGCCAATTATGTTTTTGACGGTGTTGAAATATAATTAATTAATGCAGAGAATCGGTATCGCTATTCTTCTATCTTCATCCACTGCCATTATAACGTGGACCCCACTATAGAACCTATCCTTTGATCTGCTACAGCCAACATAGAATATTTGCGTGCACCAGACCAGCTACTAACTTGATTTGAATTTGTACTATTGCTTTAAATCATGAAATTAATTCTATAATTGAAATAATTATTAGGATAATACACTACAGCGGCCTTTGTTAATTTACGCAGGTACTCTATGACACTCTTTGGTGGAAATTGATTTCAAAAGTGCGTGCCAAAAATTTGAACCGAAGATCTGGAACCATTGGAAGATCTGGACCAAAATCTGGACTGACTTATTGGAACAATTTTTATGTTCCCAGACCGTGCTCAATGGAACAAAAAGATTATCGATACTTGAGAATCGATCAAATAGGTCGATACCGGTACAAATAAATTTAATATCGATATTTTGAAAACAGCTGTTCAGTTTACAAGACAAAACATAACCTATTCCAACTCTTTCAAAAACTTTCATTAGCATTCAATTTTCTCTTCAGAGAATACTGAAAAAGTAACAGGACAGTTTATAAACAAGACACGTCTTGATCACGAAACTTGTGCGTGAAAGTAATGAATTTTTCAATTTGCGTAGTTTAAAAAAGATGGTTTGTTAATATTCAAAATCAGTTTTGAAGTTCATTTCAGCTTTGTGTCTTTAGAAAATTCTTCTCAAATGATTGGAACAGCTCTTTTCAGGTAAATTAATTATTTAAGCCTAATAATAGCCTAATTATTGAAGATTTAAATCAATGATTCATATTTTTTTAATGCTTACTTTAATACAACTTCAAGTTCTACATTCATTACCGGTGCGGTATACATTTATAAGTACGATAGCCTACCTTATAGTTGTTGAGATTTTTCAAAGTAGCTTTTTAATAGTTGCTTACGACTGCTATTTTATTGAACTTTTGTTTTGCCTACTCCTATAATTTTTACAGCAAAAAAATTATAAAACATTCAATTATGAGAAGATTTCTCAATATTACAAAATTACCTTAGTTTGTAATGTAGCTTTAATTACCTATTTTCCCTTCCAAAAAATGATTTTTTTCAAATATACAGTAAATAAATGATTACCGCTACGTTGCCTTTGACCAGTTGTCGCTGGATAGGCTGTGTTAATTGTTGCTTTGGCATTATTTTTGATCACAGTAACCAAATAGTCTGATGTGACAGATGTCTTCAATTTTCTCAGAAGGTACGCTAAGTGACTCTGGAAAGCCTGTGACACAACTGTAATATATATGCTCGTTCCATGTTATCTACCCTGAATCCAAGTAATTTAACTGAGCATGTACTTGCCGGACTAGTATTTTTTAATGAACATATTAGACTTTGTGTCTTGTCCTCATTCAACTGAAGCCTATTTTCTCTGAACTAGCCTTTAGCTACAGCAAGGAGTCTCTCACACTCCATCTGAACCTGTTCTATACTTCTTTCCCATGCCAACAGGGCTGTGTCATCGGCATACAAGAGACACTGACCTTCTAAGTCCAAATCATTGAAGAGAATCAGAAATAACAGAGAGCCAAGCACTGATCCTTGTGGGACTTCATGAAGCACATCAAGCTTAGCCGACTGAGCCTTTTCCACCTTCTCAATCTGCTTTCTGTTCTGTAGGTACGACTGTAGAGTGTTGAGTACTACACCCTCAACTCCACAGCTTCTGTAGCAGCAAAGTATGTGATATGCAATCAAAGGCTTTACTCTAATCACATAGCACAAATTCCTTAAAAGCCTCCAAAACACCCCTAACAAGAGACAAGATAGCTGTAGTGGTAGATTTGCCCCTGCGAAAACCATGATGACTCTCCACAAATTATTCGTTTCTCTCAAAGTGGTTAACCAGTTCTTCCTCCATTACAGACTCCATGACTTTACCAAATATAGGGACAATGGAAACTGGTCTGAAGTTTGCCAAAAGATTAGGATCTCTTTTCTTGTGTATTGGGGACAGTGCTCGACTGTTTCAACTCATCTGAAATCACCCTTAATGGGACAGGCATTAATGAGACAAAGGCGCTGCCACAACATCCACAATGGCTTTCAAAATGTAACTAGAAATGCGAAACATATCTTGACTGTGGAAAATCTTGTAGCCCTTCTCTATTTTCACCAAATCTTTAGGACTCTTCCATGAAACCAGACTTTCTTCCTGTAGAGCCTGTTCAGCTCTCTATATTTTGAGTATATGAGTAGTATTTTGAGTAGATAGAGCCGCCCTTAAATGACCAATGTAATCAGCATTTATCTTCCCGTGCTTGAAAACATAATTTTTACACCAATCTGACTTGGTATGGTCTCTCTTGTCAGTTTTTTAAGTCTGAATTTAATTTTTATAGAATCGAATGTGAGAATTGTTATCTCTATTTTCTCATAGAGGATTTCTATTAGGTCTATCTCATAAAAGATCAAAGAGAACAGTGGCATTCATCACACTACATAAATTGAGTGTTTGATGTGTTCACTTCCTCACGCCTGAGTCTATAGTGAGATCCACGTTGAGATGGCAGTGAAGAAAGATAGGAGAGAATTGTTATCGATTCTCTCCATTTGTAGAGGATATCTGATACCGGTATATCCAATGAAATTATAACTGTTCGATCTTTTTCAAATGATAAATTTTATATTTTATGAATGATATTTTTATGATTCACAATGATTGAACAATATATTTTTTAATATATACTTTATGCTTTGTTAATATGTTAATATTGTTAAAAACCAATCTGGCAACTTTGCAGAGCTAGAAAAGGATAGCGGTATATAAATATAAAATATAAATCTCACTACCCTTTTAAATTATTTTGTCACAACATGTTTCGGACATTATTCAAAAGAACAGAGATTTATATTAAAATTAGCCCTAAAGAAAAAAAAACAATCAAATAGCGGTTGAATGATCGTGAGTTTCACGTTATAATGGCAATGGAGAAAAATAGGAGAACATATTTGATGTAATATTAACTGTTGATTTTTGTTTCAAATAATCAATTATCATATTCATATTCGCCAAGAAATTATATTTTTCAATGATTTCATAATTGAGTGTAAATATTTTGTTAATTACCTAATAATTATATTTCTACTTTGTTGTAAAAACCATCTGGCAACAATGCGTAGTTAGAGAAGGATAGCGCTATCTGCTTTGTAGAATGATAGACAACCATGATATTAATTGTTAAATAATAAGTTACCTACTCCAGGGCCATTCAACTTATATCTATGTTGAAGTTGATAAATGGCCACACCGACATTAATCCTCCATGTGGATCGATGTCCAGCATCTCTTTCTGATCCAAGTCTCTCCATTTCGGTTTTAATCTGTTGCCACCATTTCTGTCTATGTTTGCCACGATTATATTAGATCTTATATAAATAATTAAGCTATTCATTATTTTAATTTGTTATTTGACCTATTCGCAATTTTCTTGATCATTTTCAGATCTCCACACAACAAGAGGTTTTTGCAGAGCCTGAGGAGTTGTGTTCTTACTGATAGTTTCAATAATAATGATGATAAAAACTATCGGGTTTTTTCATCAAAAATATACGTTAATGAAGAAACATCATCCAGGAAAAGTTTTAGGAAATCTTTGAGTGTTTTAGGACTGGGAATTGGAATAAGTCTTGGAATCTATTACTCAAAGCGTGGTTGGTATTTCATTATTTAGCAATTTCTTTTTACTGTATTTCATTTTTATTTTTCGTATGAATGAACTTTCCATACACCTAGTCAGGGGTTAACATGTTTGGTTCCACGCCCCCCTTAGAATCATGGATATTTTCTATTTGTTTAATAAGATGTTGAATATAAGATTTTGCAATGATGATTTTATCATCAACACAACAACACAACTTCTGAATTAGACTAGTGAGAAGTTATCTAATTCGTGGTTACGGTACAGTTGTTTCCATGAGAAGAACTGAAAGTAATGTTCCAATTATTCTCAGCTTCAATATTCCGAAAATGATTCTCAAGACTTACGATGCTCTATTGTTTCGTGTGGAGAATGCTTTTTTGGCTTATAATTTTTTTATTAGATAATAGCCTCTTTTGATCTTAATATAGTACACAGTTTCAACACCAAGAAAATCATTATTTGTTCAAGCGTGACTGTTCATTCACAATTCCAAATATTCATAGATTTGAATTTATCTTCCAACATTATCTTAGCTACTATCAACATTTTATTAAACAAAGTTTATAATCTCTGGAATTTACGACTTCCGTAGCCCATCAAACCAATATTTAAAGTCCATGATTACCGTATCTGTGTTAGACTCTTCAACAGAAAAACCGTGGAAATTTTTCTATTAGATAATAACTCCAAATTCACTTTAGATACTTAATTATTACTAACTTCAATTATTCACTTATTAATGATTTTTCAATATGATAGTATATTGAAAATTGAACCCCGAATTGTTAATGAATGATATTCAATTCATTTTTCTATTTATTGTTATAAATTTGACTAAACATTCTACTTATACTAGAATATTATTTATTTCCATCACCAAATAACTGACTACACATTTTTGTCACATCAAATATTTTCGTGATTTGCAGATGATATACATACCAATCTTTACCGCAACATTATCATAGTTTTTCTCGAGTTGGAATTTTGAACTACAATGAATTGGGTTTATGAGAATTTTAATTGTTTGCAATTGGTTGCATCTAATTCTATAGATTAAATGAAATAAAATATATTGAAGCTATTATATATTTTACTTATGCACACTCCCTCTTCCAATATGCTGTACAGTTTGGGGAGCAACCTATAACACACATTTCAAAAACTTTTCAACCTACAAAAACATATTATAAGAGCAGCACTAGACTTCTATTGTGCACCCAGAAACTATACCCTAGCAGACTTATAAAATGAATAGAATGTCTACACATCATGACAAACGTATGTAAGAGATATCATTTTATCTATAGACAGAAATAAGAATATTCACAATTTGTACAACAGCATATAATATCCGTAAATCAACCTAAATGTCTACAATATAGACAAAAAAGAATTAGGATCAACCAACCGTCATATGTTCTATAACCCTCATTAACAAATTACCTACGGGTTTCATCTACAACAAAATCACTGGTGACATGAGAAAGCAAATTGATAAATGGAACCAAGATAAAATATACTTTGATTTAGGAATAATATTATAATCTTTATTACAACACCTATTCCTCCGTAACAGCCACTACTGACCACCATATATTTATTAAAAAAACTAGTTCATTACTCCAATTTGACTTCTCTGACATTTGGTTTTCTATTTTATCGATTTTTGTTTGTACGGTATTTTGCCGTCCTTATTAGGTAATTCTACTAGCAGGAAACCCGTGCTCCGCAAGGGTATATTTTGAAACTTGACATACTGAAAAATCGACGTAATAAAATCTTGAAGAATTGAAAATAGGCCTCTAACTATCCTCGGTTAATTAAGAATCTAGAATATGCAAAATTTCAATTTAATCAGTCCAGTAGCTCAGACGTGATGATATTGCAAAGTTTTGTACATCTTTATTTCATCTTAGAATGTCATACTGCAATTATTATAATTAAGCACTACTATATTAATGTATATGTTTAGAACTCAAATGCATTTTGTGTACTTGATTTGTAATTTTATTTCGAATAAATTGAATAGATGGTTCCATTTTCATTAATTTTCCCCATGAATTATGATTCTTCTGTCAAGATGATAACTGTTTGCTGCATCTCAAAAGTCGAAGGAGGTGAAAGCCGGAGAACCCATTCCAGGTTTGCCTCTTTATTCTTTGAAAGATGTAAGCCAACATTGCTCAAAGAAAGATGAGATTTGGGTGACATACAAACAAGGAGTGTACAACATCACAGCCTTCATCGATGCGCACCCAGGCGGAGATAAGATAATGATGGCTGCCGGCGGCTCTGTAGAACCTTTCTGGTTGATGTACGGTGTTCATAAACAACCCGAAATTCTTGAGATGCTCGAAAAGTACAGGATAGGTGAGTTCAAATTCGAACACAGGTAATTGATGTTTCCCATGCATTAGCTTCATTCAAATATTATTCATTGAATGCTCAAGATTTTGTAAATTGTATTACTGAAGAAAACTGATTTTTTCAATTAATGTTCTCAGGAAGCAACAAATTAAACAAGAAGTGAATAGGCTATTGATACTTTCAGTTCTCTAGTAAGAGGTGTTTGATTTTGTCTTGACGTAATTTTTCAACTTAATTACTATTTTTATCGTTTTAATTTATTTTTTCTTCGTAATTTCAGTTTTGAATCTCAAATAGTTTTGGGCTGTTAAAGCCTGTTGTTTCCATATCAGTATGTTCGCATGTAAATAAGAATAAATTAAAATGATATATAAATCATTATTTTGCTCATTGTGCATTACTATGATGCTTATTTATCTCGCTTATCCGAAGAATTTGTGTTACTCTTTCTCAGGTTATTATTCTTCAATAAATAAAGATAGAAAATAATTATTTTCGTCATGAAGCTACCGAGTTTAGTATGCTGAGAGGAGATAATTTGCCCTTTACCTTGTTCGTAAACCTACTTCCTCCAGGGCGTGTTATATTAACATTAGTTAAATATGCTACTAAAAGTCTGACTTCAATGTTACGTTAACTGGGTTTCAAAGCCTGAAATCCATAAACTCAAATGATACATTCACATCTACTGTATGTTCTACCCGACAGTTATTCATAACGAACTATCATTTCTATTTCAGGCAATTTGTCAATGGAAGAATCACTGGAAAGCACTCGTGATATGGAAGATCCTTATGGTTTAGAGCCTAAAAGACATCCTTCTTTGAAAATCAACTCACATAAACCGTTCAATGCTGAACCACCTCCATCACTTCTAGCCGACAGCTTCATTACACCTGTGTAAATTTATTTTGAAGAAAAAATCTAACTTTCATGAAACTTTATAATAGTAATATTATAAAAAGTAGTATTTAAGACATCAAAAACTCATGACATTCAGAATCATGTCTCTGTAAATTTCACAAACTTTTTCTCACAGAGAACTGATTTTTGGTTGTAAACATCAATATTGATCAGAGGTTTCTAGCATTGTTATTTTTCAATTTTATAAATCAGCTTTACTATTTTTTCTCTCCCTATCATTTTGATAATGTAATTATTGTGTAAATGAATAAATAATTTGTGAACTTTGCAACCAACAACATAAATTGTGAGTTTTCTTACAATACGGTGTAATATAATTTATAAAAATCGAAAGTTCAAATACGAGCTGTTCAACCATTATATAGATTACAGTAATAATTTATTGTATGTTTCTAAACATACTATATCTACTACTTTCGTATTTTGCAGGGAGCTATTCTATGTTCGAAATCATTTGCCCGTTCCAGTAGTAGATGTCAGTGCTTGGAGGTTAACAATAGAAGGAGTTGGTTTCAAATCGATTGAATTATCAATGGATCAAATAAAGAAGTTTCCAAAGCACACTGTAACTACTTCAATCCAGTGTGCTGGCAATCGCCGCTCTGAAATGTCAAAGGTAGCTTATTTTCATTTTTTGTTTATGTTCAAGTCTTTTGATTGATGAAATTGAAAGAATTAAAATACTCAACTACAACTTTTATTGAAAGTGGTCAAGAATAATCAAGTCAATTTTAATTATTGAAACTATTATTGTAAACTATTATGCTGTTTTTGAGCGATTGAATAAGTTAACGTCTGAAGATCACTAGGATATCTCATATTTGCATGTTCTATTACGTACACGTCATTCGATAAGTATAATATCAAATTAGGAAAGCTTGTATGTATGATGTTATACTGTAGTTGATTCTGTACTTTGTTCAAGAATAGAATGGAAAATTAGTTTCTACTTTGATGGAAAATTATTTATCCAATAGCTCAAAGCTCACACATCTTTAAAGACAATGGCTGAATCACTGCACTAATATGTAGTTATCTCGTAGCTTTGTGTTTACAAAGTATTCATTGTTTTACAATAAAGAGGTTGTACTTCTCATCGCAGAGCCAAAACCAATTGTAATTTTGGTTTCTTGGAGACGAGATCGTGAAATATATTCAAACATTCAATTTGTTTGAGAGATACAAATCATTCGACCATATTCCTTTGGAAAATTTCAACTGTATGAATGAAATTTATTTATATTATTTGTTGTCGAATGTTTATGATTCAATAGTACGCTTTATAATAATACTCCCCTTACTTTGTGTGCAGATAAAAAAAGTGAAGGGTTTGGATTGGGGAACAGCAGCTATTGGAAATGCCACTTTTTCTGGTGCAAGACTTTATGATGTACTCAGAGCCGCAGGATTGAAAGAAGACGAAATAAAGGCTCAACATGTTCAGGTAAATTTCAATTCACGTTTCTTGTTTTGTTTTTTAAATCGAGTTCCTCTTTCTTGAAATTAGAATAATACATATAGAAACACCTCTGTAATTTACAGTTGTGACCTGCAAATCACAGATATTATCAAATGTATTAATTTCAAGTAGAATCTTATTGTTAGTAAGATAACAATGAATAAAACTTATGAATAAATCAATAAATAGGTAAACTTATTGTTGGCCTTTCGTTCGTGAACACTGTGTGAATCAATGAGTTTGGATGTTCAATAAGTGTTGTATTTTCCACTTGAATCTGATTAACACTGTAGTATGTTATTCATTTATTTTCGATGATACATTCCATTCTCATTATTTGTGAATGTTTAAATTACAAATTTCCCTCTTAAATCTGATAAATCTCTAACATTTTAAATATCGGGGCACCGAGCTTCGCTCGTTATTTTTATTTATTGATAAACAGAACACAATTCTTTAAAATGATCGTGCTTATATTTCACAGCTGGCTATACGTCAGCTTATGAATTTCGGGGATGAGATATTTTGATTTTCCACAGATGCAATTTTTTATTATCCACAGACGACGAAAGTCTCACTGTTTTCCCAAGGATGAATAATCATTTTAATGTCGTTCAGGGAGTTTTCCCAGGGATGAGACCTAGTGCATCAAATTTTTTTATCATAAACCTACTATGTTCCAAATTTCGTGAAAATCGTTAGAGCCGTTTTCGAGATCCGTTGGACATAAATAATATCGGGGACCGAGCTTCGCTCTGGAGTACAAAAGCATAAAAAAATTTAATATAACTTTAAAGTGAAGAAACACTCACATTCTTTGGTGTGGCGACGACCATTTCGTGCTGGTATTGCACATTTTCAAGCCTAACAGAAACTCGTGCTGCAATACCAGCACGAAACGGTCGTCGCCACATCAAAGAATGTGAGTGTTTCTTCACTTTTAAGTTATATTAAAATACGTTAGTAATAATAATAGTGAAAACAAGATGGATAACCAACAACGAATAAAAAATGTATTATGAAAGAAAAATTATAATAACATCCATAGCTCATACAGAAATGCTCTATCTAATCACAGTAAATTGAGATTAATTCCCAGAGGAATGCAAAAATTTCCCTCACAAAGGCCCGGTTGCACAAAAGCCGGTTAAATTTTAACCCTGATTAATTTCATGTGAACCAAATCAGAGAAGACCATTTCAAAAAGATGGATCTATTGGAATTAATCAGGATTGAAAATAACCCGGCTTTTTTGCAACCGGCACTAAATACCTGATTGAATGATTACAAAAATTCAACAGCTGAGTCATAATTTTGACACAGTCCCACACACATGAACTCGCTCACTCACTTCCATCATTAACAGACGACGAAATAATTATTATCAGCTGTTTTCCCAAGGATGAATAATAATTATCCTTTTAATGTCCTTCAGCGAGTTTTCCCAGGGATGAGATCTAGTGCAATCCATTATTTATTATAAACCCACTATGTTCTGAATTTCGTGAGAATCGTTAGAGCTGTTTTCGAGATCCGGTGAAATACAAACATATAAACATATAAACAGAAATTGCTCGTTTAATATTATAGGATAAATAACCAAATATAAAAATACAGAAATTGCTCGTTTAATATTATAGGATAAATAACCAAATATATAAATACAGAAATTGCTCGCTTTATATAATAGGATAATATAATTTGATTATTTGACGTCCATTTTCTGTTTTAAGATTGAAGTTTATTCATAAGAATTTTTCACCTTCAATAGTATCTTTTATCTGATTGGTTTTCACAGTTTGAAGGCCTTGACACGGATCCAGCCAATGTACCTTACGCCGCATCAATTCCAATTGAAAAAGCCATGGATCCAAGAGGTGACGTGCTATTGGCTTATGAAATGAATGGTGCTCCGCTGAGTAGGGATCATGGATTCCCGCTCCGTGCCGTTGTGCCTGGAGTAGCTGGTGCTCGTAATGTCAAGTGGTTAGGTAAGCTTTACAGTAGATTCAATTCTTATTTCAGTCCCATTAATGATGAATGGGCAGAAAATAGATAAGTGAAGAATAATCGAAATGCAATAATAAAAACTCATTACTTAATTATTATGTATCTTAACCCTTGCGCACAGCGTTACGTGTGATGGCGCTGGGAGCGAGGCAATTCCAACCATTCAACCAAGGTTTGAAAATTGTTGTAGCCGTTACGCGTTTCGCACCGGTGTGCGAAAGGCTCTATATAATTGATTATTCACTAGTGACTTTGTCCTTCCACTTCAATTTATAATAATTTGTTTATATATTTATTTAATTGTTTTGTGTGTTTTAATAATAATAATAACAATAATAATTTGTTGCGTATTATTATACTATTTACTTGGAGTATCAAGCAAAGGTCGTCTGTATTTTTAACTGGAACAATAATTAATTGGATATTACAATATTGATAAAATCATTTCACTTATATGAGCTACTTTATCAAATTAACAAAAACAATATAAAAATAAAAAACAAGGATATTGTCAACTTTCACTAAAATTTATTAAAAACTTTAAAATTTGTACTAGTACAGCGTACAGCGTACTGATGATGCGTTGGTAAACGTGAAACCATGGTACTGTTTTAAAGTTTTTAATAAATTTTTAGTGAAATTTGACAATATCCTTGTTTTTTTATTATGGAAAGATTTCACAACATCATCATCAATTCTTCTAATTTTATTACAATATAAAAACTTGAAGTACCCTTTTATTAAAAACTTTGAACTTGAAAATGACCAATGGTCGAAACTAATCGTTAAAATATTCTCAAGTTTTTAATAAAAGGGTACTTGAAGTTTTTATATTGTTTTTATTAATTACAATATTGACGACGACTGTTTACGACTTCAATTTTTCATTTCTGTAGTGTGTATTTATCTAGTTTGTCGATCTTCCATCCGTTCCTCAAAGGTCTTCGGTTACTAGGGAATGAAGCCAACATCAGATAACACCAATAAAATATAAATACAATTTTCCTCACACTTTAAATTCAGTTGTCAACAATTATCATTTAAGGCCCACTGCAAATAGATATGTCACATGCCACACCAATATTGAATGTTTAATGAAACAGTTGATCTATATAAGTACTAAAATAATAAACCTTATTCCGGACCACTTTCTCAGAGATTCTAAGAATAGTAGAAATACTGAACTAGGTATGAAATACTGGACAGTAACTTTTTCTTTCAGATCTACGTATGAAGCTCGAGATTTTTGCTCAAACTACGTTACTGATTGCAATACCATTTTTTTATATATTTGTTAAAAGTGGACTCGCTTACAAATTTTTCTCTCTTTTTCCCTATCTTCTTCTCACATCCTTCCCCTTTTCGCTCCTCTTTACCCTTTACTCCTTATTTTATACCCTCTACTAGTCTATTACATAGAAAACCATAGTTGGCTAGGTTTTTTCCTCCTTTCTTCTCAGCACATCCCACTCTGTTCTTTGTATTTTATTAGAAATTTGTATTTCGATTGTGTTGTTTAGATTTTGATTTCTTTTGTATATTTTGCGTTGAATTAAATAAAATTATTGATTGATTAAAGAAAACAGTTTCGAAAATATAGTCTTTTCAATATGAATAAGTTTTTGTTTGTTTCCTGTGCTTTTCTCCCCATCTGCAAAATCATGTGCATAATTTTTGAAATCAATAAAGTGAGATTTTTTCAATGTTATTCCAGTAATAAAGAAATCCCAGCCATCTCTCAACTACATAACACTGTTTGAATATGCCAATGTTAGTGAGACCGCATTCATATATCATTCTCTTACTGAGAAATAGTATAAGTTATAATCTTAGAAAGTAATTATAAACTGAATTCTCTTTAACCAGGTGCTATTTACGTGAGCGAAGAAGAAAGCTCGTCACATTGGCAGCAGAACGATTATAAAGGTTTCAGCCCCAGCACGGATTGGGACACAGTCGACTTCACCAAGTCCCCTGCAATCCAACAGTTGCCTGTCACGTCTGCCATCTGTGAACCGTCTGAAAACGAAGAGGTGGCCGTCAAAAATGGAAAAATCACTGTTAAAGGTACTTTCACTCCGCCGAACGAAATTGTCAGATAATTCATTATGAAATTATAGCTGAATGATTAAATTATTATATTCGACTATTTCCAAGGTATCTGAATACAGATAAAATAACTATTTACAAGGTATCTATGTGATATTGTCTAGCTTATTATAAGTTTATAATAATTGTAATCTTTCAAATCGACAAATTATTCTTTGTTGAGTCATAACAGAGTTGATTGTTTGAGAAAAAATCTTGCTTTAATGGTAGCGTATTTCATAACAAGAGAACGAATTGGCCTTGGAGTTTTATAAACATAAGTTACGTATTTGAGGGCCATATCATAGAGAAAATATAGCATATAGCCTAGCAAATATATGTCATCTTTTTTCTATGACCATAATATGCATCATGTAAGTTTAATGCCGCACCCACATGTTGGCCCAATGAAGGCCAATGACGACCAGCGCCAATGTATGGATGTGTGGTTTGCGAACGCTGGCTACCGCTTGCCTTCATTGGACACTGGTCACATTGCAGGCTGGGCTAGCTTACTGGGCCAACATGTAAGTAGTAGACTAGGCATAACGCTAAACTAGGTTCAAATGTAGCTAAGGTTACTTTTATTACAATGTGTTATATTCCAGTTTTAAACTAACAGCTGATTAATCTGAGTTTAAATTGAGATGATACATATGATTCTTATACTCATATGCATCATAATCGGTTTAAACGAGGATAAATCAGTTGTTGGTTTCCCGGAATGAAACCACTTCCTCTGTAATCAAAGCCATAGTGCATGACAGGTGGTTGATGGTAATGTCAGCACAGGTAAGGCTCCTACACCAATAAAAACACTAGCTGATATAAATCAGCTGAAATCAACAAATTTTCATTGGTGTAGTGAATGAAACACATTGCTACATGACTTGTAAAACTACCTCCGTAAACGGAGGTAGTGCTTGTATTTGTAGATAAGTGGATTAAACGTAGATGAAGCATATGACCCAAAGTATTCAAGCGATTGAAAAAATACTTCATCAATAAAACCTTCTATTGTACAAGAGCTCCTTCTAGATTAAAACTTACCCTTACCTAAAGACTCGCCCCAACATTCCCACCTCCCTTAGAGCTTTCGAAATACTTGATGATCAAATTTCATCAAATTACAGTGACATCAGGGCTTGACACATATTTCTCATCGAGGTTTCTCCTTACTCATTAGTATAAAATGATATTATTTACTAAAATATTTTCTAAAATTTGTATATTTAATTAAGATCTAGATATTTACTTTAAATATTTCTTTAGTCATTTGTATTCTCTCTTCATACTTCTTTTCATCTTTTTTGTTGTCGATTTCGTCTTGATTCATCCTTTTAAGTACCGATTTTTTCACAACATTTATATTATTATGATTAATTTTTTAGGGCTACTCATTTTCAAATCTATTATAACCTTTCTTTTCTGTTTAGGGCTACTTGTAATATAAATAGAAATACAAATCTCAGTACCCTTTTAAATTATTTTATCACAACATGTTTCGGACATTCATGCCATTCTCAAGTGACTTGAAAATGACATGAATGTCTGAAACATATTGTGATAAAATAATATAAAAGGGTACCGTACTGAGATTTGTATTTCTATGTATATTATGGCCTTGTATTTCAATAATGCATTGTAGCATTTTGTCTTTGTAAGGGATAATTGATTTTCCATTTGTTCGTTGAATAGGTTACGCCAGCTCTGGCGGTGGCAATAAAATAGTGAGAGTGGACGTGACTGCAGATTGCGGCCAGACGTGGCATGTGGCCGAACTGATCAACCCAGAAAACAATAAGCCGCCCCATCACTGGGCTTGGTCATTGTGGCAGGTTGACATTCCCGTCAGCAAGGGTCAAAAACAGGTGAGGTTTTCTTGTATGCGGTTCATCTATCCGTTTTGTAATAACTTTGTTTATTGGAACGTCTTGTAAAGTGAGAATGAAGATATTCATTTAGGATAGAGAAAAATTTTAACTATCACGATCACTTATTAATGTTTCACACAGATTGATAATGTAACAAAATGAATTATTCTAATTGAATAAAAACACAAATATGTTGTCAAATTCTACACTGTTTTATTTAGTACACGACCAAGGTTTCGTGACCACACCGGTCACATTTTCAAGTTGACTAAATAAAACAGTGTAGAATTTGACAACATATTTGTGTTTTTATTCAATTATGGAACGGTTCTACAATATTGACAATGACTCAGTCGAATTTTGAATTATTCTAATTTTTTTTCAGTGGAAATTAGTTTTCATAGATCCAAGTATTTTCTATTGAATTGAAACAAAATAATTCTCTACAAAATTGGTCTAAAACATGAAAATTTCAATAATTTACAAATTACCAAAAGAAATGTGAATTACAATAAATCTGTCAATTAAAATATTCATTTCAAAGTTGTAATTCGGCTACAAATCACTAAATCTGATTTTGTTCATATGCTGTATGAACGCTTTCGAAGGGTTTTCCGGAAATGAAAAGTGGAGTTGTTTCTACCATTTGGTTTGAATGGATGCAAATCATTTCTACTAAAAATGTATTATAAAAAACAGGTATATTTCAGAGAAGTTGAGAAGTAGAAGTTTAGAAGAGTGCACACTAGACAAGCTTGGCACGGCGTGTATAGAATGGAATTAATCTTGTCTTCTGTATAGGCGATTTATAGTCATTTCATTTTCAGTTGAAAAGAAATTGATTCATTTAAAAGAGTGAATAAAATTAGTCTTTTCATCTCGATTGAAAAATGTTGATCCATTCACGAGAATGATGTCTTATCCATTATGTATTTCAATTTATTCACATTACAAAATACATTTACAGAGACAAAATATTCTAAAAAAAAATTGTAAATATTTTCCCAACATAGACGAATCTGTGTGTGGGGAAGTAACAGTATTTTAACCCAAAACATTTGGAATAAGGGATCACTAAGGAGAAATTCTATTATTTTCTAGAACAGTTCGTGGTTGAGTAGTAGAGAGGACTTGAAAGTCCAATCTCCGCCTAATAAATAACTTTTCCATTTCATTCCATTTTTGTTTCTTTCAGCTTGCAGAGAATCTTGGTGATTGTATTTTTTTCATAGTGACTGTGTATAATATCATGAATGAACAGCACCCATTTTTGTTAGCACTTGAACAATAAAAAGTTGTTTTAGTTCCGTGTTAACTACTAAAATTTTTTTTTGTGAATTACTTCTCCTTTTTCAAATTAATTCTCCTATTTAAATCGTAAATCTTCACCCTATCATTAGTTTACTGTTAGATTGTTTTGAGGTTTGACCTATGTTTAAAATAATTCAATATTCTAGTATAAATATTCTGTATTAAGTTTGCAAGAATTGTCATCTATTTGTTCTTAGGCGAAGTTCAATTAATTTTACAGATGGAATTGTGGGTTAAAGCTGTGGATTCATCCTACAATACACAACCAGAGAGCTTCAAGAACATCTGGAATCTTAGAGGAGTTCTCAGTAATGCCTATCACAGGATAAATATAAAATTGAAGCACTGATGATATCTCCATTTCAACTGCGTTCAGGAGAAGATTCATTCACTTCTAATCGTTCACTCAGGATCGTCCAGTATGTATAAGGATCATAATTTCAAAGTACTGTACTGAAATCAATTTCTCCATTTTATTTATAGATGCTGTTTGGTGCTTTCGGGGATTTGAGAAATCTTAGATTGCATGTGATTAAAAATCAAATCTAGAAAAATTCCAAATTTGTTTTTGCTGATATCTTGAAAAGATGAAGACTTGAAAAGACTGAGATGCTTTTGTTTGGTGTGTGCTATAGAAAATCATTGTACAATTCCAATATTTTAAAAACTTAATATTGGAAATTATTCAAGATAATATTACCTATTGTTCTCTTGGAACATTAAATAGCACAGTTAAAATAATAGTATTACAGTAGAAATGTATCAATAATTATGGAGCATAATTTCTGTTGTGAATACAAAATTAATTTATAAAAATACATTTCTTCAGGATTAATACATCACCTGATCAAATGTTGCAAGATGTTTGCAATATTTTCATTTACTAAAAAAATAGCACCACAAATAAAATAGGGTATTTTATGGTAGTTTATGTCACACGACATCAGTTACAGATCAGGGGACTGTTTTATTGAACTTATTAGTGCACCTCCAATAAGCTAAAACAGTAGCATAGCACTGCAAGACATGCAATAAATTCACACTATAAGTTATGTGTATTACAAACAGTGAATTTTTATGATACTGGCCCCTGACACAAAATACTATTATTGTAGCTTTAATACCTTAGAAGTAATTGAGAAAATATGAAAGTATATTCTTAATGACTGTTATAGCCTAATCATGTTTTAAAGAATTTATAAATTCATATCATATTTTTTAATTATTTTTAATGCAATAAAATATATTTTTTATTAGTTGATCTTTCTCATTCGTTGTAGTTGTAAGTTTTCAAAATAGTAGTTTATGCAATGGTTTTGTAATGAGAGTCTTTAAAGCACAAGTTAGATGTAAGCTAAGACACGAGCGAGCGAAGCAAGCCAATTTCTTAAAAACCTCACAAGATAACATAAAACCGTTGCATACACTCTACTAGTCAAGCAAAGTATCACATTACTGACTTGTTGTTAGGTTAGAAGTCAATTAACTAGCCTATATGGCAAACAGATTGAAATAATATTAGATGGTGAAAAGCTACTCGACAAGAGTTAAACAGTAAATTGAAAAACCTTGAATAACTTCACGTAACTTGAAGAATTGAAAACTTGAAGTAAGGTGGTTAAAACTTGACCAACTGAAACCTGCCGCCAGCATCGGAAGCCGTGTTATAATGTACAATTCGTTGCATAAAGTTCACTTTTCTGTAAAGTTTTGAAAATTCATTGCAAAAAGACCCCCGTTATGGGATGATGTGATTGTGATGTTTTACGGTAATTTTTACATTATATCACAGTCGTAGATAAAAATATTCAAGGTTTGTGAACATTGCCAACCGCGATAAATTTATAATTCTCACTCAGTGTAAAAGCACATCACCTTGATTTTTAACTGTGAAAATTCATCGAAAATAAATGCAATTACGTTATTACATTTACTTCATCTTATATGAAAATCATAGGTCTCAGGTAATATATTTTTGTGCATGAGGTCTTTATTAATAATTAGTATTGGTGATGATATTGGGTCGTGAAGGTGGTGGTATTAGCTCATAGATAGTTGTGCATGCTGAAGTAGGTATTTCGAATAAAGATAATAAATTTGAAAAACAGCAAGATTTTCTTTAAGATAGTATCTTCATTTAATTTATTGTGAATATTTTGATATAAACTATCTATTGGAAGGAGTATTATATACCATGTATAAAAACAAATAATCAGATATCTTAACACGCTACAAATATACAGACAGTTTGATAATCATCACGTTTTGAAAGATGAAAGCGTTTTTGTCGAGCACAGCACTAGGCACTCCAAGGCCCAAACACTCGTGGTTGTCTGCCGTTCGCGGCTTCTGCCAATGCACCTGTGTGCAGAGTGTCGACGGGTCCCACATCTTCGACACCAAATCATTCCTACGATCGCCGGTCTCCTGGTTCAGAACGTGGAGCCGCAATTTCAAACGAAACGGCCACAAGAGTGCCTCGTCGAACTTGCCTTTGGTGACGCCAACATGAATGTAGACTGTGTCTCCGTTCTGCTTGGGCATCAGCTTCATGTACAAACAGTATCCGCCCGGTGTGACGTAGAAGCTGCGGCTTCGTGTTGGCTCAGCTGATTGGAGCTTGTGCTGGGCGTCAGTCAGCCTCCAGTAGAAGGTGAACACTTTGCTCCCGGGCTCCTTGTGCACCGTTCCATTGTAGCGCCTCACTTCGCGCTCTCTTGGGCTCTGCTCTTTTGGCTTTGTTGGCTCGTTGTCTTGTTTATCGTCAACCTGGCTCCTGCAAATCAGATTAGATGGTATTTAACTACTCATTATCTTCATGAAACGTTTTCTGATTAAACTATTTTTTCATTGAGGCAAAACGTTGATGGCTCGTTGTCTTGTATATCTTCAACGTTGTTTCTGCAAATCAGATTGGATGGTATTTAACTACCCATATTATCTTAAGAGACTTTTTCAATTCAACTAATTTTTCTTGGAGGAAAAACATTGACATTCATTGAAATTCATTACATTTAATTTCTTGAGAAATATTGTTTTTGATATCGATATTATTTGATGCTTGGATTCGAAGCTCCAAATGCTCGATGCACTCAAATGCACTCTAATGTTAGTTGAGCATGAGAATAATTATTTTGTAATCTCGTATTGTGGCTTCGATCCTCACCAAGCTAGGCATTAATATTATTCTACCTTACAATTTATACTTGAATCGATGACTGTTTCATCAATAGATCCACTCCAAGGAAAAATAAATAGGCTTTTGTGAATGAAACTTGAAAAAATTTCTATTTAAATAAGTTGGGGATTCTTGTTTTCCGAATGTATTCAAGTATAGTATCATATCAAATTTATTTTCCTTTTTACATAGAGTATTACAATCTGCGAAAGTTTTGAAACAATATATTATATTGAGAAAATTGGATCCGCGAAGAAAATCTCCAATACGAGTTGTTTACTTGAACATGTAGGCCTATTATCACTTTTAATGTAAGAAACGGAAATACCATATGTAAAAAATAAATGCCACTACAATAAATTGAAGAAGGAGAAAAGAAATGTAAAGAATAGATTGAGTCTGACAATAAAAAAGTCAGAATAATTTACAGTATGGAATACTTCATTAAAATTAAGTGAAAGAATAAATAAATTCTTATATGACTATTAATTAATAATTATATAAATGATATATATCGTTCAAATATACAGGGTGTTTCAGAAGCAGTGTCGAACATTCTTGGGTATTGTTCCTGGATGACAGGAGTCTACAAATGTCGTATTTTAAGTGTCCAAAAATCAGCGGTTATCCTTATAGCTGCCATTTTGTTTTTTTCACTTAGTAATTTTTATCTCAAGAATATTGATCTGAAATTTGGCATGAATATTTATGCTATAAAAACTCAGATTTAAGAAATAAAATTAAAAAATGCTATATAAATTTTCAAAATGGCGGCCATTAAAAATTTTTTATTGCAAATTTTACGAAAACCGTCCACTTTACAGAAAATTTATAAGAGACAAAAAAGTTAGCGAATTTTATCAAGATTTCAAGGATACCTCATTTATTAAGATTGTTAAGAGAATAACAGAGAAATTAATTATTTTCGTATTCCATGCATGACCACTTTTCACAATTTAAACATTAATATTACATTTTTAATTCTAATTGTATTTAAGATGAAGCTTTGAAACTCGGTATGGCTCCATATGGCCATCCATCTGATTTTACAATGTTTTTTCAGATGATCTTGTTTTTCCATGATCATGCATGCTGTACGAAAGTATTTAATTTCTCTGTTATTCTCTGACGAATCTTAATAATTGAGGTATCCTTGAAATGTTGATAAAATTTTATAACTTTTTTGTCTCTTGTAAATTTTCTGTAAAGTGAACGGTTTTCGTGAAATTTGCAATCAAAAATTTTAAATGGCCGCCATTTTGAAAATATACATAGCATTTTTTTATTTCTTAAAGCTGAGTCTTTATAGCATAAATATTTCAGATTAATACAACATTTCGCTCTTGAGATAAAAACTCCTAAGTTGAAAAAATGGCAGCTATAAGGATAACCGCTGAGTTTTGGACACTTAAAATACGACATTTTGTAGACTCCTGTCATCCAGGAACAATACCCTAGAATGTTCAACACTACTTCTGAAACACTGTATAATCTAAAAATACTGTTGTTTTATCAACTACTCTTTGAATCTAAATGCAATCTTGAGAATTCTTTCAGAAACATCTTCTGAATTATGTATTATTTACCTTACTGTAGTGGGAGGTATTGTTGTCAGTACTGGCTCAGGATTGTTTGTAGTCTGCACTTGAAAGGTAGTTGGTCTATCAGCATGCATAACAGCGACCGAGTCAAATAATGGGGAATGCGACAGCTTATTCTTGTGGCACGAATACAGCTGGTCTTCCACAATTTTAAGCCTATCCAATTGCTCCTTCAGCATAGTCTCAATCTTTTTGAAGTGCTCCTCCATATTTTCTGGAAACAAATTATCTTTTGGAGGATAGTATCTAATTATTCTTATCACACATTTTCCCCCCACAGATAGATGAATAGTCTAGTAGGGGTATTCCAAAATATGTTTTATACTGTATTTCATATTCGTTTACTATGTTTTTTTGGAAAATCAATTTGAATCATCATAAATAAATCGAGAGTATGACAAATTTGGTTTTAAAAATCTTGAATTCATAGCTGTTCAACTCACAATAATGATTTTGATAAATTACTATAAATTAATAATGCGTTGTTTCGGCAAAATATTTATTATTCATGATCGACTCAATTCACTTTCTTCTACATATAAAAGTTTATCCTGCGTAGGTGGTCAGAACCAAATTGATATCGCCTGTAATAAATAACTCGAATGACTCAGATAATTTACTCACATTATTTATTATTAGCATACTATCGATGCATCCTTCCAATCTTGCACCGCTACATTAATTGGTTTTCTCAATATCCCAACATGAGACTCTGGTTTTAAAATTTGTAACTTCTGCATCTTATCCAATAATATCTCAATGGACTCATGGAATATCTCAGTATAAATCACTGCTAGATTCTGGATCATCAATTAATTATCCATTTAAATAAATTTCACTTAACATCGAAATCAATGATCATCAATGTAACATTGAAATATTACTTGATAAAAAAATCAAATCTAACAAACTTCTCTTCTACTTCAAAAAAATTCTCATTACAAATTCACTACATCAGAAAAACTGGATGGTTTAATAGTATAAATAGGACTGTTACTAATGGAGAATATTGAATATTTATATTTTAACAATTGATGTAGTATATAATACGACTGGCTGATGATTGTGTTGATGTTCTGATCAAAACTCATATTTCATACATTTAAAATGCATAAATTAAGCTTGTAAACTGTGTGCATAAACCAATTCCAAATAAGTTGTGTTTCATAATTTTGTAAGTGAATTACATTTTATAATTATTATTCTTTCAATTATCAAAGTATCAAGAATTCTAGAAAATTTCAACAGTTATTTCTACAAAATATGCAAATTCACATTATTAAAAGACACAAGTAAACATGAAAAAAATATTTCCCCGAATCAATAAAGTTGACAGGTATCTCGATAATATTCACTTTTAATAAATTATTAAGCATTTTCAAACCTTGCTACTACTATATGCTTCAAGAACTCAATTCTAAGAACGGTTTCCTGAAATTGAATAGAAAGATAATAATGATTACAAACTTGCAGCGCACATCCCTTTGAGAGCTCGGGTGACAGTAGCTTGAGCCGTGGCCGCTATCTCGTGCGTATCTATCCGGCAGATGGTGTGCTGCGTCTCCAGCACTTCATCACTCGGCTCTGATTGTATCTTGATAATATCATCACACTCCACCGATACCAAAATTAAAAACAAAAGATTAATTAAAATCAAACTGTGATAAGACATAATAGACGTTCAATTCCAGGCACTTCCTTGCTATCACTGTGGCAAAAATGAGACTTCCTGGAGGAAGATACTCTCCATGATAAAAATAGAAATTGGCTGCAAAGCAGAGAACTGAATGCTAGAGTGATGATATAAAACAGAAGTGAATCTACATTAGCCATCCATCATGTTTAACTGATGGAATCGAACTGAACTAAGCAAATATGGCGTTTCTAATTACTTTCTTCTATTTTGACATTCTCTATCACCAACTAGATGTGATGAAATATTTATTTTGAATGAATCTACTGCTTCCTCCGTTTGGCCTCAGATCTAAAGCCAGATTTCCGGCATGAAGCCCTTTAGCAAACCCGTATCTTCTAGTAGTTTATACTGAATATTTAAAAACTCAGTTCCATGAATTTTCACTAAAACTACGCTTTAAAGTATTTCTTACAACTCTAAAGATTTAGACTAACTCCGTCATTTGATAAACCGGTATAGGCTATGTGAATCGTAATCGATGAGATTTACAGTTGGTCGCTCAAAGATTATTGTAAGTTATTTTGAAAAATATTATTGTTGATACATCGATAAATTGAGACAGTGTCATCCACTTTCTTTGTAATAATATTAGATTCAAAATTAATCCTAATAATAAACTAAAATGTCCGAATGGAGATCAGAAGCTGAAATTCAATTTCAACATTATAATGATCTCAGAGTATTTTTTCAGTTTGCTTACTACAGGCTACTATACTCTACATTGATTTTACTTCATACTTGCTTCAAATTGGACAAATCCGAACTCTATCAACAGTAATGTGCTCACAATAGATTTTTTTTTTAATTTTTAAAATTATTTTCGTAGCCTATTTTTCCCCACTTTCTAATAATGAGTGAGATTAATATCAGTGATGATATGGTCTCAAATATAGTATTTAATTATTCATTGAATAATTTTGAATAAAAATGAAATACCACATAGGCCCTACTTGGATATCATGAAAACATTAATACAAAGAAATAATTTTGAGAAATTTACGATCTTTGTATATTAATTATTGTATGAATACCTTTTGTTTCCTAACCTATTCAGTGAATAAGAACAAGACAATTGAGAAAGTTTTTTTAAATGCAGAAAATCAACTAGTTTAAGTAAAACATTTAAATGCTAATGTAGGCTAAAGTTAATATGGTAAACCGACTATACGCAGAGTTATACGTTCAAGCAAAGAAGTATCATGAATTAATAGGGTTTTAATAACTATAGTAGGTTTTAATAATAGAGCAAATAAAAACTTATTGACATTTCAAAATATAAAATATATAATATATTTCATAAAAGAAATGCACTAGTCTCTCATGCGATTAATATAAACACTTTAAAACAGTTTAAGGAATATTTCATTCAAGGAAATTTTTAATTTTATATTTTCATTCGTTTTCATGAATGACGTTCTAAAAATTGGATGACAGTATCTTAGATGGCGATTTCAGCTCCATGTAAAATTTATAACAAGACGAAACGTTTCCCCCTATTAATTTTTTTATCGATACTGTAGCAAATAATTTATAGAGGTTAATTTCTGACAAAAATGTTAACGAACTAACTTTCCCTGGAAAAAACTGTAGGTCTTTCGAGAAAATTAACTATTTGGTCTAGAAATCCTATAACGTTCTTATTTTGAGATGCTGATTAATAATTTTGTGATAGAGATGAGGAAAGCTGCATGTTAAATATCGGAAAGAGGTCAGCGATAAGAAAAAACAAGCAGATTGTATCAGGTCAAAGTGTGAACAGCATAATGGCAGCAGTGTTTGATAGTGATTGATAAACGTTTCAGATCCCATCCAAGGAAAATAACATATTTATAATCATTGGTAGCTTGTTAGTTGTCAGTCAGTGATATTCTGCAACGTTCGTTTGACACAGTGATCATGAAACTATTTTGTAGTGTCTTTTTGTTTGTGTTAATAACTCATGAACAAGAATTTGTTCATGGTATGAAGGTGAGCAAATGGGGAATTAT
The DNA here is from genome assembly GCF_014356525.2 of Nilaparvata lugens. NCBI lineage: Eukaryota > Metazoa > Arthropoda > Insecta > Hemiptera > Delphacidae > Nilaparvata > Nilaparvata lugens. Next base: position 23,612,541 of record NC_052507.1, read on the forward strand.
CAATGATTTAAGTAGATTGACAATGTCATTGCGAGATCTATTTCAAGAATCAATGACAATGATTGAGAGTGACGATATTCATGTGCTACCAGATATCAAGCACACGTACAAGCATACTTTGAGAAATAAAACTGGAACAGTGATGTTCAGGGCCTACAATGGTTATCTCACAGGATTGTCAGCGGATGTAGTGAACTGCACGGAGAAAAATCAACTGCGACGGTTAACCATGACTAGGGAAGCGGACAGCAAGAAGGAAATGTTCACTTGTGGCGACTGCATTGTCCTGGAGGGAGAACAAATTAGGTATCTGTTCGAGTCTTACTTTGACGACATCGAAACGCATGGAGACATCTACGATAATTCAATTAGATACTGGGTCAGTTTCCAGATGACATTAGATTCGAATTCAACCAGTTCAACCAATGACGATTGTGGCATGAACTTGGAATCACTGCAAGTCCGCCTTGACATGGACAATCATCCCTGGAAACTCCAACCTAAAATTCGAACCTTGGGCAGAATGAACTTCATTGTCGACAATTTCAATTCATGGTTTATTGATCATTTCAACGTGACAGTCTCCAACAATCTGCAGAAGGCTCTCTCACATGCATTGAGATTCACAGCAAGTACGCACTTCATGTGTGATGAATTTCTATCATTTTAATGGATATTCATTCCCAGATTTGTTCAATTTATTGATAAATATATTGTATGTAGATTCATTTATTATTAGTCATTCAAAAAATCTTTTCATTCTAAGGAATATCCTACTAATACAGTTTAATAAAACTTGAACTCAGAATTTTCTAATTTTGAATATAATAAACATTCATTCATTTCTTTGGATTTGCTTCTAAGATGCAAAATAAATATATTATAAATTTGAAAAATATTTCACATCTATTTGCTGTTTCACGGCTTTGAACGTCATTCTGAAATCATTAAAATATGCAAATTATTTTTCAAATAAATTTGGATATACATGTTTTTGCAAATCTATTTCGATTTACCTTTGCTAAGAACAATAAAAGAATATTATTTGAATCTGTTCGTATTTATTGAACGAATGCAGCGTGTTTCTACTGATGACTAAGAGCCTCAAGTCGTTGTCCGTGGGTTTGTGAGATTGTTTGTGTGCTTGTTCGACGATTACTCTTCAAATAAACGTATTCAAATCAAATCGACGATCAATAAACTTTAAATTTTCAACATAATTCTTTGACCATTAAGCTAACTCCTACTATTTGCCAAGTCAATATGGTACCGTAGTACATTAAAAAAATACGGCTTCTGACTCAAATAGCAAATAGCTCGACTTAACTGGCTATCTCAAAGATCGACAATATACCCCTATTGATTTAAATATCATATTGCGGATTTTAAAATCAACGTATTGTACTGCATTGCCAGTAGTTCAAGAGCGAGTACTCAATCCTGGGGTGCTCACTAGTTAGTATCATCTTGCTTATTAAAATCCAATAAACAAATCATTTAGATAATATTAGAATTTCATCTTCTGAAAAACATTTCTTATTTAATGAATGTTATGACGATTTGGAATTCTTGGTTACACTTGGGTAGGCCCACTTTTCTTACTCGTATACTGGATGTAATTCTTATTTTTATTTATTCATGACACTGGTTTGTACTGGAGATCATTGAAAAAAATTCATGAACAATGGATATCTTTTGTCATGAACAAAGAACATTAGCAACTGTTTATCACTGCTTATCGACAGTGATAGGTCATATAAATTATTATAAATCTATTATAGTCCAGGCGATGAATGCTCAGAAAAGGGTTTGGATGTTTATATGTTTGTATTGCACCGAATCTCGAAAACGGCTCTAACGATTCTCACGAAATTCAGAACATAGTAGGTTTATAATATAAAGATTCGATTGCACTAGGTCTTATCCCTGGAAAAACTCGCTGAAGGACATTAAAAGGATAATTATTATTCATCCTTGGGAAAACAGCTGATAATTATTTCGTCGTCTGTTGGTGATGGAAGTGAGTGAGCGAGCTCATGTGTGTGGGACTGTGTCAAAATTATGACTCAGCTGTCGAACTTTTGTAATCATTCAATCAGGTACTTAGTGCCGGTTGCAAAAAAAGCCGGGCTATTTTCAATCCTGATTAATTTCAGTAGATCCATCTTTTTGAAATGGTCTTCTCTGATTTGGTTCACGTGAAGTTAATCAGGATTAAAATTTAACCGGCTTTTGTGCAACTGGTCCTTTTTGAGGGAAATTTTTGCATTCCTCTGGGAATTAATCTCAATTTACTGTGATTAGATATAACATTTCTGTATGAATGTTATGAATGTTATTATAATTTCTTCTTTCGTAATGAATTTATTATGCTTTTGTACTCCAGAGCGAAGCTCGGTCCCCGATATTAACTGTTATATAAAAAATTGAAGCTTACATAATTTCCTACAATATTTACCGCACAACTTTTTCTATATCTCCTCTAGTTTTCTAGATATCCGCTCTTGAAGGTGTGACATTTTTGAAAAAACACGTTTGCCTCCAATTTTTTTCAATATATGCTCATATATTTTTTTAAAATTCGATGGGAAAAATCAATGCTGATTATGAGCTTATATAGGGGTGAAATTTTCATTGCTGCAACAATTGATCGTTTAACAATGACATTGGAAGGGGGTGTCTGTGACACAATTTTTGACTTTGCAGTTTAATTTGGACTAGTTAGTAGGTGAACATAGCAAAAGTGCGCATCTTTATCCCCTCTGTTGAAGGTGTGGAACCGCTGAGTTGACAATTGTTGCAGCAATGATTTCACCCCCTACATTGAAGCTGCTATAACAATGAAAGGAAAACTTGAAATAGTGAAATAATACATAATTTCAAAGAGAATTCAATGCTCCACAAACCTACTATAAGCATCAGTTTTTACGATGCATTGTTGGAGAGTTATAAGCCCTGAAAGAGCAAAACATTGGATAAAAACTTGTCATTTTAACAATTAAACACCTTCAAGAGCGAATATCTCGGGAACTGTTGGGAATATCACAATATTCCACTCAACAAAAAGTGTAGAGAATTTATTAAGCTTCATTTTTGAATGGTTAGTTATGTCAGACCAAAAAATGGTACCTTTGAACCACCCCCACTCCCTTAACACAGGGGGGAGGGGTGGGGACTTTTGATATGTTTACTTCCTTACTCCCTCAACAGAACTGCCGGGTCAAAAATTTTCTTCCAAACATTTCCCTCTATACCCTTTTTTGAGCATTGATTGCCTGGACTATAATAGATTTATATTAATTTATATGACCTATCACTGTCGATAAGCAGTGATAAACAGTTGCTAATGTTCTTTGTTCATGACAAAAGATGTCCATTGTTCAATGGATCTTCTTTAGTACAGGTATGTCAGAAAATGTTTATGAGTATCTTGTGTGTGTCAAAAACCAAGATTCATTTGTAAGAATCACTTCAAAACGGGACTGCCACCTATATGCGTGGTGGAGACACTAAATCAATGAAATTTGCTGGAAAGAAAAAGGCTGTAAAACAGTTCATTGAGAATCTGGTTCCTGTAGAGTCCCACTATTGTAGGGATAAATCGAAAAGACAATATCTGTGTAGTGATTTGAATATTAAAAAGCTATGGCGTATGTATAACAGTATTGATGACCATCTTTTGCGGGTGAAGTACGACTATTTCAGAAATATTTTTTTGACCGAATATAACATTGGATTTGGAACTCCTTCGACTGATGCATGCTCTAAATGCATAGAGCTGAAGGAGAAAATCAAGGTTTGTGACAATAATCACGAGAAGCAAAACTTAATTACACAGCAACGCATTCACAAACTTCGAGCAAGGGCATTTTACCAAATTTTAAAAGAAGAAAATGAAGGGGAACTCACAATGTCATGTGATTGCCAAAAGAATATGGTACTCCCCAAAGTCCCTGACCAGTCAGCATATTATAGTCGACAGCTTTATAACTACAATTTTACAATTTGTGTGGGATCCTCAAAAATGAAACAAAATTGTTCAAATACATTCACCTATACTTGGACCGAAGATGTAAGAAGTAAAGGTTCAAACGAAATTGTATCGGCAGTTCATAATCAACTCCAAAATTGTGACTTAACAGGTATTCACACAGTAAAGCTGATGGCAGATGGAGCAGGTGGACAAAATAAAAATACCACTATGGTCGGAATGGCAATGAATTAGTTATTAAAAGAAGCACCGGACCATGTACGAAAAATATTATATATAAATACTATCACTTTCCAGTGGCAGGGCACTCCTATATTCCGCCTGATATGATATTTGGTCGCATAGAAAGATAATTTAGAAATAAGATACTATTATTTCACCTGATGAATATTTGGAAATTTATTCTAGGGTGGGTACTGTAATACAAATAGGAGACTTTAATGTGAGGGATTGGAAAACCGCAAGTAAAACTGTCTTGAAACCCACATCCCAGTGGCACTTTCGTTTTAAGGAGTCAAAGCGAATGATTATCACAAAATCAACAAGAGGTGATGCTTTGATTCAAGGCGAACTCAATTACCGTGTTGAAATCGGTGTCCCAAGAAGTGTTACTCGGGCGAGAGTAACAGCTAGGAATATCACTCCTGCTGATCTTTATTTATTTATTTATTTATTCACAATATCACATCGGAAACAACAGGTAATGACCCAAAAATGTTTCCTTAACACAACAATAAGTACAGTATACAATTCAATCAAAACAAAAAAAAGATACTAAAACTAACGTTTGAAAAGAAAGAAAATAATACTTAGAAAACTACTTCTTAAATATTCCTTGATAGAGTTGATGGTGAAAGTGATGGTGAAAATGAATATATGAAGTGATGAAGGAGAGGTGCTTTCAATAAAGATGATGAGAGAGCATGCAGTCTCATATGAATGATAGGATGAGGGCGATAATGATAACTGCCAGCAAAAAACTTTGAAAATAAGGGGAAAGTAAGAATAAAATGAGTTTGAATGTGCAAGTAAAGAAAAAATAATATTTAAAGAGTGACATATTTAACAATGATAGAAATATCAGCGAAAATTATGGCTGCTGATTAAAAATTCAGTTATTCTGATTCTCTCTCAGAAGCATCGTTATTGTGTGCTTGAAACTTAATGGGCCATCAGAAAACACGTCCACCCCACAGCCAAGTCCATTCAACAATCTTGGCATGTGGTTGAGGGGGGAAAAATATGCATTAAATGTCCTACACCTCTGTACCGCGAATAGGGAATGCCATCTTCGCCTGAGAGTGGGCACGGCGAATCCAATTCTTCCCAGGAGATAAGAAGAATCAACCTCATTCATTAGTATCTTACGGAAAAGAATCAAAGATGATACCTCTCTCCTGAGCTTAAGAGCATCAACTTCAAACAATGATCTTAATCGACGTGTAGGAAAACCCCTCTCACAGGAATGCCCGAATTTTTTGAAGAAGAGGAATCTTAGAAATTTATTTTGCATTCTCTCAAGTTTTATTACATAGGTGATCTGATAAGGACTCCAGACCGGCGCTGCATACTCAAGCTGGCTTCGAATCAAAGACTTGAACAAGTATAAAATGGGCTCCCACCTCTCGAAGCTTGAGCATGTTCTAAAAACAAAGCCCATCATCTGATTGCACTTTGATAACAGGTGTTCAATGTGCTTATCAAAATCCATATGAGCATCCATAATCACTCCCAGATCCCTATACTCTTGCGAATGGTCCAACAAAATATTACCAATATTGTAGTTATAATGGAAAGGTTCCCTCTGTCTGGTAAACGATACCACCTTACATTTTGCCACATTCAGCGTGAGTCTTGATTCCAAACACCACTTCTGCAGTGCATCAATATCTTTTTGAAGCAACGAACAGTCATCAACAGACCTAATCTGTCTAAATATTTTGGTATCATCTGCAAACATGAGGCACTCCGAGCTATTCAGCACACTAGGAAGGCCATTCACATATAACAAAAACAACAAAGGACCAAGATTGGAACCCTGTGGTACCCCTGAAGTGCAACAGTAGGGCTCGGATTGACAATGATTGAAGCAAACAAATTGAACTCTATTTGAAAGGTAACTCCTCAAAAAGACCAAAGCACCCTCATCAAACCCGAGACACTCCATTCTATCGAGCAGAATACCGTGATCCAAAGTATCAAAGGCCTTAGAGAAGTCCGTATATATCACATCAACACGACCCCCAGCATCCAAAACCCTCGACACCTTGTCAACAAACTCTAGAAGGTTCGTTACCGTTGAACGACCAGGGAGGAAACCGTGTTGGGATTGAACAATCCTGGGTTGTACATATGAAAATATTTGCTTGTACAGGATCCTCTCAAAAATCTTTGCAAATACATTTAAAATTGCAATCTTCCTTTAGGGGTTAGAGTTAACCCAGCCAAGTTGAAGGATGTGAAATCTTTATTAACCAAGCACTTTGGTGCTGAGTGGATAAACCGTCCTGACCTCCAGTGGTACAAGGAAGTGCTGTTTAGACAATATGAAAATGATAGTGATGAACCTGAGGAAGATGAGCCTATGGTTGACATTTCTTTCAATGTTTAACAACCTTTTTGTACTCAGGACATCTTTCTTAATTTTTAATGTTATTTGATGTTTGACTTTTTATTAATTTCTTGACTAGCATTATTAAACTATTTTATTTTCTATTATAAACCTGAGAAAATATTAAAAATTTCAAAGGTTCTCTGAACACATAATATTACAATAAATGACAAAAATAGTAAAAATGTATAAAAAATAGTAAAAATAAATTTTTCTGCTGCATAACTTTCATCCTGACTTTTTTCATCAATCTCCATTGGTTCCATAATAATAAGTCTTGTCCATGACTTGCTGTTCCAAATGGAGTCTTGTCCATTGAACTGTTCCATACCAAGTCTTGTCCAACTTATTTTGATTAAAATCTAATTTTCCATCTATCTATTAACCAATAACTGTGTTTTAGACAATACAATGATGCTGGTACATCATATTGGTGACAAATTTTGCCATAAAATAATAAAATTAATCAATTTAAACGCTTTTAGTCATTTGCCAAAAATTTTGAAAAGTGGACAAGACTCTTTTTGGAATTCAGCGACTACATAATATTATGCAACCATTTTTCAGCTTGGCTGAGATGGCAGAAAAACTGGATTGAATGATGAAAAAAGTTTATTGTGATTTTTTTCCAAAACGAAACTAGTCATTCTTAGACTGAATAGATATAACATGTCTCTAAAAATTACAAGAGCTCATCCCCGCCCCTTACAGTTTTTATTTTTATGACATTATTAGCGGATATATTTTTATAAACATATTGGATAAAAAGCAATAAGAGAAAGAGTGCCAATAGGAGGAATGGTCAAGTCATTTGGACTAGGGCATGGTGCAAATTACTAAAAAGAAAACAGAAATCTTGAGAGTTCTCATAAAAAAGTCCAAATTTGCAAGAATTTTTTTATTTGCAAGGTACCCTACCGAAAAAAACTATGAACAGCCTTTCTTCAATATAGATTGAGCACTTTATTTACAGATGTTTTAGAATGTATCCATAATAAAATGTCGTCTATTCGGTTCTACTGTATATTAATTTATACAAAATACAGGTTCCAATGCTCAATTGACGATGATGCCTTGAACATTGAAACTTGAGTTTGTTTAAAAAAATATTTTCAGTAAAATATACACATTACTTACTAGCTGACTGGCTCACTTCTGAATAGTTTTTATGGTTTTGATAATGAAGCGAAATCTCAGGAACCAATTGAAATAATGATTGAGCATTCTTCATTCTGGTGTTGATTTTTGCTGACTTTTCATACACATTACTGACCAATATAATATAATATTTTTGAAACTTGGAAATAGAAATAATTATTTGCTCACTGATTAATGGCACGAATATCTGTAGTATAGACCTTTGTAATGAGTGAAAACATTTTAAGCACTACTAAACAGTGAGTAAATAGTTTTCAATTTCTAATTTTAAAAATATTCTATTATGATTCTTATATGCTCACATCAAGCATTTTACATGTTGTTTTGTTCATCTTGATCTCCGGTTAATCTCATTGTCTTAATCTTGTTTAATGCGATAAGTTTTGGATTGTCACAAACAATTTAATGCGACAAACACTTGGATTGTCACAACCACTCCGGTTTCACTTGAATAAGATTTTTTATGTCAAACAATTGGAGTGAGGAATGAAATAAAGATAAATAGAAATACAAATCTCAGTACCCATTTTGAATTATTTTATCACAACATGTTTCGGACATTCATGCCATTTTCAATTGAAAGGGTGCTGAGATTTGTATTTCTATTTTTATTACAAGTAGCCCTAAACAGAAGAGAGACAATGAAATAAAGATTACACAAATAGAATATATAATTAAAAACAGTTTTTATTGAGTTCAACAAATGCCTAAATCTAATATTACACAAAATATAATTATTCTCCATAGTCATCGTTAACGACGTTTTTATTACAACGTCTTCGTCATCGAAGTTCTAACATTTAGAATTCAAACACACTATTTTGGAATACTGTATCACATTCAATAATATATTTATTACACATTATATGGTATGGGTCAATTTTAGGAAGCTTTAGCAAGATATTGCTAATCAGTGATTGCCATTCGTTACATGGGATTTTGTATTTGCCTTGATCTTCTGTTTTTTTATAAAATCCTTGGCCAGTTTTTCTCCTTGTCTGTGATCCAGAGTTTTCATGGCCGGTGAGTCTGAAAACACAAAATTGTCTCAGTGAAAGTTATTTACAAAACCATGAAGAACAAAAGAGGATTCTGGAGTACATTTTTACGGTTAAGACCTTGTGCATACTACTGCCTTGTAATTCGCATGACGGCGACGGGAGCGGGACAATTTTAAACCCATGGTTGAGCCTAAATGCTTGAAATGGTTGCCGAATACGAATCGCTGTGGTTTATTAATAGCAAGGCTTATCTTATATTATTTAGTAATACGTGATCACGTCTTTCATGTATCTCATTTTCAAATTCTATGGATTGCAGTATTCATACCAAAGACTTTTGATAGAAACAGTGTCAAGAAAATAATAAGGGAAGGAAACATACTTGTTACGGCCACCGAGGTGGGTGCAATAACAAATTACTTAGTAGCTTGTACTGGTGGAGCCAGGTTGGACTGAGTGAATACAAATTGAAACGAATACACTTTTATTAATAATTGGAGGACCAGACCAACAATAAGTTGATCAAATGAATTACTCAAACACATAAATCAAGTTCAATACAACAAGGCGGTGTAAAACAAAGTCTTTCATACGAAGGCGGGAATCTCACTACTAGGCGGGAGCATAATAACTTGCTTAGTTCTATACTGTCTTTATGAATTATACTCAACAATAATAAGTCTCAGGTTGATATTGAAGCGGTATCACAGTAGTAAAACTCTTGGAGCGGATTAATCTTGTAGAGAAACGACATGAATCTAACTTGGAGCGGGAACGACACGATACGTTGCGGTTGCAGGAAGCGGGATCGACTTTGCACTGAGAACTGAGTGAACGATGATTCGAGAACGACTCCTTCAAAGAACGGTTCCTTGGTGAACGACAGTTCAAATAGCTCTGTAGGAACTAGAGGCAGCGCTCGTAGCGGTTACTTGCGCAACTGGTTGGCGGTAACAATACTGAGGCATTGATTATTAAATATACATTCTAAAATAATAGGTTTGGTACCTATTTGAATATCAGTATTTAGTGTAGTTCTACCTTAGAAATAATATTCAAGGATCATGTCTTATCTTTGAAAGGTTCACACATCTATACTGTGCTCTTTTAATGTTTTTTAAATTAACAATTTGTATTTTTAAAATTTGTTGAATAAGAATATTGATATTCTGGAATTTTTCCGTAATTGGAAAACACAGTTTTATTTTTCTCATATCCACATTTATTTGACTTTTATAAATTACTCCAGTTTCGTGTTGAAACCAACACATCTACAGCTGAAGATGTGTTGGTTTCAACACGAAACTTCAGTCTACTGTGAAAGTCAAATAAATATGGATGTGACAATAATGAAACTGTTTTTTTTTTCAATTTGTATTGTGTTCAATATGTACACACAAAATACATAAAGTATTTGAATAACAACATTTTTATCAATAATAATAAGGTTCTGGTAGCTGACTCAATAATTCCTTCCATTTACCTATATTTGAAATTCCAATATTTTTTGTATTTCTCTGGACTGCTCAATTTACTATTCATAAAAAAATTATTGTAATCAAGATAACTGGTTCTTGAAATGGGAAATGAAGCTAAAATCAATTGACAATATCTCATTATTTTCAAAATGATAGTTTCTAGTTCTAAAATGATAAATAACGAATTACTGTTTAAACTCACCCATCCTGGAAGGTTTGGTAAGTTTCAAATGTATCTGAGTCATCTCATCCAGCCTAGTCTCCATTGTGGTGGCCGGAATTCCGGAGAACGGAAAGTACGCTTCCGCAACAAAGTCACTCGACACGCCCAGGAAGTCTTGGTCCTTTATTAAGAAATGTACCATCGCGTCCTTCATCTCTCTCTGTTCACGGCTCAGCTGGCTGCAAATTATTCAATAATAATTATTTATCAAACCAAGTCTGGAAATGCTTTTGCAATCAAGTGATTCAAGCTACATTTTTACTACCTACTTATACTCACTTGAACTGTGATCAATAATTGTAGTCTATTTATGTGTGTATCAAATGTTGAGGCTTTTAAATATGGACCAGACTTGTCTTACACTCCCTCCTGCAGTCCTCAAGATGTATTAATAAATAAAATAGTTATAAAATGGAGATAATATAATTTAAAACTATTATTATTTAATTTTTTAGCTATTATACAAAAATAAAATAACAAAGAGGACTGGAAGCTCACAAAATTATCAGTTTTTTAACTCCATTTAATTCGCGCAATGAATGCTCAAAATAAAGTAAAGAGGAAAATAATCGAAACAATTTTTGACCCCGCAGCTCTGTTTGGGATACTTAGGGGAACATATAAATTGTCCACACCCCAACCCCCTGCTCTAAGCAATGGAAAAAATAAATAATTAACAGAATGTGTTACACAGATTCAGCTGAGGTGTTCAAATTCTGTGTTGAGAGGACAAATCACACTGAAAAGTGTCTAGTAGGCTGAAAATATTCCTCATATTTTTGTTTTGCGTTTTAATTAAGTTATTCAAAGGCTTTCAGAAACTTCTGCACTTCAATAGAGCTTATTTTGGCCAGTTTTTCATTGCGTTCTCAATTATTTTTTTCCAGATTTTTCAAGTTCATTTGGACATGAAAGTGTTAGATCTGAATATTTTGTAAATTCGCTTGGTGTTTTATATCTAAAATTTCAAAGATCTAAACTGAAATACTACAATTTTAAATTTTAAATTCGAAATTTATTTGCCAAAAATGTCATACATTACAAAAATTTGAAATAGACAAGTCTAACAAAAATACAATATCTTAAACTAAGAAATAACATAGAATAGAACTTGACTAATCATGAAAACCTAAGATAAAAGTGTAATTTTTTAGGCGCCACTAGCAAAATAAAAAACATCTTGCCTAAATCAACTAAAAATAATAAACGAGTAAATACATAGATAGCTTAAAAACGAATGAAAAACAAAATTAAATGAGAAAAAAAAACAATCAAATTGACACTACCATCATTCCGCTCCCAGTGAATAAAAGAACCTCTCCTTAATCCAAGTATAAATCATTCTATCTCGGACTTTTAATTCAAAATCAAATGGTAAAATATTTATAAATCTAGTGCTCATATACATGATCTGTCTTCTTAGAAAGCTCAACTTTGAATCGTGGATAATATATTTCAAAGATGTGTCAGGTCTTAAGTTATAAAACAGTTTATCAGTTCTGATAAAAGTGTCTTAGTTTTTAACAATATGTTTAAGAAGCCTTTTGAAATAAAGTTGCCTTATTGTCATTACATTAAATTCAACAAAGAGGGATTCACTTAAATATAGCCTAGGTTTTTTTTTTAAATTGTCTTAAATTATGTACTTTTTAATTAAAAAATAAATTAAGGAGGTGAGTGTCATAGGCTCCTCCACCCCATACAACTAAACCATATTGAATTAAAGACTGTACAAAAGCATAGTATATCATCCTAAGACTTTCCAAGTTAAAAATGTTATTAATTTTGTAAAATTTATAGTTTGCATATTTTAGTTTATCGCAATGGAAAGTTATGTGTGGACTTCACCTCAAACATTCATCTATTATTACACCCATATACTTTTTCAATAGATGGGCAGTCACAAGTGAGAGCGTCTGTGCAGTACAAATGCAGCTTCATTCTAAATTCTGCATTTAGTTGACCACCTGCATTTGCAGCAACAATAATTCTCATAATAATATATTAATATATAATATATATTCTTTGTTAGAGATAATGTTTTTATCCAGTCTGATTGAAATAGACAGTGGTTTCAGCAACCATCTATGCTACTCAGTTCAAATCAACCGGTGATTGAATAGAGAGACTGAGTCTCTAATGACTCTATTTTTCAAAAGAAAGCAAATTAAAATGAAAAACTGTAGGTAAGCAAAGTGAGCCTGCTGGTCTTATTTGCGAGTGATTCTGTCAGCTTGTCATATTGAAATTACTTGTAGCTTGTACCTCAGACACTGTTGAAAGGATCGTTCGTTCTGAAGGTTTCATCATACTGTTCAGGATGAAATGTGAAGTGAGTTTTAGAATTTAAGTTTGAATCAATTGAAACTTCTACTATCAATAATATTAGAGGTATAGACTACTTACATGGAGAATATTTCGTCAAACAGCGGAAACAAGGTTTTCTTGTGTGTTTTTGTCCTTGGCCTTGTGATACCAGTAAACTTCTCTTCAGGAATTACATGTACTTTGACGTAAGGATCACATAAACCTAAAAAAATCAAAATTATATCGTTAGTCTGGCTGTCGCATGTTGTTTGAAATTCGGTACGACGAGATCAGACCTATGCCGTAGCAATGAGGTAGGCCTATATTAACATTTTTTGTGATGAATAAAAGGAACACTCATGAATAGTCGCACCAAATAGATTATTTTTGGGTGATTTAGGGAGGCGGCTATTAGAAAATGAATATTTGAGACACTACGATTTCAAGGGTAATGTTTGACAAAAAAACTATGGATTTTCTGAAAGTCTGTTACCGTAATTTTTCATAAAAAATGCATTACTATTCAACATAATTATATTATTTAACTGTTTGTTGGAAATTGTTGACCATTCTTCAACAATAAATGCTGTCAAATTACATTATCTGAATTTTACTGTAATAATTCATTTTTCATCAATACAATATTATCCTACTGTGGAAATATGTTATTATGAACAACAGGAAACTTCTGTATAGGCTATGTTTTTTGAAAGAGATGAAATGCTGTAACAAAATCATTGAGCCTTATCCACACACTGCTGCGGTTCCTTCTTTTGCCATAAACACACATCAATCCTCACATGTTTATGTTTATGAGACTTAATTAAGGATGACTACATACCCTCCCAGAACACTTGTTCCCTCCTAGCTTGTTTTTGCGAGCCGAACGCCGGGCAGAACGCAAAAATTACCCTCTCTCAATATGTTTTGGAGTTCTGAAGGTCAGTTGATGTCCATTTTTGAGTTGGGCGATATTTTCAAAATCCAGGAATAAATGTTACCGGTATGTTAACCATCACAGCATTGAATTTTGATAGGGAACGGGTTGTGATAAGGAATTTCAAAGCAAGTGCAGAGGGCATGTTGATACTATCAAGTGAGCGAACTCATGAAAAGACACTCTCAACGACAAAGGTCCACTACTCTCTGAACCAGACAATTATGGAAACTAATGACTAAATGAGGGTACAAATTTGGTGAACTGACCTTTATGTGACCCCTTCTATTAATTTAACCGCCCAACCCATCGTTTGGGAGCTTTTCAAAATAATAGGTTTCTCTGACTCACATACGTATAAACTTCTAATGTGTGTATAATATGATTGCATTACAGGATATTCAAGGTAGAGCCATACGCATGTATCGTCTGCTACAGATAAAATTTATTCCCCAAACCCTCTATATGGTGATATTTACTTAGAATTACTGCTAGAATTGGTTGAGAAATTAAGATTGATGTTATTTATAAGAATACTGATGATATGAAATGAAACTGGCAGTGGAGAATGCTCCATCACTGTAACCGTTCTGTGCTTGAGGCCCTTGAGCCAGTGCTACTTTTCTGAAAGTTATGAAAAATCGGATTATCACTTATCAGTATCAGTTAACGTGTCCGGTACAGTGAGAATATTATTTTTATCGGTTGTAATTGGACTAGTCATACTCGCTTGGCCGGGCTGAATGGAAGCAGTCCCATCTGAACTCATGTTTACTCATGAATAATATTTTCACTGTATTGGTCTTCAGCTTATGCACTTCAGCAACACATAAGACAATTCTTTGAAAACGTCCACCTGAATAAGAGCTAAATCCTTCAACCAGTTATAAATTTATATCAGAGAGAAGGATTGTGCGGATTTGAAGAACGAGTTGAAAAGATATTCGATTTCAATTAGCCAGTTACCTACTCATTTCAAGAACTTCTCAACTGATTATTGTATATTATTCTCTTATTTTATCATGCCATTATTTATGTTGTATGAATGCAATGATGAATGAAGAACTAGGCCTATTTTGATTTGATTGGGCTGTCATATGTGAGAATCTGAATGATAATTTATAAATAACAGTCTTGAGGCTTAACGACAGCCTTAATTTTATACTCAGGCAAGGGTCACTTTTGTCAGGGTCTCCCCCTCCCCACCAATAAAAGCAGCCATACTAATATTATCTAGTAGTTAAACATGGCCACTGACCATTATCGTCCATAGGACGTAGATTCCTGGCGTTCATTATCTCGATGCGCAACAGATCGTGCACAAACTGCATGCGAACAGTGAGCATGCCGAGGGGGGCAGTGGCGCCGATCAACTCCTGTTGCTCGTTGTGTCGCTCCAGATGGCACTGGTGGATCAACTGCCACGTCTCCATGCCTTGCAGCACCAACAGCTGTTCGATGTTGGCCATCACCTCCGAGTTGGCGAGTAGCGACGCCGTCGGACCCGAGTCCGCGCGGAAGATGTCCCTCACCATCATCTTCAGCATCTCGTGCAGGTTGGCGAAGAACGATGGCGGCCGACGTTTCTGCAAGTAGCAAAGTGCAATTCAGCAATTTTCGATTTCAGTTATCGATTTACTACGGTTATTAATTCATTTGTAATACCAAATTACCCTACGTTGGTCGACGGGTGAGCGCTGCACTGAAATTTTCTTCTAGTTATTCAAAAACTTAGCCCTATTGCCCTGAAACGTCATGTAAGTCTTTCTAATTGTAACTCAGCTGCCAGTTATAATGTTTTGAAGCTGTTTATGTTCTGGAAAGCTCGTTTTTTCTTAGTTTGCCAGAACATTTTACAAAATGTATAAGCTCGTCATTATAACATGAAAATACGGTGTAGCCTACATGATCCGTAATTCGTAATACAAAATACAGAATTCAACTTACAGAACACAACACGGATAGCAGCATTTATGTATTATAACACAGCTTAAATAATCCAAACATACAGAATACAATAAGTACTGACAACAATAGATACGGTACAACAGGAAGAGCAGCATTTATTTGGAACACTCGAAGAACACATTCACTGGACGCCCTTAAAATGAGTCCACTGGGCTCTGTGAAAACTCGGGGCCACTTCAAGTTCCACCATAAAATATGAAAATATGATAAAGATGTTATCTTTTTTCTATGGTTTAACTTAGAAGCCCATCATCTTAGAATAAGTATTATAAGCCCATAGAATTTCATATCTAATTCAAATCCAAATACAAGTAACTTCCATGCTTATACAATATATTGTGTATCTGAAGGGTTAATATTGATAAGTGACCAATATCAAACTCT
The DNA here is from genome assembly GCF_014356525.2 of Nilaparvata lugens. Lineage (NCBI taxonomy): Eukaryota > Metazoa > Arthropoda > Insecta > Hemiptera > Delphacidae > Nilaparvata > Nilaparvata lugens. Next base: position 23,628,599 of record NC_052507.1, read on the forward strand.
ACTTCAGGAGCTTTAGTGTTTACAAGTTTGTGTTTCTTCAATGGTTCCAAATTTTCTTTAATAACTCAATATTATTCATTACAAGTGGTAATTGAGAGGAACATTTCCAATCAATTTATTAATTCAAGCCATCTAAATTCAAAATTTATAGCTTTCATGTTTATTTTGGACTCAAATTTTATAAAAATTGTACACGTGGAATATTCTAACCTTATCTTGGACTTTGTCACCTATAAATTTGGAAGAAAAATAGCACAAGGACTACCTTATTATTTTATCTGCCAATGTTAGTACATTAGTGTCATTTGCATTGTGAATAAATAATAATAAATTTAGCCCATTTACAAAATACTTTTTGCATCTTTGCATGACTTACCTCCAGACTAGATTCTACAAGATTGTACATAATTTGTGCAAGCTTTGTCCAAATAATTGACAAAATACGTTCAAAGTTCTCTGGATTGAGTTGCGAATGCAGTGTGCAAAGACTGTTATCCAAATACATCATGAGGCGGTCAACTGAGTTATTTTCTTGGTTCAGAAGTTCGGCTCCTTCCACCAAAAACCTACTGATTGATGGTGTCATCTGAAAATGTAAAAAATGAATTATTTTCATCAACTTTAGATATAGGTATATTCCAGTATTTATGGAACTTTATTTTTGAGTTTTCAGGAAGTTACAGATAAACCCCCTTTTGAGAATGTTATATGTAGCAAAATATGTTTCTTATTAATAATATGAAACCAGAAAGAATAAACATGCGTCTCCATCCTATAATTAAGTTGAATTGAGATAAAGAATTACACACCGTTCATAAGGAGCAAGACTCGTAATCTTGGGCTGCGCCACTTTTGTTTTGTAGTTTACTATTTGTACTCAGGGCTTCAAGGGTTCATTTGTACTACAGCTATAAACATATTTATTCTCTTGAAATACCTATTTTCACTACAGATAGGAAAATATTTATTTTCTCAAACAGAGAAATCTGTTTGGTTTTTATGCTATAATCAGATGTTTGATAAAAATTCTGATGTTGAAAAATTATATTAATTTTATAAACTCATAATATACCGTACTCACCTTCACTGCAACCACTTCGAGAAGATCAAGAATTTTGTTTTTGACAGTGTCAATGGCATTGTCAATCACTAACTGTAGAGTTTCTCTGCAATGCTCAGCTGCATTTGGACTACGGAAAACTGCCAATTGTTTGATTATTTCATCCACTCCCAAGTCGTTCATAAAGGATTTTATCGACAGTCTTACATAGTCAATGTTGTTGATAGCATAGCACCACTGCAAAAAATAAAACCTTGTCATTTATACTATTAATTCAAAAATAATTTTTGTACCTACAATAATTATTATTGTAGGTACATTCCTAATTTAACCATATATTTTAACTATTCCATTATGAAACAGTTCTGGAGCTACATTTCAAACGCATTGCAATTGCTAAAGTTTTCAAAAGCTGATTTTTTCCCAATGTAACTCGTATCATAGAACTCAAACTTGCATTTTCAGAATCGTTATATTCTAGTAAAAGCGTTTAACTCTGCTAAGCTTTCACTGCTCTGGTCATTGGTTTCATCCTCAACTTTGTCACTATTAATTCATCACCTCACATTCTTTATTATGTACTAGCAGATAACCCGTGCTCCGCAAAGGTCGAAAGTTTTGCAAACTGAAAACTCGACCTACTGAAAATCTAGAATAGGCCTATAATTTTCCTCGATGAATTAATAATAGATTTGTAAAAATTTTAGCCCAGTATTTCAGACGTGTTGATGCGTCATTCGTCAATTTCCTATCCCGTAAATGTATAAGCCAGTTCTTTCCTTTATTATTTATAGATATGTAAACTTAATAGACTGATATGAGTAAGATTGGAAAAATTTCCTCACCTCATTGGTAACTTCGAATTTCTTCTCATAGACAGTTTCAGTTTCTCCCATGTTGTCGACTTTCTTACTCATGATGTCGGCATAGTACACACAACATCTGCATATATCCTGGAACAATAAAAAATATTTATTGAGATTCATAAATTATCATGTTCTGTACATTATATATTTTGTTCATCGTTTTCAAGTTATTAAGCTGAATATTTTTTTATAACACCTATGCTATTTAAAATTCTAATTTATTCCAACGAAGTTTAAAATTAAAATATCACTGTAAATCATATAAATCTGAATAATTTGAAAGACATTCCAATGTATAATCAGGAAGGTGTTTCAAATCTATAAAATAAACCTTTCAAGTGAATGGAATCATAACGTTATATACTATCAATGGAGTTCACCGAATCCAATAGAATACATTCTTGCTAAAATTTATATATCATTCCATCATCATGCAATAGGCTACTCTCAATTTAAAAATATTTCCAATATTAATTCAGTAGTGAATACTGAAAGCTTTTTCACGAAGAATATGAATCTAGCATATATTAGTCGATTTCAATTCAACTTTTCAAATAATTATGTTGACAATACTCACATCCATTATTTTCGCCACAAACGTGTAAGAGCCTTCCACATCTGGCCAAGCCAACTGCTGCCAAAAAACTTTGATCTGAAAAATAAATGAATTATCAGAACCTCATCTTTTCATAATCGATTAGATTTCACAATTCTTCAATATTAAAATTCATTCTTTTTTGACAGTTGTGGCTTTGCTAAAATGATCAGCTCTCCTGATTGTATTTTCAACTGATTGGACTCGTAACATAGGCTATGTGGAACGGTTATAGGTTCATCAATAGGCTGAAGCTCTGTGTAAATGGTTAGTTCTTTTTGACGGAGCAAAAAGAACTAATTATTCAGTTACATAATTGTAATTTTTCAAGTTTGATTGTATATTGTTTAAATTGACCCAAAATTAGTTTTTTATAAAAATTATGTCATAGACACATTATGATCTAATTTTCTTAAAAGTATTTTATTGATTTCGACAGTCAAAACCCCTCAAAGTGTACGATGAAGAATTCACTTTTTATAGGCTAATACTATTTTACAAATCTTAGTCTATTCACGCTTCAATACAGATATATTTTTCGTAAATTCAACTACATAACCAAAAAGTCAAGTAAGTTCATTAATGTGAACCTAACGAAACACCAAATTTTTTCGATTTCAACTGATCGTTTGTAATTTTCAATTTTCTTACCTGATTGAAAATTGTGAGTGTATCAATTGGAGACGACGAGTACTGTACATTGGCATCGATAGGCTGTAGCTGGTCGAGTTCGACCGCCTTGGCAATGCGCTTCATGGCTTTGTAGACTGCGATGTCCAGCCACTGGGCCACTCCTCTGTGGAACCACAGATGGCATTTTTGTGTGTGCAGACCCTCCAAGTCAGCGGGGCACAGGCCTTGTGCTAGCCTACAAAATAATAGCAAATTATTACTATTTGGCTACTATTTCCACAAGTAGAAAGATTAAAAATCAATAAGGTTTTAAGGTTGTCGAGATTGTGTCGAATACAGAATGGAAAACCTCTCTGTGTCATCTGAGACAATGTAGACTTAGATCAATGTGCTCATCAGCCAAGCTGTAAGTCATCTTTTAAATCTATGAGTAGGCTACCATAAGTGAATGAGTAGTATATTTTGGTTTTTATTCTTTATAGATTATGTATTGGCGTATGTATCAATGTATTGGTGTATTCGTCAACCAAGCCGTCTTAGCCTTTCTATTCTAGGTTGAGAATCAGTAGGTAGATATTTCAGTGTGCCTGTGGAACCAGCCCAGTGGGTTACTTGAAAAAAAATCCTGTTACCATAATATACTGTACAATTATTGTGCAAGCTTACTGTACAATTCAGTTGTTGAACTTGTCTTATTGCAGACAATTACAAATTAATCCTGCAATTAAAAGTTTATTAATTTTGATTGCATGTAATGCAATATATATTAAATTCAGTTTCCAATTAATAAAATTTATTTATTAGGTATAAATAAATTGAATTTAGATATAATATTGTATTTTCATTTTTCTGTCTGAATATTCCCAAACGTTAACGATGTTGCATCGCTTTTATTTCAAATACTACAGGCTAGATTTGTTTAATTGATTATAAGTACCGGTAGGTCTGAATAGCTGAGTTAGGGATGCTTATTAAATCGTTGAAGTTTCAATGATCATCAGAATCCACTGAAAGTTGAAGCTTCTTCTAGATCTGGAGAGAAATTTCCATACAAATATCTCTTACAACAATACTAATTTTACAATTGAAATACTTTTTAATATCGATTTACTCACACAGCAAACCTTCGAAGGCCAAGGTAGAGCTCGAAAAGCGTTGTGCCAATAGCGAGCAGTATACTGTCACTGGTCTCGTCTTTGATGGGTACATCATTTTCGTTGTACTTGATTGGCTTGAGAGACATACACAGATCAGTCACTACAGGCTCAGTCAACTCGGAAACCTGTAACAGACAATAAGATTGAATAGATACAAGAACTCAAATTCGCAACTAGTTGGTGGTGGTCATGAACAATTTGATGAACATTAAATTGCTAAAAGATTCAAAATTCAAAAGAAGATTACGGTATTTTATTTTTTATGAATACAGAAGCCATTACTATATTTCTCATCAGAACCATCAATAAATCAAGAGTATTCTACATAAACTTGAAAGTTTCAAGTTTGGAACTATTACTGATACTATGTAATGATACTATCACAGATACATAAACTTGAAACTTTCAACAGAAATATTGAAGCTGAATATAATTGAAATAACTGAATATTGAAATCACCACACATTATTATTTGGCATTGAAACTTTCAAGTTTATGTAATATCAAGTTTATGTATAAATAACTATGTATTAAGTGTATTCGTATATGTAATGGATCAAGAGTATTCGAAAGTTGATAATTATTATAATAATTTGGATAAATTATAATTCTTTGATGAACTACCTACCCAATTAAAGTAATTTTTAAATTGTATAGTGATAGTTTGATTTTTAAAAGTAATAAAATCTGTTTGAATAATCGAATCGGCAAACAAAACATAAGGTACCGTACAGAAAACAGAGGATTTTGAAGATAATTATTTATATTCTGCAAATCTACTTAATCCTCTCAGATTTAATTGTTTTTATCTTTTTAATCAACCATATGCCAACAAGGAATCTCCATCAGTGTGCTATAGGCTCGCCTAATGGAAAGTAGCCTATTTCAATAAAAGCCTCTTGGCTTTGAAAGTGTGTCTAGAGCTAGAGTATACAATTATTTGAATGAAAAAACAGCGAACTTCTATGCAGAATATTTATATTTTGTGGATTAATATGATAAAATGAACACATAAATTATAACTCACCCTGTTATCATAAATAATATAAAGGGTTCTGGAATACGGAAGCAGCATGATTCTGGAATATTCAGAAAATAAAAAGACTTGAAATGAAAAATATAAAGAAAATAAGAATATTGGTATATTTTCAAAATAATAACATGCTATAGCCTACAGTTGAGTAATCCAGTGGTGCTTATTTATTGTTGTTAGCAGGTTTATTGTAAGGTGATGAAAATATTTGTATGATAGGATTATATCTTGTTTCATCAAAGAAAATACAATAAAAATCAGTTTTTAATATTTTTAACATATACCTATCAGATTTAGCTACTTCGTATTGATAGTTTAACGTCCATTTCCAGCAGTAAGCTCTGGATGAAATTGAAATATTCCAATAAAAATTGAGATTCCCTTACATCAACCTGAACGATCATTGAACCCTTGAATAATTCTGCCTCACAAAAATCTCACTTCAATTGTCAATATATTGCAAAATCTAGTAATAATGAGTATATGAAATAAAATATATCCGGTCAACATTCTGGCTGAGTGAAAGTGAGTGAATTGATTAAGCATGAAATAATAAATTATATTTTTATAATCAGGTAAAAATTAAGAACATTCAATTCAATAAATAATCCACAAAAGAAAGAGTACCAATCAGTCGAAATATTGTATTCAGTAATTTATAATGAACCCAGCAAATTCGATTAGGTACGATATGAATAATATTTGGAAAAATATCAGGAAACAATCGTCAATTTATTAAAATATAGAAAATAATAAACAATGACTTGAATAACTATTTAATCAATTAGGTGATACGTGGCATACGAATAAAATATTAGGTATTTTCTAATATGTGTCACACATAGGTTCTATGTGTGCAAGTAAAAAATTGGGAAGGAAATAAATGTTGAAAAGTTGTATTGTTCATACTTACTGCCCAAACAGCTTATCATAGAAGTCTATAGCTCTCTGTAGATCAGTCCTGACCACTTGAATAACTTTGATAAGATGCTTCAAGCGGGCTTCATCTGAGTCCTCTGTTGGCTTGTTGTGTTCAACCACGTATTGAAACCTGAATAAGCAACGTTAACAGTTTTAATAAAATATTAGGCCAAAACTATAATATTTTTTCTATTAAAAGATAATATTACATCAAATCAATACTAATTGATTAAATTGTTGAATTAATTTTTCTTATTATATTCCTCATATCGACTCCTCTTTCATTTCAATAAATTAGTAATTTTCTGATCCATTGGTGAATATTGGAAATCCATTCTCAACCATTCAACTTAACCTTCATCAATAGTTTTTGATGTTCTATGTATTGATTCAGTGAATAGTCTATTCAGAAAATGGAACAATAATAATAATAACTTTTATTAATGAAGACAACAGGATGAAACCCATTTTGCCTCCTTCACACAATACAATATTTTCAACACATTATACAATTTGAAAATAATACAAGAAGATGGAAAAATGAAAGAAATATACACTTGATATAAAATAATACAAATAAACACTGAAGTAATCGTAAACAATAATAATTGATTATAAGAATAATCATTAAAAAAATAGAGTCAATAATAATAGATTAAAATAGAAAAAAAGAAGAAAGAATGAAGAGAGAAAGAGTGTCTGTATAAAACCAAAAATAAAAGGAAATGATTAATTAAATAATAATAGAATGTATCTTTGAACAACAAGTATTATAACAGTTAATTTTCAAAAGAGAAAATGTGGAGATAGAGAAATACAATAATAATTATTGAAAACTATTCAATTTCATTAAAGTTTTTCTCAAATCTAAAGAATAAGCTCTTACGTAAGGAGAGACTGAAGATGAAGAGTTGTTGACGTTTCTCCAGGAGTAAGTTTTCTTATTTTCTTAATACTATTGAAACAAGATGGCAACAGCTTCTTGGCTCCATCCCAGAATAATTTAATCTGCAACAAAAGGGCAACGGTCAACGTTTCAAGTAATAAACAATGAATGGAGATGGAGTCCATTCATGCAACAATTTCATTGAAATTTCTTTGAGTGGTGCGAATTTCAAGTGACAAATATGCAAATAGAACGAAGTATAATTATATTTTTTATTTTTAATGTTATTCCATTGTAGTTTTATCTACATAATCGTTTATCTGAGCCACAATAACTGGCTGATAATTTCCAAAATGATCTGTTAATTTCCATTCACATTGAGAATAACCAAAGTCGAAATAAGTTGTAAAAAATAAAAAAAACGTAAAAAAGGGTAGGCATACTTCATTTTTTAATTTTTATGTAAATAAAACTAGCCCTAAACAAGAAAGTGTACGTTTACTATGTTTAGAAATCTTCCATGATATTTCCAACAACTCTATTCTACTTCATTCTTTAGTCTTAAATTTTGAAAAGTTTTTTTCATTCTTCATCATAAATGCTCTCACACTAATGAAGCTCTTGCTTAGCGGAATTTAGTTGGAAGACGAGGAGTGAATTAGTTAGTGTTCATCAATCACTATTATCACCATAGCATTCTGGGCTAATCCTGTTGATTCTTTCCAAATCATCGTCTTGATTATTTGTTTTTGTGAATGAATAGTGAATAGGTAGGCTCTGACCTCTTCGTCAGAGAGCAGACCGGTGTTGATGGGCTGCAGCAGTCTGCGCACCAGATCGGCAAACAGGTGGAAGGAGAGCGGATGGGTGGTATGTACAGTGGCGAACTCCACCCACTGAGCCAGAGCGTCGTCTGTCGCTCCCAGGCCACTCTGCGCCAAGTGCTGACGCACCAGAGTGGCGGCCGGCCTGCTGAACTCACCCTTCCACTTGAACGCTTCAGTCTGTCAACAAACAAACACAAATAATAATTAAAAAGAGTTGAACATATTGATGATGTGAATCCTCTCCAAAAATCAACAAACACAAATAATGATTCAGAATAGTTGAATACAATTACAATGAGTTGTGTTTTTTCTGGCTCTAAATTTTGTCAAATTACGCAAAAAATGTTCCAATTAATTGTGATTTGAGTGTGATATTTTTGTTTTGTATTCTGTTTTCAACCATCAAAATTTAAAATTCTTAGTTTTCGTTGATTTTTTAGTGAAAATGGACTAAATTTTAGAAAAGTGAAACCATAACCCTATTTTGGACTTTTAAAATGTTATCTAAATTTGGGATAGAAATAGTACAAGAAATACCCTTAGTTTTTCTCTCCCAATCAGTGCTACTCTGTAAAAATTATAAATAAATAAATAAAATAAATAGATACATATTGATGATGTGGATCCTCTCCCAAAATGAAAAAAAACTATTCAGAATAGCTGAGTTCATTTGATGATTTGGATCCTATCAAAAAAAAATATTATTCAGAATAGTTGAATACATTTGATTATTTGGATCCTCTCAAAAAAAAACACAAATAATTATTCAGAATAGTTGAATACATAATTTGATGAGTAGATCCTCTCCATAATCGGAAAACACTGTTCCAGTTGTCATAACCACTTTTATTAATCTAATTACAGGACTGCAGTTTCGTGTTGAAACCAACACATATTCAGTAACTGCAGTCCTGTGATTAGATTAATAAAAGTTGATTCAACAAAACAATATTTCGAAATTATTCAGAACATGATAAATATTAATTTGATTAATTCATAATTTATAACGGTAATTTAGTTTTTGAAAACTGAATTTATATATCTTAATTAATGTATATCTAGAACACAGGAAAATACATTATTTAGTAGTGTCTCTTCGACTCTGAATAACCTCATCATTTGTTTTATTTGTTCTATCTAGAATAACGTGAAAGGTAAATTCTATGAAGTAAAGTTGAATCTCCTATACCTAGAACCAGCATACATTGGTAATTTAAATCTATTGATGATGGATTTGTTTGACAATGGATGAAATGTCGTTTCTAGGCGTTTTCTATTCATTTGAACTCAGTTTAAGGAAATTTGAACACTCTTCCTTGTGTATAAATATTTTTAACCTTTCCCTATTTTTCCTATCTTCCTCTTCAGTATTTGTTCATTTTTACCCTGAATATATCCTATTGAATCTCATGTATTAATATTTCATATCACAGAGAAAAGATGGCTTGAGTAGATATCCCATGGTAACCATTGTATCTATTGTAATCATGACATTCATGCACAATTTTCCATTTTCAACTGGCATGCTTCCACATAGTAAGAACATTCCATCATGATTTAGAAAAAATCCGTATTCTATGCTCCCGAAAGACAAATTATAAGCTGATTCAAAGGAAAGATCTTCTCTGTCACTTTTCATATGTGTTGAAGAGTGTATAATCCAATGTACTGTACTTTTATCGCTATACTTACAATATAACACATTTATACTTAATTTACCTTGTTTTGTTCCAGTTCATGAAGTAATAATATCCTGAGAAGATGCCTGTGTTCCTGAGCAGCGACGTGCGAATTCTTCTCGGAGCTGAACGATACCTTCACTTTGACGAGGCCTTGGCGCTTCACTTTCGACTTCCTCTCCAGGTTGCACCACACCGTCTGACCGCCTGCTGGTATCGACTGGCCAAATAAAACGTAAGTTTCAATTCATTCGAATTCTATCGATTTGATGATTAATGAGGATTTGAGATATGGTTCCTCATTTCAAAACTTCTAAATTTGAAGAGCATTATACTGTAGTTTTTACATATGAAAATCGAGCGTTTTTTGTATCCAAACTGTGTAAAATTTCAAGGTGAAAGGTACACGGCTCTTCTCAATTTATGTAATAACTGGAATAAACCGTTAGGTACTGATGTGTTCAATATGGGATTCTGTAGGTAGGCTACTTGAAATTATTCTCCATAATTATACATTGAAAATATTATGAGCAAAGTAAGACTGTGAGAGAATACATTGTACCATAGATGACTAACTAAGAAGATCTGGGATTATTCATAGAGCAAACTTGTAGATGGAATTCAACCTGACAATAATAACTTTTAGCCTACCTAAAATGAATTTAGATAATTTTTATAGTAGTGTTTTATAAAATTCAAATGTGAAATGTAAATGATCCCATCCAACATTCTGTTATTTATTGAACTAAATTTGATTTATAACGTTTTCAAATTTGGTCAATTCAATCCACAAGTGGCTTATATTATATATTGAAGCTTGTGGATTTCAATTCTTCTAAAAATGAAAGGTCAATATAAATTGTCTTCTCAATATTGAATTACTAGGCTTTTGATAAGCTGTATCAAAATGATATGTGTAACTCCATGCAAGATGAATAACAAATAATGATGATGATTAATGGTTACCTTGAGGGGGACAGTTGCGGTACCAATGAATTCATTATCGTGTTTGCCAGTGGAAGCTGTGACAGCGATCTCCTTCATCAGCTTGGTGAGACCCTTCACTCCCTTCACGTCTCCTATCTTTGTCATCTTCTCTCGCACTGTTTCTGCTGGGTCAAAGTCCCTGCAATGTAACAAGGAGCAGTATGCTATTAAGAATGTTCAACTAGTAAGATATCTGAAGGCTTTGAATAAGTGGATACTCTAGTATTGGTATTTTCTATTCCTTATCTATTTTTTGCTGTTGCTATGTTTTCCTTCTTTAACCACAGATTACATCATTCAATATCTGTTTACGTCACTTCACCTGTCGATTTGAATGAGAAGATCCATCTCCGAGAATAATGCTACATTTGTGGTCTCTCAAACGGTGCTAAAAATAGATGCTTGAAAAACAACAAATCGCAAATCGCATTGTCTCTGTGTGCACAACAATGTTATAGATTGGAGCATTTATCCTCATATAAACATCAAACTCAAGCGCTTCTCTGATAATAGAGACAGAGATAAGTTTGATTTCAATAATACATGTGAGAGTTCCTCAATTGGAAAATAATTTCTTTAAAAATATTTAACAATCTACCCTTTAATGTGAGAGCAATGACAATAACGGTGTTCAAGAATACATTGAAAAAGCTTCTACAAGAGAATATCCTCTTTTATTCATTACCTAAGTATTTTAATATGGATATTGATAGGAGTATTTTAATAGGGAATATTTAACTACTATTTCTAAATATATATTTATATTTGCTATTGACATTAGACCTGGAACAATTAAATAAAAAGTAATGGTCGATGAGAAGAAGTTGGATGATTCTAATAACAATAATAATAATAATCAATAATTATTGATTATTTATAATAAATTGGATAATTAATTTTAATGATATCTTATATAGTTTCAATCAATATTCTACTTACCAAACTTCAAGGTACAGAACATCATCAGGTGTATTCTCCACTGGCCTGAAAGAAAAAATAGATTTAAAATTCCAGTCACTAAAAATTAAGAATATCGAGGAAAATGGGTATTATTTTTCATTTTTATGAATTATTAATAATGAATATGAATTGTAGAATGTATAACAATTATTATCAGCGTGAAAATAATATAAATGCCTAGTTTTATACTTATTTGAATTGAATAAATTAGAACTTACAATGAGAAATGCTCCTCCCACACTGGAGAAAGTGTCTGTGTTTTCACTGATGTGGTGTACCGATGAGTGGGGGCAGACGATATGTAAAGCGTGCAAAATGGATCACTTAGTCCTGTTGAAAAATTAAAACATTATCATTATTGATTTGATAATATTTGATAAAATTTATTTCTATAATAAAATAGGAAAATTGTTGAAAAATTAGTAGTAATATCACACCATTTTATAATGTTTCACAATATAAAATATAGTGTTCATTGAAGTATTGTCAGTCCATATTATTCATACCGCAACTATGAAAACTACAACATTTGAACAATGATTTCATCATTCAAAGTACAATATTTATTCAACAAAATATTATTCATTGTGTAAAGATGTGTTTCAACTATAAATTTTCATTTGTTTTTGAACTATTTTGATGACACTGCAGTAAATTTTAATAAAACTAGTTAATAGTTGATGAATAATAGTTATTAAAACTAGAAGCCTACTCACTGAAATATATCAGTATCATTTTTCAGTTGGTTTGATTGACAGAAGGAATGAAAGTAAAGTATTCTCGAATGATTAACAGAATCTTGAAAATATGAAAATCATTGACAGAAGACTAGACAAATAGGCTAACAGCCATGATGAACGAATTGCGTTACTCGCAACGGTCGCAAAGCAATTTTAAACACTGAAGAGCATCAGTTTAGCTTTGTTATTGAGCATGTCAATAGTCAATACGTTAGTCAATTTCATTCACTAGAGCAAGTACGTTAGTCAAGTTACGAGACGATGGCGATGATTTATGAATTGAAATGATGGTGACGGTTTTTTGGCTTTTTGTTATTCATGGTAGAGAAAAATTGCGGAACAGAATACACGATATTTTGACTAAATAGATGAGTTTCTTACCATTTGCATCCTTAGGAGTCAACTCCTTTCCTTCTACAACTTCAACATTCAGTAAAATGTTTGGAGCCTGAAATTAAATCATAATGAGTTGGATGTCAGTCCATAGATTGAAATAGTTACAATTGCGTTTATACCATTTTTTATATAGAGCTAGTGAATTGTAGTTTGTAGATACAGTCAGAGAAAACTTCTATAATTGTATTCTGTGATACAGTAGATATTGTACTGCTTTAGATAGTTAATTAGCATCTCATTCCAATATAGGCTATGATGTTCGAGTCGTTTATTTCTTTGCTAAATTTCTTGAAATCTTATTTATTCAGTGTATTTAACTTATTAAATAAGCTAGTACTGAAATATATCAGTATCATTTTTCAGTTGGTTTGATTGACAGAAGGAATGAAAGTAAAGTATTCTCGAATGATTGACAGAATCTTGAAAATATGAAAATCATTGACAGAAGACTAGACAAATAGGCTAACAGCCTATGAACATCATGTTTCCAAAGTTTTTACAATTAACAATTTGAAAAAAATCACAATCTAAGGAATATTATTGAGAAATGATCCATTTCGAGCTGAGATGTAGACTACATGTATGCGATGTATTGCATAGGAACAAATGGCTGAATAGGCGTATATTGTTTTCATTTCCATAAATTTCAGTCAACGCGAACTCAATTTTTGTTCCAATTTATGTTGTGTTAATTGGTTAAAGTAAATATATATCAGTTCTCTGTTATATTTACTACCTCGGATACAACAATATTCAAAATATAAAATCCTATACTTTCTAAGAACTTAATGAGAGGTGTTGATGATTCATTATTTTTCCTACAGTAGAATATTTCATTCACCGCACCAGTATCAATGATACTTCAAAGTAGAAAATGTTCATCAACTAATACACTTATAATAAGGAGTGACGATCGTTCACATTGTATACATTGTTGATGCTAGTACAATCTGTCGTCTGGAAACTATCGTCTTCTAGTGAACATAATACAAAAAATATATAGAATCATGAAGAAAGCAATTATTGCTTTCTTCCTAGTTAATATTTAAATTATTTTTCCTCTGATGCATTGTAATGAAACTATAATTTTCCTTTTTCTATCTTAGTATTCATTTTAGAAAAAAAGAACTGTTTCTTATTAACATTTGAATTGTTTTTTTTTATTTTGTTATTCATATATTTAGATATTAACTTCTTGTTTCTTAATACTCCACCTGTGCACTGATGGAAATTTATTTCTTTGCGCACAGTACATTTTTGTCACATTTATATTTTCATTATAATTCTTTTTTTCATTTCTATTTTGAATTTGCTTGTATTTCAAACTGTATTATGTTTTTGTAACAAATAGAGTTTCTATTCTATATTGAAATTAGTAATATCTTTGACTTCAACTCCTTAAATTATGAATATATGATATTCTCGGAGATAGAATTTTTTCGACTTACCTCTTTCTCTTTAGCAGCCTCTAACATGGCAGAATGATTCTCCTGGTCAACTTTGAAGGCCTCCTGAAGGTATCCGAAAAGTGTGTCCTGCTCCTGAATGAGACTGGCATCTGATCCGATGATGTGCAGAATTTCATAAAGGATCTCAGAGTAAAGCTCCTCTATCTGGAAAAATAAATTCCAATGATAAAAAATATGGAATATTTACAAAAGTTGCCTTATTATCAGGAATCAGACCAGAGAAGTAATTTTCTACTATATCTGATTGATTATAAGCTTACAAATGTTTTACAATTAATTATTTAGGGGGGCTGCGTCATTGAGCTTGGCGGGAATGGACACCCCTGACTTTTCATTGTGATACATTAATAATCAGAGTGGTCATAGTGGAAAGAGTATTAACATTCTCTATTTATCATTTGTAAAAATATTACATTGCTCATTATTAAAATAATTGGAAGAGAAATAAAGGAAAAATTTGAGCTTTTCCTGAATAATGGAATGTCCGTAATAATATCGTGATTCATAGAAGGAAATAATATATTGCAATCATTTTTTTTTATATGTTTCATTTCCACACAATCCAATAAAATTTTCAGTCCAAAATTTGTAAAAAGTCAATCCAAATACAGTAGGCCAACTTAGATAGTTACCCTCATGATTCAGTTCAGGTTTAGTGTGCTTTTGCTGTCAAATATTGATTTCTCCTTTTTCAGATTTTATATTATAGCCCATTTTATCATTACAGTACTATTGACACGTATAAAATCGGTAGCTTCAATTAGAATACCGGTGCATAATTTAAAGTATTTTTATCGTTCTTTTCCCTTGTGGTATAATCTCTTATCATATTGGTGGTTATCTGGTTATATGGATATATACCGTATTCATGTTCAACGGATTTCGAAAACGGCTCTACCGATTTTCACGAAATTTGGAACATAGTAGGTTTATGATATAAAAATTCGATTGAACTAGGTCTCATCCTTGGGAAAACTCGCTGAACGACATTAAAAGGATAATTTAATCTTGGCTGAAACAGCTGTGGATAGTAAAAAAGTGAGTGAGCGAGTGAGTATGTGAAAAATCAAAATATCGCATCCCCGAAATTCATAAGATGACGTATAGCCAGCTGTGAAATATAAACACGATCATTTTAGAGAATTGTGTTCTGTTTATCAATAAATAAAAATAACGAGCGAAGCTCGGTGCCCCGATATTGCTATGCTTAAGTTCGATATAAATCATTTAAACCTAATCCTTTCAACTTCATCCTTTCACAATTAGGGGTTTTGTTCTAGTTCATAACTTTTGTGCACAAACTTATAATCACTATCATGATACTTTAATGATGTTTTCAGGTGTAATATAGTAGGCATATAATGTTGACCTTCCAATAATTGAAAATTTCAATTGAATTGTTTTCATTATAAGTTATTAATAATCACTTTGTAGATTCGATTGAACAGAATTTAATATTATGATTAATGTGAACATAATTCACATTATATGGAATCCTCTATATTATGTGGATTTGGGGAGGAGTGATTGCGTAAGTACAACTAGATAGCTAACTGGCAACTTCAGCAACATCAATTTCTCTAGATTGTTTGCAATGATAGATGCAGATTTAGACTGAACAAGGGCTCCTTCTCTGGTTGGGGTCAATGTCAGTCTTCTTTGATCGGCAATCGGTCTCTTTTAGCGAGAGCAAAGGGGATCGGCCAAAAGAAATCTCAGCTCTGTGCCAATTGGAATGAGATGCGAGTCGAGCGTCGACTGAAATGTCTCTCATATGCATTCCCTTTCTCCCTCTCACTACTTCTCTCTCGTTTACTCTACTACGCTT
Organism: Nilaparvata lugens; assembly: GCF_014356525.2. Classification (NCBI taxonomy): domain Eukaryota; kingdom Metazoa; phylum Arthropoda; class Insecta; order Hemiptera; family Delphacidae; genus Nilaparvata; species Nilaparvata lugens. The sequence goes on from NC_052507.1 coordinate 23,644,636, forward strand.
ACTCTTTCCTTCTATTTCATCCTATCTCAATATAAGAAAGTTGCAACATAAGTAACGGGTGATGTGATGGATAGCGTTCTGAGTATAAAAGCTCTCTGTAAACTATCGTCTTCTAGTGAACATAATACAAAAAATATATAGAATCATGAAGAAAGCAATTATTGCTTTCTTCCTAGTTAATATTTAAATTATTTTTCCTCTGATGCATTGTAATGAAACTATAATTTTCCTTTTTCTATCTTAGTATTCATTTTAGAAAAGAAAGAACTGTTTCTTATTAACATTTGAATTGTTTTTTTTTATTTTGTTATTCATATTTTTAGATATTAACTTCTTGTTTCTTAATACTCCTGTGCACGGATGGAAATTTATTTCTTTGCGCACAGTACATTTGTATTAATTTCATTATAATTATTTTTTTTCATTTCTATTTTGAATTTGCTTGTATTTCCAACTGTATTAATTATGGTTTTGTGACAAATAGAGTTTCTATTCTATATTGAAACTAGTAATATCTTTGACTTCAACCACTCAAATTATGAATATATTATATTCTCGGTGTAATGGGGTATTTAAAATTGTTATATATTGGGGTTATATTATGTATGGTATTGTGATGGTATTATAAGGTTGTGAGAACAACCCTAGACATTATGGTAACAATTTATAATAGGGGAATCGCTTGGCTTGCGAGAGGTTAAATTGATCTAACTCTATAACTCATGAGAAAGGAACTATATTTTAAAATAATAAACAAAACAGTTATATTTTGGAGAACTAAGTAATCGATTTAATCAAATTGTAACTCAAAATGAAACTGGAAACTTAAATAAAAATAATATTGAGAAAACTTTTTAAACAAACAATAGAATAATTACAGGATTTGCCTTCAATAAAAAAGATGAATAATATATAATAATAAAATTGATAATATTAGCTCACTGAACTCACTGAACCAGGAAAATGGTGTCTCGGAAAAGAAGGGTAGAGCCGGGCCCGATTATCTGCAGTAGATAGCTCCAGGTCCCGTCCTCGTAACCGACTGCCTGAGCCTCTCATTTTTTTCATAATTTTACTTGTCATGAATTTTCACCGTCGTCAGCAATTTATCTATTCATTGTGAAAATTCATGACAAATAATAAAAATTATGTAGTTCTATTACATCCCCGGGTCCCCCTAAACTTCGGCCCGAAGTTATCAAAAAAACGGCATCTCTCTAAGTTAATTTTTACACATTTCAATAATATTTCAAAAAGTAAAGTCAAAATTACCGCAAGCTAAAATTATTATTATTATTCACAATATTATTCTAATTGGATATTTATATGTAACATAACTTTCAATGAATACCTTAAATCTATGTGAGTGCCAATTCATAAGCTAAATGCAAGTGATATAAATTACATTATAGTGAACTAATTCATAAAAAATCAAACTTAGCCTAACACATCAATCAACTTCAAATCAACAATTCAATACATTCATATCTGAATAAGAATTGAATGGAAAAAATTTCAATTATATTGATGAATAAAATTAAACCTACAAAATCTACGAAAGTAATAAAATTGAATCATAATGCAAAAATTAAACATCTAGTCCGAATAGTATTCGAGTAAGCAAAATAATATTGTGGACCTTGAAAATAAGAATAATAATAATAATAATAATTGAAATAGTTTATCTTCTAATCTGGGAAATTATTTGAATCGATAGCATAAAAGAGTAAATGGATACAATAATAGTGAATAAGTAATTATTATTTGCATAGTTTCCTATATCCTAACCCATTATTTTAATGATTTCATTACATACTACTTTACTAAAACACAATATATTCTTAAAGCTCCTGTGGGTAGTCCACAATTGGAGTACGTTTCGGGACTCTCAGTTGATTTGCTTTCTTCTTAATATAATTTTGAAGACATAAATACAAGAATATAACAGTTATCAGTGTTTGCCAGACAATAATAATATAAATGATCAGTTTATTGTTCACCCCTAACAAATCAAAGTTATTTGGCATTTCAACATGATGGAAAATGTCTTCTGAGAATGAGTTGTGCTCTTCAAATTTTGAAAAATTCAAGTGCCAATTTTCATTTAAGATTTCCGAAAGGTTTAAGTACTGAGGCAGAGTCTCATGTTTAAAAATTGGGATGCTCAATTTAGATAAATTTGTCCACATGTGAGGAATTAAGTTATTATTAATAGCTGGAGAAGGATGGGAACGGGAGTCGCAAGGATAAAGAGTGCTTATCAGTACGTCGCCGTTGTCGTCTTGAAGTTCGCAGTTGCAAGGGATGTGGAGTGATAGGGTTCCTGGACTGTTGCTTGGGACCTCAGTTGTTGAGTTTTTACAGCGAATTGTCGTCTTTTTGCCGGTGTTGTGGAATAGGAAGGTGTCTTCTCGTAGGCGAGTGATTAGGGTTTGATTGTCAGTTGCTTTACAATCAAATTTGCAGACTTCTCGTAGCTCCGATACGTCTGCTTCTGATGTTAGAAGGTGGAGACAAGTGGCTTGGGTGGCGGAGTTCGACATCTTTTTCCTCGGAATCAAGCAGAGGCCATTGAGCTCTCTAACGGACCGATGTAGTCCATCATGATACTTGAGAAAGGCTTACTATCACACTTGATGGGTGATAAGAAACCTTGAGGCTTCGTAGTAGGGGTTTTTCTCTCTTGGCAATTTTTACATGATCTTACATAATTCGCAATGTTTTCATACATATTTTCCCAATAATATTTCGATGATATTTTCTCATGGGTTTTATAAATGCCGGTATGTCCACCTGTTAAGGAATCATCATGGAATGTTTCAAGGATTTTATTGATAAGAGATCGGGGTACGAGAAGTTTCAATTGATTGGTATGCCCATCAAATTTCTTCAGATAGACAATGTCTTTTTCGATCGTGTATTTTCTCGCCTTTCTAATCGTAGCTGTATCACTATGATTAGGGTTTCGTATTGCATCATATATTTTTCTTATACTCTTATCATTTTTCTGTAAAGTCTTTATGTCTATTTCTTCTATTTCGAATATATTGTAGTTTTCGTCCTTTGTGAGATCAGTTATATCCTTCTCTAGTGGATATCTACTCAGGGCATCAGGTACGTGCATTTGGGCTCCTGGTTTATATTTCAAATCGAACGTGAACTCCGTTAATTTCATAAGTAACTTACTGACTCGAATACTGGGGTTTTCCAAGTTTTATAGTATTGTAAACTAGCATGATCTGTGTAGATTGTAAACAATCGGCCAATTAAGTATTGTCTGAAATAATTTACACAATACACTATTGATAGAAGTTCAATCTCTCCTACTGCCCAATTTTCTTCATGTTTTGTCAGTTTTCTGGAAACAAAAGCTACTGGATGTAATTTTCCATTGTCATCAGGCTGCGAGATAATGCCCCCTATTCCAACTCGAGAAGCATCTGTGTGTACCACTACCTCCTTATCATTATTAAAATGATGAAGTACGGGTTGTGATAAAAGTTTGCTTTTTATTTCCGAGAATGCGTTCTGCTGATCTTCTTCCCAAGTGATTGGTTTATTCTCGTTATTTTTAGATATCAGATTTGTTAAGGGTCTTGCAATTATAGCGTAGTTTTGAATGAATTTTCGGTAAAATCCACTAAGACCAAGAAATGCTCTGACATCTTTGACAGTTTTGGGTATAGGGTATTTTTCGATAGCTTCCAAGTTTCGGAAGCGGGTTGTATCCCTTCCTTTGAGACAGTGTGTCCAAGTACTTTAATTTTTCGGTAGAAGAAGTGACATTTAGATGTATTCAATTTTAGTCCTACGTCTTGCAATCTTTTCAAGGTTTTCTCGAGCTGTTGATATTGCTTATCAAATGATTCTCCATAGCTAATGATATCGTCCAAGTAAATCAAAACTCCTCTATACAAATAATCATTGAATACTTGGTTGATTGCTCGTTGGAAAGCATTTGGAGATGTTCTAAGACCAAAAGGTAGTCTTTTGAACGTGTACAGCCCTTTATGAGTTGCAAATGCTACATATTTTCGACAATCTTCGTGTAATGGCTGTTGGAAAAATGCTTGTCTGATATCTAGGGTGGAAAAGTAATCCGAATTGTCAAGAGAATCAAAAATTGTTTGAAGAAGGGGAAGGGGATATCTATCCGGTAATATTTTCTCGTTCAACATTTTATAGTCTACAACCAATCTGAATCCACCGTCTTTTTTAGTAACTAAAAATGCGGGAGAAGCATAATGACTCTGGGTTTCACAAACTATTCCTGCTTTTATCAATAACTCTACTTGTCTGTCTATTTCTGTTCTTTGAGCGATAGGTAATCTGTACGGTGACTTAGCAATGGGTGTGTAATCTGTAAGTTTGAACTTGTATTCGGGTAATTTCGCTTCCTCGAAATCAATTTCGTTTGTTGAAAATAGGTGTTTGTATTTATTGATGAGTCTTTTCGCTTTGGAATTTTGCTCTGGTGTAAGATCTTTATTAATATCTATTTCACAACCCCCTCCATCGAATAGAACAGAGTCTACTAATGAAACAGATTCGTCGTAATTACAAACTTCTCCTTCAATTTCACCAATAATAGTTTCATGCAACAATCTTATATCTTGCCTTCCTAGATTCAAAATTCTAATTTCACTCATGTTTGTTTCAAAATCATCCTCATTCCAAAGCACATGCAATTTTTTATTATGTAATAACGATTCATTTGGAGTAAAATGGGATACTTTGAGCAATTTTTGTGTTAGATTGACTTTGACATTCACGTCTTTTTGAGCGGGGATTATTGTTTCAAGAGCACATTTGACGAAATTTACGGGATTGGGTATGCAGACTTCTTTTGTAATATTTGTTTCAGAATCGTTGTGTAATCTATTTAATGTACAAATCCACTCTTTATCCATGTCTAATTCGACTATTTTACCATTATCGGTCATTGAAATGATGTTATTCTCATAATCTAATTTCATTTTATATTTTGAGAAGAAGGAATTTCCAACAATAATATCAGCCTGTAAGTCTTCAGAAATTACTAAATTTACTTCGAATTTCCTGTCATGTATTTGAATTTCACTCGAGATCATTCCTGTGATCGGCATTAATGAACCATTAGCTACCGATAAAGCAATACTACTATTTTTCAAATGTTTTAGATCATCGCTACTTAAAAGATTTTTTTGAACTATGTTTACGTTCGTACCGGTGTCAATGGTAATTGATACATCTTTTCCTTTGAATTTTCCATTAATAGTAAGTACTGGGACTTGAATTCTTCTCTCTTTAGTCAATGATCCATTCATTCCAAGTTCGTGCTGAGCATGCATTTCGGAAGACAATAGCTGTTTGAAGTTGGTTTCACTTTCTATTTCGTTAGAGCAATTAATTTCACTTTCATTTGAGTATAACTGATTATTATTGGCATTGAGAAAAAACTGCCTGACAAATTCTATCGCTTTGGATTGTTCATCTTTCATTGATACAGAAGATATTATATTACATGTGATTTCTTCTTTATCAATTGAATTTGGAGAATAATTATCAAATGGAAATTCAGCGCTTTGTTTTTCAAATCCGGATCCCAAGTTCATATCCGATTCGTCTAGGCTCGGGATCCTGTATTCGAGTTTTTTGATAAGAAAAAACAATCGTCTTTCCAGTGATTATTCCTCTTACAGTATGTACAGAATCTAGTCCTATTAGGGTTGATTGGTGTCCTGTAATTGACTGATGTTGATTGTGTGTAATTATTGTTTGTATAAGGTTGTCTTTGGAAATTGTTCTGATTTGTTTCGTGTGGGAAGACGTTTCCGCTCCTATTTCCAAACTGTCTATTAGGATTAGGATTATGTGATTGTGTGTTTCTGTCGCGATCATTGTAATTATTATTGTTTGAATAAGGTTGTCTTTGGAAGTTGTTCTGATTTGTTTCGTGTGGGGAAAAGTTTCCGCTCCTATTTCCAAACTGTCTATTAGGATTGGGATTTTGTGATTGACCTACATTTCTACTCAAATTTTTCACCACAATACTCAGATCGTTCAATTTCTTTTCTAAAGTATCTACTACATTTATTTTTTGGACAGGCTGTTCGATTGAAGCATTATGCATTCCTAACTTTTTGTCTAGAAGGAAGCGAGATCTTTCATATTTGGCGAGATTTTTCTCTAAATCTTCAACTGATGCATTGTCCATGAAAGCAACATGTTGCAATGCTCCTACGTCTAAGCCTCTCAAAACATATCCTATTATTCTTTTCTCTGACATTTGAGGCTCAAGAATGTGACAAAGTTTTATTATATCTGCTGTGTATTCTGTGTATGTTTCTGTTGGTAATTTGTTTCTGTTTTCGAGTTTTTGTCTGGTTGTCTCTTCATGAACAGGGTCTACAAGTTTACTTTTTAAGTGGCCTACTGCATCAAGAAATGTCGCGTTTTCATTTTTATCCGAAAATATGTCAAAAATTGCCAATGCTGTTTTCTTGAGGTAGAGGGGTAAATACAAGATTTTATCATCCTCATCCCACTTATTTATTTTTGCTGCCCTATTGAAGGTTTTCAACCACTCGTTGAAGTCTTCACTCTTTGTACCCCCATAGCTTTCGGGTTTCGCAAAGGGTCTTTTATCATTCCCTGCCATATTATTTTCTGGAATTAGGATATTTGCTAAGTTATCGGGAGCTACTGTGTCGTAGATGTGTTCTTGATTTCTGCCTAGCTTGCCTACTATTCGCTCGTAATCGGCTAACATAGGGAAGATAATACGATCGCGTTGAGACAGGGACCCTAACTTAAGTAATCGACTTAGAGCATCTCTAGCTCCTGAATCGTGGTCCACATAAATACAAACTTTTTTTGCCAAGTCAACAGCGAATCTCAAGTATTCAATATTAACAGATTGAGGGATGTGAATACCTAACTGTTTGCCTAGCTCTAATAATTCTGATTTATCCAGAGATTTTACTTTTAAATCAATAGGTAAACGTAATAATGAAACCTCGAATTCACTAGGTGATTGTTCAGAGTCACTAGAACTAGAGCTACTCATCTCAATATAACAATAATAACAATTATCATATTTACCCTGTACGTTGAGAGAATAGAGGACATAATTATACGAGATCAAACACAGAATATAATAATTATGATAATGACCTGAAATGAAAATGTCAATAGATAATTTGAAGGCTAATCTTGTCAATTAATAAACTCTTTCTCATGAGAACGACGCCTAACACCATGTAATGGGGTATTTAAAATTGTTATATATTGGGGTTATATTATGTATGGTATTGTGATGGTATTATAAGGTTGTGAGAACAACCCTAGACATTATGGTAACAATTTATAATAGGGGAATCGCTTGGCTTGCGAGAGGTTAAATTGATCTAACTCTATAACTCATGAGAAAGGAACTATATTTTAAAATAATAAACAAAACAGTTATATTTTGGAGAACTAAGTAATCGATTTAATCAAATTGTAACTCAAAATGAAACTGGAAACTTAAATAAAAATAATATTGAGAAAACTTTTTAAACAAACAATAGAATAATTACAGGATTTGCCTTCAATAAAAAAGATGAATAATATATAATAATAAAATTGATAATATTAGCTCACTGAACTCACTGAACCAGGAAAATGGTGTCTCGGAAAAGAAGGGTAGAGCCCGGCCCGATTATCTGCAGTAGATAGCTCCAGGTCCCGTCCTCGTAACCGACTGCCTGAGCCTCTCATTTTTTTCATAATTTTACTTGTCATGAATTTTCACCGTCGTCAGCAATTTATCTATTCATTGTGAAAATTCATGACAAATAATAAAAATTATGTAGTTCTATTACATCGGAGATAGAATTTTTTCGACTTACCTCTTTCTCTTTAGCAGCCTCTAACATGGCAGAATGATTCTCCTGGTCAACTTTGAAGGCCTCCTGAAGGTATCCAAAAAGTGTGTCCTGCTCCTGAATGAGACTGGCATCTGATCCGATGATGTGCAGAATTTCATAAAGGATCTCAGAGTAAAGCTCCTCTATCTGGAAAAATAAATTCCAATAATAAAAAATATGGAATATTTACAAAAGTTGCCTTATTGAAAAAAATCAGACTAGAGAAGTGATTTTCTACTATATCTGATTGATTATAAGCTTACAAATGTTTTACAATTAATTATTTAGGGGGGCTGCGTCATTGAGCTTGGCGGGAATGGACACCCCTGACTTTTCATTGTGATACATTAATAATCAGAGTGGTCATAGTGGAAAGAGTATTAACATTCTCTATTTATCATTTGTAGAAATATTACATTGCTCATTATTAAAATAATTGGAAGAGAAATAAAGGAAAAATTTGAGCTTTTCCTGAATAATGGAATGTCCGTAATAATATCGTGATTCATAGAAGGAAATAATATATTGCAATCATTTTTTTTTATATGTTTCATTTCCACACAATCCAATAAAATTTTCAGTCCAAAATTTGTAAAAAGTCAATCCAAATACAGTAGGCCAACTTAGATAGTTACCCTCATGATTCAGTTCAGGGTTTAGTGTGCTTTTGCTGTCAAATATTGATTTCTCCTTTTTCAGATTTTATATTATAGCCCATTTTATCATTACAGTACTATTGACACGTATAAAATCGGTAGCTTCAATTAGAATACCGGTGCATAATTTAAAGTATTTTTATTGTTCTTTTCCCTTGTGGTATAATCTCTTATCATATTATGTGGTTATCTGGTTATATGGATATATACCGTATTCATGTTCAACGGATTTCGAAAACGGCTCTACCGATTTTCACGAAATTTGGAACATAGTAGGTTTATGATATAAAAATTCGATTGAACTAGGTCTCATCCTTGGGAAAACTCGCTGAACGACATTAAAAGGATAATTTATCCTTGGCTGAAACAGCTGTGGATAGTAAAAAAGTGAGTGAGCGAGTGAGTATGTGAAAAATCAAAATATCGCATCCCCGAAATTCATAAGATGACGTATAGCCAGCTGTGAAATATAAACACGATCATTTTAGAGAATTGTGTTCTGTTTATCAATAAATAAAAATAACGAGCGAAGCTCGGTGCCCCGATATTGCTATGCTTAAGTTCGATATAAATCATTTAAACCTAATTCTTTCAACTTTATCCTTTCACAATTAGGGGTTTTGTTCTAGTTCATAACTTTTGTGCACAAACTTATTATCACTATCATGATACTTTAGTGATGTTTTCAGGTGTAATATAGTAGGCATATAATGTTGAATCCTTCCAATAATTGAAAATTTCAATTGAATTGTTTCCATTATAAGTTATTAATAATCACTTTGTAGATTCGATTGAACATAATTTAATATTATGAATAATGTGAATATAATTCACATTCATTCCTCTATAGTGGATTCGGGGAGGAGTGATTGCGTAAGTACAACTAGATAGCTAACTGGCAACTTCAGCAACATCAATTTCTCTAGATTGTTTGCAATGATAGATGCAGATTTAGACTGAACAAGGGCTCCTTCTCTGGTTGGGGTCAATGTCAGTCTTCTTTGATCGGCAATCGGTCTCTTTTAGCGAGAGCAAAGGGGATCGGCCAAAAGAAATCTCAGCTCTGTGCCAATTGGAATGAGATGCGAGTCGAGCGTCGACTGAAATGTCTCTCATATGCATTCCCTTTTTCCCTCTTACTACTTCTTTCTCGTTTACTCTACTACGCTTACTCTTTCCTTCTATTTCATCCTATCTCAATATAAGAAAGTTGCAACATAAGTAACGGGTGATGTGATGGTAGCGTTCTGAGTATAAAAGCTCTCTGTAAAGCTAGATTGTTGATTATTTTTTCGTTCAAAACAACATTATCATTGTTCAATTGATGTAATTTTTAGTAGGCTACCAGTATATTAATAATGACTTTATTTCCATGTATAAGCATGTATACCATGTATAAGCATGATGAGATGTTCTTAAGATCATAACATTCCAATAACCTTGTAGAGAATATTCACTACTTATGAGAAGTTGTTATTAGTGATGATGATGTCAACATTATCAGGAATTATTTAATAGGTTTCATATTAGATTTCTACAATAATTCATAAATCTCAAGACACCTTCCATTATCAACATTTTGCTGGCTTTGATTTTATAGGATCATTATGAAATAAAACTCCCTCTATTATGAAGTGTAGTAAATAGTAAAGGTATACTATGAAAAATTTCTTCAAGTATACCATTAGATAGGAAAATGAAAAATTTTCATCCAGACTTTTCAGTTTATTTATTCATTGTCATTGTTTTTGAAAGATTCTCTAATGGTCCTTCATGAAATTTCACATGATCTAGCCTATATAACAGAATACTGTATAGAAGTATTCTCTGCCTATATTCACTTGTCAAATCCGATGCAACTGTGCTTCAAGTTTAGTTTATTGACAGAATGACACAAAGTTGAAATTAGAAAAGAACTCGTACCGTAAATCATTACCCTGCATTGTAATGAGCCAGCAAATCCCAACAATTTTCAGATACCTGAAAGCTTTGGCACTTCATTAATCTACCAATTGGAAGTAGACTCTTCCATTTATTCCACACAAGATTTATTGTAGAATTAATAATACTTCCCATTAGACAAAATACCACTCATCCTTAAATACCACACAAGTAGACCAGAGGCTCATTTAATGAGAACCTAGAAGTCACGTAATGCAAGTAACTGCTGCTCACAAATTATTTAGACACATACGAGCAAGCACGTCTATTGTGTTCAATCATTTTCCCTGTACCATAAGGCGTCTAATTTCTATGAAGTAGGCTTCAGGCTCCTGATTCTACTACGTACTTCTACTGATATAATTGAAGACCGTGATGTCATTACTTGAAATACATTTTCAAATCAATTCATTCTCATAGCACTGTTATTAGCACAACTTAAAAACAATAAAAAACAACTTATCGTTTCAAGTCAACACTTACAGTCATAGCCTGTACAAGGAGACTGGCTTGCCTCTGGAGGACATCTTTCTTGACTCCTCGGAATTGACTGAGTGGCTTGCCCTTAGCATCCCTCATGACAGAGCCCTTCAACGGGGATGCAGCCCCCGGGCCCGCTGTTTTCATAGGTATAAGCTCAACTTCACTTCACTTGATGCATCTTCTAATTACATTTGTATTATCCACGACACTACACATCATTACGTTATTTCTAATGATTAATGAATATTTTGAAATCCTCATGACACTCGAAGAATCATTCACTTCCTATTTTCCACTCCCAATCAATGGAAATTATCACGATCGTATTTTCACAAACTCTTTAATTTCTAGAGTGCGCGCTCTTTCAATTCGTAAGTCAACCACTGTTTTATACCTTATAAATATCAACATCAATTGAAGCTTAGTAAATTTGTTTTAATAATAATATCAAAGTTATTTCACTGAATTTCTAGACACTAGACGAGTTCGTAAAGAATCCGACGGCACTTGGGACATTATAAGGTATGATAAATGGTGAGTTTTGATGTGGAAGAATGAATGACGAATGATTGAGACCCACTGAGATGATAATTTACCACTAAACTCTTAAAGCAGGCAACTCAACATACCAAGAAATGTTGGAAAATTCTCAATTAATTAATTAAGCAGTTCATCTAAGCTATACAAATGTAACAACTTCTGATTGCCAACAGTAGGCTATCCAAGTTTTAATTCATAACATTATTTGTTATTTGGTAAACATGTTATTTTCATTGAAATATTGTAGTGAACTGATAGGCTATTTCAGATTTTTTGTTATGTTGTGCATATTCCCAAGTTGCATTGCTTTTAGCTCTTTGTATGATGTATGAGAAAGTTTTCACAATAATTCACATTCTGGATATTGAAAGGTAATACAATTTGTATTCTTTTCAATAGAGGTGGTTTTTGGAGTTTTCAGCTTGAATAATATTGAACAGTGTAATATTACTTGCAATTTTCAATCAGGATATTTTATCATAATTGTTTGTTCCAAATTACTCTTCTTGTGTGGTCAAGAAGTGAAGGATAATTCAAATGTTGCCAATGTAGTAAACATTGAATTTTCCAATTTAAAATTTTGGTACGGTGCCGTAAGTAATTTTGAAAAAAGTTGCATCATTAATAAAAGTAAGAAATTCATATTCCCACATTTCTATAGAAAGTATCAATATACGAATTTATAAATGATCAAGAACTGATATCCTGAGAATGTTACGTGATTATCATGCTTTGGGAAATATAATGTTTTGGGTTTTGATGATCAGTTTCTAATTATAAATTAATTTGTATAATAATAATAGGTAGGCTACTGAGGGTGATGCTCACATCAATTTTTATAATTTTATATTTTGGGCACTGCCTAGAACTCTTCTTTGACTACTTTGCAGGATGAAGCTGATTTATTGGTGCAGTCTTACTTTGTTTTCTCTCTTGACAGTCAAGAGAAAGAGAGCAATTCTCATCTCAATTGTCTACTCTGGGAACATTTGTTATTATAACTGCTGACAACTATTATTATTGGCCAACTGTCCGGTTGCCTGTCCAATTATGCTTGGCAAGCTCCAAAATACACATGAAAGGCTATTATGTGATTTAACGGACGTTGTCTTCTTCTTGTCAATCTTTTGTGTTCTAAGAAACGATTTCAAACCTCCAAAATAATTATTTAAATGCACAATGAGGAGGAGCAAATATGATAATCAATTTTATAGGTTGAATTGTATTCAGAATACTATATTATAAATTATCTTTTGATGCCTGTACTAAACCAGTTTGATAAAAACGGATTAAGATGGAGGAATTAATAATTTGATGACAATTCAGACCTATTGTTCAATGCAAGGATTACTATTTCTTTTGCTGAGTGTGATGCCCACATGAGCTCTAGGCTTGTGCGTGGGTAATGAGGCGGATGGTAATGATAGTTGAGAGATGAATGGACCTAAAGTTTTTGGTGGGTTTTGAACCCCGGAAAGCAATTCTACAACTCATGAATCATATTCAGAGGAGTTGGCTCAAGCGGTCACCCTTCCAAAGGGAGTAGCAGGCGCATGATTCTTAGCTTCTCTAAACGATAGCTTATCAGCGCGACCACCCAGTCAAACCGCTTTTGTTTTTTTTTAGGTCTAAATTAATGCGAAAGTGGAATAACAAATTATTTTTGTGTGGAGGCACAACCCAATAGGGGAAAAGTGTGTAGAAGCTTTTATCAGTGGGGAAGATAGAGTTGTTAGAATATAAACAAATTCGTCTACGAAGTCTGGACCCACCATGGCTAGATGGATCAATTATTCCCTATGCATAGGTTGAGAATAGAGATCACAAAAATCATCATAGTTAATAAATGGCTGCGAACGCAACCACTGATAAATAGTTTTTAGTGGTGACTTTTTTAAATGGATTATCGAAATTAAATTTGGCGTATTCCCAAATTCAAGAGATTTCTGTCGATTTTGTAACTTCAGTAAAATGAATTCATTGATATTATTAGAAGTGGAGTCTATTCATAGACATCAAGATATTATATAAAATTTCAGCAAGTATATTAGCTTAAGTTGGATATTTCTAACTGATAACAAAAAAGTGAAATTCTGTAGATTGAGAGTAACTACCATAACTATTTAAATATTTGACTTCGGTGTAAAATACCTATACTTTCACTCTCCTACTCATCAATGCATCATTTTTCGCAAACCTTATCACTTTTCACTTCACATCACAATAAGGTTCTTTAGACATTTTCAAAATTCACTGAAATACAAAATATATGACATGTAGACAACTAATTCACTGGTATCGACGATACTGTAACCCCCTAACATAAGATTGTTTATATTATTATATGTACCTACAAACTTATCAACTAATTATTTCACATCCAAATACATTTGCAACTAACAAAATATCATTGCACTTGAACTGGGTGGCTAACACAATTTTCGCGCGCGGTTATCTAGCACTGATTTTCAGCCCGAGAGCTAGAAATTCGGTAAGAGGGAGGTGGGCAGAGCAGAGCAGCGCCGCGTCACTCCGGGCAAAAGCGCTACTGCCAAACCGAATCAGACATCCAAGGGTACCTCACAGCAGCCCCTTCCCCCCTCCACCCCTCACCCTACCTCGCAGCCCACATCGGTTCTGGTGGCCATCTCACTAATTTCGGCATCCGTTCGTTCTTTTTTCCATCAACAGACAACGATTGCCTGTACACTATGCGTTTGTTAGTGTGCTGAGACTAACGGAAACGGCACATCAGTCATAGAGATAGATATTCACAGGCACAGAGGTTAATTAAAGTTATTGACTGAAATCAAACTGTAAGCTATCAGAGAAAATTGTGGAGATAAGAGGGTCAGTATGATCATCATTATTTGGATTGTAGTGACGCTGTAATAAACATTCCCTCATCTACAGTAAAAAAAGACCTCCAAGTAGTAAATGCGGTTTTCTCATTTATGAGATTCTGTATCAGGCAAGATTTAAAATCCTCTTTTATATCACTTGCAAAATGCATTATAAATAAATTTAGGCTACTGTATAAATGTTCACTTCCTTGTTTAGGGTACTTGTATACACATACAAATTAAAAATCGGATTACGTTTCTTTACATTCATTTTTATTTTTCACATGTTTCAACTTCATGTTTCTCTTGAAAATTACTTTGAGGTTGAAACTTTTAAGTTATGAAAATAAAAATATATGTGGAGAAGGGTACTTTGATTTTTATTTTTATGTATTACTGTATAAACTAGAAGTTATATATTTTTTCAGATTTTTGTTACTTTATTTTGATAACTTGATAGTACTCAATCGACATACTTTGAAAAATATCACCAGTGAAAAGTTTTCAAAAGCTCGATACAGAGCCTCAGTTGATATATATTGGAATCTTTGTTGATTTATTTTCGAAAATGAACAAAAGAAGTTAGTACGGTAAGTTATCAGAATCTTCTTCGATGAGTTGTGGGGTGAATGTAAATGGGATAAATCATGATCTTAGTCATAAAGTGGAGTGATAAAGCGGTTGAATTAGAATCTTATGAGTCAAATTATGAGGTCATATGTCAAGCCGTTTGTATGGCACGTCTTTATCGTATGCATTTTTGGAGCGCACTGCAATTGAGTCTATTTATTTTGAGCTGGTCCATTGGGATGTAGGTTGGCGCCCACTCGCCTCATTTTTCGGTCATCGTTCCTCTACTACTTGATTTCATTTTCACGTCTTTTTTTCTCTTCTCTTGCAATTTATATTATTTCCACTTGCTCCAAACTAAAAAGTCATGATTCTCTAACGAATCAGACAAGTACCCTTGTATTGTGCAATATTTGAGTGCATATGTAACATGTGGGCTCTCCAATAGCTGGCTCGTTATTTTTACAATCAATTTCTGATAAGATTGGAACTGAGAGATTGACCTCTGAAGACGTTTTTTAAAAGAATTTTCAACAAAATCTTAAAAATGATGAGTTTTTCGAAACATTAAAAGTTTTTTTCAAAACATTAAATTTTTCAAGCCTGTACTATTAAAGATATCTGGAGTACACATATGCATTGATTTGATTGCATGGATTAATGTTAAATTCATTTTTATAATCTGTTTTGTATTTCATCAAACAATTATTTTTCATATACGTATTATATTCGAATACCAGAAACAATATTGTTCAATGGTACCCACCGGGCTACTTGATGACGATTGATTACGAAGATTAATAAACATTGATAATCATTTACTTTTCCTTTAAATAGTTCAATTCTGTCATGTATTTATATTTTATGTATAGTATTGGAGGTGAAATTCAATATTGTATTTCAATCGAAATTCAATTTTAATTTAATTATAATCATTATCAACTATAGCCTAAGCATCCGATTATATAAAAATTTCCGCAAATGACTGGAAAATTTGGACGATTTCACCATTTCTTTGAGTTTCCCGACTACATTATTTCATAAATAAATGGCTCTCACAATTTCTTTTTCTTCTCTCTATAAATTTTTCATGAACATTCTAGAAGGGAACCGATCATTAATTTTGAATCGTGATATTGAACCTGGAATTGTAAAGCTAAAACGGTAGTCATTACAAATCCAAATCAAGTGAAGTTCGTCAGAACAGTTTGGTGTCTATTATCCCGTATAACGCTCCGATGATTGAGCTCTCAAAAACATCACTTGAAATGTTTCCTTTTTCATCACTACATTACAGACTTTGCATGAATGCAGGTCTTTCAAGAGCTGTTGAGAAGGCTATATTACCAAAGGCTATTACTACTCAGTGCCTTAGACAAATGGGTGTATACTATGTAATAAACTGGAGATGAATGATCTTTCACACTCAATCACGATTGTTTTAGGCCTTGTTACACGACCTCAAATTATTAAGTATTTAGTCAAAGAGATAATTGTTATGAAGATTTCAATGTAGGCTAAGCCTAACCAGATGTGATGTATTTCACAAAAGATGTAGAAGACAAAGAATAAACTAAAGGAAAATTTCACTTCATAATTATATAATATTTATTACAAACTACAAATGCTGTAAATAATTGCATGACCTGTATCTCCATGTTCATTTACAGTTTATTAGACTGTTAGTGTGTACCGTCTATTGCTAAACACATTATATGATACTGTAGAAAAATGGAATAAGTATATACTGCAAACGTTAAGAAATTTGAAACTACAGAGATTCTTAATCTATCTAAATTAGGAACATAGATTCAAACTCATCAAACAGCATTTTTCCATGTTTATTACATACAACCAAAATCCCCATCCATAACTATTATTTGTAAAATACTCCAATGGGGAAATTAATTGTGAAACTAATTTCCTTTTTTAAATTCTACCTATTAGATGAAACACATTTATTCATTAATTTTTCACATTAGTAGTGCTTTTTCAACTTCCATTTTTTGGGATCTTATAAATTTGTCAGCTTTTATCAAAGAAGTACCTACTTTTGTAGTAAATTATTTTACTATTAGTAAAATGATCTTCAATTCTATTTTTATTACTTATGTCCCATTTCTTTGTTTCATTTTTGTGTAAATGAAGTATATTAGGCTATGTAATACGGTATTCATTAATCTATTTTTCTCCATTTTCCTTTTTTATCTATATTTTATTTCAAGTTCATTGAAATCGAGACATCAATAATCCTCAGACAAAAACACACACACACACACACACACACACACACACACACACACACACACACACACACACACACACACACACACACCGTTTAAGGCGAGTAGGGTAATCTGTGGAAGGGCAGTTACACTTTGATTTATTTCTGACTGTTTGGCTCTAACGGTCTTGGAGTGGAACGCTTGTCAAAATGAATGAAACGTTTGCTTGATTCAGATTGAAAGTGAGCCAGGAAAAGGGAATCACTCTTGTTCTATTAAGGTAGGACGAAACGGCACTTCACAGCTCAGGTATTTTGAGCTTTAAAGCAAGTTAATTGGTCCCTTTCTTTTTCTTTGCTTATAGTCTATGTCATGTTTTTACAATTCATAGTGTTTATTATTTTATTCTTCAAATTGAATGTATGGCCTGCTGATTAATAGGACTTCAAATATTATTGTATTTTATCGCTTTGCAAGAACTAACAAAACAAAATGGGCTAGTATACTGATGTATACGGTACTGTATATTATAATATGTAGAAAATCAATTTTCAGTTTGCGTGTGTGAATGTTTCCTTCTTATCTACATAAATATCCCTTTAACAAAATATACGACATTTTACCTCTGACAATCTCCTATCTACATAAATTATGCGTTTCCAATTTCATCATTTATATGTTATGCTCTCCTGTGAAATGGCGGAATTAGTCGCTCTACTCCTAGTCGAAGAATAAGGGGGGGTTTTCCGATTATAGAGCGATTGTATCACCCCTATAAAAGACCGAGTTTCCTTTTTGGAGATTGTAGAAAAATGTGTTTGTTGAGGATATATGATGTGTGAATACAGTATAATGTTGATAAATATATTATTCTCCTTATAAAATGCAACAAATTTTCAAATCGTTAACATTGCAGAACAATGCTGAAATCTTGATAGAAGTGAGTAACTTACATTCAATAATGCACTGCTGATGATATCTCCTTGGTCTGGTGGCAGCACTTCCGTTTCCTCTTCAGAAACAACTTCCTCGGCCTCTTTGTCCTTGCTATCCTCTTGCACTTCCTTCGTGTCCTCAGCCTCCTGCTCTCTGAGCAGAGTGCCGAACTTCTCGAAGAATCCTCCATCGAGCTCTTGCACTCTGCAACAAACAATGCTAATATATTATCATCAAATCACATTTAGTTATCGTACTAATAATGACCGATTTCCGGTTGTCAAGGATGTTATTCTATATCATTGAATGTAAATTATAAGTGTGCAAGCCAGTATATATTGTAACATACTTGAATAAAGAACTCAAATCTAATCCAATACTTTTATTGGTGGGGAGACGATACGGTTGTTTCACCTTGATGTATATCTCAATGTGTTTAAAAATGGAACAATAATAAGTGATATTAATACAGATATCACGATGATAGAAATATGATTCACAATTTGCTTTTTCATAAATTCTTTCGGAGAAAAACAAATAATATTATTCATAAATATTCGAAGATAATACCAGCATTTCAACGAATTCCAACCCATTAACATGAACGGTTTTGGTAACAGATTTAGAATAGTGACAATTGGAAGCTAAACTATTCAAGACAAACAACTTCAGATGGAAATTAACTTGGAAACAAACAACTTCATTGTGCAAAACAATATTCCTCGTAGATGAATGAACAGGAAATGAATGACTGGGTATTTGTTAAAATTCAAATGCTTCATTCTTGAAAAATAGCAGAACTATTTATGTACATTTTTCCAACGAGAATCATCCATTATTACAGTTTATAGAAGTATCACTATTGATGCATTAATGAATGAAGGTGCAGCTTAAAAGTGAAAGTATCTATACAATTCTCAAAATATCTACCTCTAGTCAGAGTTGGAGAATAACTTGACACTCAGTCGACAATAAAGACAATGCAGATAGCAATAACTATTCAGGTTACCTACCGTACTTGTTTTGAAATTTCTATTAAATCTAAATAATAATATTATCAAGAGACCAAAATAACATTGTCGCTTTATTTTGATTCAGTTGAATCAGTGTATTGCTCGTGTTAGATGTATTATATACATATTATCTAGATTAAAATACTATCTAATTTTTAATAGGTTTATTGATTGATTGATTGAGTACTTTATTTATGTAGATTACAATATATACTGGCTTATACACTTATATACAATAGCTTACAATACAGCAAAGTTATAGATGAATTTACATAATATAGACTAAGAAAATAACTATTGAATTGTATATGATATGAAAAAGCAATTTGTAATATAATAACTATAGATAATAATCATATTGTTATGCATCTACATAAATTGGCGGAGCTTTGGACATATCAATGTCCATTCTTTGGGAAGAATATTAAAAATATCCTCCCCACTAACTCTCTACCAAATATTGATAAGATAATAGCACAGAATACAATAGTATGCTGTATTCTGTCATAATAGCTACTTTACGTGTCTAAAAATAGTTACTTTTGGACATTCATAATGAGAACCAGAGAACCAGATGTATATAATCTACTTCATGATCATGATTGACTCCTTAACCTTGTAAGCATACTACCTATATTGTTTAAATTATTTTATGTTATAGATCGGAACAGAATTCTCAAACACTGATGAAACGCATGTTTTCCTTTCAGACAGCGATGCTGATAAGGCGCTAGTCTGTAGTCTGTCTCGACCAACTCTGTGCAAAAAAGTGCTTTGCCCATTCTCTACTTCCATGATTTTCAACTATAACCGACGACCGACAAAATGCAGTTATCGAATTGGATTTTCAAGTTGGTGGTTTCGAACTAAGGAATTTCTAAAATAAGCGAGGTGAGTGCTAAAATTAGGAGTTTCATAATCTGGCGTCGAATTCAGGCCAGACCAGCGTCTGCTAACTTGAACAGACTCTGTTCGATTCCCAAAAATCTTTCCTATCGGTTATTGGTGTCACGCCACGCGCGCACTTACTCTGTTAATTATTTAAACAGATACCTAGTTTTAATAACTGTTAGCCTACTCATTTCATGTGGATGATTGTCTCTGAAGCATGGCCAAGTTCGTCAAAAATGATTATGAAGGATTTCTCCAAATGAAAGTTGAAAATACTTTATAGTATCTAAATTAGATTTTCAACTTTTTTTATAATCCGTAAATAGAAAAATCAAAGAAACTGAAATAATGGTTTTTGTGAAGGTTTCAGATAGGTAGTCTAATTTTTGCTGTTGCTGTTTCAATTTTTCCTATTGACTCCTGACAAACTTTAAAGAGTTACTTGTAATTAAATCTCGTCTCCGATGGACTCTATCAGCATGGATGAAACATACACATAGGTCTCCACATTTATCATTCACAAAATCATACATAAAATCAGATATGGATTTGGAAACAACAGGTCTGGTGTTCAAAACTGCGACTAAAATATAATCCCCCTCCTTGTCTTCTTCCTAATTGACACACATATAGCCTACTGTAGATTTGAAAAATAAAAATTGGTAATTTGAAGTAATAATATTCTGTTGTGATTCCTCTTTCATCCTAAGCTTTTAGAAGTCTCAGGGGAACATAAGCTATTTCAGAGTATAATTTTGCACATATTCTCGATTATTTCATTCAGGTCTCATAAGTTTTCTCAGCTGTAATAGATAATTTTGAAAAGACAGCGATGGGAGTTGGAAAAATGACTGAAAATGCTCCTTACTTTTGTGAAGCCCAGAGAGGAACCCGCTTCAAAGTGCGGCCCAGCCTGATATGTGGAATGGAACCATACAACCACCTGGCAGATCTGTACACCACCAATCCCGAATGGCTGACCACTGAACCTGGCAGATCCCACACAACATTCATCGTCCCAAATCAACAGTCAACTGACTAAAGCCCAACCAAACAGTTGACTAACACTGAAAAGCACTCTACTTGCACTGAGCAATGCCTTTTTGAAGTGACACTATCTTCTGCTTTCTGATTTGTGTAAACAGAGTTTGTCAAGGATGGGACATGACAAGTGAATTTCACATTACATTCAGGTTTTTTACCAAGCCTATTATGTAACAGGTTAATAAGATAAGTGCAGAGTTTTGCAAACAATGACTAATTTCATTAACAATTACAGAATGTTGTGTTTAGACATAATGGAAAAGTTTTCGTGATGACAGCACACCTCATTCTTGGAATTCAGATATGTCATGAGGTATTCCTCGCACTCTTTATATTGTATATTTAAATTAAATATTTTTCTTACTGCTTCTTTTTGGAGTTTTAATATCCTATTCAAGTTAAATGCACTAGTCCCACCATAAATCTCAATGCCATATGAAATATGAGAGTGGACAGTGGCATAATACACGGATCTCAAAGTTAATAAATTACAAATGGGTGCCAGCCTTCTTAGTGCAAATATTCCTGTACTTACTTTTTTACATACTCTTGATACATGCTCTTCCCAATTGAGTTTGTTATCTAGATCTACGCCTAAAAATTTTATGTTATTTAGGTTATTCAGCTTCAGTGTACTTTTTCTTTTGGGATTTCTACAGGTGAAATGTACAAATTTCGTTTTATCATTATTTAATAAAAGGTTCATTTTACTTAAAACGTTTTTTAAAAGCAATATTGTGTCATTACATTTTTCTTCGATTATATCCAAATCTTTGTCGAATATGCTTAAACTAATGTCATCAGCGTACATACAAAATTTAGTACTTTCAATTACATCTTTTGCATATTTTGGTAATCCCCCCAAATAGCAAAGGAACAAAAATGGCCCCAAAACAGATCCCTGCGGAACAGAGTAGTTCATGTACCTTAAACTAGATTTAATATCACTTACTTTATTTTTATCATAATACTTTATATTTACATATTGACTTCGACCCACCAAATATGATTCCATCCAGTTGAGCTCTTTTCCACAAATTCCATAAGTTTCTAGTTTTTTTAATAATATTCTGTGATCTACAGAGTCAAATGCTTTTGTTAAATCTAGGAAGGTGCCAACAATGCTGTACCCTTTGTCCAATTTCTCTAAAATATTTTCAATAAACTCTATCAAGGCAGTCGTTGTAGACCTGTTTTTTCTGTAACCATGTTGTTCCGTGTCTAGTAATTTGTTTGTTTCAAAATAATTAATAAGCTGTATTAGCATACTTTTTTCAAATATTTTTGCTATTGAAGGTTGAATTGCTAAAGGTCTATAATTTAAAGGATCGTAAGGATCTCCTTTTTTGAACACTGGTATCACTTTTGATACTTTTAGTTCATCTGGATACTTACCAAGTATGAGTGACGCGTTAATTACATGTAGCAGAGGCTTAATTAGGAATGATTTAGCTTCTTTTATAATTCTCATGGGAATTTCATCATACCCTGCTGACCACTTTGGTTTAATTGAATCGATGATATTGGACAATGTCTCTTCATCAATTGTTTTGGAGATAAACTTGAAATCTGTGATATGTAGCTCTTTATCATTTATTGGTGTGCCAGATTTGCTTAGATTCGGTACAACATGAGTATCGACCATTTCTACAAAATTAGTGTTAAGCATATTTGCGACATCATTGGGATTATCTATAACTAAATTGTTATTCCTGAGTAAAATATTCTTGCAAACCTTATCATTTTTGTTTTGTGTCTCGGTATTCACTATATGCCAAATTGTTTTATTTACATTTGTTGAATTTTTTAGTTTAGCTTCAATGTGTTTAGTTTTCTTTAATTTAATAGTTTTTCTAAAGCGTTTCTTATGAGCTTTTAAATTTTCCTTCAAATTGATATCACTTTTATTTGTCCTAAATAATCTATTAGCTTGTATGAGATTTTCGTGCTCATTGACAACTTCAACATCAATCCACTTATTTTTAAGTCTCTTCTTCACAATTCTACTTAGAGGAAAATGCCAATTAAAATAATACTTTAGTGAATTGTAAAAATAAGTGAATTTACTCTCAACAGGACTCAAATAAAGCTCAGTCCAGTCTATTGTGGCTAGGTCATTCTTAAAACAAGTAATTTGATCATTTTCATACCTCCTAACCATTTTAATAACTCCTTTACTTTTAAGCTTATTATTTACATCTAATATATTGAAAATTTGCCCATCGTGATCCGAGAGTGCCGTAATTAAACACTCCACAAGAATATCCCTTTTGTTAAGACTGGTGATGAAATTATCAATTGCCGATTCACATGAGTCAGTTATTCTAGTGGGTATATCTACGGTATATTTTAATCCATGCATATTTATTACATTGATAAAATCAGTTTTCTTTCTACCCTCCCTCAAAACATCGACATTGAAGTCTATTACTACATTTTTATTAATCTTACAGATCTCTATTAAAAATCGATTAAATTTTTCCAGGAACATCTCAATATTTTCTGATGGAGTTCTATAAAATCCAGCTACAATATATTTCTTGTTATATATTTCTATTTCGATTGTACATGTCTCAAAAATCTTATCTTCATTTATAACATTTATTGTCTTAGTCATGATGTTTCTGCATTCGATTAGTCTATCAGATACTAATATCAATACTCCACCCCCCCTAAAAGACTTCCTTACATACCAACACTTACAATAATATCCTGGTATTTTAATTTTTTGAATTTCATTTTCATTTAATTTATGTTCAGTCACAATAACTATGTCTGGTTTGATTTCCTGTAATGTAATAATTAGTGCATCAATTCGAGACTCCAAATGCTGTATGTTCTGATGGAAGATTACTAACCCATTCTTTAGTTTACAATTCACATTTTTTACTCTATAACTCTTAATTCTAGTTTTCTTGTCTTGATTCAATTTAAAATGTTTTAGGTTGGCAACTCTCCTTTTTGAACTAAATAGTTTAAACTAGATGTACTCATATTCATCATAGCACCAAATTGAGGTGTTTGTCCTAACAATAGCGAGACATTTTCATTCAGCTCAGCAGATACATTTGCATTACCTTTATCACCTGTGGTTTGCCCATTTGACTCCACTTCTTCTCTCATGTGTCCTATCGAGTCTAATCTACTCCTATCAATACCCTCGGCCATTCCACAATTTATTATTGGAATATTGGATACAGGCCTACCTGCATAATCAGTGTTATTTTTCATTTCCAAGATATGATTTTTCAACAATTTTACTAATTTTGGTTTACCTTTTTGTTTGTTTAAATGCAAGCCATGCTGCGTATAATCAGTGATGTCAAAATTGTTCAGATCAATGATCTTCGTGTTAGGTATATTTGTAATTTCATCAGCCATCCATGCGTTGAGCTTATTAACATTGATATTCATTAATGGTTTATCATACCTAAATGGGATGGATAATATGACTACTTTAGAGCGTTTAGAAATTTTCCTTATTCTACTTAGGTCTAAGTTTGTAGGCTGCACAGTTTTATTAACCACGTCGTTAGTACCTGCTAAAATTACCACTCTGTCATTTACATTGTAGTCTTTTGTGAGCATGTCAATATCCCGCGTCACTTCGTTAAAAGTACCTCCTGGTTTCGATATAACCGTTGCCTCAAACCCACTTTCTTTCACCTGCTCATTCAACTCCCATCCAATGTCCCTCCCATGACTGTCAGACAGCACTAAAACCTTATTTACAATTTTCTTCTTATTTTTCACTGTTGACTTTTTTCTGTTATTATACGTAGCCCTTTTATCTCGTTTCTCATTCCTATTTACTGTGTATTGAGATTTATTTCCTAGATCTGACAAAATATCAAAATAATTAGCGGTATCAATTGAAACATTATTAATATTATCTAATGATTTCCCAATCCGTTGAGTATCACCAGGAGAATAAAAGTTTCTGAGATCCGCAAGTTCAGCCTCTAAAGTATCATTCTTATCTCTTAAGAAACTATTATCTGCATTGAGTACTTCAATTGTTGTTTTCATTTTAGTTACAGTAGAATTTAGTTCGTTAATTTCGTGATACAAATAATCTCTTGCTTCAAGTTTGAATTCAAGTTCAAATATTTGAGATTTAAGGGAAATTATCTCTATGTCCTTATCTCTCACTTCCTCGAATCCTAGGAAATCACTGTCAAGCTCATTTGAAGATAGGCTAGTGGAAAGCAGCATATCACCAGCCGTATCAACGTCACTATTCATATTATTGGTAGTAAACTAATAGTTATAAGGGTTTTACTGCTGATTAATGTCTTTTCAAATGACTTTATTTTTATAATAATTAATAAATAATTATAATATTATAGTACCGCTTAGTCAAGCTTGCAGAGATATGTCAGTGTCAGTTGAGTGTTATCTAGGCTGAGTGTTATCTAGAAAAATATAAACTGTTGCAAAGTCATTCTAGAACTGTCAAAAACAGCTGTTTCGTAGCTAACGGGTTACGATAACTCGGTTTCCCGCTCAAAAATCTTTTTTAGGTTACCGGCTTCTGAAGCTAAACTTTAATGTCAAAGTGAACACGTCAGTCATCGATAAGAATCACAATCACTAGAAGTCAGCAACAACAAGTCCTGAATTGAAACTTAGAGAGTTGAGAGTTTTGAAAAATTCACTGCTCTACCATTCAAGAAATAGGTTAGTTTGTAAGAAGCTAAACATGATAAATTCGGAATCGATTTCACAACAAAAATTAACTGCTCACTCGAATAAGAACACTTGGCAACTTATTTCAAAACACTAATATGAGGCGAAATATACTTTCTTGATAAATTAAAACTTGTTTAAAAATGAGCTATAGCGAAGATCAAAATAACCAGGCAAATCAGTACTGCCAACTGTGGCATATCAATGAACTATCCAAATCCAGTATATAGGCAAAAAAATCACTGCAAACGACGAGTGGCACCCGCTTCAAAAATACGTTGAACATAATAATGTGGGTACATATTACTATTAACTGCTTCAGCACACAAGCTCACCCACATTACATACAAGTCTTGGAAACCTTGAATTTTATTATTAGTAGAATGTTTATTATAAGTAGGCCTAGTAATAGAAGAGAGATTTAAAAAAGGGTGTTGTTTGAACTTTGCAATGAAGTCGAATTGAACCACCTGTACATCCTACATCCATCAAAACAATTTCAATGTGGCTTATTACAGTGCAATATGATGTTTGCTCTTCATTGTACATATTAATTCGTATGGTTTTCTTTTTTCATACTTGACCTTACATTTTATGATGTGTTACAATTCATGGTTAATTTTTATACAGCACCTATTCATAGGGTACGTGAGATTATTCCTCTATAAAATATACTTACGTTAATCATGAATGTGTCTTTTTATTCAAGTCCTTGCAATCATCGAGTTAATCTTGGTATTCAGTATTAATCATTGCGGTCCATATGGGCGATTAAAAAATGTTTGTAATCTATATGCTTGATTTGTTGAATAAAGAATTTGAATTTGGTTCATCAGTTTATCCATATTGAGATGTTCAGTTAATTTCACCTTTATATTTTATGG
Organism: Nilaparvata lugens; assembly: GCF_014356525.2. Classification (NCBI taxonomy): domain Eukaryota; kingdom Metazoa; phylum Arthropoda; class Insecta; order Hemiptera; family Delphacidae; genus Nilaparvata; species Nilaparvata lugens. The sequence goes on from NC_052507.1 coordinate 23,671,240, forward strand.
AATGCGAAATATATTGAGAATAGAGTTTGAATGAAATTGAGATTGTGCAAAAGTAAAACCCATGTCGAATCTAAGTTTGTGTTAGCAACCATTGTTTCCTGTATCAAATTCCGTTTTTATCTCAATAATTATTCACACAGACTTGGAAAATCAGCAAATCATCCATTTTCAAGATTGATTTGGAACCTACACATAAGAACAAATATTAAAGAATTTTATAGATTTAAAAAAAAATGGCTTGCTTTTAAATTGCATTCCGGTACTGTTAGACTACCTACGTGTTTTCATTTGTTTGTCACATAATTTTCCAAAGCGTTTAATGCTAGTAGGATACACTCTAATTAAATTGCAACACCTACAATAATATTGTCAATAATAATACATCATACCTCTTGAAGCTGTCGTGATGGTACAACTGTTTGCTGTTGTCAGTTTTATCGAAAGGATTTGCCTTGCGCGCGGCTCTTTTCAACCTTGGACTGATGTTTGAGACGATTATCGCCTTCAGCTCTGGCATTGTAATGAAGAAACGGTTCATCTTGGAAATCTCAAAATAGTCAGTGATCTCCAAAAATGTTTCAACAATTCAAATCCTTTCTCAAATAATCAGTCTCTTATTAATTATATCTCAATATGAACTGTGAATAACGATATCATAGTTGCTGATCATCCTGGACTTTCAAGAGTGTAAGGCACTGATTTCTCCAGGAATTTTGAGGGCTATGTCCAGAATCAAAGTGATCAAAATAATGAGTGATTGAATTATTCCAATCACAAACTTCACTATAAATCACTCTCGAAGAAACCCTTATCAAATTCTCTCAGTCAGCCTTATATTTTTTCAATTACATTATAATATTTCTAACACAAGTTATGATATTGTTGTAACTTGGACAGCCTACTTGGTCGATATTTGCAAAATTTTCACAGATTTTCACACAATTGCAATCACGCCATAGAATTTGGATATAACTAGTGCCGTAGTGTCAATTGAAAAAAATCACAACTTTACACAAAGCCTCGTCGATATTCCTTCCAGACAACACCCAAGTGGGTCTTTGCCTAATCTTGAAGAGCTACCGGACTGCTCTGGAAACTGAAACCAACTGATATTAGTAATGTGAGGACAGCAGTCACTGGCCGCTGAAGACCAAACAAGTATTCCAGCGAGGAAGGGGAAGGAATTCCCCTCAAGAAGTTGTGTGCTGACTGAAGGAAGAAGCATTGTGACGTCAGGAGACCTTGCTTTAGCATTCCCACAGATTTCACGGTCGCTTCGAATTAACATTATCAACGCAACCTCAACTTCACATACGCCAAAACAATGTTGTTATTATCCCGCCATCCATCCCAACCACATACGTATATGGCAGAGAAATCAACTAACGAACCGCATCATGTTCCAATTTGCTCAGGATGGTTATTATCCTTCCCAAATTATTCTAGAATTAGATATTAGTCATCACGTGAAATCAGTTCTTGTTCTTTATAGGAGGAGCGAAACCTACATATGTCTGAACTGATAAGTAGAGAACATTGAACTTGAGTTAGGACTTATGAGGAAAACTACAATAATTCATGCAATGAAACAATTTCCGCCCTTTTTTCTCCATTGGATTTTCAAGTTTTTATACTAAAATGATTATACTTTCAAATAAAAGTATAATTTATTGTTGTGAAGAATATGAAATATTCATTCATTGGACGGAAGTAGCATGCTTTCAAATCACTGATTTGAAATGAGGGAAATTATTTGAATTCTTGCGATTATAAATTATAATTTCAACAATTTTTTGTGAATCCATTGTGTGAATCACTGAATATTTAGGCCTACTTCAGTCTGCAAGTTATCATTTTAGATTTTATAGTTTTAAAACTTGATGAAACATAGTAGTTTTTAATTGATCCAAATAATTTCTATCTAAGTAATATTAATTTTGTTTAGTATTTTTCCATTGTTGGTACACAATACAACGCTTGAAAAAAGGGAAAAATTCACATCGTCTGAATTTTGTGCCTCTAGAAATTTTCCGTCCTGGCCATTTGCCCACTGTGCCTATTCATAGATTGGGGTGTGAAGAAAGCGCTGATCATCTTGTGGCAAACTCCTCTAACAATTGGCTAATTGCTGTAATCTAGAAATTTCTCAGGATAACTTCCCGCGGTGATTAAGGAATGTTGATAGAACAGCTGATTGTCGTGACCTTGCGCGTTTTCCTCTTTGCTTCATAAAAAAATCTCAAATTGTCACTGGCTCATCCCATACTCGTCCAATTAATTCTCAAATCTTTGTAAAGACATTCATTTGCATTTTATACGGCTCAATTATGGAAATAAGCTGTTTATCCTGTATGAGAACACATGAAAATTGGGTGCTATGATATATGATTTGGGAACAATGGGTTGTCTCTAATGCTATATACTTTATCATCCTGATGGAATTTTCTCTATAACTTTTTATACTCTTCAAGTTTATTGAAATAATTTCAATTTTTATTTTGTTTCTTTTTTTCTTTTTAAATGATTGACATTGAGTAATTAATTATAGCAGATTTTATAGGTTTCAATTAATAAATTTTTATTGGAAAAATCGATAATGGTACACTTATAACTCATAAATGATTTACATTCATATCAGTTGTACGTGTATTTTTCGTTAGGGCTAGGGTTTTGGAACTGGAAGGAACTGAAAATGATAATATTGTATCTAGTAAATAGGAAAGTGTTGTCTGCCAGGGATATAAGAATGTTTTTTCTAAAACAAGTCATAGTAATGGAAACTCTACTATTAAGTTGTTAGGCTACAATGTAGCAGGGTTAAAAGGTAAAATACATGATTATGATTTTATTAATTTTCTCAAGAGCTATGATATTTTATGTTTGTGTGAAACTTTCGTAGAACAATCTGATATTGAAGCTATTAGGAATTTACTTTCTGAATACGATATGCGTTTTGTGCCGGCCGTAAGAGCGAGTGTTAGAGGTAGAGCTAGTGGGGGAACATTGCTGGGGTACAATAGAAAAAGATTGCACAACAGGGCGAGGTTTGAGGTATTAGGGGATACGAGCTGTCTCTCTGTCAACTTTGATGAAGTGCAAGCATGTGTGGTGCCAGTATATTCAAATTGTAATCAGGATAGATGGGATGGGGATTTGTTGAAATTGTGGGGATTGTTGGAAGATCATGCAGGGGATAAAAATGTCATTCTCCTAGGTGATTTTAATTGTAGAATAGGCAATAGTCAAATTATTCCTGATGAATTAACAGGCCCTGGAGTTAGAGTTAACAGCAGTAGGGAATCAAAAGATTTTACAGTGAATAGAAGAGGTAGGACAGTTTTAGAGCTTTGTGAACGACATGATCTTATAATAGTAAACGGTAGATCAAAGAGTGACTTGGAAGGGGAATTTACTTTTGTTAGTGGCATGGGGGCATCTGTAATTGATCTTTGTTGTGTATCTGGGAAACTTTTAAATTTAATAAATGATTTCAAAGTAGATTCAGTTATATTTTCAGACCATTTCCCTATTGAGTTACAAATTGTTAGTTGTGAGCTACGTGAAGATGAAACCCTCCTGGCGCCTCTACCTAGATATAGGTGGGTAGAGAGTGAAAAGAAAGCTTATGAAAGGCGAATAAGAAGCAAATTAGAGAATTCAGTCATCGATGTTAATAATTCTGAAGTAGGTACTGTACAAGTTATGAACGTGATAAAGGACAATGTATGAATGGAATGAATCATGGGAGTGGTATGAATGGAAAATTTAAACAAGTTTGGTATGATTGGGAGTGTGAAAGAGCAAGAATACGTAGTTTTAAAAATCTTAATTTATTTAGAAGAACCAATGCTATTTGTGTGAAAGATGCGTATATAAATGCTAAGAATGATTATAAGAACCTGTGTCGCAATAAGAAGAAGATGTATTATCAGGATATGTGCAATAAGCTAGCGAACATTAGGGACTCTAAAACGTTTTGGGACACAGTAAAAATCTTTAAAAGCGATAAGAGAGTAATGAATAAGACAATAAGTGCACAGAACTGGATTGAACATTTTGAGAATCTTTTCACTCCAAATAAAACCGCAATGTCTATAGATTATGTAGTTCCGTTTAGAAGAGATGAGATTCTGGATGGTTTGATAGACATGTCGGAAATTAAAGGAGCATTTAAAAGATTGAAAGATAACAAGGCGCCAGGAACAGATGGTATCCCAATAGAGTTTTTCAAAAATATGCCGGATGAATTAACGGAGAAAGTTTGTCGTTTATTTGATCACATATTGCAGAATGCAGATGTACCGGCAAACTTCAGAGAGGCTGTAATATTCCCCATTCATAAAAAAGGTGACACTTCAGAGGTTCAAAATTATAGGGGGATATCATCTGTTAATGCTTTTGCGAAGTGGTTTGCTACAATTTTACTGGCTAGACTAGAAAAATGGGTTCAGTTAAATGATATTTTGTGTGAATACCAGGCTGGTTTTAGAAGGGGTTATTCTACAGTCGATAATGTTTTCAATCTCTCTAGCATAATTAGTTTAAAATTGAGGAGGAGGAGTGGGAAGGTATATTGTTTCTTCGTGTTTTTAAGGGCCGCGTTTGATAAGGTGGATCGAAATGCCCTTATCCATAAACTGTATGATTTGGGTGTGTCCAATCAGTTTATAAGTATAATTCAGCAATTGTACAAGTCTACAAAAGCTAGTATATGGTGTAGTACCGGTACGAAAATGACTAGTTATTTTGAGACACTTAGCGGTTTAAAGCAAGGATGCGTTTTATCCCCACTTCTGTTTTCTTTGTTTATAAACGATTTATGTGATAATATGGTGGAGGGAGTGTGGTTAGACGAGCTTAATGTGAAGGCCCTGCTGTACGCCGACGACCTAGTACTATTCGCCACAACGCCAAAAGCTTTACAAAGGATGATAGATAATTTGAGCGAATATTGCGATAGATGGGGATTAGAGATCAATACTGAGAAGTCTAAAATTATGGTATTCAGGAGAGGGGGTCGCTTGGCTAGTCATGAGAAATGGTTTTTGAATGGGAATAGTATTGAGGTGGTTAATAGGTATAAGTACCTGGGTGTCATACTCACGCCGAAGCTGTCGTTTTCAGAGCATGTGAAAGAACGTTTATCTGTCGTTAAGTTCGCAATTAATGGAGTCTGGAGACGTTTTATTGTAAAAAATGAGATTGGAATGAAAGCGAAATGGAAGGTGTATGAAGCTGTAATGAAGGCGGTGGCGGTGTATGGTGCACAGGTATGGGGATACAGGAATTGTGACGTGCTGGAATCTTTACCTAGATTTTTCGCGAAAAAGATGCTATCATTGCTGCAATCAACACCCAACTATATATTGCAGATGGAACTTGACATGGAACCAGCATTTCTAAAAGTTTTTAGGATGCATGTTGAATATATGTTCAAGGCACTAAATATGGCTGGAAATAGATTGCCGAGGAAACTGGCTGAAAGAATAATAGAGCATAAGACTTCTTGGTTTAAGGAATGGATGCGTTTGGATGTGAAGTATGGATGTAGGTTGGCAGGATGTGTGATTGATAATAGGATTGAATGGAAGCGTGAGTTCGAATGTATGTATGAGAAAATGAAAGAGGAAAATGTTATGTGTAGTTTTCAAAGTGCGGCTTCGGCACAATTTCATGATACTTATATCCTATTGGACAAGGAAAAGAGGTAAAAGTTATTTGAATTTAAATTTGGATAAGAAGACAGTGGGTTTCATCTTCAAGGCACGTGGAGCTCTTTTAAATTTAAATTTTGGGCGCGGGAGGGAAGAATCTCAATGGCTCTGCTCTATGTGTAATTTGAGGCAAAGAGAAGACATAAAGCATTTCCTAGGAGTATGTCCTGTTTTAGTGGGGTTACGTAAAATGTTTCTGGGGAAGAATGTATTAAAAGATATAGAGATGATGGAGTGGTTAAATGGAAAAGAGTGGAGTCTCTTAGCGCGATATGTGGAAAGGGCAATTAGTATTAGAAATGAAATGATTAGGGAGTTTAATTATTAAATATAAAAAGGAAAATTACTGAGGCATTATAGTAGTATTTATTTCATTTTGTTCAGCTTTATTGATTTACTTGTTCTTTATGTAGCAGGTTCTTTGTTTATTCTATTTATTTTTTTCTTTATTTGGTTTCCAATGATAATTGTTTTCACAAAATTTCGAATTTCTTTTGCTTTTGAATAGTAATAGAATAGGCCTACCAACTCTGGCAGACAACATTTATGGTTATGTCAAGTTTTTTGTCTCATGTTTTTTATTTATTTTATTTTTATTTATTTATATTGTGTGGAACAGGAAAATTCTGTTGCGGTTGTCGGATTTGATTGCTATATAAGTGACACTTGTATAGTTAAAACTTTCAGCAAGCACCAGATGACAATGATGAAGTTGATTAATTCAACTGAAAACTTCTTTTGCTGGAGTTATTCAGCTAGGATAGTATAACATAACTGGTTAGTTATATTACAGTACAGGTTCAATTTGAAAAATGGAATGAGATTAATGCCAACTGAATTGGAAGCGGTCCACTCCATATTATCCACAACTGTGAATTTTTAATGGAATTCTTCTTGACTTTCCAACTTCATAGTTTCGAAAAATGCTATAAATGCGGTACTATTAGACCTACTGTTTTAACAAGGTAAGAGATGAAAGAGATTAGAAATGTTCCTTCTTCAGTGACAAAGTCCGGCTATGCGGTTATACCAAAGAAAATTATAATTTTCAATACAAAATCTCATAATTCATTTATCGGTTCAATGACACACAATAAATGATAATACAATACTATGCAATACTAATGATTAAAAAATTGGGGGAAGACCAGTCCAAAACTGTTCCTCCTCGAATGAAATTGATAACTTTGTCTCTGATCTCTGATGACTCAACATATCTTTAAAACACTTATAAATGCATCGGAAGATCAGAACAAATATTCTTTGTACGTATTTCACAAATGTTTGGCACAAACTTCATGACATGAATAGGAGAACGGTTAATAAATTACGTTCTGTTAGAAGTTAGAACCAGTATCATCTTTCCATGAATAAATTAGTCATGCCTCAGTAGGATATGGAAATACAAGGCCAACGATTCTTTAAATATAGCCTCAACTGGAATGACTGGTAAAAAAGTACACGGAAGAAAATATTGAGAAAGGCATAGTTCAATCGTCTGAAGTTCAGAAACAAGTTTGATCGACTCTCATTAGTTCATTGAATGGGCGGACCTGAATTATCACGTACAATCCATAATTATTGTTATTAAGAGATTGTTGCCAATTTGATGTAGGGTATGCTTAATAAATTGATATAATAATGAGACTAACAAATTACTATTATAAATAATGAGGCTTTGAAGAAGATGAGATATAGGTGTAAGTGAGGTGCTTATTTCTTGTTTCCTATCATAGATTAAAGCACTCTATTGGAGTGGCACGTTACTAACGTTGAAGAGGGTCTCCTATTCTACAGTTTCTCCTGAAATTCATCCTGTCCTAACACATTTTCGATCAAAATTGAAAAACTATTCATTTCATTTCGAACTTCTTAGTGACTCTGTATGGAATAATAATAAAAATTATAAACACTTGAACACAGAGTAAGTCAATTTTTGCTCTATTAGGATTCAAAAGATGGATGAGCTCAATGACGCACCCCCCCCTCATCCTTAAATTATCGCACTAGCATAAATAAGACACCCTGACAAGCAAAAAAGGTCGTCAGTCGCTACTGTATATTAAACATGCGACCACCCCAAAAATTGTTTTTTAATCCTCCCCTCCCCAATCCCCCAAGAACTTCAATGACGCAGTCTGCGTCTTTGCCCCCCTTTGTGTAATTATTGTTGATGAATGGCATTTGAAGTTGAAATAAATAATTCATGATAAATTACTATCAGATGAGTAGCATAAAGGAAACATGAACAGGAATGACAAAGTTGTGTGACAGAATAGAACGAGTGGCATTCTACTGGTTCACCTTGGCAATACTGTTTCATCGAATTGCAATATTTTCAATGGCTTCATCGCTCACCGTTCTGAACTTGCATGTTTCAAGGTGCTCTACTGGCTTAATCAAAATTTAATCCTATTATATTGAGCGAGCAATTTCTCAATTCAATTCAAAATTAATTTATTTTTAACATTTTTCTATATTTCCAAGTTGAATAGCTAGTTCATCTGTCTTGTTTCTTAAACTTCTTATATTTTATTGGACCAAATTGAAGAAATTATCATATTTATTTTGCACATCAATACATAAAATGATGACAAAAAATAATTGTTTATTTACATAATTTACCTTATGTAAAATTACAGAAATAACTTCATTTGATAAATAAAATAAAATAACCATCAACTAAAAAATAACAGAAAAGTGCAGAATGAAATGCGTACCCCTAGGCATGAGTAACGGATTTGTACCACGTGATCGAGCTAGCCAATCAGATACGTGACAGTCAATGGCCATACTGTGGGTAATATAGTTACGGTATTAGTCTAGAATAGTACATAGTATATTAACAAATATTGTAACAAACATAGTATATCATTCTAGATTGAATTCATAGTATATCTATTTTTTGTAATTGATGATGTGTTTGTTTTTTGAAGTGTAAATAAATTGTTATTTTGATGAGTGATAGTAGCTTAACCTAGATTTTGATTTGGACTGTAGTAGGCCTATAAATTTGAAAAGGGATAGTTTTGGGCTTCCAATATACACTAACTGTAAAAATAATTTTACGACTGAGAAAATGAATAAATAAATATAAACTATAATGTTTATAACAAACTATATGTTAAACTATGAATTCAATCTCTCGTTACAAATTTTCTATGCTTTTACACTCCAGAGCAAAGCTCGGTCCGCCGATATTATTTATGATGGACAGTACAAAAATACTTGAAGTAAGCTATCCCACAGTTTACAAGAATGTTTCACAGTCACTGAGTGTAAAAAGATAAACTTTCAAGCTTTTTAGAAATAAAGAAAGCTGTTGCAAATTTTCAATTTAGGAGAAATCAAATTATACAATCTTGGAGGATTGAAAGAGAAGAATGTTGAAAAGCAGTCAAATTTGATTGAGGTACATGAACTAGCAAACGCCTAAAATCATACCTAATATCCCTAATAGGGTTGTAACTTATACTTCTTATGAAGTAAAGCTTCAATACTTTATACACATAAATTTCTATATATTTATGTGGGTATTTATTTATTTATGTCCAACGGATCTCGAAAACGGCTCTAACGATTTTCACGAAATTTTGAACATAGTAGGTTTATGATATAAAAATTCGATTGCACTAGGTCTCATTCCTGTTATGTTTATCAATAAATAAATAAATATGAACTTTATATTCTTCTATATACTTCTGTACTCTGGAGCGAAGCTCGGTGCCATAATATTTTTCATTATTCAAGTAAAAATGATATGCAGGCTAAAATTCAGCTAATATTATTGAGGATTAAGTTTTGACTATCAACATAATTGTATAGTATTGTCGACTCATATAGTTGTTATTTTTCTCCAGCGAACAATACGAACTCTAGAAGTCTATTGTTTCATCATAGCGCACCACGTTCTGTAATCTCACTTTTTGTACGAATACATTTTTCTCTCTCGACTTTTTTGACGTTTCATAAATATTAATACTTCAAATTTTCTCTAGACTATTTTGATGACTCAAAAATATTAATAGTTCAAATTTTCTTTTTGTATACCATCAAATGTTTCAAGAGTAAGAAGCATTATCCTTCCAGAATTTCTTCTTTGCGAGCTGCATCATGATTATTTGAATAGATATCTAATGATAATGCTAATGGTGGCTAGTGGCTGTATAGTACAAAAGTCTGTAGATTTTCACGTTGAGATAAATCTGAGCTTGCCATGGCGCAATGGCTATTCGCTGGTATTACGTCATCTTGACGAGAGCAAGGTCATCGCTGAAATTTGTTACTTCAACTACATTATAGCTCTTGAAAGGTTATACCTCGGCTTCTAGTGAAAGAAATGACTGTACGAAACTTGAATAGATGCTCTGCGTAATTGAACATCTGGATTTGTTCAATAGGAAGCAATTCACACCATGACTTCATCGACAAAAAACCGCATGAATGTCAGTTAACTGCTTGGAAAATCGACTAAAATTATCATGACAATTGAGTTTTAGTGAAATATTTTGGTGCTCTAATGGGGAAAAAATTCCCAATTTCCAAAGTTCTTGAAAATACTTTTTTCAGGTATGGGGTGTGTGAACCAGATATTGATAAATTAATTACATAGGACTCGATCTTCTGATCTCATATATTTTTAGCAAACCAAGTGCACCCGACAGACCTTGGCTTCTTTCCTATTGTTTGGTTAATCCATTTCTATCACTCTAGAATTTGGAAGAGGGCCAAAGCAGAGAGAACCGAGTCTACTGATTGTACCCACCGTTTTGAATAGGTTTGATAAAAATGGGAAGATTGGATGTAAATTAGGTACTGTAATACAAATACAGTATTAATGACTACGTATCTTAATTGCAATGTAAAATAGAACATCATGTATAGGGCTACTTGTAATAAAAATAGAAAGAAAAATAAAAATCTCAGTACCCTTTTTGAATTATACCCTTTTAAAAGGGTACTGAGATTTTTATTTTTCTTTCTATTTTTTTTTAGAATATCATGCTATGACTGAACATAATTATAATACCTAAATGAATCATGATAAATTTCTTAATTTCTAATGAGTCAATGAATAGCAAAAAGTCTATCATGCTCTCCCAAATTGAAGTCTTACTAGGCTATTCATTGTTATATATTATTCTTATACTGTTATTTGAAATGATTTCTGCGAAAATACTGATATTCAGTGTGTATAGGCATATCCTTCATACTTGTTAATTTTTTATAGAGTTGGGGCGAAACTTGTTCTTGTAAGAGCAAGTTTGGTTGTTGAAAAAAATATTTTAACCGGGTCGAAAATGAGAACTAAAGCTATAGTATGCAAATAAAGAAGCTTCAAGGCATGCTTTCGAGTTTCAAAGCCAACTATCTTGATTCTGTTTGATTTTCAAACTCAAAACATGAATGCTATTAATAGCAATGCTATTGGCCTACTCGAAACAATTGAAGAGATAGCACATCGTATTCACACCCATGATAGAAGTAATACGTACAATGCTATTTCCAGAGTAGTTTAATGATTGTAATTACTTTTTGTTTGGCAACCATGTCCTACTAAAGTTGGAGGTGGGAGCTGGGAGGACATGAAACAGGCCGCGATCAATGAAACAAGAGAACGGGCCCACTTCCATTATTTCCAAACAAAGGTGAATGGGATCAAGGCCACTGCAATGCTATGAAAACATTACTTTTAGCACGGGACTATCTTCCGAGCTCATTTCAAAATTTCAAAATGGGATATTATAACATTTTGTTTTCACCGAAAAATAATTCTAAAATAGAATAAAAAACAATATAAAAATCTTGAAGTACCCTTTATTTTTAAAAACTAGTTCAACAACAAGTTTCGACCACTAAAAGTGGTTGAAGTGTTTTTTAGAATAAAAATGTCTAAATTGGTTGAACCTAGCAAATGGCATGGATTAATGAGCTGGCTTGCTCATCAATCAGCATTTTCCACTGTCATTTGTGAAACGGAAATATTTAAGCTGAGCTGTGTCTCATAATAGTTTTAAGAAATTACGATAAATATTTGTTGGAAATACAGCGCGTGTAGAGACACAAAATCAAACATGCTTAGCACATATTTTTATTTTAATGTGTGGTTGTACTAGTGCGTTGGCGAACAATGATTAAGAGGACTATTTAAAGAATCATATTACTAAAGTTAGTTGAATTCTTTCTAAAATACTCACAGTGAACTCATAAAAGAAGAATATTTTGTGACAGTATAAATTATTCCTGATGATGTCTCTCGATTAGTATGAATTTTGGTAGTTTCTAAAAGTTCTACTGAAATTCAATTGCAAAGCTCAAAAGTTGCAACATATCCAGACATTGAACATTTTTGACAGTGACCTATTTTTCTTCGAGAATGTAGGATAGAGAATAAAAAACGTAGATCAAAGAATGCTTGCATAAGCAAAAATGTATGATTCTCAAGAAAAAGAAGAAGAAAAAAGGATGGAGAAAAAGAAGAAGACAAAGAAGAAATAGGAGAAGGATAATTTAATTGAAAGCAAATACACAGAGAAGTTGGATAAACATTAAAGAAGAGAGAAAATATACAGTAGGTAACCAAAGAGATAAGTGGAAAAATAATGATGCAGCAGAAATGACGAGGAAAATATTATTTTCTCTACATGTCGATAAATGAGGAGAGCTAAGCCAGCATTTAGAAATAATAAAGATAATGACATAGCAGAAGCAACAGGAGAAATGAAGAGATGAGGATAGTGGTTGGGATATAATAATATTTCGCCTCAAAGTTCTGTGAACACATACCAATCAGGATAGTCTCAACAGGTTCAAAAAATTGTCAAGTAAAAATTAATTGTTTTTGTTTTAAGTCGTTGTGCTACAATTTTATCCTAAAAACTAATGAGTAAAAATTAATTGGTCCAAGTAGTTATGCTACAATTCTATCCCAAAAATGTATACGGTGCAAATTAACTTACATAGCATTGTGTTCAGTTTTCTCCTTTTCCTCGTTTCCTTTCACTTTCTCGTAAAACTGCTTCCACATTGCCTCCTCATCCATCTTTGTGTTTGTTTACACAGCTGACGGTTTTGGGTGAATGAAATTAGGCTGAGCTACTCAGCTACACAGTGCGGTGTTGGCGGTGCCTGTCAAAAATAGAACGGCCGGCGGTCGATTCTGTTGCAGCATGCACTTGTTTACTCCACTGGCCTTTGGGTCTTTCTTCACTCAACCACAGGAAATGGATACAATTAGAGACAACGAACTTGTTATCTATTTGTCGGGAATCTCAACAGATAGGTTGTTGATAAATTTCATTCGCTATTCATCTTGAAATGAACTAATCAATCTAAAGTTTTAGAAACTCACAGGTACCATAACAAGATTTGACATGAAAATTAAATTTAGCACCAATTTAAGTTACACGACAAATATTATTTTGCGGAAAAACTGCATATACTGTCAAGATCACTTCTTCTCAATTTGTGTCTAATTTATCACTTCGACTCTTCGATCGCTAGAGTAATATCGAAAATGGACTCTAATTTGAGACGTGGAAATGCTGTGAAAGCCTATCCAGCCTCCGAAACCATGACCGTGCTAACCGGCAGAGATACAAACACCGACTGATTTGTTCACGGCTAGATACGCGACGAAAAACCGGCGTTGCTCAGACTTGGAGGCTCCACATCGTCCTCCACTTCTGAGTCATTCCTAGGAAAGGAAAGGATATTACTACAATCAATAGCATGGCATTATCACTGAGTCTCTCCCTCCCCACCCCTCTCGCAAACTCCCACACTGTCAAACGCCAACCCGGAGATTGTCAGACACCTGTGGAGCTTGATACGCCTGTTTTTGCGTATCATCCGATTGATACAAGCTGAATCAGTTCTTCTACATAGTACAATAAATTAACTGTAGCCTACAAATTGAAATTGAAAGAAATATAGTTCGTTTTGGGCTTTGGAGGAAATCGGTCTCTCCAATCATTTAACGGGGTCGGGCATCGTTGAGGAAGATGGAGAGGTGTTTGTTTTAAAAGTAAAGGATGTAGAAAAAGCCAAGTTTTGGAAATTGAATTTAGTTTATTCAAAGTGGAATCCATTTCAAACACTAGGTCAGCACATAATTCTATTAAAAAGTTATTAATTTATTTTTCATGACGTAAAAAAAGAAAGGAAAAAAGGAAAATCGATAGGAAGACGCATGAAGGTTCCAACACAAAAATACAGCGAAATTGGACAATATTGAAATTTAACTAATAACAAAGAAAAAACAGCGATATAGTTGTATTGCTAAGACTCAAGATTCCAAGATAACAATCAAACAGTTTGATTCAACTGCTAATGAAATCGTTCATAAAATTGCATATATCGAACAATAGGCTACTCTATTCTAGCTAATTAATTCAACGTTATCTTCCTGTTTTAGGTGAATATTTTAGGAGACATGATACGGGGATTTTTTTTTCCGCAACAGTAACTCTAGTAAACTATACCGTACAATAGTTCTTTCTCTAGTTTCAATGCGTTATTTATATTAGAAAATATTTTCACGTGAACATTATACAGTATCTACAAAATTAAAATCAGTATTAATGGATCCTACAGAAATCAAATTTCACAAAGGAACCTGTTTTATATCACCAATCATAATATTTTTGAATGAAAATGCATCAATAACGACAATGTTCATAACATGAAAGAGGCCTACCTTTAATATAAAAGCAGATGAAAAGGCAGATAGTGACCACCAATGCAAATATGGATAAAAATAATTATTTCTTTTTAAAATATTATTATTCCTCTGTATCCTTTTGAGTTTCCTATTTGTAGGGACATGTATCTCGTTCAATTGTATTCTGCGAAAACTGTTACTAAGATTTAAGATAACAGAGAGCAGAGAGCGCCCACCTCAATGCTCTTTGGGCATGACGAATGGCATGATGTCATCGCCGTTCTCACCGGTCTACGTTTTGCCAGCATCACATCACAGATATTTATGATGTAGCCCTATATACTTCATGTCAACAAATGCACTATATAATATCTATCTGAGACTAGCACCTATAAAAATTGAGAAAAGAGAACAACAGAGCTCTACACTCTGCACTGGGAGCAGTGAAGTCCGAATATCTTGCGACCTTGATTTCCGCGAACAATGAGTACGAATTATTTTAAGCTCTGTCCACATTTCTACATGTTCCTCTCTATGAGGATATTTCAAGATTTGACTCTACTGAAGCATTCTGATACACGAAGGGAAAATTATGTACAAGTTCTAAAATTGATATGAAAATGAAATCTGGGTGTATAGCAGACGTACGTGTACCTAAAGTGGAAATTCAATTCCACTTATTAGCATTGAGGGGATATCATACTCATTTTATCCTAGAGTTACCATATGGTCACACTGAATTAGAAGTGGGAAAAAGAGTGGAACTTTTGACCAGTTATTTTATTGGGTTGGAGAACCTCATGAATCCTTGCTAGAAGAGCTTAGTTGACGATGGAATCGTCTAATGCTAATATAAATCTACTTTGATTGTCCACTAGATTTTTTGTTGCTGAAAGTCATGTAGGCTACCTACACTTTTAGTGAGGAGAATTTTAGGCTATTTTTTCTCAAATATTAACTGTTTCAGGTTATATACAATAAACCATAGTAAGGATAGGTACTTGTGTTCTTAGTAATTCATGAGATTTATAAGGGGATTGCCCTTGCCCAGCCCCCCAAGGGCAATGGCGCATGCCCCCCCCAATCCAAGTGTAATGCCCCCCCCCCAAAGTATCCCAATACCCAACCCTTCAGTTTTTAACATTAGTCAGTGTATGACAGTAAAATTCACATCTTACATTCTAATCTTCCAAAGGACATTATTTACCTTTGTTCTTGTGAGGAATTCTTTCTGTTTTCATAATACTGTAAAAATATATACCATAGTTTCTTATTTCTTTTTAAATAGAAATAAAGTATCTTTTTGATATTATTTTTGAGACTAGCAATGCACACGTTATTGTTCGGGGCATCCCATGAAGGGGCATCAGAAATAAGGATAGATACATCTCATACCACAGCTCATTCTTCTAAGCTTTTTAAGGTAGTCTAAAAGTATGTTGAAAAATATATGGCCAACTTTTTCAGGGTTATTCAACCTCTTTTTCCTCCAACTAATAAGATTGACTTGAATGTACACTGTATTTTTTATCTCGGAGTCTCTCGATGCTGAGAAATTATTCTCTGTCTCAAATTTTGAAGCTCTTTTGTGTTGGAAGTTTTTATTGTGTTGTTTTTCTCTCTCCTGTTGAAGTATGTGTGTGAAACTTTCATACGTTCCTTTCAAAAAGTGGAAAAATTGGAATAGAATGACTACTGTATTTTATTTTTTATTTGATTGGCGAAGAGTGGGCAGTAATGTCAACTCTTTTCCACTTGACTACAAAATTGACGGAGTTCTCCACCTTTTCACGTTTGAAGCGAATGCATTTATGAATTGGAGAAAAGACGAACTTGAGACAACTAAGCTTGTAGAAGATTGATGTGTATGCAATTTAAATAAGAATTTATTGTTGTATCATTCAGTATAGACCTAAAGAAGCGTTTTATAAACAGTAAAATTATGAAAAAGAATCATCACAGTTTCTCTCTCATTGAGAAAGATTGGTATGACTCTGAATGGCAAGGTCATTCATGGAGACGTTCATTGGTGCTGATCAAAGAAGAGAGTTTTCTACCCAACAATTTCAAATTCCTATTCTGAAACTACATTATTTTCAATAATAAAGCAACTATAACCATGTATTGAAAAATTTGTGATTATTTTCAAAGAGGCATTCAAATCATCTTATTCATTTTTTGGAAAAACCAAAATGAGGACAGGTTGTGGAAAAATTTGTCCTATCAGATTCCCTTTAAATTATTACATAGATAAAATCCCAATTCAAAAGTTTTACCCAATTGAAACTTTCATCTTTTTATTTTCCATAATACTCAACATAATCAACCGCTTCTGAATAAAGACTGATACAAGATGTCTTTGAATTTAAACTTTGTACAATTTAATCTTATAGATGCTTGGTTGTTGTATCTGATACATCTTCAACGTTTTTCCAATTAAAAATTCAGCAGTTTTTCGACAGATTAGATTGATCATATTAGTCAAATATCTGCTACGTCAAATTTATTCGTTCAACGCTCATTGAACATAGAGCAATGACTATTCAAATAATTCAGATTTTCAAAAATCAACCTTATATATTTATAACGTTATTTCTCATATCAATGTATCAGAAAAGCATTGATAAGAACGCTTGGGAGGGGTGAGGTTAACTACACTTTTTCCGATTGTATTTGAGAAAGTATCAAGTTAATTTAAGAAAGTATTAATTGTATTTGAGAATAGTCACTTATAATTGAGAGAATGCTATATATGTAGATAAGAATAGTCAATTGTATTTGGGAAGTCATCACATGTAATTGAGAATAGTGAATTATATTTGAGAAATCGTCAACTGTAAATGAGAAG
Source organism: Nilaparvata lugens (assembly GCF_014356525.2). Lineage (NCBI taxonomy): Eukaryota > Metazoa > Arthropoda > Insecta > Hemiptera > Delphacidae > Nilaparvata > Nilaparvata lugens. The sequence continues at coordinate 23,688,464 of NC_052507.1, forward strand.
ATATCAATTGAAAATGAGAAAATTCTCCAATTGGCATGTCGTGACTTTTCTGTAGGCTACAGTACATGTTTGATTTGAGCAGGAAGGGATACACAGTACTCCAATTACTACCATAGGCTTTGCATGGCGGCAAATGAATATTTTCAATGGTGAAAGTATTTCCCCTGTACTGTTTACGAATGATTTATGAGTATCATTTCTATGTATGTATTGGCAACGTGACTTTTGTCTTCAAACTTTTTATAAAATATTGCACTTGATTAAGATCAAATTATCTATGTTCACGGCGCAATTGAACTTTATCATCAATCAATTGAATCTCTTGATCAAACAATTCGGCAATTCTTCAATGGATTTTGGGGTTTGAAAATATCATTTTTTTCAAAAACTAAATGTTTTATTGGAATACTAAATATATTATCATACTATTTTATATGAGTAGCCTACAGTTGTGAAAAATATTACTTGATTACTGTGTGGTAAATAGGGTGTAAATTTGAAAGATTGAAATTGGCTTCATTTGATATTTTTCGCAAATTTTTGACAAGAGAAGTTTTTTCTTCTGTCAAATTCACTAGAGTTTGCGATGTTGTTGATAATTGCATTCCCATTTCAGAGACATTAATATCATCATGAAACGCCTTCGAAATTATTAAAATAATTATTAGATTAAAATGTACATTACAATTTAACTTATCATTGTGCTTTTAAGAAAATTAGGTTGCTACACCAAGGAAACTCAAACACAGGACCATTAAAAATTAAAATTAAGCAAAGGAAATCAGAATAATAGTGGATGATGGAGTTATAATTTATTTTTGTCAACGATTTACCTTCAAGCTCATAGGCTTAAAATTACTAAAATTCCTGCATACAACATATTATCAATTGTATTTTTTATGCTTTATATTGAGTTACAATTCGCAAAATATAACATTGTAAAGGTGGGAAAAAGTATTAAAATTAACCACATTCGGATATCTCTACCTTGATTTTATAGCCATGATTCAAAATGTTGACATAAAATATAAAAAAAAATCATGCCCCCCCCCCAAAAAAATGTTGATGGCGCAAATTGCGCCATGCCCTCCCCCTTGTGGGCACCCCTGAGATTTATCATATTTGGTTTCAGCAGATCAATTTTATATAACACTGTTATCATATTGTAACGCTAGGACAATCCACTGCTATTGGCAGCAACCTATTAAGACAATAATAATAGGTTATCACAATATTATTGTGAATATTGATTGTAAACTACTCTATTACTATTTTAGGCCTGTATTTATCCTCCAGAACACTGAACATCATTCAAGGTGATGATGATGAGGAAGATGTTAGGGAACTGATTTTTTTTCAGTGCTCCTCGCCAAGGAAGATTCTGGAGGGGGAGATTTGGGAGGGTTCATAAACAATGCAACGCTAATGAGGATTGCTTATGATTCTCTTTATGAATATAAATTCAGTTGATAAATATTCAGAAAAAAAATTATGTCATGAGGGGAAATTATTTTGAAATTATGTGATTTTCCTAGTCTACTGGCCAATTTGACAATGAAATAAATCAGTGTGCTTATAATTTATTTGCTAGTTTTATTCAATATTGATCTGTAGCCTATATTAAAATCAAGTTTGTTATGTCAATAGCAGTGGAATATTCTAGCGCCAAATGTCCACACCTGGTTTTAGTTGACTCATCATACACATTTGCAATTTGAGATTCAGTAATGGACTAAATAGGGTTCAAACTAAATATTTTTCGCATAAAAAACATCCGATTGAAAAAATAATAATTTTGGATGAAATGGTTTGTGAAGGCTATACCACTTTCAGAACCGAGATAAATCAGAAGAAAATATAATATAGATGTAAAGTTGAATTAACCGTACTCAGTACGGTAGTTAAGAAAATGTCAGTGCCACTCTAAAAGTTTGGCTAGTAACAGGATAGTTCAGCTGTTTTTATTTTATCTAAGGTAGATGCCCACATGAGCTTCAGGCCTGTGCGTGCGTAATGAGATGGAGGATGATGAGTGCACCTATAGCTTTTGGTAGCTTCCGAACCACCGTGAAGTGATTTTCAAAAACATAAAATTATGATAATCAGAAGAGGCGGCTGTACAAGTAGCCACCCTGGGTGTAGCTGGCGCATGAATCTAAACAATAATTCATCAGCTAGACCAAGGCTTCACAATAGGAGACACAGAGGGAGACCCAGTCTGGATGAGATGCTCAATGATGTTAGGAGTTTGGGAGTGAGGGGGGATGGAGAGGCTTAGTCAACGACAGAGATGCGTGGAGGTTGATAGTTGCGGAGGCCAAGGCTCACCATGGGCTGTAGCGCCATATAAGAGAGAGAGAGACCAAGGAGATATTCATAATAATAACGGCATATAAAAGCTCATAAATAAAAAGCCAACAAGAAGAAAAATCTAACAACCAATAGTAATTCAATAAAGAATATATTCATGAAATCTGGATGTGAAATATAGCATCTATTTTGAACTTGAACGAAATCCAAATTTTCCGACCACTTATTGCAAGAGAATCATATACCGTAGTTATTGTTCCAACAGTCACCGATCTCATAATTATCCATTAAAACCAAAAGGACTTTGACAACGCACCAATTGTTTTTAAATTGAATGATGACATTAATTTATTATCAATTCTAAAATAATATACACAGCATATGAGTAGCAAATCCCATTCCTTCTTCATTCACCACCTAAACCTCAACTATAACTATAACTCAATAGTGAAGCAAACCCAGAAATGTCGTCATCTTCCCTTCTACTTCTAGCCTTTCAAAACCTGAATATAGCGGAAAGCGGGAGCTGGACGATTTCAATTCAAGAATCGATAAAATCTATATGCATGTCTATTTTGATTAATATTTGTGAAAATTGTCTTTAGTTTCTGTAATTATGTTGGCGAATGAATGAATGAATTAAATGAATTCTCGCTCCAGTTTAGGCCTACACACTAAAATATCGTATATTTTATTTTATACTAAAAATATGTAAGAAATCTTAAATTTGGAAAGTACCGTAATAATTATGTGATTAGGAAGATGATAGGGAGGGGTGATAATGAAAAAGACACATTATCTCTGATCGATAAGTAGGCTAAAAAATATAAAAAATAGTACGGTAAGCTTATTTTAGACTATCATTAGGCTATATAGGATGAATATGATTGCTATGGAGAATGTATTTTATGGAAACAAAGCAATTTGTTTTGATATTAAAAATTGAACCAAAGCAATTTTTGTATTCTTGTACTTGCAGAAGAGGCTCTGTATCACAAAGGAAGAACATAGGGTTCCTTCTTCTGTGACTGTATGCAGAATCAGAACTGGACTTCAGCTCTTTCTGCAAGCAAAGCAGTGAACTACAAAGCAAAAGTTCATTGTTCACAGTTTGCTCATCATTGGTTCAGTGTTTTGCTTCCAGATAGAGCTGAAGTCTCGAGAGTACTGCAAGCTCTCATACAACTCTACTGAATACAACTGTTGGTGGCCTACTCACTACTCATGAATGACACAAGCCACAAAAAAATGCTTCAATAATAAATTATTACACAAATATTGAACTTGTCATCATATAGTATATAACGTTTTTTATGATTTATTATAATATTCATATATTATTATAAGCAGGGCGGCATGCTATATATTTTTCCAGCCATTCCAAAGCAAAACTTGCTGTTTACAAGAGTTTTCAATTCTAGTTTTTTCTTCAGATCTATTTAGAAACTATTAGCCTATCGATTAATTTAGTAAGAGAGGATAGGACTGTGCAAATTCATACGCCATTTTTATGTTCACTAGCATGTACTTGTGCTTCGTATCAGAACTCTATTGTTTATATTAGTAATTTATCCAATAGAAGTATTTACACTTATAATAATAATGTATTTTACTGCGTTATTAGTTGCTTTTTTTGTCCTTTAATTATGTTTATTCCATTTATCATCATTTTTATCATAGTTATCATATACATTTAAAAAAATAATTCATCATTCTTAATTTAAAATTGTTATTTTCTGACTCGCGCTTCGCACTCGGAAGCGGTCTTCAGCCAGGCAGGGTGCTAGGTAGGGGGGTGGGTAACAGCCCCTGCGATTCGCACGAAACAAGAGTCAGGAGAGGAATAAATATAAAATTAAGAATAATAGCCTAAATTAATTTTGAAAAAATGCACTGTATAAAAGATTGATATGACAAAAGTTGTGATAGATTAAATGAACAAATTGAAGAACAAACAAAATGATGCAGTGAAATATAAACTAAAATATGGAGCAAAATATGTTTATTAAAATATGGTAATTATATCCTATTGTGTTGAATTACTAATACAAAAAAGGAGTTCTGATGCAAAACACTAGAGAAAAAAATGACGGATCGGCGAATAACAAGCATTAACAGTTGAACTTAACTATTTGGTGCGGTGTTGGTAAAAATAATTCTTTTATGGAAAAAAATCACTCACTAGGAAAAATCACTCAGCGATAGATTGGATATGTAAACTTGGACCCTTCGTTGGTTACGACTGAATATCATAGTGAACAACATTCGTAGGCTATTATTGTTTATTTGCATAAATTATTAAAATCTGCAGCTGTTCAGAATGAAACAAAGTGATATGCTTAGTGCTAACTGGCAACAAAGGTCTGGCAACTATTTCTGTATGAAATTTATTGCTTCTTATTGACTTGCACTCACGCACAACGTAATCGTGCATTTTTTAGTCACGCACGTGACGCATAGCGATCACGATTATGTGGAGTGTGCACTGTGCAGTTGCCATACTATGTCGCTTGTAATATAAGAGATGGGTGTACCTTGATCGTGAAATATAAAAAACGGTAGTTTTATCATTTTTAATAGTTTTTAAGGGGTAAATATCCAAACATAGAAGCAATATGCATGATAGAATAATGTAGGCTACCGTATGCGATAATATTGCAGCTCACGGTCGATGGAATTAACTTATGATTGACCTACCGGTTTTCTTGTCTGTATGCTATGACTATTGTCTCTAGTGTTATTGATTTTTCTGTTAGTATTTTTCTGTGCTTATAAATAAAATAAAGCATTTACATAGAACCTCAAGCAATAAAGTATAAATACAATTCAAGAATCAATACAATATTCTTAATAAAATTAAAATAACAAAATATAAAACTATACTGAACAATAAAAATCTTGAGCTATCACAATATTATAGTCTTGCAATCAGATATGAAAGAGCTTACATAGGCAACAAAGGCCTGTGCGTAAGCTCGAGTCATCATAACAAAATGAGTTATATCTATACAATTATGAAGAGATCTCAATTTTTAATTAGAGAAAAAAACTAAATTTAAATAATTTTTAGAAATAAATCTATATTTTTTATGTATTAGGAAAGGATAAGAAAGTGGAAAACTAAATTATACATAATTTTAAATTTATAATATAAATTATTTTTATTTTTATGTTATTGATAATGATAATAATTAATAACTGAGTTATTAAATATAATTCGCGTACCTATTCTCTGTTTCTGATAATCAATGTAGGCTATTTCACGTGTATAATCGATATGATTATTTTATCACTAAAGAAAAAGCTTCAAATCATCTTGATTCCAACAATAATTTTGAAAAAACAAAATATTCTCCAAGGTTAAGCTCTTTATTTTTTTTCAAGTGGCTATAATGCTTGCCTACTAGTGTAATATAGAACATAGGAAATCACTAAAACGTATAGAGCCTGTACACATGACATGTATACTCTGGAAAGGATCGGAGACTATTTGTTTTGTATTTTCGAGATCTTTGAATTACAATATTGAACAGAAAAACTATTGTAACTCTTTCCAAAGCTTTTCAAAAATTCCATAATATTAGCCTGTATTTGCAAATTTTGACCTCTACCAGTCATAATACTCTTTATACAGACTATTGATAGAAAGAAGTAGATTGGGGTACCGGTGTATATTGTCAATAGAAAACGCCTGAGCTCCGGAAATGACGAAATTAGGAACAGCATAAACACTCTTTTCAATTATCAGATCCACAGGCTGATGTAGTTGCGATTCAGGGTGTGTCTGAAAAGTGTGTCTTCTATAAATATCTGACATTGTTGTCGACGTGAATTTTGTGAAAAAAAACTAAAACTCTCTCTAGTGTCATGTGTTGGATGAAATATTTCATCCGGTACTCCTAAAATATAGTAATGTACAATATTTTTGATAGATCTCATTTACTCAATATACAGTAATTTTATCATTGAGCGGTAAATATATTGGTAGGAAAATGAGATGTTTCAATATTAAATACAGCATATTTCTTATAGATTTTTTATTTTGTGCAATAGATCAACAAAAATAGTTCATAGCAAGCCTTGTTAATCATCGACTCAAAAATAGAGTGACAGTGGATGATATACACTGTAGAACATGATATTTTTATCAATATGAGTTTGAGTGTTCTGAATAAACACATATATTTCTTAAACTTATCATGAAAAATGAATTTCCTAATTCAATCAACTTCCATGAAGTGGGTTTTACATAATACTTTATAGACTCCTATTGTTCCGTAAATTCGAATTGATTCGGGAGTTTGATTCTTGAGATGAAGAATTTTATTTATTTATATTATTAATGACGGGATCGCAACTGATTGAATAGGTGGAGAGCTGAGAAACCCTGTTGTCACCATTCGTGAACAAAGAGCATAAGATATTTTTTGTAAGATATTGAAAATAATTATAAGATTTGAGGCACGGTTTCTAGAACACATATTAAATCTAATTTACCATCGAACCTATAGGTTTCATAGTCTATTAGATTTAATAAGGCCCGGCTTCTTTAAAACTAATGAACCATTTAATATATGAATCTATAGGTTTGATGGCTCATTGGATTCAATGAGTGTCCTAGAACCGGACCTGAAAATTACAAAATGTCATGAATGTGAATTACATCTTGTGAAGATTGATGTACTCTCATCAAGATTTACATTTATAGCAACGCGTTGTCATCATCCAATGACAATAAACATATAGAACAAATCAATTTCACTGAATATTACTGTTCATAAAGAATAGTAAACATTTACTATTTACTGTTACCATAGAGAAAAAATAGCATAAGTAGATATCCCATGGTATAGGGCGTTTATGTCGCTACTCTTACTGTTATCTCAAGCTGATAACTGTCGATTATTGTCGATTTTTACTGTTTTGACCGGGTAAGAGTGTATGAACGGCACAATATGAGAGACTACCAGCGTCATAAAGCTTCACGGGAAAGAACCACGTGGACTTTCAGCTTGAGATAACAGTAAAAGTTGCGACATAAACGCCCTATACCATGGGATAGGAATTCCAAAAAATAATTTGAATAGGGATAAATAGGGGTTTTTGATTTGGGTTTATGCTATTGTTTCTCTATGCTATTACCATGCTTACTTGATGTAGTAGTCACTTAATTTCCAAAAAGTTTTTGTGAAAATTTCTTTGTTTTCTATATGGTGGAAATAAAATGCATTATTCATAATGATGGAATTGGTGATTTCAACTCACATGACTGCATTGGGCGATAGCGGCTTGATGCGGCGGCCGCGCCACCTCAGCCAGCGATGCCGCAGGCGGCGAAATACGTCCGCCGTCCGGTCAGAGCCCAGCGACAGCACCTTTGAAGTGCCCTTCGAGTAGCTCAGCCTCAGCGCCACAAACATCATCGAACACATTCTGATCCAGCAGCCACCACACACCACCAAACACCAACACAAAACTATCACATCACTTCATCTCCTCACTCAAACTTTGGCTCACTATCACTACATCTCAACATATTCCCAATAGAATAAAACTCGATTTAAAAGAACGTTCATTGAATTTCCGTGGATGAATATTAGTAGTTGTTTTGGACTTTGGTCTGTGAGAAAATAATTTGAATAGGGATAAATAGGGGTTTTTGAAATTCCGTTTTGGACTTTATAGTTTCAGTTTCGAAGAATAATTCAAATGGAAATTATGGGGACTTTGTAGAAAAATTAAATTAAATTTTAACTGACACAAATACGTAGATGATATTCATTGGTGATGTGAGCTTTCATTAATTCAGTTATAAATTATTTATTCTGATGCAAATTGTGAATAGATGTGTTTTTAGCTCCAGATTTGAATCTGTGTACTTACAGTCTTTTGGTTTTTCCAACTATTTATGCTTAGTTATTCTCATTTAATTGTATAATGTATATTGTGATGCACATTGTAATCCATTTAATTGTATCATCATGATTGAAATTGAGTATTGAAACTAAACTGAAATTATTCAAATTTACAATGATTATTTTCCAATTTTCAAAAGTTTCTAAACAGAATTCAAGAAATACTAATGCAGGTCTACTTGAACTCCAAAATATTATTTTCAATCAAAACAATGTCATAAATTATTTTCAACTTTGACATCAGCAATAAAATTCAAAGGCAGCACTATCAGTTAATCAATAAGACTCACGTAAGAATACTTATTCATTATAATAACTCCCAATCTTACTATCACTTAAGACTCAAATGTTCAGGGAAATTATTTAGAACAATAGAGAAGCTATTACACATATGTTATAATGTTGAAAGTATAGAGGCCTTCGATTTTCATAAATATATCTGAGTATTAGCTGAATCTCACATAAAATCAGAAAAAAACTTATATAGGTAATTCGATCCAGTAAAAAGGTATCACGCTTTCAATGTAAATCACTGTGCTGCTTGACAATCTATCCCAGTCAATCAGTTTTTAATCCACAGACCCTTCAAAAATATTCCGCAAAACACGCGTCGAACTTGCGCACTGACGGCTTCAAAACAAGACACGGATCTACCGATGCGCCGGCAAAAAGACGAATGAATCCGGGAGCCCGAAAGCCCTCGACCCGAGGCCTCATGGTGCGGTCAATAGCATGTTCTGTTGCAGTAGGAGTGACGTAGCTCTGTTGATTGTAACTGGAAGGGGACTGAACCAGCCACGCTCGTAGCGACGTTGTCTTATCATTTTTGTTTCACTATCAGTGCTCACTCTAGCATGCGAATGTGGTTGAATAATTACCACCAGGTCATATACCACAAATAATAATGTACTGCATGAGCCATGGGGGCATGAAACGATTGGGTGGTTGATTCTATTCATTTAGAAAGATTCTTACTGAAAGTGGGGGATATTTTCATATGATAAGATAAATCTGAAATGATATAGGCTATTATGCGTATATTTTAAAATATGATATTGAAGAGTTGGTAGATTCGAAGTAAATTATTGAGTAGAATTTAAAATTGTATTGAATGTCTCAGGTCTAAGCCGCCACCTCTATTAGATAAGATAAATCTAAAATGATAATATGACTGAATTACAATATAAGAATCTATAAGAGAGTCTGAATATTCAAAATAAATTGAGATGAATTGAAAATTGTTTGAACATCTCAGCCACCTCTAAGGTTGCTATTATATTATTCATCAATGAACTAAAAATATTATAACTATTTTATCAGAATGGAATTTGAATTGTAATATATGAAATTTGTCAAATTTTCATTCTCTGTCTGGCTGATCAGAAAGTCGTCTGAAAAAGTCATCAAATAAGACAGATTTTCAATGAAGATTTTCTGAGTTCAAATATCGTCATTTATATTCAATTTGTCTACTATTTTAGGTTTTTCTTTCAACAATATTCTCCCATTTTCCATCCCTAAATGGATGATAATGAATGATGAAATCATCTTATCCTTTGATGAATAATTCTAAAAGCTTCTAGATTTGCTGGCAAGAATAAGATTACATGGCAAAATATTTAATTACCTAGAAAATCCATTACCTAATCCAAGCAATAAGTTTACCCAGGCGTTTTATAGAAAGGTGTATTTCCTAATCAAAAATGTACGAAATTAAAATGTTCCAGTGAGCAAACTGGATTAGTCTTATATTGGATAATTATGATGCAATGGAATGGAATGGAATTTCCTGGAGTTGATATAATAATATTTTCCACTAAATTTAACTGTCTTTTATCAATAATGAAAATTTAATTATTAAGATGAATTAATTCAATAATTATTTCATGGAAGAAACTCTCAAATAGAGCATAAAGTATTGTTCTATGGAGGGTGTGAATGATATTGATCTGATTATTTAATCTGAATTATGGAAAGTGATATGGAGTTATTCAAAGTTTCAATACTTTCCTATTACGGTAATTAGTGTCTACAAGATGAGAATGATAGCAAATCATCAATCTATTATTGTCAGACTAGAAGTTTAACTATAGGAGTCAAATGTGTTTGGATGACTATTTTGCAGTAGTTTAGGAAAACAAATCAAGTTTTGTCCTCAAGTGAAACCAGTGCAAAAAACTAGTTCCGTTTAGTTGTTATTCTTGCTATTGTAGAGATATTTGGAACTAGAGAAACAGTGAAAGCAATATTATTATGAGCATCTCAAGAAAGTTTGAGTATTCAGAAGTGGTCACTTTCCATAGAGACAACATGAACGATGAATCATAAGAGCCAAGTTCAGAAGTAAGGATAATATATTTAAAATTATCTTTCAATATTATATATGTTTAAGCTTTTTTCTGGTAATTCAAATAAAATAAAACTCATCAAGTACCAATTTTATATTATATTGATTCACAAAATATTTCTATTAATTAGAGCCATTTTCAAGTGCAAATGAAATACAATGTTCATAAGTTCTCGCTTAATAAGATTTTATCCATAGACCTAACGAAGCTATTGATTATTTTCATCACTACTCTTCTATATTGGGTTACTCCCGGACTCCAATTTCCAATTCTCAGTTGTGGAAAATCTAGGAGGTGATCAATAATAATGGAGAAGAAAATTAGAATTAGTATGACTCAGACTGCATGGTATGAGGATAATGATAGGACAGCCACCGTGTGCTAGTCGCCGCGTGGCCTGCCAAAAAAGAGTCATTCCATGCTTGGCTGCACATGTTTTTCAATGTTATTGTTACTCTCACTCACTCTCGTTTGCTTGTTCACAAACCACAGGAAATCGATGGTGATGCCTACAAATTGTCTCTATACATATATAGGATTTCAACCCCCTATTCACAAACGACTACGATCGAAATAAGTAGCATTAGACTATCCTATATCGTAGCAGACCTATACCATAGCAGTATAGGACTATCTTAGTATTGATTCAATACAGATTCAATACAGAGGCCTATATTATATTCTTAATATAGTGACTTCCTTATCATTCATTTATTTCAACACATTCACACTTGCAAATGAAATAATAATCATCTGAAACTATTAGAGCCTTGAACAAACGAACTTCATAGCAAGGTACCTAGAATTCCTGTATTCTAGGTACATTGCTTAATAGATGCTATAGTAACCTGAATCAAATTGGACACAAAATTAATATATAACATTTATCTACCGTATTGTCTTCCTCTTTATAGGTTTGTCGCCTATTTTATTATTCAATATAAATTTACATATTCATATTTTCTAGGCTCTGAGATGTATGTTTTAAGGTACATTATAGCTTTTGTTCTAAAATGCTTTTACCGTTCAGATGAAGTTCCTATTTGCAATAGACTCCAGTAATCAACTCATCATTTTTAAGAATAATTACGAACTACAATAAAAGAAATAGAAATAACGCTTGAATAGAATCGTTCATTGTTTGTATAATTTATAGGGTGTTGCTCCTGGAACAAGGAAAAGATCAAACAGGCATAGATATAAGAGCAATTTAATAGACGGAATGTTGAAATTGTAACAACAAGAATGTTAAGAATCAATAGAAATATCAAGTTCATGGCAGGTTAAGAAAGGCTTTTCCTTATTTTAATATGAAATTCACTGTTTACATGATTAGACGGCCTATCAAGCAAGGAATCACTTTTTCACGTGGTAGTTGATCAACTCGGCTCACTGTAAAATCCCAATCCTTGTTTTATTTTATAAAGTTGAACGTGTTTGATGATAAATATTGAAAGTAGGTCTCGAGACATGCACCTGTGCATCGAGAGGTCGATAGCTCTGTTCATCCTCCTCATCAATAATTTGTTACAAATCTGTTGACCTTCACTCCTGAGGATCTTTCCTTCTAGGAAATCTCGTCCTCTGATGATGAGATGTAAAAGCCATACTTGCTGCTCTTTTTTTAGAATACGTCTGGGCAACCAGGAAAACAGGATTTTAATTGAGGTGCTGGAAAGTACCAGTCTTAAATTTAATTGTCGTCTCATTTCCATTGCTCGCGAGATGAAAGAGTACTTCAGATCAGTCAGGTGGGTTAGATCGCCTACTAATGTATTCATCACCAAAGTAGAAATATAACTTTAATTGTAATCAAATCAATCTTTATAACATGATAATATAGCCGCTACTGTCATGCTAATATTCATGGTGGCCACCCACTCATGGTCAAGGACGCACCCCCCTTAATATTACCAATTTAGTACTATAAGTAGTAGTGCTATACTTTTAGCAACCACACAAATGAAACTCCCTCGCAAAAAATAGAAGCTCGTCAGTTGATTTTAAACACTGATGATCTTTGGACCCCCACTCCCCAAGAACTTCGTGAGAACGCAGTCTGCGTATACGCAGATAGCGTATGTGATACAGTAACTTGATTCGACTTTATTACAAAATAGTATATCAAACAAGGGGTGCCCAATGGGGGGGGGACAAGGATGCCCTGTGAGCGACCCTGGTTTGATATATTATATTGTACCTATTCATAATGGAGTCGAGTCAAGCTATTGTATCACATATACGATATACACATATCTCCACAGGTTTTCTATTGATTCATTTAACAAATGATGAAGAAAGTAGTATTTTTGAGTGATTTAAAATAGTTATTTGTGCAACTAGTGCGCAAAGTGACAGTTTGCTGCACCGAAAGAAACGTTTACGCCCGAGCCGTAGGCGAGGGCGGATCAATGGTTTCTTGAGTGCAGCAGAGGAACTTTGCGCACGTATTTCACATTAAGTTTTTCCTACAGTTACCATTAAATATGAAAAGTGGGTAATTATGGGTAAAATTGCCTGAAATCCATCAAATAACTTAGTAGTGTTTGAATGGCGAGGCGGCTGTGTGGTGTGTGCTGTGGTGGCACTGTGCTGTTGCTGTCCTCGTTATAATATATAATAGTAATAATTAGCGCGTTGTGCTTCGTTGCACCTCTGCTCACTATAGCAGTCACAGCAGTCACTGTTACCAACTTCATTTTGATTTTGCTGCACTGTTGCTCCATATAACCTACTAAGTATTTTGCGTTGCCATGTTGCAAATCTGGAGTGCAGAAAATTTTTTTCGCCACACTTGGATGTAATGAGCTGGTTTACGTTCGTCATATGGAGGCCGAAAGTGATTGTTTTCCGACCAGGCCGGTAAAACTTTACGGCCCTAGGGCTGTAAAATGACCTTGAATAACAGCTGATCGTGTCCGATCTCACAAAAATCATAGAGAGATAATCTCATAACAACTGTAATAATCTATATAATTATGTATCGAGAATCGCGGTATCATGTCTATAATATATTTTATAAATTACTGTATAATAATTTAATATTTATTATTGTGTTTTTGATATCAAACAATGAATACAATGGCTGCATTGTCCATTGTCAGAAAGGTACGTATCGCAAGTATTTAAAAGTGAAGAATCGAATTTGAAATCAAAGTACAATAATTGTATCAATATTTAAAAGTGAGGTAGAGTAATAATTGTTTCTTTTTTATTATCGAATTCCACTTCTTAATGCAGTACAATCAACTATAATAACAAGAAAATACAGCAGAGATCTGAAGTTTAAGATAAGCCTACTGGTGAAACTCAGCCTTGACTAAAAAATTCCTAGTAATTTTTCCGTAATTCATTATTAAAACTTTTAGATAATTTTTCTTTAATATTGAACCATATAGAGAAAACATTAGGCCCACTCAAGATTGAATCTTCGAATGTTTTCTCTATGATTTCAGAGCAATATTTTGTTGTGAAAATGCCGGCAAACCGGCTTCAAATTAATATGCCGCTATACACTATATTATAGTAGCCTACATACGTTACCTGACTCAATTCAGAGTGAAAATTTTATTGTGAAACAGATAATAATATTAATTTTAATAATATAAGTCATGAGCCAAAGTCTGTTGTACCTTTGACTATAGAAAGAACCTTCTTCTATAGAAAGAACAACCTTCTTTCTATAGTTAAAGGTTGTACGCTTTTTAGGAGTGAAGTAAACTTTTTTAGAAGTCTAGTTTATAGTATTACGTGTATGCTAAGAGTTATCAGTCAGGCCTTTACGTTCAACAATATGCAATAGCCGAGAGCATAAAGGCGTAACAAGAGAACTCAAAGCTCAGTGAATAACAAACACGATCTAGGTTCGAATCTCAGTCAATGACATTTTTTTTTGTCAATGAATTTCGACTTTTATTAGCTATTTTTTATATTAGTTACCATAATTTAAATTTCAATCAATTTTTTAGATATATTTTGAGACAAAACTGTGAAATATGCAATTATATTAATTTTTTCATCACATTATTTCAAAATAGTAATGAAAATTCTATTCATCCATCTATCCATGAGATATTGCACCGGGCGCAAAGCGCGAGCTATAAAAATTCAAACAATTATTCGAAATATTAATAGTATAAAAATATGGTCACTATTGTAAATTATTAATTAGTAATATTGAAATTAATTGACAGTAAAAGTTGTCATAACCAAGATTCAAACTATCAAAATAGGCTGTTTGAATTTTATTAATTTTTCAATTTCTTATAAATATTGGGAAGTTTTTTTTTGGTGTGGCGAAAAATAGCGTTTGCAACACGGGCAAAAATGTTTTTCCGGCTCTCGAACGCTTCAAGTTCTCGACTTCGTCTCGAACTTGAAAACCGCGATCTCGAGCCGGAAAACGTACATTTTCGACCCTAGGTGCGAAATATACTATTCCCGAACTAGAGCGGAAAAGTGATTCTTTGCGTTCTGTAATCAGTGCAGCAATGGCCACTTTTCAACGTAACTGTAGGAAAAATATATTATTTAGTTACTCCATCACATTGTGATATACTTGCAATGATGCAATGCTTGGAAATAGAGTATTTCAACTACGCATTCGAACAAGTCAAGCTACTGTAGTTTTGGAGCTTGAAACTCGTAAAAATTGTACTTAACTACTAGTTAGGTAGTTTATTATATAAGATTTGATTATCATTATCACCTAAAATAATTCCCAAACATCATCGGATTTTTAATTCATTCTAACATAACATTGTGACATTATTCAATTAAATAATATCACATTACTGTAGAAAAGCGGTTACAAGAATTTTTTATTATATGGCAGAGAAACTGATGGATGTATTGACAAATTGAAAATTATTGAATCCTTTAGAGTCAGTGTTCTTTTGAACCAGAACCTGCGGTGCACATGATAGGATTTCTATTCAGTGATGAATTTTCCTATCTATCTTACCATGTCTTGAAGAATTCAAGCTGGTTTTGAAATCACAAGACACTTCCAAATTCTTTCGCGAAATGAATGTGATATCCAACGTCACCATCATTTTATGCCATTTTCTTTGAACTCGTTTTTGTTTTTCTCGTTTTAAATTCATCTTTGTTCACAACTTCTTTTATTCTTCATACACAAAACAAACAAACAATAGGCAATGCCCGGTTGCAGAGTCCACACATAACTCTACCCATAGCTATGTAAGACATAGGCTAAAATCATACACATAAACAACAAACAAAATTCCTAAAACCTCCATGATTTGCTTCTTACAAGGGTATTATACAAACATACTTGTCAATATTCCAGAAGAACGCATAGTGTGATCGAATAGGAACAACTTCATGTTGTCTTTTCTACTGATAATAATTTGTTTTCACAAAACCAATGAAAAATATTGACATTTTCACAATATCCCTGAATACAGAGTTTAATTTGTACTGTGTTCATTCAAATACTACTGTAACCTAATAAATGGAACGGTGCTTAGAAGATAACACTATTAAAGGGACCTGTAGGTTCAAGGACCTGCAGGTTTTGCAGTTATCCTTTGTTGTTAAATGCTGTCGGCCAAGGACAGGCATTTTCCCTTCATTCATCCAGCCAACAACAGAGAGCTTCATTTCCTGTCCGGACCGGAAGCACTCACTACTCGGCTACAGACTGGCGATCGCGATTACACTGTTTTTAACATAGATTTGAAGTCACGTTCCGGTGCCCAGTGGTACCGTACTTAATAACTTACACTACATTGTTAACAAATCTCTCCTTCGCAGAATGCTACGGTACGGTTGGTGCCTGTACTGATGAGTCACAAAAACTCTTAAATAATTGTCTAAATTTGTAAGGAGTCATCATTATCATCATTAGTTCAGTACTTCTTGGAACTCATATAGCCTTTGAATCTTAAAGAAGTTTTTGATTTGAGGTACAGAGCTAATATTAATATAGACGAAGGACGTTGATGTGGCCTCCATTTGCCTCTTAAATTAATTTTAACATTCGGACGTTATATGCTGAGCTCTTTGAACAATCAACACAACATAAGTAACTAATTTTCAAGGCAATGTTAAAAAAATAATAATTTGATGTTAATTTTGCCGAGCCAGTTCACAAATATGGCTTCTCATTTTTATCCTTAATCTTAAGGTTTTATATTTTGTATTATTCTTATAGACTTAGAATTCCCTTCAATGAAGGGGCATTGGAAAGTTTACTGTAGCTGTCAAGCACGCACGACTTCTAATATTAATCTTGAGTGGGTGGTATATGCATGGACTGAATAGAATGTGGATTTATACTTAATGCAGCCTGAGAAACCATGCCTTAAGTAAGATTTTCAGTTTTTTGTTTTTTATTTTATCTTCATAGAACACAAAATTCTGAATAATTCAACACTTGATTCATCCTCCTAACGTTAAAAATGAATTTTTGAAAATCTATCGCTCAAATTTGCAATTTGCGGGGAATTAGCCGTAAACTTTTTAGAATTTAAAAATTCATAACTTTCACATACTCAAAGATAAGTGTATGAAATAGGTATTCTAAATGTTCAGTAAGTCATGTAGAATAAGATTATAACAATTAAAAAAAATTTGATAAAAATTCTACATGCTTTGTGTGTAATAGTGAACTTAAAAATAAAAAGTGCGTTTAATTTGATGGAGGAGTTTACTTTTCACACTCATAAATAGAAGTCAGTGTTACAATATTAATAATAATGTTCTTAATGTACATCAACTAAAGGTATTATTACAACACAATGAAAATGTAGCTAATGTTCTAACTAAAAAATATGCGTTTTAGAGGAAAATTTTATGAAACAAAAATTGTAGAGGAAGACTTTTAAAATATTTTTGTATAGTTAAACGGTTGAATATCTTGAACGGTTATTGAAATACAAGCGATATATCAGAACACTGAAAATTTTGGCGGCCATCTTGTTTCTGAGGTGTTTGCCTGTGATTTTGACTTATCATCATCACTATCCTTATTATGCTAGACCTAACGAAGAAATTGAAACATCTTCCACGGCTGTTACTCAGAAATGACCAGGGAGTGCCTTATTCATGACATTTGCGCCCGGACTATAGCCTACACTTGAACAGCAGGCACAAACAAAAACATGCCTTAAGTCGCTATGGGGATTTAACATTGCCGACTTGAGGCATGATTTCATCAGTGTGTCATATGATTTTAAAAGCGGTTTCTAGTATTAAAAGAGAATGTTGGTAACACTGTGAATGCCACTAGCATGTAGTTGATGAACTAATTCAACAGATGGCATGACATTCTCAAATTAATCATGATTTCCAACCTATAAAGCTATTTTGAGGTCTACTGACATTTTTGCTCTGCCGACTTAAGGCATGATTTCTCAGGCCGCATTACTATTTGAATACCCTCCTCAGTCCCTGTGTCCCCTGTAGGGGACGCAAAACAACCTTTACTGGGAAATTTTTTTCTCTGTGCTGAGTGGGTTGGTAGCATTGAAACTACGTTCTAGATACTCAGGACAGATGGCAGCACCAACCTTTTGTGTAACCTGTTGCATTCCACTTGCACAGTTACTTCAGAGTGACTTCAAAGATGGCTGATCAGCGTCCTCAACGATTTTGTAGATCTGAACTTTGTAAGTACAACTTTTATAGCTATGCAATAATTTTTTTTGTGGTGATAATTACCAATCATACTACCCCTTGATCCAAAGGAGGTAGTCGAGCAGGACATCCATGATGGACACCCAACTAATGTTCATCACCGTAGCAAACAGAGGAGCGGTGTTAGTAGCCCGTGCAGTGACAAGCATCACACAACTAGATCGTCAGGATGATTCGTGTTGCGTTTGGCAGAAACACGTATTTGTCGGCCGATCGGAGTACCGTGATCGACCTCGGCGTCAACCTAGGGCTACTTCCTGGACCTGGAAACCCTGTTTTAGTAATTCCGGTGTGAACTGCTGGTAATTTATCAAACTTCGGCGCGTTAATAAAAGAGACCCCCATCTGAAGTCATCCTTTTTATTCTCTCAAGTACCTAGCCTTGCCGATGATTCCTTCCATTTCGGGGCAGTGTGAAAACATGGCCTCTTTCCATCCTAAACAGGAAAACTTTTTTCCGGCTAGATCTCATTCATGCCTGTGGCAGGAACGACGAATAGAGTACAAAATAGGCCAAAGCGTGTCAACTCGTCCAGGAACTAACGCGTCGAGGGAGGCAAGTAGCGGTCGGTCCCACAAACCACTGTTTCAACTTGCTAAGGTCCGGACCCAGTTCCGATACCATCCGGTGTCTCACTTTGCGAACTTTTTCACAAGCCTACTGAGGCTTGCAGGTCCACAGCGACAGTGGGATTTTTGGAGAGACGAGGTGTGGGCCAAAGTTTACTCACAAGGTAGATGTGATAAGAAGTATCTCATTTAGAAGTTTAAGTGCCAGTTGCACAAAAGATTGATACCACGAGAACCAATCAGAAGAGCTCACTTTTTGAAAAATCTTTCTCGATTGTTCTCGTAAATTTCGAAAACAAATTTCTCTCATTGGTTATCGTGAAATTAATCACGATTAAAATTTAACCGGCTTTCGTGCAACTGGGCCACAGTATAGATATTGTAACCTTTTATGAATCATACCAAACAGAATAATTAAAAAAAAATCAATCTGTTGTTGATTATGTACCTATAAGGATTACAGAAATATCAAGAGCAAACATTACCTAATAGCTGTTAGTTACTCATTAATAGCTGTCAAACGTGAGTACCGTACCGTAACATAAGATAAAATCAATTTTTTAGACTGTGCGTCAAATTGAGCTTGCCGCCAAACTCGGAGAAGCGAAACGTGATTCAAATGGCACTGCGAATACATGACATACTGGATGTCAGCTGATAGAGAGAGCGCTACAGCGCTTCTACAATTTTTTGTGCTTGCGCTTCGTCTGCTTTTAAATTTCACACCACGAAATTTTCTGGAATAATAGTTAATTATTTATTCATTTCTTTTAAACTTTCTTCACATCCCTTCCTCTTCTTCAAAGTTTTACGTTGCTAAGGAATTGTACTTGCTAGGAAACCTACCAGGATCTTGTTTTGTTTAGTCAATATTAAAACTGGCTATGGAAGAGCGCAATAGCGATTATTTGGAATCCGATGAAGTTAATAAACATTACATTAAGTAAGTATTGCAGTTACTTTTTAATTATTGTTTTATTGCCAACATTTTTTAGTATATTCCGATTGTTTTAAAAAATTTCTACATGATTAAAACTATGTAACCTAGTAAAATATATTAGGTAGGCTACGTACCGTACCGGTACCCAACTTGTTACTTACAACTAACTTTACTTATAAATTATTTTACCAGTATGAAACTTCTGTAGCTTTGATAATAAAACGCTCAAAACTCTCTGAAAAGCATCACTTTCTGGATGCAGACAAAGAGCTATAGAAGAATTGTAATGAGCTGACCACTGACCGGTTTGTTATTAGCATGCATGTGGTACTGGCAATTCAGAGATCAGATCTGGCTCGCGATCCACCTTTATTACCGCTTAATCCAAAGGAGGTAGTCGAGCAGGACATCCATGATGGACACTCAACTAATGTTCATCATCGTAGCAAACAGAGGAGCGGTGTTAGTAGCCCGTGCAGGGACAAGCATCACACAACTGGATCAGGATGATGCAGTTTTGCGTTTGGCAGAAACACGTATTTGTCGGCCGATCGGAGTACTGTGATCGACCTCGGCGTCAACCTATGGCTACTTCCTGGACCTGGAAACCCTGTTTTAGTAATTCCGGTGTGAACTACTGGTAATTTATCAAACTCCGGCGCGTTAATAATACGAGGCCCCCATCTGGAAGTCATCCTTTTTATTCTCTGAAGTACCTAGCCTAGCCGACGATTCCTTCCATTTCGGGGCGGTGTGAAAACATAGCCTCTTTCCATCCTAAACATGAAAACTTTTCCGGCTAGTGGCTAGTATTCATGCCTGTGGCAGGAGCGACGAATAGAGTACAAAATAGGCGGGAGCGTGTCAACTCGTCCAGGAACTAACGCATGGAGGGAGCCAAGTAGCGGTCGGTCCCACAAATCACTGTTTCAACTCGCCAAGGTCCGGACCCAGTTCCGATACCATCCGGTGTCTCACTTTGCGAACTTTTACACAAGCCTACTGAGGCTTGCAGGTCCACAGCGACAGTGGGATTTTTGGAAAGACGAGGTGTGGGCCAAAGTTTACTCACAAGGTAGATGTGATAAGAAGTATCGCATGTAGAAGTGCCAGTTGCACAAAAGATTGATACCACGAGAACCAATCAGAAATCTCACTTTTTGAGAAATCCTTCTCTGATTGTTTTCGTAAATTTCGAAAACAAATTTCTCTCATTGGCTCTCGTGAAATTAATCACGATTAAAATTTAACCGGCTTTCATGCAACTGGGCCACAGTATAGACACGTATAGATATTGTAATCTTTTATAAATCACACCAAACAGAATAATTAAAAAAAATCAATCTGTTGTTAATTATGTACCTATAAGGATTACAGAAATATCAAGAGAAAACATTAATTATTATAGCTGTCAAACGTGAGTACCGTACCGTAACTGATAAAATCAGTTATTTTAGACTGTGCGTCAAATTGAGCTTGCCGCCAAACTCGGAGAAGCGAAACGTGATTCAAATGGCACTGCGAATACATGACATACTGGATGTCAGCTGATAGAGAGAGCGCTTCTACAATATTTTTTTGTGCTTGCGCTTCGTCTGCTTTTAAATTTTACACCACAAAATTTTCTGGAATAATAGTCAATTTATTCATTTCTTTTAAACTTTCTTCACATCACTTCCTCTTCTTCAAAGTTTTACGTTGCTAAGGAATTATACTTGCTAGGAAACCTGCCAGGATCTTGTTTTGTTTAGTCAATATTACGTTTTCAATAAATGCTTTGAATTCAACCTAAAACTGACTATGGAAGAGCGCAATAGCAATTATTTGGAATCCGATGAAACATTAAATAAACATTACATTAAGTAAGTATTGCAGTTACTTTTTAATTATTGTTTTATTGCCAACATTTTTAGTATATTTCAATTGTTTTAAAAATTTTCTACATGATCAAAACTATGTTACCTAGTAAAATAGGTAGGCTACGTACCGGTACCCAACTTGTTAGTTACAACTAACTTTACTTATAAATTTATTTTCAAGACAGCATCTATTTTACCAGTATAAAATTTCTGTAGCTTTGATAATAAAACGCTCAAAACTCTCTGAAAAGCATCACTTTCTGGATGCAGACAAAGATCTATAGAAGAATCGTAATGAGCTGACAACTGACCGGTTTGTTATTAGCATGCATGTAGGTACTGGCAGAGAAAACTCCTATAATGCTATTATTAATTCTGTGGTACTGGCAATTCAGAGATCAGCTCTGGCTCGCGATCCACCTTTATTACCGCTTTAAAAAAACACAGAATAGCATCATTTTTTTCTTTGGCTTGTGTATAGTCAATATAATGTTTTCTATTTTGTAAAATTAGGTAGGTTACGGCACAAGGTTGTACTATACCACATAGCTATCGGTATTTTATTTTTCAGAAAATTAACTTTAGGAAAATTGAGGCTTGCTCAACTAACAGAAAGCTGTGTGCTTATTAAAGAAAACTTCGTAGAGTAAGAATATGCTAACAGTTTTTTATTAGTTGAACGCCCCCGCAGAAGGGAGGATATTTTGACGATTCTCCAGTAATTGAACTGCGGCAATTACAATAAAAAAAAAATTATGTAAGCGGGCCTCAAGAGTAGACACCCTTACAACAAGAGAACCAAGTGCACGGTGCTTATCTAACCTGTGCAATTATACAGCTACATCATTAATACTAAAAGAGCAACCTCTACTCTAATAAGTTGGTTCTTCATTCACACTGTGAACAGAGATATTATGGAATTTCTCCATATTAAGGTGCAATAAAAACGATATTGTCGTTTTATACGATATTATGAACTTGTAGCTCATGTGAACTGACAAGTCATGTGAAACTGACAATATTGTTTTTATTTAACCTTAGCTCTTCATTTCTCAAAAATTCCTGATTCCTTGATTATCGAGGTTGAGTGGCAAAGAGGACTAAAAATGTCCTAACTCAGCCAAATAAATAACATTTCATTATCTATATAAATTGTACAAGTTTCTTCCATATAAAACTAATAAAATATTTTATCAAATTATAATAGTTACTCGTAAAGTTAATAAATTTTTATAGTTCTTAAACTTTGCACATTGGTAATTGATGAATAAATAATTCAGTTAAATTGTTTGTTGTATGCTTGTTGAAATATTGGCCTACTTGATAGCTACCGTGTTATATATATATATCTATTGTTTATAATCTCTATTGAATTTCAGGTGGGTGAAGCCTGGAAATGTAGATCGAATTGCATTTGTCAACGATGACGTTTTGGCTATTGTGTGTGCAAATTTCATCCTCTTCTACAATTTGACTACAAACACTGAATCAATTTATCAAGCTGATTGTGATGAGAAGGGCAATGGTATTCGATTCGTTGCCGGCTATGGCTATGCTTATATATTTGCTTTGTCTGACAAATCACTCAAATGTAGAATCAAAGTTTGTAGCTATCCTCAATTTGAAGTCATCACCACCCTGGGTGAGTAATTTTTAAAATTAAATTTGATTATTCAAATAATGAGTATTATTTTAATTCAAATCAGAAGTATTCTATGAAATCCTCTGAAGAATTCAGAAAAAATATTATACTTTGAGAATTTTCCTGGTCCTTTGCTAAATTAGGTGAGGTAAAGTTTTACTTTAAGATCTAAGATCTCTCAATTCTAAGATTTATCCACGTTCTAAGTGCAGTACCCTTAAATCTATAAGTATTTTTTCTGGGCCCATGAGCTCAGAAACTGTTCTTTCACTGGACCCCTGAGCCTATAAAGTGTTTTGTTGCAGTTGAAATTAACAACACACCTCCTTTGCACTTTATCTTTCTCTGTCACTTCACCATAACATACTTACGATATCAGCCAAGTGCTCAAAGTGATTTGCAAGTGGAAATAACTCCTAATTCATATGGACGAGATCACATTCTAAAATGAATGATGGAGTTTCAATCAACTCGAACCCCGTTTTATTCTTATTTGTTTAATCAATGATTAGGGAATACTGATCAACATTCTTTCTCTCATGTGTATCATTATTTCGCTGTAATAATTTCAGGTAGAGGTAACCAAGATGACTTCCATGTTATTCTTCTTCTCATGTGTACTATTATCTTGCAATAATTGCAGGTGAAGAGAAACAAGATGACTTCTATGTTGCTCTGGCATTCAGTCCGTCTGAGTATTTGATCAGCCTGACTGGCCTCCCCTCCTATGAAATTGCAATGTGGAATTGGCGGACTGGTGAGAAGCTGGCTAGTGCAGGCTCTGGGCTCAAATTCAACTTGCAGACTATCAAGTAATCATTAGATCAATTATTTTCAAAGCAATTATCGAATTGATAGAATTAGTGCATCCTGGGCATGTTCATGAGTCAAGGATTCTTATGAAATAATGTTTTTTTCAGAATATTGATTTGATCGAAGAAAATAGTTTTGATATCTTACCAAGAACTGTTCTTCATTTTATTCCTATTTTTATTTATAATTTTTATTATCAATAGAAATATGTTTGTTATTTTGTATTTTCAAATGTACCTAGCCTATTATTCTACCAATGCCTCATATTTATCATAATTATTGAGACAATTGCGTTAATGAAATATTTGTAGTTTTTCCATTGAATGCTTGAAACATCTATGAGAGGCTAGATGTAGAATATTCCAAGCATAAAGCTTTATATACTTCCAAGGCAATTAAATAACTTTTGTTGATAATAATCTCTATTTTTAATGATAAGGTGCAATTCCTCTTTTCCACAAGTGCTTCACTTTCCAAAATAAATTTGACTTATTTTTTGTGTACTGTATATTCCACCTTTTTGTTTGGGAATTTGTTTAAAATCGTAAACATCCTCATTTATTGAATTTTCATATCTTTTAATGAAGCTCATGAAATCTGAAATAGGATATATTCTGAAAAATAAATTAACCTATCGTTCTACAACGAAAGGAATTTTAGACCCGTATCTCGATAACATGGGATAGACAACACCGCGATATTGAAAAATAACACAGTTTTTTCGCACAATAACTCTTATCAATCTTGTATCCAAGTCTACCCTGAGAGCAAAGTTGTTTATATTTTCAGCAAATAAATTGGTTATTTTTAATTACTTATCTTCATATAAAATGTACTCTTATTTACACAAATGAATTTATGATGATTAGGTCAAGCAACTCATCTTCTTACTTATAAGTTGGACTCATATTGGTCCCTGTGGAAGAACATTTTTGTAGACCATGTATTTCTGGCCCAAAGTCTTGGGGATTGCCGCCCTTCATTTTACTCAGCCGTCACATTTTCCCTAAACGAGAAAAAATTTCACTTTAGTATGTGGAAATAACTATTGTTCAATTTAACTTGAACCCATTTTTTATTTTTTAGGTTCAGCCCTCATTCGCCTTCGGTATTCTTCCAATTTGCTCGAAATAAAGTGGATGGACATGGTGGTCTGCGACTATGGGAAACTGTCAGCTCCACCAATTCGCATAAATTGATTCCAACCGACATCAAGTTCAACGAATATCACCGAGAAATCACCAGCTGCTGCTGGTCTCCAGATGGACATCTGTTTGGTGTCGATACCACAGGAAATATCCATGTTGTAAGTCCAATCTGCACTATAGTAAATTTTCTAAATATTCCTGGAAAGAGTAAATCAGAAATATATTACTTGAGTAAGTTCATTAGATAAATCAAATCTTGAAATTTGAAAATATTTAATCCAAACCACTTTGATAATAGGAACATTAAATCATCAAATTCTTCATGATACAGATAGTAGATGTCAGCCATGTCATCAGTCGAATTTCAATTTGCAATCTCCATTAAATGACCTTTAAATACATTTTCCATGCAACATAATTGGATTTTGCATAATGGTGCTGAAAATTAATACCATTTCGATGAAAATTTGAGATTTGTAGAAGCTTGTGCTTGGTTTTGTTCGAAAGGTGAATCGACTAGCAGCCTGGTTTAGTCTCTCTCTCTCTCTATCTCTCTTAATATGATTGAATGCAAAATTGAAGTTTAATTACAATTTTCTAATTTTGTTGTAATAGGTTGCCAAAGATGAAACATCGTGGAAAAAGCTAGCTATTTGCAAACATACAAGTACTTCTGATCAACCAGGATGCTTTCAATTGCTGTGGTTCAAAGGTGGCTTATTGAAGGAGCTGAAAAACAAGGCTGTTCAGGTGAATATTATTTCATATGTTTATAAGGTTATGTTTCAATTATTGTAAAATAATAATTATAAGAGTTACATTCAAATAAGCACCACCAACAGGTTCATATTTTAATTTAATATGGATACTATTTTAATATGATTTTATTGTATCAAATTATATTACCGGTACTGTTCTACATTTTTAAAAGTATTCTTTTTAGGAATGTTTCTCTCATGCTACTTATTAATTTTATAGCCATACAGTATTTCTGTTCAAAATTAATGTTTTCCAATTACATTAATAATAATTGAAATGATAAATTGTTTACTATTTCAGCATTACAAACGTTTATCTCCCACTGAATGGCAGGTTAGCTGGAAACTCAATGTCTCCATTGATACAAAAATTTTATTAATAAATCGATCAAGAGATTGTATTATTGGATATGGAAATGAGGTAAGGCTTTATATTAATTTAATAGAAATATAATTGTATATTATTATCACAGATTTGTTTATTTAGTCTATGATACCACTTAATCCAAAATGCAGTAGACTTAATAATGATTATAAAACAAATATTCACAAATAATAAATATTGACATCATAATATGGCTAGTTTTGTCAAAGCTAAGTGTTTACTACCATGAATCACCTTAAGTATCTTTGTATTCCTTCAAAACAGTTGGTGCATACTTTTCCCCCCTCAACCACATGCCAAGATTGTTGAATGGACTTGGTGGTGGGGTGGACGTGTTTTCAAATGGCCCATCAAGTTTCAAGTACACATAGTTATATTGCTTTTGATACAAAGTTGAAATGAAATAACTAAAAATATAAATGCACAGATACAATTTTTGCATATTTTTAATAACCATTGATAGCATTACTCTTTCGATTTTCGTTTTTTCAACTACATACAATTTAATTTACTGCCCTTTTACTCCACTGATACTTTGTTCCATAGCCCCCTAATTTTTTTCTTTATTGTCATAGTTCTCCATTTGCATTTATCATCATCATCATCATTCTCATCTTCTCTTTCGTGCTTGTTATCATCTCTCCATCACCATTTCATGTCCATTCTTACCTCCTCTTTCACCTATCTCAACTTTTCAAAATCATTTAAACTTTTTTCAAGAATTATTTCAAATACCTTTTCTAAAGGTGCGTACAGATTTACGCGCCGCGAACATGAATAATTCACTTTTAATCAGCTGATGCCAAGCTTTTTATATCTGTATCTTACCGTTTCTGTAAAAATACAGATATAATCAGCTGATTAAATGTGAATTTCTCATGTTCGCGGCGCGTATATCTGTACGCACCTTAACGTTAGTTTAGTAAATTTTGTTTTGAACATGAATTTATTGTATTTGTCTTAATGTTATTTTAAGGGAGCATATTTGGGTTTTTACCTATTGCTTCCATTGCCAAATTGTGAATAAAAAGATAAATAGAAAACCATATTGAATTTTGTAACTTTTCGATTGAATTGGTTGACTGGTTGTGAGTGTAGCCTGTAGCCTGTAGCATGTTGTTGCTTATTTTCAGGGAGAGTTGGTGAGAATTGATGGAAAAACGTCTTGTAAGTTTATAAAAACATTCATGTTCAAATTTGAGAGGGCAACGTTCCTCTATCCCTGCAAAAATACCTTGGCCACCATATCAGAAAACTACCTGACGGTGTGGTTTGTGGATACTGGAGAACTTGTAAGTTATCAACTAATCCTGCAGTATTATAGGATTATTTTTCAATAAGATGCAGTCTATCCTCCCAAATTTATTTCATTATAATTATCGCTTTTGAGTATCAATGGGGAGTAACTCTCATCATTATTATGACTATACTTTATTATATAGGTCATATCTGTAAATTTTAGCTCCATGCAGTTATGAAGCTTATTTCCTCTACGTGTCTTCATACATTCATTCAGTATATTTATTCCAATTAACTTGTCAAACATCATCGTGTCCATTAATCTGATTTGTATTTCAAATATTAGTTCAAAGGAATATTGGGTGCTACTTACTATAATTGATTACTGTAATTAGAAGCATGAATTAAACCACCAACAACTATTATTAAATATATAATACAAATGCATTCAAAATTAGACAACATGTAATGTAACTGTACTGAAATTGTCAGGATTAGATTCATCCATTCGAATTTATTGATAAAAGTAATAATAATAGTAAATAAAAAAAGGTTATTAATGTAGTTATTATAAAGGTAACATAATATTATAGTAACGATTGGAAAAAGATTGGGTGAGTTACCTTATATATTCATTTAAAATTGTTCGTGCAATAGAATAATTCGGTACTGTTGTGAGTTTTTCCCTCTCATTCATCATAACTCACTTCTGGCAAGCATCCGTATAATATTAAACTTTATCATTAAAAAATATTGTATTATTAAATGGACCTTAACTCAAATTTATATCAGATAGAAAATATATCTTCATATAGCAAATCCTTGAGAGGCAATATACAAATGTTGACTTCAATTTAATTTTAAACAACAGTTACTTTATGATCAATTATTTTTATAGGTTGGGAACCTAAAGTTTGAATCAGAGTGCATTTATCTCAGCTGTCTGACTGAGACCGCTTCTAGTGAATCCAAGTGTATATTTTGTGTTGTACTGTCTTCTGGAGTGATGGCACTTCTCATGCTGGAGGATGAAACACATCGTCCAATCGTGATCAGTTTTGTGTACCTTTGCAATGAGCGCATCTGTGATGTTCCCTGCTTTCTCTCTGATGACAGCCGAATGCTTGCTACTGCTTGCTTCAACACTGGAAAGCTATTTACATTGACGTTGGATTCAGAGAAGGTGAGTTTTAACAGACTATGCTCTTCATGATAACTTAATCATCATGATAATATGAACCTGTCAGTTTAAATACTAACTTGGATGGTTCTTTTCCTTCGACATTTTGATAATTCCGGTACAGCCGGTACTTATC
Organism: Nilaparvata lugens; assembly: GCF_014356525.2. Classification (NCBI taxonomy): domain Eukaryota; kingdom Metazoa; phylum Arthropoda; class Insecta; order Hemiptera; family Delphacidae; genus Nilaparvata; species Nilaparvata lugens. Next base: position 23,717,369 of record NC_052507.1, read on the forward strand.
GATCTCCGTTTGACTTGCAGTTCTCCTTACCTTTTATTCGTCTTATCTTTTCCCATATGGATTTATTCGTATTCCATTGTCAATTCTGTAAGTATAATAAATAAAAAATAGCATTAGAAGACATCCCATGGTATAGGTCGCTTATGTTATTAATTGCGAGCTGATTTTTGTTAAGCCAATAAATTATTGTCAACTATTGTCTATTATGACTGTTTTGGCCGGGTGAGAATGTAAAAACGGCACAGTATGAGAGACTACCATTGTCACATATAGCTTCACGAAAAAGAACTACTAGGACTATTGAGTTCACAGAATTTTAAACTACTTAGAATCCGCCCACATTGAAAAATTTTAATCTTGAAAGAAACATTTTCAAATGAAGCAGGTTTTTGTAATATCGGTAGATTTTCCACATTTCAATTCTTGAATTTATGAATTAGTTCCCTCTATTAAATCAATTAATATTACCTATTTGTAAGAACTATGCTGTTTTTTTCAGATGTCTGATGGTAATTCTGTTGAAGTTGCTAATTTTGTCGACATTGGAACAAGTATTCAGAAAGCAAAATTCTCTAAAGATGCTAGAGAGGCGGAATATTTTTTAATTGTTCTAAAAGAATCTGATACAACTTGTGATAGTAAATTTGTGATTTTCAACACAAAATTGGAAACTGTTGCTAATATCATCATGCACGATTGCCAAGTGGTTGACTTTATTCCTGGCTTTGACAATAAATGCTACATGGCTATACAAGGCTCAATAATGATACATGTTGTTCACTTCCAGTATGAAGAGGTTAGTCAAGAAAATCATTCATTCAACACTAAAAATGAAAATGTATAAGAAATTGCACCAATAAGAAATTCGCCTATTGTTCTTATCAATAATTAGTAAACATTTTGTATCCAGCTGCAAACTATTTTAAGACAAGAAAGAAATTGCACCAATAAGAAATTCGCCTATTGTTCTTATCAATAATTAGTAAACATTTTGTATCCAGCTGCAAACCATTTTCAAACAGATTCCATATTTTGAAATTGAAAAAAGCATAACATTAGAATACACTATTTTAAATTGATTGATTTGCATCTAAAGCTGCTTTAAACTCACACACTTGATTAATGAGCAAAAAATATATTGCTGAACGAAATCAAAGCGGTAGAAATTTTCAATTCAATTCAATTTATTCATTCAAATCAAATTCAATTTGGTTTGAAGAACAGTCAGTAAACACTGGGCTTTCTGTTATCGTAATTGTGAGAAAACATTGAATAATTAAATTTTGTATAGAATCAAGTGGAAGGTAAGATATTTGTGAGTTTAGTTAGGATATTTGTGTATCTAACAATAATAATAATTAATATTGTTTCCCATTGAAGGAAAGAGCGACAACTGTTTCAAAAGTTGATAATGGCCATCGTATGCGAGGCTTCCATTTTTCAAGCTTCCAGAATGATGTGCTGTCCTTTGGATGGGATGGACTGATCCTGGTAATTGATCAGCTCTCAGGCAAAGTGGTTGAAACTATTTGTGCGCTATACAGATTTGAAGATGGCATCAACTATGCAATATCAGATGGTGACAGAAGGCATATTCTAGTGATCTCCAAGGACAGTTCTCTTGTTTGCTATCAATTGTAAGTGAATATTCTTTCAAACTATGACATTTTATAATGAAAAATACTACAATTAATCTGTTAAAGGAACGGAAAATTACTTCTGTATAAAAGGTATTGCGTATTAGTCTTAAGAATTTAATTCCAAATCAAACCCAAAAATGAAAATAGAATTGAATTGAAAAATATATTTAAAAAACCAACAATTTTGATTATATCTCTCTATTCAAATCCATCCACTCGAATGAAAAACTCTTGTGAGTTTAATAATTATTATATATTTTTTTAGCTACATTATTTACACTATCGAGTTATTTATTAGTAATACTATAACTATATTATTATAGTAATACTATAACTGAACAATAGAACTTAATTAGCTCAGTGATAGTATTTTTATTCTCATGTACGTATATTGAATTCAATTATCAATATAATAAAATAACAATTTAGGATGTTAGTGATTTTCCTGTCACAATTGGCTTGGAAACCCATCCATGTGATTGAATTCGATTACCAAATTCAACGGTAGGTGGTTATTCTCTAAATTGATAATAATTTATTTATAATTAATTTATTGATATTCATTTGAAGGAACGAAGAGATGAGCAGTGAAAGCAAACCAATGAAAAAGAGTGTTGACTCTCCCTCCAAGGATATTGTCACAGAAATGGCCAAGCCATCTTACGTGTATCCTCCTGGTAAACAAACATGTCACTTTCACAAATTTAAATATGCACCTTCTCAAATTCTCTTAAATTTGACCAATAAAGAAGTATTGTCAAAAATATTTTTGCACTCCTATAACAGCAATAAGTAGATTAACCTGGTTAGATAAGTGACCTGTAGTGTTGGCTTGTTCTAAATTCTTTGATTATTTTCTTTGATAATTTGTTCACTCCACTAATAAAGTGCATTGGTGGTGAAAATATTATATATGCTATTGCAGTTTGTTTATTTATGATGTATGATATTTTTTATTAATGATAAATTCTTGAAAAGATCAGTCAATATCACAATTTTGTTTTGCTTTTGCATAATCTAGGGTACCTGACACTATATCCGAATTATTTTTTAAATCCGTCTACAAGATTTCTGTTCCTTATGCAAACCATTCTCAATCAATTTAGGACTCGTAATTGACTAGGAGCATCACTAATAATTGTTTTGATTTCGTAGGTGGTAATTTTGAGAAGACATGGCTGAACCTTTACATGCATGAGTGCTCTGTAAGGGAGATGGAAACATGTGAATTTGATATAACCTTCATTAACAGACATCTTGCTGAACTGAAAAATGAGGTAGGCCTAATTGAGAGAATCTTTTTAGTTACTGAATTACTTTCTGAAATATTTCAAAATTCATTTGCATCATTAATCAAACTTTCATTTGCTCTTACTCCTGTGTATTCAATATTGTTCTTTATTTGCGTTTGCGTTATTTGCTTTTTGTTTTTGATATGTTCGGTAATATATTATTTTTGTATTATTACAGTTGAATGAAATTTTTTTAGATGTAAAAAAAGCTTTTGATACGGTTGAGCATGGTCTTCTATTAAATAAGTTAGAATCTACAGGGGTAAGGGGCGTGGCCCTACAATGGTTTAAATCTTTTTTAAATGATAGAGTTCAATGTACAAAAATTAATAATACCTGTAGTTCTTTTTCAACAGTAACTTCAGGACTTCCACAGGGATCAGTTCTTTCTTCTATTCTCTTTATAATTTTGTAAACGACCTATGTGATGCCAATTTAAATGGAAAAATATTTTGTTATGCAGATGACACGGTATTAGTTAGTTCAGGGAAATCATGGGATGAACTGTACAATAGAGTAAACCATGACTGTAAATTTCTTCAACAATGGTATCTTAGAAATAGATTAGCAATCAATGTCGAAAAAACCAAATTTATTAATTTCTCTTTGCGCGCACCAAAAATTCACAATCAACCTATTATTTTCCATCTAAATAACTGTACATATGACTTATTATGCCAATGTCCTCCTATAGAGCAGGTCGAAGAGATTAAATACCTTGGTATTTTTATTGATTCAGCCTTAAATTGGAAAACACATATATCTAATCTCAAGAAAAGTATCAATACCTATCTTTGTAAATTCTATCACTTGAGAGAGCTGTGTGATACAAACACACTACGCACAGTATATTATGCCTTAATAAATTCAAAATTAGAATACGGCATTGTATGTTGGGGTGGAGCTGCAAAAGTGCACTTTAGTCCACTACACAAATTGCAAAAACATTTCATCAGACTAATACTATTCAAAAATCGAAGAGAGAATTCGTTTCCTTTATACAAGAGATTACGTATTCTCCCAATTCGCCATCTTTTTGTTTTCAAAGTCTTAAGAATTTTCTTTATGCGAAGTGGAAACGATGGATTTTTCAGGCCCAGCTTTTCTGAAAGAAGAAGACTTGACCTGGTATCAAGACTACCAAGAATAAATTTTAGCTTCTTTTCTAAATCTTTTGTATACCTAGGCCCAAAACTCTTCAACGCTATACCACATGCTGGTAGAAGAACTAGAACTTGGAAAGAATTCTCAACAATAATTAAAGACTGGCTATTCCAATATCAAGATATAGAAAACTTTTTTTCAATTCAATCTTAAATCTTTTTCAATTTCAATTGTGCTCCTTACTCGAATGAAAACTGTCAAACTTTAACGTTTCCAAATTCCAAATCAGTTGAATTTTTATTCATTTCTACAAGGCTACGATAGTTTTTTCCCCTAAAGAATCACTAGTACCCTATATTTCTAAATACATTTGATTTTTATTTATATCCTAACTTCTCAATATAAACTCTGTTTTCATTCAGATTCGGTCTATGTTGGATGACAATATGAATGCGAGTGATGAAGAACGTCTGGACATTGAGGAGTTCCAACTGGACTGGGAAATGCATGAGAGGAGGAAATCGAATGCTCTGGCCGAACAGGATCAGCTGAGGCAATCCTATCTCGATCAGATCAATGAATACAACGGCATGACCAGCAAAATTGTTCGCAACTGTTGGGATGCAATGCATGTCAAGACTCGACGCATCAAGGTGTGCTCATTATGTCTATTCAAGAAAACAACGAATTTCAATCAATCTGCATGTGGAAATTACGATGAAATTGATTTTCTCTGTAAATAATATGTATTTGTGTTCATATTTTTAGTATATCATTGGGATAATTTTCTAGTATTCCACAACCATGCTGCTTATAAATTCATTGAAAAAATAAAATTAATTAATATTGTAATCTTGAGTTTAGCAGTCTTATTCAACAAAAGATGAAAATGGTGAATAATTAATAAACAGGATTGAATACTGTTTTTTTCAAATGAAAATAAGCAATATACTGTTTACTGTTACAATATACTGTTGCAATATACTAATATACTGTTTAGTAGCTTAAATGTGTATTCGACTCATAGAATAATAAGGAGAAAAATAATTTGGAATCATCCCTGAGTACAGTTCACTCAGGATGTAAACACCAACCACACACTACATATTGATTGTTCTTTGTAAACGCGAAATTGAAGTTTTCTAACCTAATGCATATCTTACTTCTGCGTTCAATATCTCCTTAATTTATGTAATTTATACTCTTAATGATCTTTTGCTATTAATTATTTTGAGCATAGTACAAATGACAACTCTATATTATGTTAATGTAAAGTCGAATTCAGCATATAACATACAGATTCAAAGTGGATAAAGTGATATGGAAATGAAGAAAAAGTTTTTTATTGTAATTGATGGTTAACTTGTGAAGTATTGGTAGAATCAAGATTTTTTATGTAATCATGAAGTAGAATTTAGCAATTTTGCAGTACACTTTTAGAATGACAACCTCATTTCTAAAACCATTTTCATTGTTTTACAGGCTATAGAAGATATTTTCTCTGTAGAAAATTATGGTCAGCTTCCAAAGAATGCTGACATTGAAGCCGAGTTGAAAAAAGTACAGACTTTGCAAAGAATTCAAGTAAAGTACAAATTTGGAGAGAGGTTCTTTCCTTGGCTTGAGCAGTCAAGCACAACAAAACATAAATGCAGGTATTGAGATTCTCCAATTATTCTATTTTCCGAAATGTATTACAGATCTATTTTCAAATGATTTTCCAATTCTATTTTCAAATGATTTTCCAATTCTATTTTCAGACTGTTCACAATGATTAATACTCATAATGTTTTTGAATTTTAAACATTTGCTACTACTGTTAATTTAATCATAGTTTGAAAAATTATTTGGATTAATTTATGATTCTTATACATTTATTATTTTTCAGAACAATATCAGAAGAGGACAGACTGAAAATAATTTCAATGGTGAATGGACAAGATAGTGATAAGAATCCAATTTCAGAACAGAGTGCTAGGGATGCGATTGAAGTGGCTGAGATTGGGCGTCGCTTTGAGTTGTCGGGAGCCAGTAGTTGGAAGTTTGTTGATATCCCCGAACAACTTGTATCTCAGATGACATTCACCAGTCATATTGACACTTGTGTAAACTTCATCATGTTTGAGGTGAGAAGGTTGAGATTCGTGAGTAGGTTGTGAATCCACTAATGGATATAGATAATGTGGAATTATATAATTCCTGATTTTCGTTGATATGATTGAACATCAATATTGGAATTCTCCTCTCACAATAGACTAATGCATTAAACCATTCTCAGTAGCTTTTAGAATACTCAGATTATTATACAATTACAATAGTACAAGGAGAGTTGTCTTAACAGTCTAAGAAATTATTTTTTTTTCATATCAGTATAAACCTTCATTTCTGGGTTGAATGTACAGAATTAATTTTACATGAAAATTTTCTTTATGACTCTCCACATCCTATACAAACAGTTGGAATCTGACACAACTAAAATTGAGAATCACAATACATGCTGACTGTTGCTTAGGGTATTAAATGAATATTCATTCTTAAATATTGTTGATGTGTTGAATGTTCTGCATATTTTCAATTGGAATTGATGAAAGTCCATATTTATAGGTAACCATTTGTCCATATCATAATCTGAATAATAAAATCAGTTTTGATTTTTATTTATCAAAGTTCATAAAGTGAATTTTAATTTCATTTGAGTATTTCATCCATGTTAAGTCTGATACAATAGTTCAATTTTACTATAAAATTACAGATATACTCGTACATTTTCCATCTTCATAAATGAGAGTTTGATACATTTGAAGAAAAATTTGTTCCCATTTTTTTGGTATTATATCAATAATTTTAGAAGTGCTTATATTTATTTTCATTTTATTGTTCTCATAGTATTATGAATGTGATTTGATATGGCATAGAATTTATGTTATTGAATAATTCGACTCATTATGTATTCAGTTGGTGCTAACTGAATTGCAAGATTTCTTCAATAAAAAGTTTGATGAAGCATTCGCTGTGAAAGAAAGAGAAGTTGATGAAATAACTCGATGTAACAACCGATTGAGAGAAATACATTTCGAAATGGAGCATGCTTGCAAGAGTCAGTATACTTGTAAAATTAATAATTTATGTCATAATCATTATAAAATTTTACACAACTATAAGTATTTAGTCACAATATAATTTATCTATAATTCATATGTAGCTCAAAATAAGTAGATATTGTAATTTGTAACACATATTGTTAAACACTATTGCATTATTAGTACACAGTAAAACTACAGTGTTATGATTATGTTTTGCTCCTTTTAAACAAGGATGAAATAATTTTATCTCTTAGGTTCATATTAATCGTCAATGGCACAATAAGTTATAATGATGTTTAATCAATATTCTCATTCTGTATTTAGCCAAGTTTCAAAATTCTGATCCCTACAGATTGTCTCCTATCTTCTTTGTATACATACATACATATCCGGGTCCCGTTCCAGCTAGTGCCGGGTCTGGGTGTTTACAATGCCTCTCCATCTTGTTCGGTCCTCCCACCATCGCTCGTCTTCCACCTGCCGCCATCGGTGTCCTCTCTTCTCCACTTCGTTGGCCACTGAGTCTGTCCATCGTCGTCGCGGTCGTCCTCTTGGTCTCCTCCCTTCAATCCTCATCTCCTCCATTCTCCTTGGCAGCCGATCCTCTCTCATTCTCTTCATGTGCCCAAACCAGCGTAGTCTCATACTTTCAACCTTTTCCCTTGTACTCCCCATGTTCAATTCTCTTCTTATATCCTCATTTCTAACTCTGTCTCTTCGTGTCTTCCCCTTTATTGCCCTGAGGAACCTCATTTCTCCTGCCTGTATTCGACTCCACTCTCTTTCCGTCATCGTCCATGTCTCGGCTCCGTATAATATGATGGGTACGTAATACATCATGTACATCATAATCTTTGCCTTTTCTGGTACTTTTCCATACCAAATCAAATGTTTCACTGTTTGGTAGAAATTCCCCCCCCCCCCTTTTGTAATCGTCTAGTTATCTCGTGGTTTATTCTCCCATCATCTGCAATTTCACTGCCCAAGTACCTGAAACTTCCAACATTTTTCAGGGGTTCTCGATTCAATCTGATATCTCCGGCAAAATTGTCATCCCTTCCAAAAACCATTACTTCACTCTTTTCCCTGCTTATTTTCAGACCATATTTCTCCATAACCCTGCTCCAAGCATCCAACTGCATCTGTACATCCTCAACTGTTTCTCCTCAAATCATCATATCATCCGCAAATATCATTTTCTTATCCCTTTCTCCTACTTCCTCTCTCACTTGTCTATTCATTCCTTCCATAACTACATTGAACAAGGCTGGTGATAGAATACTTCCCTGTTTTAGCCCATTCCTTACTTCAAACTCGTCTGTACAACCACTTTGTGTTCTTACTCTGCACTTATATCCCCTATACATCTCCTTTATTATGCCAATATGTTCTTTCTCAATCCCAAAATTTTCCATTTCCTGCCACAAACCTTGCCTATCCACTGAATCATACGCTTTCTCTATGTCTATAAATAGCATCACAATCTTCTTATTATATTCCCAGCTCTTTTCCATCAGTTGTCTTATGGAGAATATAAGATCTACTGTACTGCGGCCTGGTCGAAAACCATATTGTTCCTCACTTTGTTCAAGCTCGATTTTTGGGCTGATTCTGTTTAGTAATATTCTTTCGAAGATTTTCGCACAGTGGCTCATCAAGGTGATTCCCCTATAATTTTTACAATTCTTCTTACTTCCTTTTTTAAACAAGGGATTTATTTCTCCTTTCTTTCAGTCCTCTGGGATTACTTTGTTTTTCCAGATGCATTTCAGAACTCGGTAAAACCATTGTATTCCAATCGGTCCAGCTGCCCTAATCATGTCGACTGATAATTCATCAGGTCCGGGTGCCTTTCCACTGCTCATTCTCTGAATTGCATCTTCCATTTCCTTCCAGCTGATATTACCCTGGTTTGTCTCCCACTGGTTGTTTCCTTCTTCCTCTATTTCTCCCTCGTTGTTGTCTTCATCTTGTCCATTTAGAACTTTCCTGAAATATTCTTCCCATAACAGTTTTATTTCCTCAGGCTTTACTACAATTCTCCCGTCTTCTCCTTCCATTCTTTGTGGCATCTCATTCTTCTTCTTCTTATCTTCTTCATTCTTCTTCTTCTTCATCATCTCTCAATTTATTTACAAATCCTTCCCATGCATTTTCTTTTTCTTCTTCAATAACTTTTTTACACTTTCTCTTTTCATTATTATATGCATCTCTGTCCTCCTCTGTCTTGGTTCTCCACCATTTTCTCCAGGCTGTGTTCTTATTTTTGACAGCCTCAATCGTACGTGCATTCCACCATACCGTTTCATTATCTTTAATTTTCCCGGATGTCCTGCCACATACTTTCTCCGCTGTATTTACCAAAGCTCGTTTGAATTGCATCCACTCCTCCTCCACTTCTCCACTTCTCCATTCTCACTCCTGGGCATTTCTATTGTTATCAACCGTCTGTATTCTTCAGCTCTATCCCTGTCCTTCAACTTCCATTCCCTTATTCTACATTGTCTTTTCTGCTGTTTTGGTCTTTCCATTTCGTTGCATTTCCACTGTGCCACAAGCAATCTGTGGTCGCCATCCATGCTCACACTTGGTATCACTTTAACATTTGTTAAATTTCTCCCCCATTCCCGGTCCACTAGGAAATAGTCAACTACACTCTTATTTCTTCCATCCCAGCTATACCTAGTAGTTATCATATGGCTTTCTCTTTTCTTGTACCAAGTGTTTGCAACTCTCATGCCGTTCCTTTGGTATAAATCAAGAAGGTTTTCTCCTTCCTCATTCCGTGTACCATAACTGAAACATCCTATAACCTCTTCATAACCTGCCCTGCTACTACCCACATGCGCTTTGAAATCTCCCATCACTACTCCGACGTTGTGCAAATTACTTTCCAACTCTTCTTCAATCTCTCTTTTTCGTCGTCGGTACATCCTACTTGTGGAGCATAAACTTGTAGTATTTTCAGCCTTTTTGTTTTGAACTTGAAAGAGATAATTATTGCTCTATCCGATACATATTGCACATCCTCTAAATATACCAGCATACTCTTCTCGACCATTACTGCGACTCCATTCCTTCTGCCTCTTTCATTATCACTCCAGAATATTTTTCCGCCACCTCTCAAAGTTTTCTCACCTTGTCCTCTCCACTTTGTCTCGCTCAATCCCAAAACTGAAAGTCCTCTCTCTTTCATCATGTCCGTTAGCTCCTCCAGTTTACCTGTCAATGTTAGAATATTCAGTGTACCTACTCTCAAGTCGTTCAAAGTATTCCGTAATCCATTCTTTTGTTTGGCATTTCCAATATTTTTATCCGTTAATCCAGTCCGGTTCCGAGGCTTGTTATTTGTTCTGAAAGCGATTTGTATCTTCACTACGGACTTGCTAGGCCTGACGTAGCTGCTTTGGAGTACTTTTTCGTCTGGCCCCTGTTCATCGACCTGTCCGGCTTGGGAGGCCCTACCAGTAGTTAAACTACCGCCGGCATAGCTCTTTGGGTCATTGGGACACGCAAGCTCCACCACCAACTACAAGGTATTGTACTCCCTAGGTGGAGATCTTCTTTGTATGATGTGATTAAATCAGGTTTATCACAAATTTGAACTCAGTGAGGGAGATACCCAAAATGTTATTCTTGATTCATCTAGCAGAGCATTCTTAATTAATTAAATCGTGGAAAGATAAACAAAAACTTCGATGCTTATTCTTCGAATTCCAAAAACTAATCAATATACTATGTTTGTGTGTCACAGATCCAACCTCAGAAGATCTACCAACTGATCCCAAATTCTTTCCAGTGGAAAAACCATCCAAAATAATCACAGTCGACGATAGTGAGGTATATTTCCTCTGTTGCATCATATTTGATACAGTTCCTTATTTTAATAATTCAATTTGAGCTTGAACAACTTTTCCATGCAAGTGTTTTGCATGGAGGTTTTACAGTAATCTATCATACATTGTATATATATTATGGTGTTGGCATTGCAATGGTATGGTAGCCTGTATGTCATTGCATAATTGGGTATTATAATATACAGAGTGAGTCCCTTCACTCATATGTATGGGAACCCTTCAATAAATTGGACAATGTTGTGGATATAGCACTGTAACTTACAATTAGTTCTTGGTCAAATACTCTACCTTTTGAATTTCAATCAGCTGAATTTCAATCCCTCATAAGGGGGGTGACTTAGGGGTTGTAACTCGGATATTTTTAATGTAAACACCCATTGTGTTGTGCATCATTTCAAAGGCCTTTATAAAACAAGAAAGATGGCATCGATATAAATGTTCTATGATACTTTTATCAAAAATGGCGGCTGATTGAAGTTTTTGTTTTTAAAGAAATACCGGTAATTGATAAAGTTCAATCAGCCACCATTTTGGATAAAAGTATCATAGAACATTTATATTGATGTCATCTTTTATGTTTTAGAAAGGCCTTGAAATTTATGTATCACACAATGGGTGTTAGCATTTAAAATATTTTAGTTACAACCCCTCATTTCTTTAAAAACTGAAACTTCAATCAGCCGCCATTTTGGATACAAGTATCATAAAACATTTTTATTAATTTCATATTTATTGTTTTAAAATGATGTACCACACAATGGGTGCTTACATTTATTTGAAATAATGGAGTTTCAACCCCCTTATGTGGGGTTGAAATTCAGTTGTAAGTCAAAAGGTAGAATATTTGACCAATAAGTTATCCTGAAAGTTACAGTATTATATCTACAAGAGTCTCCAACTTATTGAAGGGTTCTCATACATATGAGTCACTCTGTATTATGGTGCCTAGCTCTGGTGTATCGTGGAAGCAGCATGAATGTATTATTATCGTTGTTTGTTGTTTCCAATTGATAAATCATTCATTAGTTCTACAGGGCTAACAACTGATAGTTTTACTTAATAGAAGCACTGGTAATGGTAATATCATCAAAGAAAACAGATTAATTAGTCTTCGGCAAAATTATCAATATGTTGCTTCCAGTAATTTTTTCGAATTAATTATTAATATAATGCTATTTGAAAAAATTAATCATTGTCAATTTAGGAATTGAATTAATGCCATTTTTTGTATTATATTATGTATATTTGTACTATATTATTTAGTAAGTAGTTCGAATGGTGCGTGTAGTTTTTCGGCTCCAAAGTTTCAAGTTTATTCAGATTTTTGGCGATTTTCAATTATTTATTTTTGATGTCTCTTATTCAATAATCATATCAACTACTTCTAAATTGAAATTTTTTTCTTGTATTTTGGTGTCAATAATTGTTCATTTCAAAATGTGACTCTCATAACTAATATTTTTGGATTGTGGTTGTTAAACATTTGAATAGGAACAGTTTTGGGCTTGCGCTTGCTGATTCTTTCCGCAAGTGATTGTACTTATTGTAATAAATGAATAAATATTTTTATGCTTAGGTGCCAGTTGAACCGTATGTGTCACCGAGTGAATTGCAACTGAGAGCTGAACGACATGCCGAGGAGGAGAGACAGCGCCTCCTCCTGTTGGCCGACAATTTCAGGGAGCTTGCGTTGATGGAAATGATGGATGGTGTTCTGGAAATTCGCTGGGAAGATGAACTCAAGAAGGAAGTCGATCTCCCCAAATGTATGGTAATTAGAGACATTGAACCCTACCAAAGGATCTTAACCCTTGTTTCCCCAAGTCAACTACTTATATTTTGGAAAATAACTACCTTCCTCATCATCTCCAATGAATTCAAGTCAATAGAATAAAACGTAAGCTTATGTACCTGATGCTCTATCTGTTTTACTTGAAACCATACAAATGGTACCCATACCTCTGATATATTTTGAAAACTGCACGAATGAACATTATCTGTTGTTTTCAATTTATAAATTATTCATTTATTTGTACCTACTGGACTACGTGATAGTTTTATTTAATAGATTAACTTACTGGTCATCAAAGAAAATAGAATGGTTAGGCTACATAAATAAATTAGGCTACTAGTAGGCTAATTCTATAATAATTCTATTTAATAAAAAAATTCAATCTCCGGCAAAATTACCAATAAAAGTATATTATTATTGGAAAAAGAAATTATTAAACTGGAAATACAAATTCAGAATTGACTACATTAAATTCAATGTAGCATTTCAATTAAATGATTAACATTTTAATACTTTTTTGAAACAAATAAATTTTGCAACCTTATAAATTCACATGTTTTATGAGTAAGTTAATTTATTCTTCTGGAATTTTATCGTAATAATTCATTGAATTACCAATTATTGTGATATTTTATTATAGAAAACCAAAGACCCGGAAGATTTTGATGAGAACGATTTGAAAACAGTTATGGAATATGAGAAGCAGTGTGAATTTTTGAATTCAGAGCGAGAACGCTATAGAAAAATGCTTGTACAGGAGTATAATAAATTGAAGGATCATATTGCTGTAAGTAAGCTGTATTGATTTGAATCTTTATAAGGCTTTCTGTTATTTCCTTATCAGTTTTCAAGTGTTAAATTTTCTTCAAACACTCATGTGCTTTCCAATGATCCATAATCTTACTGACTTTAATTATAAATATATCATAATTAGTTCTCTATCTTACTTGTTTAAGAGCTAGTAATTATTCCCAATCTAATTAATTTTTTTAATTCTAGTTTGGCAATTTGATATTATAATATTATTATTATTATTAAATAGGCCTATAGAAAAATCCATAATGGATGCAATGATAATATTATTTTATCTATGAGTCAAATGAAACATTCGTTTTTTCGATAACGGGGGTAACAACTTTAATGTTATTGAAAACATTATTAACAAATTTTAAACATAATTAACGCACCTTCATAAAAATTTCCACAGTTTGTTCATTTTAGTGACTTGTTCAAACATAATATCTTTTTTAGGACTCCATTCTTAAATTTGATCATTACTTACTCAGTATCCTCCATTTGAAAATTGCTGTTGACGCGGCAATAAATCATGAAATGCTGAAGATGACAAAATCCAGACTAAACTGCTACAGATTCACGCATTTTGATGAAAAAGAAATAGAGTTGGCGTAAGTTATTCGATTATTACTCTCAACTCCAGAAAGAATGGTCTTCTTATTAATTTTGTATTTAATCTATTCACTATCATTCCAGAAAGATTAGCACTCTCAAAAATTGAGATCCAATAATTTGATGAATAACAAGATATACGTTTGTCAATAAAGTATACATAATGTCAGTTTCTTTGAGAAAGATCACTATTAGAAATGGAAAAGATCATTTCAGAAGAAAACATGTAGCTATAATAGCTATAATCATCTTCATCTTAATAGAAATTATTGAATAGAGTTTTCGTCATTAGAAACATAATAAACTTCAATAGATTCACCCAAGGTATCTAGATACCTTGGACTCACCTTTTAGCCAAGCAAACAACATTATTAATCACATGTGTGTTGCAACTCCACTTGTCTCACTTAAAATATTATTGAATTTATTTACGCCTGTTTATTCATAATGAGTACTTAACGATTTTCAATGGCTTTTCTTAAACCACATTAAAATCTATTTTCTGGTTACCCCTCAACCCTACATACATACGTAAACTCTATTCCAATTCGATAATATTCTTAACTACTTTAAAACATTTTTCAGAGATTAAAGCCTCCATACTTGAAACATTTTTAGGTCTCCTCCTTTAAAACATTTTCCAGAGATTAAAGCCTCCATACTTCTTAGTAAACGTTATGTTATTCCATAGATGTAAAGGATACATACTGTGATGTATCTTTTATCCTTATAAATGTTGATAAATCTCATTTGTATAAGTAATAATATATTTTAATTCTATTTATTTACTTTCCAATATTAATAAACCATAATACATATTGCAAGCATACTGAAAAGTATTCATTAGCAGTACGAATGATTACTCAAGATAATTGTTTACTTCTGTATGGATAATGTACTTAAAACCATACAAAATCGCTAGGATGTTGCCAAAAAAGGATCTTTTGCCGAATTGACAAAATAATATCATGTAAATCAAAATTTTTATTTTTTCAATGTTAGTTCTCGATCTTATTTCCAAAGCCCAGTTCACACAGAAATGGCGCATGGCACGGACGTGGCGCTTACTTTTGTTACTTCCACGCCACTCCTCTAAAAAATGGTCTAATGCAAACATTAACACATGCAGAAATTGCCTCGCCACTTCTGTTTGCATTAGACAATATTCTCTTAAAGGAGTGAAAATGTCAGTACCACGCCAGCGCCACATCCGTGCCATAAGCCACTTCTGTGTGGATTGGGTCTAAATAATCTGATACATGTCAAGTAATGTCAAATAATCTTCAATCTATAGTATTGTAAAGAAAAAATTGGCCTATACAAGTACGGGATAGAAAATACACGAATGACGCTTCGCATCACGTCTGAACCACTGAACTATTATCAACTTGAAATATTGCTTATAGATTCTTAATTAACCAAGGAGGTCTATTTTTAGTTCTTCAAGACCTCAGTACGTCAAGTTATTAGTTTGTCTAGCTAACAATCCGTCATATTTTCAGTACGTCAAGTTTTTAGTTTGTCATCTATCTATCTATCTGTATGTCTAATAACTTCTAATATCGGGGCACCGAGCTTCGCTTGTTATTTTTATTTATTTAAAAAGAATAGAATAGAATTTTATTAGTCATAAAATATTCACATGAATACATGGACTTCTTAAATTTTTTAACACCAAGTAAGTCAAAACAAACACAAAAACACTAAGATCAGTCAGTATCAGTACAATATAATAAAATGACATGAATCACATAAAACGATCCCAATCTATTCTAAGATAGTCATGTACATTGTACAAACATTCATCAATTAACACTGCTTTCAATATTTTTTTTTAAATTGTGTGCATGTGAGTACTTTCAAGTGGTCAGGTGTGGAGTTATTGACCGAGTGAAGTGAGGTCTAAGATTCAAGTCGCCGGTTTGGCATTTATATGTTCCGAATTTACGGCGAAACGCGGTAATAGATTTTCATGAAATTTGACAGGTATGTTCCTTTTTTAATTGCGCGTCGACGTATTTACAAGGTTTTTGGAAATTTTGCATTTCAAGGATAATATAAAAGGATAAAGGAGCCTCCTTATACGCCAATATTAGAATAAAAATTAGACTATAGAATTATTATTCATCATAAATCAGCTGACAAGTGATTATACAGATGTGTGGAGAAGCCAGTGTATTGCTGTATGTCCATAAGGTCTGTAGTTTCAATCAGGTACTTGTGGATGAGAATACTGCGTGAGGTCTACTGTTCACAGAACTACTAGTATAATTTGATAGATGTGAAGTGCCAGTTTCTTTGTGATTTAGTATGACTGTACAACGGAATTCTCTAACAGTAAACAGAACACATCTCTAAAATGATCGTGTTTATATTTCACAGCTGGCTATACGTCATCTTATGAATTTCAGGGATGCGATATTTTGATTACTTTTTTAATACTCACTTTTACTCACTTTTACTCACTTTTTTACTATCCACAGCTGTTTCAGCCAAGGATGAATGATCCTTTTAATGTCGTTCAGCGAGTTTTCCCAAGGATGAGACCTAGTGCATTTCGTGAAAATCGTTAGAGCCGTTTTCGAGATCCGTTGAACATAAAATATATACCCATATAACCACATAACCATATAAATAAATATATAAATATGTACAGAAATTGCTTGCTTAATATAATAGGATAAAGAAAATAATTATTGGCTTTGCATGTTGATGTTGACAGGAGATACGTGCGTGAGGTCGAGCGCGAATCAGCTGAACAGCTGCGTCAGCTGGAGTTGCTTAGAGAGAGCGAGGCAGCGGTGCAAGCTGCGCATGAGCAGACCGTGGCACGTGACAAGCAAATGGAGCGGCGGTTTAAATCGGAGCTTATTAACTACAATCTCACCCCCATTGTGCTTGACCATCTCACCAAGCAGTTCAAGTCAGTATCTACAGCAAAAAATATCATTTTATTGAAATTAGTTACCACAGGAAAAAGTGCTATCGGAAACCATTTTGAAATACGAATTAAAAATAGGAGAATATGAATTGGAATAGCAAACACATTTTTATTAAAATAAAAATAGAAATAATGTGAATAGAATAGACTAAATTAATAGAACTAGAAAAGAAACATTTCCTCAAATAAAATGCTTAAGATTGTTTGACAAAAGTTCTCTCAAGAAGAGGTTATTATTATTATAATTACAGACTAAGAAATCATTAGTCATTCAGCAATCAAAACAACTAGGATTTAGTATATTGGGTATTGTATTGGAAATTAGTATTAATAGGTAACTTATTGAATGCATCATCTTCAAAGGTGTTATTCAAGAGTGGAAATAATTTTATTTTACATATAGTACAGATGTTCCGGAAGATACATCACTCATCCAACTTCACTTACTTTTACTCCCGAGGCCATGTTTATCTAAGTCATTTCGCCGCACCAACAAAAAGCCTCTAAGTGGATCTATTCTGAGTGGAAATAATTTTATTTTACTTATAGTACAGATGTTCCGGAAGATACATCACTCATCCAACTTCACTTACTTTTACTCCCGAGGCCATGTTTATCTAAGTCATTTCGCCGCACCAACCAAAAGCCTCTAAGTGGATTTATTCTGAGCATCTCCTTCTACCTCCAAGCCTCCCCATATTGTACTTGACTTTTGTCACCATCTCTGTCTAGGTCTTTCACGAGGTCACCTTCATGGGGGTTTTGGTAACTTTCTAATCTAACTTTTCCATTTTTATTTCTTCTTCCTCAATGATGATGCTTGTGATTCAACAGATAACGTTTTTAGAATGACTACTCCAACTCAGGGTGTGAGATTATTAGCAACTTTTGTGGTGCAACTTTTTCGGTGAGGAATAGAAAACAAGTGTTTCCTATCTAACGGGCAAGTTGCGAATGTTCTATTTTGTTGGGTGAGTGCAGTTCTACCCTCAGTAGGCAGAAACACATCTGAATAAAGTTTTGGCCCCTGTAACAATGGCAAGGCAAATCTTCTACAACACAAATTTTTAGAACATTAAATTTTGGTTAAAATTAACACTTTGCACAGAGATGTTGCGGAATTTCTCCATATTAAGGTGAAATAAGAAGATGTTGTCAATTCCACAAAGTTTTTATTTGAGTCCAAACTAGTTTCGATGCACTTGGCATCATCATCAGTGGTAGACTGAGGAAACTGGAAATTTTATAGGGGAAGGGAACTCAGTTCAGGTGTGACAACACAAAATGTGATTCAAATATTAAAACCAAAATGATTTATAAGCTAAATAGACTACTGTAGTATATGTTCTAACATAAATTATGGAATCAGATTTAAGAATATGGAATATAGTAAATATTAAATACAAAAAAAAACTTGACCTAGCTGATTTGATATGTAGGCTATGTGACCAGAATCCTTATTACCTAAATATGACTCTTTTATTTAGAGCTATTATCTATAGCCAACCACAATAATCTTGGTGAAATATAATTATTATGAAACATCTTTTTATTTCACCTTAAATTTTGGTTATTTGAATTTTTTCTTCTTTGACGAAATTCAAGCTTCATATTGTATTTTATGTTGACATGCCAATCTACTATCAACTGCAACGGACAAAGGAGTTGTCTTTGTTTAAAAGGAATGGTTGGCCCTAAGTTACAGCTATTCTTTGAAAAACGCTGAACCGTGAGTTGCTGTATTGGCGTGCGTGGCGAGCATGACAGTGCTCTCCAGTAGAGCTGCCACCACCAGGTTTTTAGGGTCCTGGGCCCTGCTACTTTTATAGGATGATATTATTAAATAAATACGCAAATTCACCAAAACAATCTCACTCTATTGAAAAAATCCCATAACAAACATCTATACTCTCTCTCTCTCTCTAAACAT
Organism: Nilaparvata lugens; assembly: GCF_014356525.2. Taxonomy (NCBI): domain Eukaryota; kingdom Metazoa; phylum Arthropoda; class Insecta; order Hemiptera; family Delphacidae; genus Nilaparvata; species Nilaparvata lugens. The sequence continues at coordinate 23,736,415 of NC_052507.1, forward strand.
AATCACTCCTCAATCACATTACTAAAAACTACATCTCACTATCTCACGCACAACCTTCCTCTAGCGCGTCTCGGAACGTTCTCCCTCTAGTTTCGCCTCTACGCGGTCATCACTCTCTCAGCTCACCAGTTCAAAAGTCCAATTTGGTGGCCTGAGTGATGACTCCGCTATTCTAATAATTAATATCCTATGAGAGCGGGGTGTTTGAATTGTTACATCACCCCTCCGCATGAAAAAGATGTGGCATATACAATTACTGGCACATCTTTTAACCAAGTTGAAATCAAATAAAATTTAAATCTTGACAATATCGTTAAATATAGTTAGTACATTTTCATATTCATTACATTTTAAAAATTTATATAATAAAATTCAAGGAGAGAGAGTATCATACTTATACATTTGAATGATGAATCTAGTCTAATTTTACAAACAATAAATTATTGGCACAGAGCAAAGCAGAGTCCATCTTAACACATTAGGCTACCATAAAGTTCTCCCACATGAAGTTTTAACTTGCCAATCACTATAGTCCCCACCACACATTGGTCACTTTTGAACACCCAGCTATTTTGATACTGTTGAGTTGACTCTTAGGCAGTGTCGTTGCCGAGTGTTGTCTCCTGCATTATCTTCTCGAGGTGACCGCCTCCTTCAACTCGGATGGTGGTGTGCCTGTGGCTCTGTTGCTCTGGCCTCTCTGTCCGTTCGCAAAAGGCACTCCTGCGAGACAACACAAAAACTACGACCAGTATCAAGCTTATACTTATTATACATATTATTAAATACAGCAATAAATTGTCAATTTTCTATTACACTAAACATAAATTATTCTCATGTTTCAATATATTAGATTTTCCTAAGTCAATGCTGATGACTTTATTGAATAAAGTAGGCTTCTTCATACTTATAATATCTTACTTTCAAAACTATTTTCATCTCCTAAATTAATTTTAATATATAATAATAGCATAAGGTATAAATATACTACAAGTTTTCATAGTTCCTTTGGTGTGAATTAAAGCAAGACATGAAAATTCTTCAATAATAGAATATTATGCATTTCGTTTTCATTCACAAAATTAGTGAATCAACATTTCATTGGTTTCCCCATGGGCATGTTTAGTTTCTTATTATTAGTTTCAATCACACAAATCATTCTTCCACAATCATCAACATTCACTGGCCATCACTTTCACACTCCATACTTACTCAACATACTAATCATTCACACCTTGTTTTAGTTCTTTATTTTTGTTCCTGTCTCAAGTAAACTTGCTTTAATTCTTTCTCACCAACATTTAAAGTTATCATCTTGAAGTAATACAAAATAAATATTCATAATAAAAATAAACTTCGACATATATAAACTTCCTACTGAATATTATAATTGAATAAATAAATGAATAATCTATCGTATGGGGTCATTCTTTTACATTTAATATACAATATATATTTATATCTCAATAATCATGGACATAATCAATACACTACATAATCGTTATATCTTCTTGGTTTTTTCCTTTTTCTCTTGTGTTTCGAGTTTGCATCGTTATCTGATTCATTTTCATCATATGCTTCCTCTTCTCTTACTTCGTCATTGTTATCGTCGTCGTCTTCATCTTGCTCTTCTTCGTTTTCCTCATTGACTTCTATTTGTTCTTCATCTTCCTCCTCTTCTTCTTCTGGATCGTTTCCTTCTCGAACTTCATTTGCAGCTTGCTCATAGTACAACGCTGGTTTTATTCTGTTTACATGTACAACTACGTTCTTTCCTCTTACTCTCAATACTACATTTAGTTTCGATTTAATTTCTACAATTCGATACGGTCCTCTCCATAGCTTTGACAATTTCTTCACTCTCTTTCTTTTAATTTGTGGTACATAAAGATAAACTTTTTGTCCTACACGATATTCACTTGTTTTAGACTTTTTGTCGTACTGCTTCTTCTGCGTTTTCCTTGCCTTCTCTTGGCACTCAACTGACATTTCTTTTATAGTTTGTAGTCTACTTCTAAGATCTTCTATATAATTCGAATAAATCTCTGTATCTTCAGTTAATGTGAGATCAGCTTCAAGCGGTGTTCTCATTTTCTTTCCGAATACCATCTCATAAGGTGTGTATCCAATTGATTCGTGCTCTTGCGAATTGTATATGCCATATTCACCATGGGAAGCAACTCATCCCAGTCATCTTGATTTTTGTTGACATAATGACTCAACATTTTTGGTATAGTTCTGTGAACTCTTTCCGTTCTACCATTACTCATTGGGTGATAAGCTGTTGTTTGTAGTTTTCTTATTCCTAGAAGTTTGCACATCGATTTCATCAGATCAGACGTAAAATTAGTTCCTTGATCAGTAATTAATTCCATTGGTACGCCGATTCTTGTTATCACTCTCTGTATTAGTGCTTGTGCAATAGTCTCAGCAGTTTGATCCGGTAGGGCGATAAAATCCCCATATCTAGTAAAATGATCAATTACTGTTAGGATGTATCTGTTTCTTGACTTTGATAACGGAAGTGGACCTAGAATATCACATGACAGTCTGTATCCAAACTCGGTCACTTCTTTAAATTCTCCTAAGGGTGCTTTCGATTTTCCGTAATCTGTTCTTTTACTACATTCTTCACACGCTCTTATAAAATTAGTTACATCATTCTTCATTTTAGGCCAATAAAACTTTTCTTGAATTCTTACAATTGTTTTCTTAATGCCCCCATGACCGGCAGAAGGAAGATCATGGTGGAGACGAATAACTTTTTCTCGAAGGCTTCTTGGTATAACAATGAACTTCTTATCATGTTTCTTGAAGTGAATGATCCCTTCTGGACTCAATTTGAAACTAGGATACTCTCGAAGGCGCTGACACTCTTCGTCTGCTCTCTGCTTCTCTCTTATGATTTCCAAGTCTAACAGTGGAAGATTCTCAACTGTATTCTTGTATATAACTCTGCTTAAGCAGTCTGCATTTGAGTGTTTAACACCAGGCTTGTGAATTACTTTATAATCGTACTCAGCTAACTTCAAAGCCCATCTGGTTAGTCTACTTGATGGATCTTTCAGTGATAAAAGCCACTTGATAGCTCTATGATCAGTATATAAAGTGAATGATCGACCATAGAGGTAACATCTAAAATATTTAACAGCCCACACAACTGCTAATAGCTCTCGCTCTGTTACACTGTAATTTTGTTCAGCTGAATTGAGTTGTCTAGATGCATATGCAATAACATGTTCAACTCCATTGATTTCCTGAGCTAAAATTGATCCAATTGCGAAATTACTGGCGTCTGTGCTAAGAATAAATGCTTTTGAGAAATGTGGATAAATAAGTAGCGGCTCTGTGATTAGTTTTTCTTTCAACTTTTGAAAAGCGGTTTCACATTCTTCATTCCAGTCAAAATGTTGATTCTTTTTAGTTAATTTTGTAAGCGGTTTGGCGATTTCGGCGAATTTTGGAACATGTCTTCTGTAATAACTGCATAAACCTACAAAACCACGGATTTCTTTTTCATTTTTAGGTCAAGGAAACTCTTTGATTGCTTCAATTTTCTTAGGACATGGCTTGATTCCATCCCTGTTGACTATGTGACCTAGAAAACTTATTTCTGGCTTAGCAATTTGACATTTTTTCAATTCTTTATTGTTTTTCCCCAATTTGATTTGTACTATTCTCTCCGACCTAGCAGGTATTGTGAGATTGGTTCTACAATACGCATTAACATGAACTGTCGATTCTGAGGGTGATTTTGAAGTTATCGGTTTTGATTGGATATAATTTTCTTCTATCTTTGAATTTGTAAAATCTGTCTGAGTACTTCCTTCACTTTTCATACTTATAGTTTTTGATTGAGTATTTTCTTCTTCAACCTTCATATAGCCACTCTTTTTGTAATCTTCATTGGAACTGTTTATTTCATAAAGTCGCGCAACTTGCCTTCCCTCCATAAATAATATACTACGATCAAGGTCTATGACTGACTTTTTAATTTTGAGAACATCATATCCCAGTATTGCAATATAGGTGTCTGGTAAGTCAACTACTATTAAGTCGCATTTTACCTCCATCCCATTCAGTTTTATAACTTGCCTCACTGTCCCATGCACTCGCATAAGGGCTCCAGCGATGCCTCTAATTAGGATGTTGCTTGGAGTGATTGTGCCAGTTACGATTTGTCTTGTGATAAGGGATACTTGTGCTCCCGTATCAACTACAATCTTTCCTTCCACTCCTCCAATACTACCATCCACAACTAGTTCTTCGGCACTATTTTGGCATAATGTAGTTACAATTTTGGGCTTACTTCGTCTCGCCTGTCCAGACCTATTACAAAAGTGATCTGAATTTACTAATGTTTGGGGTTCCCAACGGCGGTCTTGAGCTCCCCGTTGTCGTTTAACAACTTCTCTTGATCTTTTCGGTTGTCATTTATCTTTTTACCACTTCCCCAACAATTGTGTGCAAGATGTCCTCGCTTGTTGCAATTGTTACAAATTTTATCTGCGGAATATTGTTTCATTCTACATTCAGTTTCTAGATGACCCTTTTTCTTACAAAAGTTACAAACTCTAATGCCCACTTGTTGGGTGTCAGTGTGTACAACTCTCTTCCTACAATGTCTAGCGATGTGTCCAATCTTCCCACAGTTATAACAATTTTTTTGAGTTATTGTGCTAAATACTTTTCTAGATGGCTCCTGTTCATTTTGGAAGGGTTTTCTATCTAGGTTGGAAATCGCTATGGCTGTTGTTACTGCTTCTTTAAAGGATGTTGGGAATTTGATTCGAGTTTGTTTCCCTATTTCGCCAAGTAATCCTCTTAGGAATGACTCCATGGCTCTCCTATCAGCTTCTTCCCTTAGTATTTTATTAGCTTCATCACTTGCTGTTACTCTAATCGTCTTCCTACTAATGTTCATGACTCGGTCTGCATATTTTTCAATTGACTCTCCTTTATTTTGTTGGATTGATGCCAATTGCTCATAGTAATAGCGACTTGGTAGGCTATCACCAAAACGCTCAACCAAAGCTGCTCTAATTTCAGCTGCATATTTTGCATTCCTACACCTATCATCTGACTTGAAAAACAATAATGCACTTCCGGTAAGTTTTAATCTGATAATTTGTGTCTTTTGAAATTCTGACCAGCCACACAAGTGAGAGATTCCATCAACAGTGTCAAGAAAAGAATGGATTTGATCTGACTGCTCTCCATCGAATGTTGGAATACTGCTAACTAGATCGAAATTTGGTTTGACATTTTGCTCAGGGGGTGTAACAAGTTCTACATCTACTAAATTTGTATCTGTTCTATTTAGGTCTCTGTTAACAGTTTCGTTTAGTGTGATACTAAGTTGATTTAATCTAGCTGATAGCGCTTCAAAAGCAGCTTGAACTTCTACTTCCTGCCCTTCAAAATTAACTCTCTCAGCCATTTTAAATTTTTATAATTAACCTTTCATTTGCATAAATAAATAACTCTCATAAAACAATAAATTTAATCTATCAGCTTTGTGTGACCTAGATAATTTCCTGAAATCTTTTCATCTTAAATTATTTTATAATAAACAATATTGATATCTGACCTGATCGATTCAGCATAAATGAACATTAATAATTTGATATGAGCTCTAAATAAACGAATGTAGACCTATCATAAAATGAGTTCATTGGGAAGTCTATCTCCAACATAACAATTCTATAATATTTCTAATATTCTAATAATATTTTCAATATAGAAAGAGCTGTATAAATTGCTCACCAAATTTAATTGATGTCTTCATCTCTATCGTAGAATGCCGCAAACGTTGCCCCAGTAGTAGATCCATGTTATTACAGTTGTCATCCGCCGAACAGCTGGTAGAATGAAAGCGACAGTCTCTATGGAGTCGTGTAGCCTGAAGAGCGATGAACCTGGTGACGTATTCGCCAACACCCAAAAGTTGGAGGAAGCCCACGTCACACCTCTGCCAATCCCCACCTCAACGTTTCGCTGGTTCGCTGCCCGCGTTCTGCTGACTCAGGACACTTCCACTTTCCAGAGTTCAACAATTGCGCTCGGTTTCATATTTCATCCGAATAATTTTCGAACTCACTGTTCAACAGTCTTTAAAATTGAATTTAATAATTTTTTTAGCTGCATCATTTTTGAGACGTCAACGTTATTTAGAAAATATTACTGCACGGATTTGATTTATTGAACTATGAATTGAAGAAATTTCACCTTTTGTCCGAATTCATGTAGAAATAAATTTATACTGATCATTATTTGGTAGTTAATAAAGTTCTCTTCATCTTCACAAACTAACGAAATACATAATACACATAATCAAGAGTTCAACACAATCACGTACACACATTCAAAAACGAATTAAAATTTAGTAACACTTAACAATAAACTTTGAAACTATCACGGCACCAATTATATTATCTTTCGGAGACAATTTATACTGTTCTTTCACGGTTGAAATACTTTTAAAAAGTTTTCAGAGTTCGGATCCCACCGCCAAGTCACCACTTGTGGCGTGCGTGGCGAGCATGACAGTACTCTCCAGTAGAGCTGCCACCACCAGGTTTTTAGGGTCCTGGGCCCTGCTACTTTTATAGGATAATATTATTAAATAAATACGCAAATTCACCAAAACAATCTCACTCTATTGAAAAAATCCCATAACAAACATCTATACTCTCTCTCTCTCTCTAAACATAATCACTCCTCAATCACATTACTAAAAACTACATCTCACTATCTCACGCACAACCTTCCTCTAGCGCGTCTCGGAACGTTCTCCCTCTAGTTTCGCCTCTACGCGGTCATCACTCTCTCAGCTCACCAGTTCAAAAGTCCAATTTGGTGGCCTGAGTGATGACTCCGCTATTCTAATAATTAATATCCTATGAGAGCGGGGTGTTTGAATTGTTACATGTAGTAAGCTAGGGTGTCAATTTTTCATAGGTTTCTATTTGCTGTTCTTCAACTTAGTTGTTGTATGAGCTCGCACCCTCAAATTCAGCTGAGGTTACATTTGTACAAAATAATCTGTGAGATTATCTACCAACTTGCAAACACTTGTTATATTCATAGAAAAAGCAACTCCATCAGTGCAATCATAAAATGAATAATTTGTTTAACTGTCAATAGAAGAATGTGGAATTTCACTAAATTATTCATTGCAATTTACAGACGTCGCCCAAATAATCTGTGAAATTATCTATCAACTAGCAAACACTTGTTATTTTCATAGAAAAAGTAACTCCATCAGTTAAATCAATTGAATCATAAAATGAATAATTCGTTAACAGTCAATAGAAGAATGTGGAATTTCACTTAATCATTAATTGCAATTTACAGACGTCGCCCAAAAGTGATGCAAGTGTCAGCCGCATCTCCGCAGCTGCTGTATGATGTGGCGAAATGCGTGCGAAACCCAGAGCTGCAGTACCAGGTCTACTTGCCATCAGAATATCACGATTTCCTCAAGTCACTGGACAACTATGATTCCTTCTCCAATGCACCCGCCAACTTTGACGAGAATGTTTGGAAGGTATTTGTGCAAGTCAGAAGAAACAAAGTCGAGAATGAATTTAAGGTGAGAAGCTTCAGTAATACAGTCGACTCTTGATAATACAAACATTCGATAATACGAAACTCTTGATAAAACGACCTAAATCCCTGGTCCCTTGAAAAACTCTTTATAATTCGAACAAATCAATGCATTTAGGCACACTCGATAATACAAAATAAAATACGGAGCCTGATACGACTGCAACACGCGATAGTTCGAATTTCTTTACAAAAACTCTCGATAATACGAACTTCTACTGAACATGAGCATTATCAAACCTGCATGAAATTCAAACATGTTCATTCAGTTCACTTTGTCTTTACAGTAGTGGTTGTCTTCTCATTCAAGCAAGTAGGTCTATGTCTCCTAAAAAGTATAAGTGCTTAACATTTTCAGAAATACAAAAAGTTTCAGCAGTTGAAAAAGGAGATAGGAAGATTGATGTAGTCTACAGATGTGAAAATTACATACTTCTTCATCAAAAAATAATAAATCTTGTTTTGACTGAATGTACAATGATATTATTTTTCCTTGAAAAATTACAGACTTTTTCATCAAAAAATAATAATCTAGTTTCGATTGATTTCACAATACTGTAATTGTAACATTCAATAAACTACAGTATCAAACAATTTATGAACTACAGTATCAAACAATTTTGCTCTCTATATGCCTGGAGTTATTTTTCCTCTCACATCCAATTTTCGATAATAAGAACTCTCGATAATTCGAACGTTTCTCTGGTCTCTCCATCGAGAGTCGACTGTATATTTTTAATTTTAGTTTGATTTATCATAATAATATAATGTTGTTGATACTTATAGTATGAGCGAAATGGCGATTAAATAAACTTTATAAAAACCAATTTATTTTTCAAAAACCTCCAAGTTTGAATACTCTAGGTTGTCTGTTAACTCTATAATTTCCATGTAGGTGAAAGCCAGTGCTCTGGAAGTGGCAGATTCAGAGAAAATGGTAGCAAGAGCCATAAGTGCAATGCAGTCACTCAATGAAGAAGCGGCTCATAGTAAACTACGATCTCTCAGAGAGGAAAGAACCAAATTCAATCAGAACTTCCAGGTTGGTTGCAGTCATTTCATATTTCTGTCCAAATATATGTAAATATATTCATTCAAATATATTCGATTTTTTCAACACTTTATGAACTTAATGGTAAGGTATTAATCAAAACCTCCAATTCTATTAAATACTTTGAACTTACCATCAAACTTGAAAATCACAACTCAATCCAAATACTAAATGATAAGGCCTAATACGACTTTGTTGTTACAGAATTAATGCTGAAAGTGAATATTATTTATATATTCATAACTTTATAAGAATTTCATTATAAAGAATATCATTTGTTGTTGATTTTCAATAAAAAATATTACGAGACGAGTGGTAGAGAGGACTTGAAAGTCCTACGGTACTCCGCCAAATAAAGATTTTTACATTTTTAGTCACTTTAATTTGAAAGAAAAAACTTTTTTCAGTACTTCACAGCATATTTTATCATTGCAGGTTCAACTAGTATTGAAACAAGGCCAAGTTGAGCTTCAAACCTCGGGACAGATATCGGATTTTGATGATTGCGTATTGGTTGATAAAAGTCTAGTTGAAGATATCAATAATCTTGTCAAAGTAAGTTTTTGAACGTGATTATCATAATGAACTTAGCTCATTCAAGAGTGAAACCAATTCGAATCACTAAATTCTGTTGGGATTATGAATTTGAATAAACATGTTCATTATAACAGTAATTTTGTCAAAATCTTCAAATGTACAACCAAATGACTTTGGTAAATACATTTTATTAACCAATTTATTGGTTGAACGATGGAAAAAATAGAAAATAATAAACGAATTTTAAAGTGTGCAATATTAAGTCTTTTGAAGAATATGGATTCTCTTATGCTTCTACAAGATTTAAGACATTTATTTACATTGGTATAACATCGAAAAGAATTATTGGTTTTTTCTGCATGGAAAGAGTTATTTAGTTAACTGTACCGAACGTTGTCCTAGTTGCAATACAAGCGCAATAGAATATCTTGAAAATATTTTGTTATCTTGCTCGGTTTATGAGAGTTCTAGACGTCGACTCATTATTATATATATACAAAATGTAGTTCAGAATCAAGATAAAATAATGATATTGTTGTCAAATTTCTCAGCAGAAGAGATTCATAATGTTCATATTTATGTGAAAAATGTTCTATTTATCAGATCCATGATAATGGACTTATAACTCGTATCAAGATCAAATACAGATAATTTTTTTAAATATAATCTTGAATATAGATACGATAATAGTGAAAATCTCCAATGAAATTGGTATGTTTTGTCTGAATGAGTTCTCTGCCACTATATTTTATAATTAGAAATTAATATATTTTTTATGAACGTGTGCGTTGTAGAGTTTGGTTGCTGGTCAGAATAAATCATCATTAGCCGAAGTTTAATTTTTCTAGTCATGCATAATATTCTCCTAGTCATTCCTTACTGATTTTTTGATTAATTATTTACTATATTGTTTCTGTTAATTATTGTTATTAAGTTACCTACATTGTATCTTGTTGAGTGATATTGTTATATATAAAGATTATATTATTTGAATGTTATATTGTTTCCAAATGCTGATACCTGGGTAGTAACTCTATTGTATGAAATATGTTCGATAACAAATAATTTTTTCTTGAGTTTGAGTTATTTACATTGGTATAAAAATGTCAATATTGAAAATGCAATTTCTCTGCAATTAACATTACATTTTCTCCAATGAGATAATAAGTTATGACTATAGCATGGTCAATTTCTGATTGTACAACTACTGGAAAAAAATTATTGATGCTGACGTACTACCAAATTTGTACAAAAGGTTTGATAGTATTTCACCTATCACCCAAGGAAAGTCATCGGTTCCAATTATGCTAACATCTTGATAAATCATGTTTGGATTTAATGCCTATAAATAAGAAGTCCAGTTCAGAGCAAATCAAATTATAATTTTCAAATGATTCGAAAAATTACAGTTTAAACCAGAATAAATAATCATACATGGACTGAACATAGATTGAACATGATTCAGGTTACGAATATGTTTGACACGTTCATCAAAAATAGATTCAAAAGCTTTTTCAGAACTCAGAAATTATTGTTTCAAATCTAGATCAAAATATAAAACTTACGAGTACTTATCTTTTATTTACAGGTTTTAAGGCAGGCTTATGGCTTTCAAAATTAAACGAAATATTTACCACAAATTGAAAAGAAAAATTTGAAATCTACACTTCACATATGTTCAATAACATCAATAAATTTCATAAATACATTCAGATCTCAAACAAAACATCTTAAATTTCAATTATTTAGAAAATTCTCAACAGGTCATAAACACCTCCACCATTAGCCATCCTTTCAACAATTTTGAGCTAGACGCCTGACAGAAACACCTTAAGTAAACGCCTAAAGCTCCAAAGCGATACATAGACACGTCATCAATTGCCAACTAATAAAGAATACAAGTTTACAAATATTATAACTATTATTTTCAATAAAAATTTATTTTAAAACTGTTTTGAAATTTTTATTCAACCTTTACGTTGTTTTGAATTATGTGTTTATTCAGAAAAATAACTTTATCACAGTGAGTTATTCAACACCAGTGCATCTGATAAATTCCCGGTAAAATGTTAAGTCTGCATATCGATTACACCAATATTTTCTATCAAGTTTTATTGATATTTTGAATATTGAATTGAAGATTTGATTTTAATCGAGAAAAATGTAATATTACAATGCTAATAAGTTAATCAATATTCTATTGCTTGAAGAGTTGGTCTTTCGTGTTGAATGCATTGATTGTGTTTTCATTCTATTGATAATGTTATTCCATCAATGATAATTTTGTATAAACTGTGCAACTAGTTCTAGCTTTTTGGTTGGTCTCTAAAATTTCGATACTTGTTCCAGCAAGCTGGTGCATCAAAGTTGAAAGTAATGCTGGAGGCTGCCAATTTTCACAGAGGAATAATTTTCAAGGAATGGGAACATAAAATGCTGAGGATGAGAATAGAAGATCTCAAACACGAATTACAACAGATTGATGGTGTCAGGGTAACTACTTTGTCCAATGATCTTACAGTGGTATATTCTATTAATTTGATAAGATGTAATCAAGTTGAGTTTTCAGTGAACATTCGTCATCCATTTCTTTGTTCATGAAAGCGCCGAAAGCCGTGACTTTCTATTCCTTTTGTATCTTTACTCTCCAGTATATTTTGGAAATTTATTGTTTCAAATGAATTGTAATGACTTATATTGAACTGTGAATTATTGTTGATTTTTATGTGTGATAAGTTTCATGACTAGTTCCAGATTCAAATTCTAATTTTATTTTATAAAAAAAATCCCAAAAATAAGTACAAAATACAAAAAAAAACAAAATTTAAACAAGGTACAAATATTAAATACATAGTATAAGGCTTCGTGTTTTATTATTTAATAAATTTTCATCAATATAATAAATTCTCATTTCAATGTTGAATGTTGGCTTATTACTAAAATTTCAATAAAAAAGAATTATTCTTACTTCATTACTTCATTACTGTTCATTCTGTGAATAGTATAGACCTCACTTATAAACCAAAGCCTTCTCTCTCATACTGTCCATCAGAATAAATTCTCTCCTGTCCCGTTGTGCCGGCAAGATATCGGTGTGAAAACGGCCAATGGCTGATTGGGTTATCATATCTACAGTAATAATCATCTGTAGTGAAGAAACTAAAAAAATCTAAGCTAATTTCCTACAAGATATACTGGCAACTGCTCAGCCTCAGTTGAAAGCAGAGAAAGATCGAAAGAAAATACTATGTTACTTTAAATTATTAATAAGGATGTGAGAAAGGAAGAGGAAAAAGAGACTGAGGTAGATGATGAGGAGCAGGAGGATAATGAGAAAGAGGAGGAGGAGGATGAGGAGTTGCATGCGTCATTGCAGTGCAATAATTCACTCCACAGCTGATGATTTACTATAAATAATTTTATTCTATAGTATGATTTCCACTGTAATATTAGCGTATGAAGGAAACTCCTTTTCCTTTTATATTATTCTTGAAATGCAATAATTCAAAAAAACCTCATATTATATACATCGACGCGCAATCCAAAAAGGAACATTCCTTCCAAAATTAATGAAAATCCATTGACGCGTTTCGCCGTAAATGCGAAACATACATACATAAATAAAATCGTACATAAGAAAAATGCAAAACCGACGACTTAAATCTTGTACCTCACTTCGCTCGGTCAATAACTGAATAAGTGTGATAGAGCATGTTGTCAATACTGATAATAGTATTTTTATGGGACATGCAAAAGGAGTAAACTCCCAAGTTTCTAATAGTGCAGTTGCCAATAATGGTCTCAAGACTCTTGCAAAACCATTTTGAAGCAGTAATTTGAAAAATGAACATTGAAAATAATTCTACATTCCAGGTGACAAGATATGTGAAAAAGTATCTGAAAAAAGTAGAAAGATTTGGTGAACCAACCTTGGAAGATTTAATCGCAGTCAACAAAGATGTTCCGGCTTTAAAAATGGTATACATCACTACATTCAATTCTGGTACTTTTCTCAATGACTTGATATCATGACAAGTTTTCGTGAATTTTGTGTTCACTAGTTCAATAGAATTGAATTCAGTATTGAGAATTGATTAATTTAAATAGCATTGAAGTATTGAACTGAAAAACTGAATTCTAGTCTTGCTTGTGTGAATCCATTAAAATATAGAATCCATGAAATTTCTCTTTTTAAATACTGTTCGCTTCTATCAAGCACAAAATAAGTAGTACTCACAAACCTCATTCATTGTACTAAGACTCAATTGTTTTATCGTATCCCTTATAGTTCAAATCTTCTTTTTCCACCCTCAAGAATGTTTTTAATGTCTAATAACACGATTTACTTACATTAAATTGATTTTTCCTTTTGCAGATACAAGCATGCCATGAACGGGCTGTGAAAGACCTGAAACTAAAACAGAATGAGGTTGAAAAAGAGTTTAATGAAATGGAACAAGAAGGTCAAGATCTTGATAACCGAATTTCAAGTTTGAATGATGAAGTAACCGAGCTGCATATTCAAAGGGATCTCGAGTTTGAGTGCAGTGAACAATCAGATGTACAACGAAGGTAGTTTTCAATAATTATTGATGGAAATCCATCTTGTCATACTTGTATTAAAAAGTTTCCTTATCTCATCTTTGTGGCTGTAAAATTTATTTCCTCTCGTAACTTCTTCAAAATTAAAAAATAAATTATGTCAGGTAGCCGCTTGTTTAGATTTATAGAACACAAAATTTGAAATGGAAAATCAACGTTTTTTCCGCACTATAACTTTTTAATCTCAAAATTAGTTGTACACAATAATCATTATTTCATTATTAAATTGTATAATAATAATTATCATGTTGAGTAAGTTCACTTTATCCTTTTCAAGTTATTGATTCATTTCCTCAATCAAATATTTTGATTAAATAATTATTCTTCTTCTTAAAATAATGTAAACTAGTAGTTTTAATTTGTGTTTTTAACCTATTATTTTTTATATTAAATACTTTTTATATTAAAAAGGGTACTGTAATATTTATAAATAAAATAGTATTTTATAAATAAAAATTATTTTTCTATTTGCAGGATGAATGTGATTAACAGAAGAGGTCGACTTACTGAAAAGATAAATGAAACCAACAAAGAATTGGCGATCCTTCAAACTGAGTTGGAAATACTTCGTATGAGAACCTATCCAACTTTGAGGCACAGGTCGTTGATTTGAGTCCACTTCTATAATATGATGTAAGTATCAGAGTAAGATTTAATATTATCAAAAATATTATAATATGCCATTTATAGTACTCCATTATATTCCATAACATTACTTTGATAACTTTTATAAACTCATAATTACCTCAGAAATATTCAATTCTAGCTTTTTCATAGCAGTTATCCCGCTTATCCATCAAAATGAAATGTTATGGCAAGATATTATTAAATCAGTTCACTTAATCGGTTCTACTGTGGAAATCAACTAATCTCTTTTATCCATTGTATTCTCTAAAATCGTAATCTATTAGGTGGTTCAAATTGTATTTTTTTCATTATGGCTCATTGCTCTTGATGAACCAATTTGAAGTTCGATATGATTCCCTACCATCAATTATCTTTTATCTCAACATAATGTTTTAAATACCGATAATAAACCGCATCTGGGTCTATTATTTGTTGAATAATCTTTATTTGTTTCTACGAGGAGCTCATTTATTTCTAAACATGCCTTTATTCCTCACATTGCTATCTATGAATAGATATTAAACAGCAACAACTACTTGATCCATCGAAATTATCCCAGAAAAGGATCCAAAAATCATATCTGGGTCTATTATTGGAAATAATAATTATTTTCATCGCATCCACTAGAATAGTTTATGAGGTGGCTGGAATAAGTAGTCGTTGAGCTCTAGCCATGTTGTTAGAGGTTTTATCAATTTTTCTTACTCTCGAATGAAACTGTCATACCGTAATAGTAATAACAGTCCTAGAAAATGTTGAATCTCAGTTTAAATGCCGATGCGAAATTAATATATAAATATCAATAATCATTCCATTTATCTAACTGAACAGCTCTTTATAAATATGACTAAAATTGAAGATCGAATTCAGTATTAATCCTCTCATATAAGAAATGATAAGCTAGTTGAGAAAAATTCATTTTATATGCATAAAGACTCATTTTATGAAGAAGCATTTGATGAGAGATGATAATTTTCACAATAATTATCGTATCAGAGCACTAAATATTATTGAGTTTTAAATTACAAAACAATATTTTTCTTTCACATATAATTTTATTATTCTAAATTTTGGTTTTAATTTTATATTTGATTAAGTCTTTTGACAATTTATTCGCTTTATTACTCTAAAAATCTACAACCGCAAGCTGCTTCTTCTCTCGTAATGCCCAATTTTTGAACTACAAATGAATTTATAAACATTCTACAGCAAATGAATAAACATACCTCTCATACAAATAAATAACAAAATAGTCTCCCTAATGATGTAATAGGAATGCTTTCATAATACTCAAATATTTGGGAAAGAATGCTTCAATCAAAATAAGAAACATTGCAGCCAGCATCTTATATAATGATTGCTCTGTGTCTGACATGTGAGCTACTTTTCTGACCAAATAAAGTCTGATTTTGATGGCGGTTAAATAATGTGTTTTGAACAAGAGCTCATCTCAATCTCGTGCAGACATTCTGGCGTTGCAGGTCACACTTTGTCGCAGGCTACAGGTGTCTTGGCACTGCCAGACATTATGCAATATATGTGTCTGAATAACTTATGTAATCTACTAATTCATCTCGAAGAATGCAAATGAACAGTGCTGATGCCATGCTGCAGATTGAACTCTGTATGACTTCACTGTATGAAAGTAATCGCTGTATATTGATCAAAATAATATAAACCCCTTTGTGTTGAATAATGTTCCTATTAGATTTGTAGAATGATGAATAATCCTTACTTGGAGAAATCAATAACTGGTTGATAGTTTAATAGATTCTAATACAAATTTGTAGCCAACCAGATATTTTAATTCAAATACGAACAAAAATCAAATAATGCCTTATTGATTGAAGATTTTTATGCTTTTTGATCGCTTGCATGGATGCTATTATTTTCAGTATCGACTCCTATGGGAATGAGACATACCTCTTTCAAATGCTTCTTTTGTTTCTGTCACTCCTCCCCTTTTTATTCAATTAGATATACTAATATAATATTCGCTTGTTTTTCGCCTGCTCATCATCATCATCATCAGATCGAGTTCATGGCGATGTTGATGATGATGATGATGATTTCGTCTGCTGAGTCGATTTTTTTTATCGAATAAAGCGAATGTATTACAGTTAAAAGTTGTATTTGTTTAATACTAAAAAACATTATTTTGAATAATCCACCAGATAGTTGCCAGAACAAATTAAATAAGAAGATCTTCTAATTTATTCAATCGAATATAAATTAACTGGTTCTTTTCAAATCAGGCAAGTGAAACTAGAATCCATTCAATGAATGACTGCAACAGCTCTTGTTAAAAACGCATCGTTGTTGGAATCATTCTGACTTTCGTATTGATTTACGATCACATTTATCACTTCGTATTTCCAATTAATCATTTTGATTACTTGTATTTATTTATATTATTTTTATCCATTATTTAAAACTTCCTACTATTTCTGACTTCCTAATGTTCTTAAGCTGGTGTTCAGCACAGCCCAACGTTGATCTTGCTTGTAACTTGTCAGTTTGTTTATTTTTTTTGTTTGAATATATTTTGCGATTGCATTCTTTCAATACTGGCAAATCTTCAATGCTGAGAGAATTTTAATTTAGAGGCAAGAAATTGCATAAAGAAAATTAATCAATGACCACTACTTATGGGTAGTAATACAGCTCCTCAATCAATGGCATCTCCAAGTGAAATCTGACGATACATTGAGACATTGAAGAAAAAAATTGAAAATCAACATTCGATGCATGGTTGATAAAAATACACATCAAGTATTAATTTCAGAAGCTATTGTATTGACACTAAAAATGGAGACACTGTTGAAATTACGTCTGAAAATCACTCCATATACAATTCATCCGACGTAGCCATAGGATCAAAATTTGTACATTTATTTTTTAAATGATTAATTTCAGAGCTGTCCGCTTCAAAACAGAACCAAGTTCAAATAAAGTAATCATGTGAATGAAAATTGCTGAGTAAAATACTTCCTCGACGTTTTGATGGCATAATCTCATAACTTTTTCATAAAAAAAGTTATCCGCAAATAATATGCAAAAGCTCTTAAAGATGTGACTTCATCTGTTCATCACATATTCGAATACAGTATTCATTTTTTTTTATTCTCGATAATAATTGTGATGCAAAATACATAGATTGTATAACCTATGGTTAGAATGTGTTAATTGATGATTATTACAATACAATTGGAAAAATATCTGCCGGTAGATTTGAAAAATTATAAATTGTGCATGAAAATAGAATAAATTCCCCCACCCCAAAAAAAACCAAAACAATTAGTTTACACAATGCATTATGAATCAATTTTCTACATTTGCGTTTTTCTGAATTAGGCTACTCATTTTTCCTCAGAAATACTTCAAGTTTGCTACCAAACAGTAGGTAAATAAAAATGAATTCGTATGACTTTTTGTTGATGGGGATGGTTGTTTGCCTGGAAATATAATTTGAGCCGTCAATGAGCCTCACGACTGTTATACTTCAGCCCCCACCGACTGTTTAACGTACCCATCCGATAACACGGGAGTGATTCGGCAAAAATTATATCATAATTATCTGGGTTTGAACCCAGGATCTGTAAGCTGCTAAGCATCCACTAGAAATAGTAGGTAAGCTCCTATAATAGGGATGATAGTTAAAAATATGTGTGCAGGTATGAGTATTTTGAAGAATATAAATTCATCAGGTAGAAAAGATGAAACGTTTGGAAGAACCAAGCATGAAATACAAAAATCAATACATATTTTTCAATACAATCAATTTTATTCCCACTAATAGGCTGATTTTTATCTACATACACTGACAATATATTATCTAATTTGTCTTTGAGAATTCGCAAAGTTACATACAGGTATGCTTGAGTTAGGTATGATAAGTGAGTGAGTGCATCGCGGATGTGGGGGAGGGAGATAGATGTTGATGCTTTATGATGTTGGATGCCTTTTTGATGTTGTTGTGGAGTTGTGAGGGGGGAAGAAGGGAATCTTGGCCAGGTGGCCGGGCGGGGCACTCCCTAGCGAATACGTCACATCCGGTCGCCCCTCATTTCCATTTTAAATCACCACCCGCCGCCGCTTAATGAAATATCGCGCGCGCGGGCCCACAAGACAATTGGCCGCCGATCGTCGGCGACGAATCTTCATCATTAGTCGACTTTTCATTTTCTGGATTGTCATGCGGCGTGATTCGCTCGCCGCATCCAAGCTCTGCTCGTAAACAACGCGCTGTGAATTATTTGCCGACACCCTGGCTCTAGCTTTGTAGGCTGGCGGATGGAACTGCGATTTGTAGTGCTTCAGCTGCACCATGATCCTAGGTTAGCGGTTTGCTAATGGGGAGAACAATTTTCATCTGATATTAAAACCATCAGTACCATATATCTATATAAGAATCAATAACAAATAATGATCATAGTATGTTGAAAAATCATTACCATAATGAAGTACGGTATCAAGTATTGTACTGGTATTTGAAGAATCATTCTATTGGATAAGTTTGCCCAATCATTCCTTTGTTCCTATTGTTTGCATCAAACTGGGTGGATGAACTACTATAATTCCAAGAAATCTAGTAGCTGGTTTAACGATTGGATATTAACTCTTGATATTAGTTCTGAGCAATCGAATATTAGCTAAGACAGCTCTTAAAATATTTTTTTTCTAATTCGCCCTACAGGTTTCTATAGTTGAAATTAAGAAAAACAGTTCTTACGGGGATGTTATAATTGACAAGTTGAACTTTTATCAGATTAATAATAATATTGTTGTTGTTTTCCGAGGCAAAACTATTTATAATAACTTTGTGTTTAAACGTAGATATTAAAAAAAAATTGAGAGGCTAATGAAGCTCCTCCGTAGGAGTGAAATGCATTCCTCATTTCTCATCAACTTTTTGAAAATATTAACGTGGAAACACTGTGTCCACTCTACAACCAAGTGATAGGAATAGTTTAACAATATTCCAATGGAGTTTTAAAACTATCTAATAATTCAAGGAATCTAATTCAATCGAACAGTATATGAGTAATTATAAAAATGAAATAAAATTGATTCTCAAAGAGAAAGTAGCCTATATTCGTACAATACAAATTAGGGTTCCCATTACAATTGAAAAAGAAGAAAAATTCGAAAAAGTAGTGAAATTTTTAATTTATGTAACTTTCTCAGCAATTATTTCGGAAATCAGGACTATTTCATGAACATAATTTATCAAAACTTCTATGACATCAATATGAAAATTTTTCAGCAATATGCTACTATTTTTTGTATTATTCCATTCATACAGAATGTTTTTTTTTTAATATGTGGACAGATTATTTACTTGACTCGTACTTCTATACTTTACTTTTTCACAGTAGAAAATTTCTTTGATAGTATGGATGAAAACTGTCAGCTCCATTTGCACAGTTATAAATTTCCCAATATGTCTTCCGGGGCAACTTTATCACTATAGTACAATAATTGGCTAAATTCAATGTGTAATTTTTCTATCAATAGATTTGTCTATTACGGCAACTATTGTTTTATGAATTATAATAATACCTATCCATGTTTTACTCAGGGCTATATTATTCAATCGTTACTCCTTATTCATTTGTTGCTTGTAGGATCCGAAGTTTGGTACTTGTTGGACTCTTGAAATATCAATTTTATCACCACCAAGTCATTGGAACTGATGAAAATGGATCAAATACTGGTGATGAGTGACGTCATACCCCGTTGCCAGTGTATCAAGAGAGGGGACAGGTAGTTCCAAAGAACAAAAGACTGTAAATTCAGTAATTGCATCTTGAAAGCAATGATCCTGCTCCATTACAACTGAAAAATGAGCGTACTACATAAGGACTCGTATTCTATTTCTAATACAAGGAGATTCATAATTATTATTATTATTCTCACTTGGCAAAGATTGTGTAATTACTTTTTTAAGGTTATTACATATTTCAAATATTATTCTATCTTCAAGTATTGATCAAATTGAGCTAATAAAAAACTGAAAAATGAAACAATTCCTTTGATCTCCTTTGGAATCATATAATTTGTTGTAGGGTTGTAGTATCAGATACGATACGTAATAAGTTAATTAAAATTATTTATCGGATAAAATAATAATTTCTCAACTACTAAATATTTTGTTCTACAACAAAATATAAAATTACTAACAAAAAGGTAGATTCTCTCAATTTCAGTTTTCAACTTTTTTAAGCCGATTTGGCATCATGCAAAGTTCATTCATGTTTCAAACGGATTTTATTCTCTATTCCCGAACTTTCAATTTCTCCCATTATATTTTGCTCAATTTCAGACAACTGTATAACAGTTGCAGGATTCATTTAGTAACCTAAATTAATAAATTCAAACCTCACTGGAGACTACTTGAAAGAAAGAAAATATTTAATTTTTCCTGTAAAAGTTGAAAAAATCAAAGTACTCTTTTTCAACTGTATGCCTATTTTTATTTCTCAAAATGTTTCTCATGGGTACTTTGATTTTTCAATTCTTACATAAATACGAATAGCCCTTACCAAGAAAGTAAATATTCATTTTTCCTATATATATTATATTCGGTAACCGCCTATTATTAGAACAATTTTGCAAGCAGTGGTTCTCCTATTTTAATTGTCGATTGTCATAACAAGCTAAATCTGGGACTTTTTCAGTTGGGACTACTGTTCGATGGTAGAACGCCCAATTAGTTTAATATGGATCGGCTATTCGTGCATATAAACAACATTTTTTACATTGTCCACATCTAAACCATTAACAACTGTATCTGTCCTCCCGTTCCAGTCTTAAATCAAATGCAACTTGTAATTGGTATCATTTTTCTCAATTCGCCAGCGCATAGCTCAAGACAAAACTCCAGACAGCTGACTAATGAGACGGACAAGTTGAATATGTCGATATAAATGTATACAATCGACTATCGACCTTGTTCTATAGAGTCTACCTTTCTTTATCTGTTTGTGTTTCAGCAAGTCTCTTACCGTTTGTATTATTGTTATACTGTGTAGTATCCTAGCTAATATACACACTAGATAGTAGGGAGAGAGAGAGATGGAAGTAAGGTAGGGCTGTAGCGTCGTCGCGTGCCCTGGACTCGCCATATATGGCCTGCGCCCACATCCACGCAATACAACACTGCATCGGCTGTTATAATAAATCCAATCAGAAGGAGCAATTTGTTCCAAGGAGATAGCAACAACAATATTGTTTCATTATGAAAAGTACATCCGTTTATAATAGCACAACTTTAAATGATAATGACGGTATTGATGGGCCTCTATAAATATCATTTGTCCAATGGTCTGATTTTGCTCTATGCTGATTCCAGCTACACTTTATGGCATGTGTCGCTATGCATAAGCGCGGCGCTCATTTCATTCCTCGTCCCCATAAAGCTAAACGCTAATTTCAAGGTAAGAATCAAGCGCCGGAAAGTATTCTCGCCCCTAGGTCTCTTGCTAAATTGCTCATCGTAAATCCCCACTGATTTTTTTCAAGTAAAATGTTCTGTCACAACTTGTTAATTATTGCAACTGCCCGTGCCCAAGTTGAAGCCGTCCTAAATGCTAATGAGTGGAATTAATTAGTCACACCGATATTAGCGGATACATCAATCAATAATACAGATAATAACCGTATTTCCATTTGGCAAGATCAGGAATGGGAACTTTGTATTCAACGAGTCATCATGAAATTGATCATTTTTCTAAATATTTATGGCAGATGATGCCATTTAGCATGACGCTTAACATCAGTATCGGGAAAAATCCTACCAAAATGTTGAAAACTGACAAATATTCACATTCATTTTAGAAACAACTAATGGCTAAATATTTGAATATTACTTTATTAATGAACTTTGAAGGCTCTTTGCATTCATGTTTAAACATACAGCAAAAATGCGCCCGCTTTCCGTTAATTCACCATGATCAGTGTTTTCAATTAGGTAATGTGGGTTCTAAGTACTGAGTTTTGCTTTACTATGTACCTTCTAAAACCCAGTTCATTTCCGTGCGAAAACTCAAAATATTCTTTTCTGTGACAAATATTACAAAACTATCACCTATCTAAAAGATTTATTTGCACATAAATGTTGTTTTTGTATTTTTTATAAAACTGGTACTGGTCCCATTATTTATTTATCTAATTATTTGTGTACTCAACTGACTTGACTTCTTGAATTCCATGTCAATAACTTGTTGCAGTTTGAAGTGAAGGTTTTGAGACAACTTTTGATCTGAAAGTTATACCAAATAACGACATTTTCATTAACTCGTTCTGTAGCCGTTGTAGACTGCATAAGCAAGTTACGCAATTACATCAATAGTGTTGTTGGATTTATTTATAACCGTGTGTAATGGTGATGTATGTCACTGGTTCTGTGTTCTATCTCTTATCCGTTGTCCAGTGTCAGGTTGACACTGATTAACTGGTCTGCTGTGTTACTTGCATGCATGTTCATTCACGAAATGCAGTGCAGTGCAGTGCAGTGCAGCCGACTACTTACTCACTGGATACGCGATGCGTGGGCAACGTTCATATCGATTCTCCAATAAAACTCAACTGCAATAGATCGCCGAGACACTTGGACCGGTTGTTGGGCGGACGGCGACTTTATCACATCACACACCATATCACATCTTGCACTTTGCACGCGTCTTGTTTTTCAATATTTAATTAAATGTGTTTTGGTAATTTTGTAAAATGTAAAACTTTTTTATGAATTTGAATAGGAATGATTGTTCCAAACTCAATTTATATTAGAATGAAAATCATTTACTTATAATGTTTTTAAGAAACACTAGAAATTAACAAACATTAATGAAATGAAGTATTTATATTCTTTATGAACTTTATATTCTCCCAATTTATATTAGAATTATTCCAAATTTGGCATTTTGGTCAGAAAACGTTCATGTTCAATTTGTGAAATAGGCTTGGAAAATTTTATAATTATCCTTAGTTGTAGTATTTGTAGTACTGTTGTTGCTGAAATTCTATGCTCTAAGATCTTTGTCAAGAATCGATCTGATTGAGATGCATCTTCATTAAAAATATATGATTGTTCCTCTTCAAATATGTTGATCTTGAGTACGGTAACAGAATATCAATTTTAAAATACTTGATAATCTGATTATAATTACCGTATTGTTCATATGCCGGTGATTTTGTAGTTTAGTAAATGCAGTTCCTAGCTACGAATACTTTCAAACTTGACTCAAAAAATACATTGATTTTTTATTATAAAAAATTACTTGTACCCATGTTATATTTTCAAATAAAAAGTTTCTAGAATAGTGAACATTCAAGTAGCCCTATTAAAAATACTTCATTTCATTAATGTTTGTTAATTTCTAGTGTTTCGTAAAAACATTATAAGTAAATGATTTTCATTCAAACGTATTACTTGAAGGATATCTTCTATATAATCTATGCTACTTATAATTGTATAAGTATGCTATGCTACTATTAATCTGCGTGTGTAAATTAAAGTGCCTACACGGTATCCAAACTACCTGGAAGTGACTTTTGAAAGGATATTATGCCATCTGCTTGACTCTGACGTGTGTAAGGGACTTTGTACTTATCTTATTCTAAATGAAGTATTTATAAGACTCTTTAGAAACTGTTGATACCGTAGTAAATATTTAAGCTTACTTATCTAGTGAGATAATACAAACAATAAAATGTTTCATGCCCATATTATTCAAATTGCTATTTCATAAAATTACCCTAATGAAAATCGATAACAATATATAAGTATATAGCTTGAAAGTCAACTAAGTTGGGTATTTTTCATTTGAAAAAGTTGAAAATAAATTTTTATTGGTAATAGAATATTTTTTTAATGAGTACTTGCTTAGTTCCTTGTTCAGTAATTGGCGATTTATGTAATTACTTTTTCTTAACCCTATAAATACATTGAAACTTGATACCTGTAAGTATCCACAAAACAATAAAATATTCTATTAGTATTCAAGATGTTGGTTTTTGATAGAATCTATGATAATTATTAAAGTGGGAGTTAGTAATAAAAGTGTTGAGTCACTTATTCGCTTTAAACGATCCCCAACTTTTAAAACTTTACGCTACTTTTGTTTGTTGATAACGTTTCTAGTGCAATAAATTTGGTAATGTGATAACAAATAAACTAATATAGCTTCTAACTACTATTCCTCATGGAAATTTGTATTATATAACAATATTTTACAGAATAATTAATGAGTCATAGCCTATGCTTCACTGATGAGAGTCCTCACCTTTATCATTGCAGAATAAAAATAATGTTGAATATATTTTTTACAATGAAGTCTCTCATCTAATAATTATATCATCATTATGATCTGACTTATTACATGGAAAAATCATGACATTCTCTACCTCTAATGCAATACAGACTATTTTTAATAATCAACAATAAAAAAAAAAACACATTCAATATTCTTTATCTGATTAAATCAGATGTATCTGATTTATAGATGTATCTGATTTTTTATGTATCATGAGTTATCATGGACCCAAGACTTGATTTCAAGAACCACATTAACACTATACCCTAGGTAGTGCTAATAAATTACTGGGTTTTATATTTCGCAATACCAAACCATTCACTAATTGTGATGTTAGTTTAAGAATATTCAATGCACTAGTTCACAGTAAACTTGAATATGCTGCAGTAGTTTGGGAGCCTTATAATGTGACAGACATTCATGAAATTGAAAAAATTCAAAATAGAATTCTGAGACATTTATACATAAAAAAATTAATTGCTTTTGTCCCTTAAATTTTCCAACTAGTGAGTTAAGATCGATATTTAAAGTGCACTCTCTAGAATTACGCAGATCTGTAAATGCTCTATTGCTATTATTCAACATTTTAAATCATAAAGTTCATATTCCATCATTCATAAATTTATTGAATTTCAATGTACCTTATGCTAGGCCTAGAAAAAATATATTGTTCAACATCCCTTTTGTGAGACTCATCACTATAATTCGTTTCTTATTAAAAGTCTAATATTATATAATTCTTTGAATGAACAAACATTCTTTGAATGTCCGTTTTCGAACTCATTTAATGTCTTTAAGAAAAATTGTGAAATGAATTTATCTTGTAGCTCGTTTGAGTCATGAAATGTTATGAGCTCTGGCTGAAACTCTTTTTGTTTTCTTTATCTTTATTATTATTTCAATTATTTTTGATTTACTTTTTATCTTATTCTCTTCTTTATTTTTTTCCATAATATTTTTCATCTTTTAAGTTTTCTTTATTATGTAGTATGGTTATCTATTGATTGTGTAAAAAAGGCTTCTCATGGTATTGTCTGTGAGCCTTTATATGTATAAATGTATATCAATAAATAAATAAATAAATAAAATCAGTATAAACACTCTTTTTCACAAAAAGAGGCTAACAGCTCCATCTCTCAGTATTTTTTCCGAAAAAGATTACCATAACATAATATGAATAGAAATATGTTAACTAAATTAGCCAGGTGATTCCCTGTCAAATTTTCCTTTGTTTATAGCTTAAAAATAATAACAAATCTTGATTTACCGTACATTTGTATTCATTATTTGAGCTTAACAAAGTTGTCACCTCATCTCTACATGGGACTCAATGTGTTTTTGCAATCTCCAGCGTCTTCCAGCTAGTTGGCCTTATGAAGTTTGAGATAATGCGTAGTGTTTAAGATGTGGCAAGTCTAAACGATAGAGATAGTTTGGCACAGTGGAAATCGCTTTATACCCGCTGCGTCCAAAAACGGGTCCGTCCATTATATGCTAATGGCAAGTAATATGCATCCACCCCCTTCTCCTAATCTAGACAACCAATTAACTTTTCTCGTGACTCATCGGCCTTCTTTCAATGTAAATACCCTGACCTTTTCCGGTATGTTAGCTCTCCCCCCCCACTCCCACCACCTGCGATGGCTTTCTATCGATCAAATCGCATCTGCATGGTCTTCTTGTACTTGCCAGAGCCAGAGCCAGTATGTATGCATGGCAAATAATTTCAATTGTACGCAGCCAACATGGAACTGGCCAACTGGTTACCATGAATCACTCTGACGACTGACAGTTCAATTGAAGCGGTGATTGGCTTGATTGTGTCGAATCAATCACTTGTCGCACAAGACAAAGGTTTCCTTCACCTTCAGCTCAATTATTTCAATAACATTCGACAAATATTTGATAACAGTCGAATGCATGATAGAGGAAATGGACATACTTAGAGGCTTACTACTTTGACGTACCAATTCTACAGGTTGATTGATTGATTTTTACTCGCTGAAATGTTCTGATAATTATTTATTCTAGTCCAGCCGATAGTAATAATCCAATATGAAATAGTTTATAACGATTTAATTCATATTGTTACTGGTTTTTACACAAATAAAACACTTGAGGCAATTTATACTGAATAGATTTATTACTTACAACACTATAACACACGGTGGTAAATTAGAAACAATCATTAACTGATAACTACGTAATAAATTACCAGAATTATCACAAGCCTACGTTGACTAATATAAATAACTGTTTAAGAATAACTGTCACCAAGAATAATAACTGTTTAAACAACTACAAAAGTCTATTGTCACTTTATCACTGGTCTGTCACGATTATTATCACTTATCACTAGTCTGTCACGATGAGAAGAAGCAAACAATACGACTGTAGTCCGTCAACTGCCCTGCCGACTGAGATGCGCCATTAATATAAGGCGGGCAGAACAATCTAGAAATATCTAGAGATGTGGAAACGTCCGACCAATCGCAGTGCATGGAAACCTCCAGAAGATTCGATAATTCGCTTGTCATTTGTTGATGGTTCCCCTCATCAAAACCCGAATGCGCTGGAAGAGTCTGGAAGGCCTTTGACGGCCCTGCTTCCGCTGCATCCCCTCTGAAGGCCCATTCATAACAATATACAACTTGAGCGGCAAGTAATTGATTCGAAGTAAGTTACAAAACGAGTTACAATTCTGATTGATAGTCACTGGAAATAAATCATCCAAA
Source organism: Nilaparvata lugens (assembly GCF_014356525.2). Lineage (NCBI taxonomy): Eukaryota > Metazoa > Arthropoda > Insecta > Hemiptera > Delphacidae > Nilaparvata > Nilaparvata lugens. The sequence continues at coordinate 23,763,891 of NC_052507.1, forward strand.
AATAATTTTTCATTACACTAATTTCTTCTCATTACTTGATTCAGACACTTTTTGCTCCTTATTCAATTCAATTATAAATCTGTAAACCTACTTCGTTCGAACCTATTATTCTGGTTTCTATTTTGGCTATATTTTTGGTGTGATTACAAATTACCGTATATAAAACTAAACAACAAGGAAGCGATATCCTGAACATTTTGTTTATCTTATCTCTATACCGGTATGCACTGCACTATATTAAAAGTTAGTTGAAGGTAGGCATCCAATATTCCATTCACCTCATCTCAGATTACTATCAAAACAACATGACTCACCCTCGAGTTCATTCGAGAATCCACTGTGCGATTGATTAAAACTTGATAGTTCATCAAGGAGGCGCAAAGCAAACTTCATCTCTGTTCAAAGGCCCGACAACCTGTTTGAAGACTTATTTACTTTGAAGATTGCTGATCAAGGAACAGAAGCTACTCGAAGGAGATAATCAATTACTCCATATAATTAATGCTTAAACAAAAAATAATGTTGTGGAATAAGCTGTTATGAATTTAATTAAATTTTGGCTATCCTGTTTGCAGTGAGAATCTTACCGCTAATCGTTAATAGCCACTGTGGAAATAAACTAATTAAAAATTAATAGGTAATAGCTAGAAGCTGATTGCATTGCGTAACACCCTATGGAGGAGCTCATCTTGTTCGTTCCCAATTTAAATGCCGGTTTCTATTATTTTTAATATCTAGACAAGTTATAGACTAGAGAGGAAACATGAAAGGCCTTTTCATGAAAAACGAGGCTGAAACACCAAGGTCTCATTCATTCAGGATAAGAAAACTTGATCATGCATTTTGAGAAGTCTTTTCAATAATGATTATAACTATGAATTTTATGAGAAGCCTGATATAAATTAAATCCTTTTCGTTAATCTGATAGTCTAGTAGGATACAATTGCTCTAAGAAATCATTCATTTGAAATATCATCGATGTTAATCAATGATAATCGATTTATATATCACTATCAACTGTTATTCTAATTCATCGATTTTTCGATATCATTCATTGAGTTGAATTATTTCAAGCAATAGTAAAGTAATAGTTTGAAGCAAAAATCTACGAAGATGAGTGAATAGAGGTGATACTAACTGTTCCATAAGAATGGTGAAGAAAATGAAAAATAAAATTGAAAATTCTCAGAGCGTCCATGTTACTTGTGGTTAAGTCCGCAATGTGGATGTTGATGTGATACTCTTCCATAATTGAAGAGACTTGAAAAATCCACTCTAATTCAATATAAATTATTATTTCACTGAACCATGCTTCGTTGCTTCCGTGTGTGGCGCACTCACACATCATGACAATATCTCAAGTCTCTTCAATTACTTGTGGTTCGGTTGTTTAATATTTCAATCTGTACAATCACAGTATTTTATATATTAATGTAACTTGTATTATTATTAATTTGTTAATATATTGTTGATGAGACTGTCAGCTGATGGTTTAATAGCCAAGCTTTTGATTTTGTTTGATGGACTATGCGTGCATTGTTAAAAATATTTTTTGTCAATAAATCATTCTATTCTATTATATTGATTAAATTCGTTCATACTATATTGAAGACCAACGAGCCTTGAACTGCAACTGTAGTATCCTTCATGATCTATGTCGAATTCGGCAAAAAATGTTTTTTGACTACAGAAATTGATCTTGGATGAGGACTGCATTTGAATGGCCCTGTTGCCTGTTGCTATAGAGGCAACGAAGCTGATCTGGAAATAAGAAAGAAAGCAGCGCGGCTGGAAAAATGATGCAAAAGGTGTACTATCTTCTCACCTCGCATGCTAGGCGGTTATAATGCGTCGCCTCTCGCTCATAAATATTTATAGATTTATATTTATGTATTGGGATACCATCCAACTATGTAAAGTTATGTATTGGGTGCTTTAAATTATCGAACGGATACGAAATGACGATGATTATAATCAATTTCCACCTTGTAACTGATTTCGTTCTATTCGAGCTTCGATCGATTTGAACAATGCTGGTGGAGAAGGTTGGGAAAGAAAGATAGAGGGTGAGGAGATTGGATGAAGATGATGAAGAGGATTTCCTGTCCATTGATTTATCGATTTGATTCAACACATAATATAATCGACACTTCTTCCACGGGTATTTTTCCTACGAAAGTGTAGCGCCTCGAGGTGAAGATACATGTGTAATACTCTCTCCTTTCTCTCTCTCTCTCTCTCTCTCTTTCTCTGTGTCAGGGTGTTTGCTCGAGCATTACATCGCTAATAGAGTTCTAAATCTTTCACAGGCTGATGGGCGTGTTGCATGTATCACCTCTTACAAGTATCAGATTTGGAGCGGTGTCTGCACTTCTAACCGATAGACAAACTGACCATGACCTGTTATAGTGTTATAATCATGTGCTCTTGCTTATTATGTACTCCTATTTTGACATTATGGACTCAGATTAGGATTGATGACATTTTTATAAGCTGATGACACCAAGACAATATTCATCGTCTATATACATTCACTAGCCGTCAGGCTCGCTTCGCTCGCCATATCCGTCTAGCTAGGGGGCTGGATCGTCCAAAATTGAGATCAGCGGGTTCGCTTCGCTCGCCTGCATTTTTCATTTGAACATGGTTCATTCCATCAGAAAGTCAAAGTACTTCCTCGCTCGATTCAATCACCGATTAATTTCATTTATTTAGTGCAGGGTGAAAAATCAAGAATGCATAATTATTTCTGTGTTAGACCATGCACAGACGAAAGAACAAAGTACTATCCTTACTTTATGGTTAGACTTAGTTGGGATATTTTGAGAATCATTATACTCCAGTCTAGCCTTTTAAATTTGAGATAGGAATGACGTGTAGAACTTACAAATCATTTATTCTCCAACTTTCTCGAGTCGAGAGAATTTTTCTGAGAAATGAAGAAATATGCATTAAAAACTCAATGAAAAACTGGAGAAAAGAAACCCTCCAATTTATCACCGCCATTACTTACTCCAAACCTGAAAAATCAGACGGATTTGTGTAACAAATTTTAACAATTTCGGTCGATAAGATATTGAGAAAGCTAATAATCTAGAAGAACGTTGAAAAACGCCAGTTTTGAGCATATCATAGGCGAAATATTGAAGGCCTCTCGATTTGTAGACCTCAGCAGAACCTCTGTACCAAATTTAAACGTTTTATGTCAATTTGATCTCGAAAATTTGAGAAAACGTAGAAAAACGCTGGTAAAAACATCTGCTACTATGTATCGGCGTATCTTTAGCGAACAAAATTCTTCCACCTCAGCTAAACCTGTGTACTGAATTTTTTTAAATATATTTCCATCAATTATTGAAATAGGTGAGAATGCTGAGAAAAACGCTAATTTTGGGCGTATCTTTGGCGTTATTTCAAATTCATTCTAACACAACATTATTACACCCTAGCTTAGCTTCTGTACTAAATTTGAAAAATTTCTGTTCATTTGTTCTCGATAAATCTGAGAAAAAGCAAAAAACGCTGGAAATACGCTAATTATGGGCGTATCTTTGACGTTATTGCATATTCCTTCTAATACAACATTATTACACCCTAGCTGATCTTCTGTACTAAATTTGAACAATTTCTGTTCATTTGTTCTCAATAAAGCTGAAAAAACGCTTTCAAAAAAAAATCTTTGGAATTTTTTTCAAATCCGTTCTTAGTGCGCCTCTAAAGGGCCAACTGAACATACCTACCAAATTTGAACGTTTTTGGTCCGGTAGATTTTTAGTTCTGCGAATGAGTGAGTGAGTGAGTCAGTCAGTCAGTGAGTGAGTGTCATTTCGCTTTTATATATAGAAGATTGGAGCACATCGTATATATCAAGAGACAAAAAGATTTAATGCCGGTTGTATAATGGTCGATCAGACTTCGATCATTGGACACAGATGAAAACTATAATTATTATTCATTTACTGTTGAGAACAGTACAGTATAGTGATTGATGTCTGTCAATCGGTTGCTGAATTTACTATTTAGAAGAGGTTGATGGTGGGATGAATGGGCAACACTTTGACTTATCTCAGCATTTAAGAGATGGAAATCATTCAATAGGCCATAAATTAATCATGAACCTCAATAGTCAGAAAATCTACCATTTTTTTACTTCTACTCTTCGAGAGTTGGTCAAGTGTAAGTAAAAATTACATTCAGCTAGAGCTAGAATACTAATTTTCTATGACAAACACCACTCTACTCTCATCACCCCATTACTATCATAAATTCAGATTTAGAAGTAAATAAATTATATAAATGAGAATGTTATTAATCTTTTCTATCATGTTTATCTATATAGCCAACGATCGCTGTGAATATTTACAAATCACTCTATATACTCTATATCTATTCTTTACTCAAGTAGAAGAGGATTTATTTCCACTTGGACTTTTGAAATTTGTTCAAAATCAATGGTTTTGATAGAATTGGAACCTCTTACTTGAAGTAGTTGAAGTCAAAATAGCTGTAAGCGTCTCATGCGATGAGTTGCACTTGATGGTTCCTCGCTTCCAAGCTCCCTCAACTGTAAGTTCGAAGTGGAAATCTACAATTTTAATATTAATAATATTGAGTAGTTCAAAGGTGCTCCTCTAGTTATTAGCATTCTCCTCTAACAGGTGAGGTCTGTGCAGGACCGGATCTACCTATTTTTCCAGGGGGGGCAAGATTACTTTTGGCGCCCTTCTCACGATCGTTCATCACCGACCGATTTACAAAAAGTAAGGGATTATTACTATATTAGTTGTATACGAGGTTGAAATAAAACTGAGGTTGAATTAGAAGGGATTTTCAATGATAATATAAATTGTGCCATTGTTCATTCTCATTAACATATATAATTGAAAAAATGCTGAAAAAATTAAAGCTCCAACTTTAAAATTAACTTGTTGATTGCAAGAATATTTGAATGAATATTGCTATTAATACTGAGGATTAATTACGCATTTTTAACAATAATATAAATTAATAAGTAGGTAGATAATCATCATGAAGCATCACAAAAATATCTATAATCATTTATAATACTTGAATAAAAAAGTACAGAAGTAAAATTGACAAAGAACTCAAGTGAAAATTATACTTATTTTTGTCATAAATTTCTCTTGTGATGATAAAATGATAATATTCTTCAAAGTACATTATTATTTTTGGGATCTGCTTCCTAAAACATCGTCATGTGATGCATGATCCAGGTAATGCAATAGCATTAAATATTCTTCAATTTTCAATTGAAGCTATGAAATTAATCAAAATTTAAGATTAATTATTGAATGAAGTAAATCATAAGATATTATTCTTTATTGATTCATACAATAAGTACATCATCAAAATGATAGGGAGAGAAAAATAAGGTAACCTTTTGCTATTCCTCTCCCAAATTGAGATATGGTCACAGACTGAGTAAAACTAAAGCGTTATTAAGTTAGTTAATAGAGCAGGAAATATTGCAGTTATAAGAAAACAATAGATCCACAAGATCATTATTTGATCAAGTTCTTAAATAATTCTAATTTGTCAGGCTTTCTTCGCTTTGCCACGTTCATACAGCGGAAGTATACTGCGGCTATAAAAATACTTGTTATTTTGTTCTGTTGGTTTTGCCAAAATATTTGAGTGAAAGAAATTTAAAATGTGCACGGAGTTTTCTATAGTCTATCTTCTATTCATCCGTGTTTCTATATCACGCTACTAAAACTTACAAATTAACAATTACGTCAGATATGAACGCCTAAAGCAGTTATTACCTATACATTTTTAGAAGAAAATGGTGACCATAATTTGACGCCCCCTCTAACTCGGCGCCCGGTGCACATGCCCCCGCTGCCCCCCCCCCTGGATCTGGCCCTGGGTTTGTGGCAGGATGAAATACTTGATTTTAAGAGACATTCCAACTTTATTCATTTTTTCAACATTCACGCTTTATTCCAATACTTGCCATTCCTGGACAATCACATGGTTTCTTGGGAAGAATAGAACTGCAGCAGCATTGAAGATGCATTATCGCAGGAAGATACCCTCACTTGCCGAGGTGAGGCTACACCTCATGCCTCATGATCGCACCATACACGACAAACAAGAAGCTACTTCATCTGTCCACTTTTTGTGTTTCTTAAAAAAGGTGTGCACGATTTTCTAACAACAGAAAACTAATGCTTAACTCTTCCTTCCTCCACCACGCCTCGCTATCACACTCTCGCTCTACCCTTTCATTTTATCTCATGCTATCTCTTACAATATCTATCCTTTTTTCACTCCTTTGCCATCCTCTCCTGAGCATCTTTACTTCTTATTCATAATAAGTCCTGTTCCTCTTATTTTCTTCTTTTTCGTCCTAGCTCTTTCAATTTCCAGTTCCCTTTCGTTTTACTTTTATTAAACGAAACAGTTTTAATAAACAGTGCTCACTCGAACAGCTTTTTCATATTTTCTGTTGAGTCTACTTCCACACTGTCCTCTATTTCTCTCGATTTTCACCTTATTTTCTCACATTTTTTCCTTTTCTCCTCTGATCTTCCTTCATTTTCCACCTTTCTTTATTCACGATTTTATCATCTTTTCATATCTTAATTCACGTTTCTTTCCTTTTCCCTCTTATATATTATATTATTTTCTCTTCCTAACTCATTTATATCCCTTTTTCGCTTCCTCCCATTTCTTGTTCCTATTATATTATTTTATTCTACTTTTCACTTTTATTTATTTATTGCCAAAAAGAAAACAAACAATAATTTACTCATACACGTACATACACGAGCAAAAATAAAAATAAATTGTTCATAATACAATATTACACATACATGCATATACATGAAAGCAGAAAAAAACAATTATAAAGTTTCTAGGCATCACCGACAAAAAGAAAAATCTTTGCCCGCTGGTGAGAGTTGCTTAAAAATACTTAAAATAACTAGACATTGAAACGAAAAGCTTTATAACAAAAGTAGAGACACAAAATAAACTTTAAATCAATATACTTTAAAAATGTGGTACAAAGTAGAATAATTCACACCTATATTGATAATTTATAAAAGGTGAGAATTCAGAGAAATACCAAACTGACTCTCAATTAGAAAAATACTTTTACTCTCTATTTCTACTTTTTCTATTCTTGTATCCTTATGCAGTTCCGACTGTTTTACTACTTTTCAACCCTTGCATTCTTTCCACAACTATCTCATAATAATCGTATTTCTTCTATACTTCTCATTACTTGTTCCATTGTAACGTTATTTCTTTTCTCCGCTTCCATCATACATTCTTTTATAATTTTCGCTTTCCAATGTTTTTCCTGAAATCATCCTCTCATAATATCTATGTTCTCGTTTCAACTCCTTTCACCTTTCTCCATATCTTTCAACCTACACATATTTTTTCTCCTCCCCATATCATCTTGCTCAAGCTCTTTGCACCTCTCCTCATCTCTTCACCCTCAGAAGACCATCTTGCTGTTTCCACTTCTTCAACATTTCTCCACCTTTTATCCCCCCCCTCTCAATTTAACCCCACTCCACTTATTCTTCATAATCTTCTACCTTCTCCACAGACTCCTGTAGCTGACGGTGTCCTCTTGTCATCGTCATCGTCATCGTCATCGTCATCATCATCATCATCATCATCATCATCATCATCATCATCATCATCATCATCCCCATCATCAACATCATCATCATCATCATCCTCATCATCATAGTCATCATCCTCATCATCATAGTCATCATCCTCATCATCATAGTCATCATCCTCCTCATCATAATCATCATCATCATCATCATCATCATCATCATCACATCATCATCATCATCATCATCCCCATCATCATCATCATCATCACCAACATCATCATCATTATCATCATCAACGACAGCAGCATCATCAGCAGCAGCCTCAGATTTGCATATTTATAAAGCCGCGCCTTTCCGCGGCAATAAACTGTCCATCCAGGTCTGGATTGTAGTCGCGCAGCCCAGTAGCCTTTTGTTTCCTTGGGCTACCAGCAAGCAGCAGGCACCAGGCACCACTCCGATCCCAATACCTACTCTGTTCTCTGCTGCTTGTGAATTGTAATTAGATACGTTTTCACGCCTTGAGTTACGATGGCTGCTGTGTGCACATCCGACAAGCTGTGCTTGTTGCTTGCTGCCCCGGCTCCAACACATTTTGCATTATTTTCTGGCCAGCCTCGATTATACCACTGTTCTCTCTTGAGTTTGTATTCGGTCATCAATATCATTAGCATCAGCATTTTCATTTTGATTTTTTTTTACTTTCCACAATAACATAATGATAATAGCTTCACTCTATGGTTAACTTTTACTTGAAGTTTAACTACGATTTTATAATATTAGGATAGTTAGAATTAGGTTAGTTACCAGTAAGTTCAAGTTAGGATGAGAACTTTCTTTGATTGCAATTATTCGAAATATTTTCGAATATTATTATTAGAATAGACTGAATGTCTTTTCAATAACATGAAAAAATTGAAAATTTTTAATTGAAAAATAATATTATACGGATGTAAAATTTATTTGCATTCTTTTCTTCCCCGATGAGACCTGTGACAGGAGGACAAACTCAATTTTTTATGAATGTTGTAGAGTAGAAAGAGTCTTTTTGTGTAGTTGAGAAGTTGATATTGTGGTAATAATTATTCATATTAAATAAAAAGACTAAGAAACTGTCAAAAACCTCAGCTTTTTAAATCTGTGGTTTAGGACAATTTCTTAGTATTTTAATTTAATACAAAGAGTCTCTTCATTATTATTACTTGTTTCTTGTACCGGCTTCATTAATTCCTAATTATTTCTCATCAAATATTTCTGAGCTTTACCCATACATTTAAATGATCTACTTATTTTGATAAATATGGTTCAGTTTTCATCAATGATTAATTTAGCAGCCTATTTCTTCAGTTAACTATTTAATCAATAATCCATCCGAACTCACTACAAAAAGTATTTCACTTATTCTTTGAAATAGGAGAATTTCAATCCAAATATTGCTATTCAATATAATTTCAAATAGAGCAATACGTTTAAATCCAATTTGAATTGAACTATGATTCGATCAATTATTTGATTTCACATCTGGCGCCATGTACTCAGTTGTCAGCTACCTAATCAGTGCTACAAGGCCCAAGGGTGCAGTCTACAAACTCCCTACTGGATCCACGGCGATACTGGAAATTGATTATCGCGTGTGTAAACGTAGTGGGAGGCGCCGTCCATCTGTCCGTCCGACCCGTTCACGGATATAAATCACTGACCGGTACGGATCCGACATCTTAGGCCGGTCGCCGAAAAAGCCGCCTAATTAAGTCGTAGCTGGGTCGGCGGCCCACAGCATGTAATCAAGCTTCAATCCATTCAGTTGCTCGACTCAAAAGTTAATTTAAAGAGTGTAATTTAATGGACCAACCTGAATTGGGGTCATTTGGGTTCATTCATGGTTGTTCGTCAACATGATCTGCTTTTCACTAGTAGGTTATTTTTAGATTTCTTCAATAAAAATGTGTAGTAAAAGAGTAAAATTGCTAGGATTACAAAAATATTTTGTTGTGATGTAACTTTGAAGTCAAATTTTCAATATAAAAGTCTGGAGTCCATATCGTATGATTTCATAATAATCGATTGAAACTCAAGTGGATAACTTATGATAAATTTTTCATGCCTTAGTTTAATTTTTAGTGATGGTTTACTGTCTGAAATTACAATAAAGCATCGATGAGGGATGATAGATTTGATTTCTTCATTGCGGTTGAGTTAAATTGTTCCTTCAATAGTTAATATTTGAATAATGGGAATACGAGTAGGCGAATAAAGAAGAATAATTCTTTAGTTACTTGCTTCAGCTAAATAATAATTTGCCTACAGTTATCACAAAAAACTCATGTTTGAAGATTCTACAGAATGGAGAAAATTCTAGAGTTCCAAAAATTCTGAAACAGAAGTAATTTTCACATGACAGTAATCTCATTTTTCAATTTCATTTCATTTCATTTCAATTTTGAATTAAAAACAATTGAAGTTGAGAATTGATACTGGAGCTGAACTACGTTATTCATTATGCGTTGGTATTTTTTTTGGGATAGTCAACTATTTATTTATTCATTTATTGTACAAAATACTACAATCATAATATTATGCCATTGAAGGAAAAACTAGACTGAGCCTGTTATATTTCTCTCCAACAATTTTGATAAAAATTCAATGTTATCCCAAGGTTGAGGTTATTATATTGATTTTTGGTCCAGGAATATTGGTTTGAAGATTTTGAATCTTGAAGGTTGTCATAATACTTCAAATGAATAAATGAATTACAGAATGTATCACAATGAATGAAAAAGATAAGAAAGTTTGCACTTATTTGAAAAATTGGTAATCGCGTTATTAAAGAAAGGACATAAAAATGATGACACTTAATTTACCCAATAAACCTCCAGCTCTAGTTGGGTTCCGAACAATCAGTGATTTTGTAGTTATCAAAGATAGACACTCTTCTAATGTGAGAACCGATAATACGGCTCGTTCTTTATGAATGTACGTACAATAAAGTATGTACGATATGAGACCAGAGATGAGCAAACGTTTCAAGAGAAGGGCTTTAGCAATTGCTAATTATCCATGAGGGCCAGGATATTATTCATAGCATACTGCTATAACTAAATTCATCTACATTTTATATCGGGCACTGATACCCTAAACTACCATAAAAACCTCTTTGTACTACAGAGTGATATTTTTTAGTCCTGTTGTCCTATTTTAAGTGTGTGTGATAGTTTATCTCTAATAAAGAAAAATTATCTTTTGTCGCACGAAGTTAGCCCTACTAAATTAGTATACCTAGAGCTGTGTTCCTGTGTAACATTCTGTGTGGATTTCAGTCGTCTTATGAACAGTACGTCCCATATCATAGAACATGAATATTATGGTGAAATAAGTCAAAGTGTGTATAGCTTCAATGGGTGGACATTTTAGCATATTATTAAATAACTGAGAGATGTCTAATAAAATATCATATTTCTTTTTTATAATAATATAACACTATATTTTTTATCACAACTTGATTTGCGTTTTATAAATTAATCAAAAACTGGGTGGAAGGGCTGAAAAATCTTCCTTTGGTTTTATCAACTTCGATTAAACTATTTTGTCAGCTGATGGTCTTACCTTTTTGAAGAGCGAACAGAACAACTAAATCGCGGTAAAGATCGATGCCACTAACCAGTTATACAATGATAAAATCATAAAATTTGTCCGTGATATAGATATAGATAGAGAAGGTCGATAGTGAGCTGAAATCTACGAAATCTACAACGACTTTCAAATTCAAATTTATTCGTTTCTTGTATAATTGAATACATACAGTCACATAATATATACTATAATAAATTTATCAATAGTACAAAAGAACTTTAAGCTCACAAGACTTGACCATTCTCTTCGTAGTTCGTACCCTTCCTTAGCATCATCAGCTAAGGTCAGCAATTCGTCCGAGCTGAAATTTATTCATAATTCGTTCTACTTGTTTGATTATTTTCTTACCAGGAATTGATGAAAAAAGACTTCTTTTGTGTTCTAGCTGCACAGGAAATATGACTTTGCACTACGTAATTTTTCAAAATCGTGCTCGCCCGCTAGTCGTATAATGTCTATCACTGAATCAGACTGAATCTGCCTGTAAGAAAAACTACTTTCATACGTTACGGTTACCCTTCCAGTTTATTGCAATCTCTCGTCCAATTTTATGCCACATCCTAAAAGATGTCGTAAAATGACGCCTGACATTTCAGGAGTTTCGAACCTTAAATTGAATAAATAAATGAGCAATAAATTAAAGCTAATCGAATCAATCTTGAAAGACTCTCAGTATCATGTAACAGATTGCAACATTGGCAAAAGAGAAAGCGATTGTCTTCGTGATTTTTGCGAATCCAGCTCTCCAAATTGACTGAGTCATTTTTCTGTCCGAGAGTGAAAATTCGATTCAGGTAGAACATCTCCTCCACCAGAGAGAACGTTGAAAGAGGAGTGTCTAATAGCAAGAATATAATGGGAAATAAAGAAGGATAGATTAGTGCACAATAGTGAATGAATGAGAATAATATATGCGAGAAAAGTAGAATGGTCGATCACTTGAACATTGTTGAGTTGGTCAGCTATAGAGCACGTGATGACATCAACTGATAACACTCCGTATTCAGAGCATTATGTACTGGAGATATTTTTCAGTGTTGAGTTTCATCGTCCAGGAAAGGACTTCCTGATTTTCCTTTTCAAATGAAATCAAGACCATATTGATCCAACAATTATGAGCATATCACATTTGGATCAGATATCTTTATCAAGAAGTAGAACTGAGTTAATCTGATCTTTCAGTGTCGTTTACATTCTAGGACCGTTGTTGAACTGGTGGTAAATGTGCAATCCTTATTGTAAATGTTTTTTCATGCTTAATAAATACCTCTGATATGGGTAGTGGAAACAATATTATGTAATATATTAATATATTATTCCTCCTGTCAGTTTGAATAATTAGAATACATTACTGTAAATAATTGTATTCTTGAGAAACCTTGTGAACTGTATTTATGTTTCTTGATTGCAGCTGTTGTGAGATGCCCAATGGTCATTCAACGTTGTCAAAGCATAGATGAAAATAAATTAATTTCTCATTGACAATCAAGTGGTATGATCTTTTTTCTCAGAAAAATCATAATTTACTTTCCATCATAAAGCGAATGCACACATCAGCAAACAGACGGGGAAAGAATAAGTTTACGGTCAGGTAAACGAATGTTGCAATACACGCAAACGTCCCCATATGTCTGCTCACGTCTACCTGAAGATTTGATTTTTTCTCCGTCTGTCTGCTGCCGTTAGCCTTCGCCTTATATTATACTGTTTGGACGACCGCCTAATTCTGCGGAAAACGTAGACGACCTTTGTATAGTTTTATTGATCACATGATTTGAATCATTTTAAATGGAAAAGACTAAGAAATTGTCAAAAAAACCACAGATTTATTGATAAAACTCAGTTTATCAGAGATTGACAATGGTGTAATAACCGTAACCGGTCTTTCTAAGTACCAATAAATCTGTGGTTTTTTGACACTTTCTTAGTAATTTTCATTCAATATGAATAATTACCACAATATCACCTTCTCAAATACACAAGAAGTGATTTGAATCAAATACTATTGTCACATGATTCGTATCATATAAATGTGGGTTTTAGTTTGTGCATAAATGCCGTCGTCGACCACGACTAGGTGAGGATCTCAGACTGGATAGATTTCAATTTGTCTGAAAAACCTGAAATATTGTGTTTTATGTTTTAAAATTAGGTTTATATTCTTAAATCGAAATATTTTGATATTATTCGAAATGTTTTTATTCTTAGATAATAAACACAAATAACGAAAAGTTATTTGATCAGCTGCTTTAGCACATTGGAATTTGGACAATGTGGATGTCATCAGACAACAATGCCTGTCGTCGTCGATGTCGGAAGTCGTACGAGAGTCAAATCTTCTTTTCATTTTTATCCTATTCATTTAATAATGCTCCGTTACAAAAAGGTGTAATGTTCATGAATGAGACATTCATATTCTACTTGCATATTTACATGTGTTTAGCAAATGATTTATTTCCCAATTCAATCATATTTTTTATCCTACTACCACTTTACATTTACACTGGCAACCACCACTCACTTAATGCCTTGATGTTGCAACTATACACTGGGCTAGCAAAGTCAGGTGCGGTCGGAAAATAATGGGGTTTCATGTTCACATACACCTCGAGGAAACACAAAATGACGTGGTACACACGCCATTAAACAATAAATTTTTTCATCGCACTCTGGTATAGCAGGAACAATCTTGCAAACCGAGATGTAACACTGATGTCGCATGCCTCCTCTGTCGACCATGTGTTGCCTCATGCCTTGCTTTGTAACATGTTGAGACATTTACTCTACATGGAGCCGCATGCTACATTTTTCAATAGAGAAAAGTGTAAGCCTACTGAGTGGCTTAGACCTGGCACTAGTGTGATCATCATTAATAAATTTTTTACATTGTTCTTTGTTACAGGTAAAACAAACCTCCTAGAGCCCTAGACTCCCATAAAAACCAACTTGAATTTCTCATGGGGGTGTACTATACAGGTTTCTGTACCATGTACAGGAAATTAACCTAAACCCCACCAATGGAAGATCATGTATCAACAAGATCCATATAGTAACTACATATTATATACTGTATATAATACATACTGTACATATAGAACATTGATTCTTCTGTCATAGAAATTAGATATTCTAGTTACACACACATCGATTTTTTGATGTACAATTTTTTGCCGTTCTTATAAATTCTATCAGATTGAATGGAACTTGACAAACACATAATCACATCTCATAATAAGTTTGTCAAGCTGTGTTCAATCTAATAGAATCTATAAGGACGGCAAAAAGTCGTACGTCCAAAAATTGTGTGTGTAATTAGACATACAGGTGGAACAGACCTCCTATTCGTATATATGAAGCGAGATGCTACACGTTCAGACTTGCATGCCTTCTTTGTCTTGCCTTGATGCGTCATGGGAAGATGACTGGATGAGCAAGTGGAGCCATGGGAGAAGCAAGGAGGCTGAGCAGCATGGTACATGCTGGTAATTGTGGCGGATGGTGTATGTAGCAGGAGTCGAAGAACAGGAGCACTCAGCTACCGGTTGTTTATCAGCGCTGGTGATTGGGAAAGCAGCAGGAGAGGAGAGAGAAGAAAGGGGGCAATTACCTGGCCAGATGGTATCAGGCTGCGATCTGCCACAATCTGCCCAGCAGCTCGCTGGCTTCAGCGAGACAAGGGCGCAGCTTTTGTTTGTTATTCGGTTTCCTGTTCGAATAAATTATGTGCTCCTTCCACTTGGCCGTAATAAGAAATAAATGATGGTCGCGTACTGCGCCACGCCGGTCAGGCCCCATATTCTCCGGGCGATCGCTGTCCTTCCCTCGTTATTACAATCTCCGAAACGCATTCGATAAAACTGAAAGAGTTCATTATTCGAGAACCGGTCACTTCCAGCGCGTACACTCGGAATGCGATTCAAAGTCGTTGAACAACTTGAAATACACCAATCCTTTACTATAAAACTCGAAGTCTTTATTCTCATTGAGACCCATAGCTATTCGGGAACATACAATAAAATCGTCTACAATAAAATTCAAAGTCTCAATATTCTCCTTCAGGTTTTCTCACAATCTATGAAGAGCGTGAAGTAAGCCTCGGAATCGTTCTCAAAACTTACCACGGAATGAAGCATTACCTGATAATATTTTCTGATTTCACATAATTGGTAACATTCAATTAGTTTCCAATCCCAAATGGACTGATTCATTTAATTTCAATCCCATTTCAAGGTATTAGTAATTTAAATAATATATTTTTACAAATTTTATCTGATGACTTTGTATTCATGTCATTCAATGAGATGGCATGAAACATCATGCCAAAATCTATCACTAATGTCTTCTTCGATGTAACATATTCTTTAAAAAATCATGTCTTCTACTTGATGAACAATAATTTTGCCTAACATAAAATATTTTTGGCATATTCTTGGATATATGATGATGATATTACATTAAATATCATAGGTCTGATGATGAATTAAAGATGAATAAGAAAAAATGCAACTACTAATGACATGACTCAATATTGATTAATAAATTCATGATAATCTACTCTATTCTACTTTAATGGGATACTATTTGAATGATAAGAATATAAAGAAATATAATTAGTCAGTCCATATTTCCACTATTATATAATATAAAACAAGTAAGAGTGAAGCGATGAGTAAACATGCTGCTGTTGTTACAGTTGAATGAATTCAATTCGATATGTCCTTCTCTTTCAAGTACTACGGGGAAATCTTGGCCAAAATCGGGCCACATTTATATATATTTTATTTCCATTTTCGACATAAGTTAGGGTCACTCGCACCACTTGATCGGTTGAGAATCTTGAACGGACAAGATCGGGTAGATCTACAGTAGTCGATATTTTCAAACTCATTCTTTTCTCGTTCTAAATAGGTTATTTCTCAATATCGAGTGCACAAGTAGCATTTTAGAGCTGGATAAATCTACAGAGATATCGAAGATGAGTCTCATGAGACATCCACTGTTTCGGATACAATATCTTTGAGCCACTTGAGAATCGTTTTGTCCAGCCAGCTACTATTATATTACTTAGGAGTGGAGAAATGTGAATAAGTTGCAATGAAATTCAATAACTGTAAGGATGTATAAAGACGCTGTTATCAAAGAATTAATCGAATTTTAATTGAATGATAAAGAATACTTTTATTCACATTTAAAAAGTTTTTCTTCATGGCTGTTTGTAAAAGTTACATGTGAATTTGGAATACAATATGCATTTTGTTAGGCCCACATGAATTTCGAATCTTATATAAGTTTTTCAACATTGTTGAAAAGTATAACCAGTAAATAGTACGAGTATTCAAGCCATCATGCTGACCTAGGCCCTATAAAATCTAGCTAAACTGGTAATGAAACCTAGGAATTGTTTCAATAAATTTAGTAGAATTGACAGCATCGACGCATATATTCCACAAGATTAAACAATAAAAATTGAATAATGGTCATCGCTGGCTTAGCCTAGATGTAGATGGTCAAGTCATATATTGTTATTTCCAAGTTCCTGTGTTTGTGTAGCTTGTAACCAGAATACGATGATCCAGTGCGCTATTATCAGTTTGTTTCCCGCTTCTCGGTCCTTCCTCATCTTTTTCCTCCTCTTGATTCTCTCTTTTCGGTCTCCTCCTTCCTCTTCACCTCTTTTTATCCCCTTTCTTCGATCTATTGTTGCTCACCATCCTTTCATTTCTTTTGGATTACAACGTCCACTAATTTCCACCTTTATTTTCAAATGGCGGACCGGAGCTCTCCGGCAGCGATCGTATATCCTACGTAGTCTTTGTACAAAGAATCAATAATGAAGAAAGGTAGTGGAAAGTCCTGAATGCTCACCTCTTCGAGTGCTTGCACAAAGAGAGGATTATTGATAAGTTATGGATTAAAGGAAAAGGGTTTGGCGTATGTGATATTAAGAAGACACAAGTGATAAGAGAGAGAAGAGATTGAGAAAGAAATGCAACGGATTCAGTTGTTGTCGTCTTGTCTGTTTCTCTTTATTTTTTTCTTGTTCCACTTATTTAGTGGTGCGTTGGGCTGTATGGTGTGGTGTGGCGTGAGGTGGGAGGGGGAAGGGAATGGTGAATTGATGGTGTGTGCGCTCTTCTTCTTTTTATCGAATGGAAATGAGGAGACAGGGACCGGGAAGCCGGGTGAGGGTGTGGCACTCGGGCGACCATCTGGTCGCAGACAAGACGTCCGTCGCTTCGCTCGCCCGACAGCCCAGCCCTTGAAACCGCGCATTCCTTGTCTCATGAGGGGCACACCACTCATCCTGGCACATCAACGCCGAAATGTCTTCAGCATCATCCACGTGATGGCCCATCATTTCACAAACCAGAAAATTCGGAAGTGATGCCGTTTTGAATCAATTCTGTTGTTTTCTTTCAATTATGTTCTGATTGTGTGCTTGTGAGAATGAAGTAAATAAATAAACTTTGGTGACTTCTGCTGATGACCATTTGCCTACCTTGATTTGTATGTTGTAATTTGACTGTTTTATGTAATTTCGCTGCTCCATCACGATGAGAGAAGCAGTTCATGTGAATGGAAGATTGAACTGAAATAAGGTAATCTTCAAAAGATAAAAAATCTGGTGTGGCACACTCACACAACTTTCCTTGCCGTCATGAAAATTGATCACCTGACGCTAGTGTTCCCGCGCATCTCAAGTCTACTATTCAAAGATTTGAGCCAGCTGGTGACAGGGCAATAACGCTGGAGACTCACGAGGTCTGCTATCTCTTCATAGTGAATCATTTAATAGAATCAACAGTTTTGTCAACAGTTTGCAATAATTGGATAATCACATTTTCTCGAATTTCGAGCTTATTTTTAATTTCAGGTGAAAATGTTAATGAACATTAATTGTAGAGATTCTCATGCTCAATCTTTTCCACTCGAAATTTTTTGTTTAAATTGTATCTGAAGCCTGATAATTGAGAATCTCAAATTAAACTTTGCATAGATGGGGTGGAGCTCCTGAAATTTTTACAGATATGGGACTTGTGGCAGTTGATAGAGCTTATCGATGACTATCCGAGGTATAACTTTAATTAAAATAGTTGAAGCCGTTTTCGAGAATATCGCGAAAACCCCTGTTTTTGACAACATTTTCGCCATTTCAGCCGCCATCTTGAATCGCATTTGATCGAAATTGCTCGTGTCGGATCCTTATAGTATAAGGACCTTGAGTTCAAAATTTCAAGTCATTCCGTTAATTGGGAGATGAGAGATATCGTGTACACAGACGAACATACACTCATACACACACACACACACACACACACACACACACACACACACACACCACACACACACACACTCACACATACAGAATACCCAAAAACCACTTTTTTGGACTCAGGGGACCTTGAAACGTATAGAAATTTAGAAATTGGGGTACCTTAATTTTTTTCGGAAAGCAATACTTTTCTTATCTATGGTAATAGGGCAAGGAAAGTAAAAATATCAGATTGCAGTTTACTAGAGATCTATGATGGTGTGACAGCTGAAATAAGTATCTTAAATAAAAAAAAATAAATGACTGGTTTTGACAATATTATGTCTCATACAAGATACAGATTGAACCAAGGTACCGAGAATACAAAGTATTCTAGGTACATTGGATTGAACCGGACGGAACATGAAGATTCTCATTACACAATTTATATTAAATAAAATTTACTAAATTTTAGTCTTGAGTAAGTACAGGAATTGTGGATAGTTTATTCAATATAAATAATAGAAGGTAGAATTATAGATAATAGTAGAATTCAGTTATAAAGAACATTGTCAACTACCCAAAATGTCAACTGAACTGAAGCGCATTTAAATCACAAACTCATATCAGCTGACCATAATTAGAAAGTAAAAATACCAAAAATTAATAAAAGAAAATTGAGCGAGGGGGTTAAAATCAAAAGTCACATGATCCGAAAATTAAAATTCTGGGAAAACGCCAAAAACATAGATTTTATAACTATTTAAATCTCTTTAAAAGTTTTCAAACCATGTTATTCATATGTATTTTCATCTCCTATTAATGTTTTGAACGCATTCAGTCCGCTATGATATACCATTTCAATTTTATTTCAATTCAAATATTGGAAAATCAGGCTTAAATGGAACATGTGAGGTTTTATTGAAGTATAAAGATGGAATGTGCTGGTTTGATGGGTTACAGAATATAATATTATTATGTTCAAATTAAATATTACCTTATCTACTTGCCTGTAACGTAACATTTACTTTGTCAAAACTGAACTAGAAACAATGGGTTCAATCATAATAAAAGACATCAAGATTTAATTTCACTATTTTAATTATTCTATGTGACATTGGGAAAATAGTTTGTCATTCAAAAAATATTGTTATAAAATTATATAATGATGATGTCACGCTCATTTACTAATTCACAAGTCTATGTCTATTCACAAGACTGTACTATTCATAATTTTTTTTCGACGTCGTCTCATATTTCATAATGAAGTTGTTCTGAACAAAGCTCAGGCTAGAGCTACCAGAGGACTGTAGTTTACTATTCAAATAATCAAATACAAACAAGGGGCAAAATTTAATCTTCAATTTGAGCCAGGTTATTTGTACAGTTAAACTCTGCATTAATGAACAATAAAAAAGAGCAAAAACTCACCAGATTTAATCCAATCTTGACTACTTGCCCCTTCGAAGCCTTTATTAGGTGTTTTGATCAGGTTCAGGGTGGAATGAAATCTGGGAATAAGACAGGTTCTGGCTTCTGGGCTGTCTTCTCGTTGATTCTGTGTTCAACTTGCAGGTCATACACTGTGTTTCGAACAAAGCTCAAACTGGATTCTTTATAAATTCAAATACAATTCAAATCATTTCAATTTAACACTATTTACGCTGTTATACTCATAATTCACACACACTACACTCAAACAATTATTTACAAGAAATTTCCGATCGAAATTACATGACAAACACACAATTTTGGTCTTGCAACAAGACAACGGGCTGACAAACAAGAATGACTGGGGTTTTTAACTCGACAAGGTCAAAACAGCAGGACGATCTGCGCTGGCGCAAACAAGCCTGCTATTGGCAGAACTGCAGTCTGGGATTTTGGCGCTACAGTTCGAATTCTCTGGCCAGAACATACCCCCGCCTCTGAAAAACTATTTTTCAGCCAAGTTACAAAACTGAAAAAAACACAGAAAGGAAAAAATCCAGACATGCCAAAAAGAACAAAAAACACCAACACCAAAAAACAACACAAAGAAAAAATACAACAAGCACAACAACTATTGAGTTGGGAGTAGATATAATTGCATTATTACTAGGTCGAACACAGAAACAACGATTACACTTAAAGACACAAATACAAATAATAGAGCGAGCGGACAGTATCCAGAATTTCAGTCTGATCAAGGACAACAATAACGAAGGTCCAGCATGACAATTCTTCTTGTGATGATAATCAATTAACATCCATACGAAAGTGTCGGATTTTGCTGAGATCATCTGATGACAAGTCTCAAATTCCAGTCCAGCATGAGACAAACAACCGCCGATGCGAATCACACCTCCATCAATAAATGGAGACAGGCGACGTAGGCGCATAGAACAATCCTCTCCCTTCTCTAATTGCACAAATTCAGATGAAAAATGTATCTTCTGTACCACTTTACATAGATACCTCTCAGCAACATCGAAATCTGATTTTTCTGATTGGGGTAAGATTCGTAAGAATTTGAGAACAAGAATTACAATTCTCAAAAGACGACCATAATCCAAACAACGACCAATCAATGAATATACTGCATTGCTGTTACAATCAGGAGATTTTGTGACTATCAACACTGACGGTTTTTTCGCCTCCGGTGGATCCACGATCTCTTCCATTTGAGTTCGGATGGGCCAATCGCATTCGTCCTCTGCTATCCATGATGGACCGGAGAGCCACAACGGAAAGTTCACAAGCTCAACTGGTGATAAACCTGTTCTAGACAAACAATCAGCGGGATTTTCAATTCCGGCAACATGCATCCACTCCTGTATACAAGAATCCTGTATTTTTGCGACGCGATTACCAACAAAAGTTTGCCATTTCGCGGATGGAGCATTAATCCAACACAAGGTGACTGTCGAATCAGAGAGTGTGACAATACGAGACACATGACAACGTTCACTAATAATAGTGACTACTGAATTCATGAGTTCTGCCAACAAGAGTGCCGCACACAACTCCAAACGAGGTATTGAAACAACTTTAGATGGTGCTACCTTGGACTTTGAACACAATAATACAACTCTTGGCTCCTCGCTCTCCTTCTGCGACTTCACATAGATAACTGCACCATAACCAGACAAAGATGCATCACAAAAACCAATCAAACTGATGTGAGAATCCTGAAACAAACCAACGTGAAGTGGAACAGCAAATTTCAACAATAGAGGCAACTCTTTTTGACAATTCTCCCAAAGAGTGCAGATAGACTCAGGCGGCTTCTCGTCCCAATCCACTCCTAATTTCCACAGTTTCTGGACAAGACGTTTTAGATATAATGTAAACGGTGACAAGAGACCAAGTGGATCATAGATACGAGCCATCACTGACAGAATAGAACGCTTAGTAGCGACGACCTCACCACTCTTGACTGAAAACTGAAACAGATCAGTACTAGGTTGCCAATTCAATCCCAAGATAGCCAAGGAGTTGTCTGCTTCGAAATCCTTGTATGAAAACGATTTCTCTTCCTCCGAGAATTTCTCCAACATTGATGGTGAATTTGAAGTCCACTTTGTGAGCGAGAAACCTCCTCCCTCAAACAGCTGCTTGGACTGACGATACAGCTCCGCGGCCTCTGACTCTGTGGCGACAGATGTGACTAAGTTGTCCATGAACATGTCTCTTGGTATTCTCGCCTTGGCTGCTGGAAAACGATTTCCATCCTCCTCTACAAGCTGGTGGACGGTGCGAAGCACCAAATATGGAGAGCTTGAAACACCAAAAACAACACAATTGAGCTGATAGATTTCGATCGGATCCTCCGGCGAAAATCTCCACAATACATGCTGATAACGATGGCAGGAATCCTCCACTAATATCTGTCGATACATTTGTTTAATGTCGGCAGTTAGTGCGATTGGGAACAAACAAAAATTAACTAACAAAACAAAAATGTCAGTTTGCAATTTGGGACCAGCATGAAGAACCTGGTTCAATGACAAACCCAATGATGTTCTGGAACCAGCATCAAATACAATTCGGATGGGCGTGGTAGTGCTGCTTGCTTTCACAATGGTGTGATGCGGTATGTAGTAACCACCTCGGTCTGTCTGATCTGCTACAAACGACATGTGACCCTGACGTAGGTAATCGATCAATATTTCATGATATGAAATACAAGTATTGCTGTCATGCTCTAGTTGTCTCTCCAAAGTCAGCAGTCTGCGTTCGGCGACAGCATACGAATCTCCCAAGCTGCTGGGCGGCTCCGCAAATGACAAGGCAACAACAAAACGACCAGAATTCACATGATGTACAGACTTCCGAAAATTTACCTCACACTCAACTCTTCCGGTTTCAGTTGACAGCTTAGTGCAGGGCATGATTCCAACTCCCAAAAACGTTCCACAAAACTATCCAACGATGGACTACTAACGAATGGACTACAGATGGCTGTAAAACAATTCGACACATTCTTTGTTGAAGTGAGAATCGGCGCTCTCCCCATCAGAATGTGACCAAGGACACTATTAACTGTCATCAATTCGTGTGATTCACCTATACTAGGACTCCCACGTAGCAAGTGAGGAACTAACTCCGCACCAATGATGCTATCTATTCTACTAGGAAGGTAGAATTTGTCGTTAGCCAGTGTGAGATTTTCAAGATGATGAAGTTTGGATCTGTCGATTTCACAAGAAGGCAACTTGTCGATGATTTTATCTACCACTGTGGCATCCATCAAAAACTTGATGGTAGGATCCAACTTCGACTGAATCGACACACAAGTACGACCTCGAACTTCACTAGTACCACCACCGAATCCACGAACAACGGTTTTCATGGGCTGGAATGGTAGTCTCAAACGCCGACACAATTTGGCTGTAACAAAATGACACTGACTCCCGGTGTCAACCAAGAAACGAACATCACAAAGCTGATCATTACAATCTCGAACATGAGCAGTGACAGTCGACAACACAACGGTCAAATTTTCTACATCGTTGGATGTAGAACAACAACTAATAGGTGATGTGCCACCTGCCTTGGAGTTCGACGAGGACGCAACACCTTCATTGGAACTTGATCTGGAAAAGTGCAATAAAGAATGATGAGATTCTCGACATTGAGCACACTGAGTTTTACTACGACAATCTCTACTCAAATGATCCACATCAAGACAACGAAAACAACAAAACTTTCCTTTAATCAAACAATAACGATCCCAAGGAGTCATTTTCAAGAAACTTGCACAATCTACTAACCGATGACCCGGTTTTGAGCACTTCAGACAATTGGGCTTTTTACTAGATGCATCGTTAGATGAATCATTAGATTGAACCACAAACACCTTTGATTTATTATCCTTTTTGTGCCTCATATTAAACGATTCAGTCTGTTTCTCATCAGAAGGAAGAGTCTTAATTTGCTTTTCAATGAATTTGACATAATCAGTATAAGTTGGCATAGCCTTGTCACGGACGGCCGATTCAAAATTTCTACGAGAACTTGGATCCAGCAATCTCAAGCCATGATAGAGGAATATCGAGTCTGACAAATCAGTGAGTCGCAATCTCTTCACTGCATTGATTGAACTGCAAAACCCATCCAAAATCGCAATACAACCTGCCTTTGATTCTGATTTTATTGGACGAAAATCAAAAATTTGTTTGAAATAGGCATCGACTTGCGCCCATGGATCGTTATAGCGGGTCAATAATGCCTGCCAAATTATTTGATAATTGTTAGCCAATGGTGGCAAATGATGACAAATATTTGCTGCTTGTCCAGTAAGTCTACTTACAAGATATTGGACCTTCTGCTGATCGTTCAAACTCTTGTTGTCATGTACCAATGCCTTAAATAGTTCATAAAACACCGACCATTGAGTCTGGTTCCCATCAAATTTCGGAAGGTCGATTTTAGGCAGTACCGACTCGGACACGACCGGCTGTGCACTAGCTGCTGTAGCTGTCGAAGATTGAGCAATAGCATCAGTCGCCTCTTTCTGTTTGAGAGTGTTAGCCGCTACTTCAATATACTGAAACAGATCTAGGTGTGAGTCGTTGAATGCTACAACATAATCTTTATTCAACTCAAGTTCCAACTCATTAACCACTAATTCTGTCTTTTCATAATCCGAAATGGTCTGAGACACCCGAGGATACAAGATTGAAAATTGCTCAGCAACTTTTGGATCAGAGACATTTTTAGACAGTTCATAAATTCTTTGCAATCTGGCATATCTGGCATCTCTGCAATCTTGTTCCAGTTTAGCACGATGCACTCTGATTTGTTTCTGTAATTTTTCCTCCATCTTGAACTCATACACAAAACAATTCAGCCCCGACAATACAAACAACAGACAATAAAACAAGAATGAGTTCAAAACTAGATGAAAGGAAGAATCACGACTAGTAAGTTATCAAAGTTAAACTTTGATTATCAATTCACAAGATAAGTTACTGCTGAAGACAAAACTATATGATTAGATAATGTTCTTCCAACAACTCACAAACAAACAATAACTTGTTGAATTGAACAAACAAAATCATGCTGTGATTAACCTTCACTAACATGTATAACAAAATGGACAATACAAACTCCAACAAACAAATTCCCGAAAAAGAGCACAATGAGCCTAGTTTCAGAAAAATTACAATTTTAACTGAAATAAATTCAATTTTACACAAATACAAATTGACAAGAAACCTTGCTCTAGAACAAGGCTACAACAAACTTAAGTTGAGCATAGATCAGACCATCCTCAACATGCCAACATTGGACAAATACGAAACTGCTTAAATCCAATGTGTGTGAATTAATCAACAAATTACAAATTTAAATTCATCACGGTTTGGCAGGACCAAGAAATGTTCTGAACAAAGCTCAGGCTAGAGCTACCAGAGGACTGTAGTTTACTATTCAAATAATCAAATACAAACAAGGGGCAAAATTTAATCTTCAATTTGAGCCAGGTTATTTGTACAGTTAAACTCTGCATTAATGAACAATAAAAAAGAGCAAAAACTCACCAGATTTAATCCAATCTTGACTACTTGCCCCCTTCGAAGCCTTTATTAGGTGTTTTGATCAGGTTCAGGGTGGAATGAAATCTGGGAATAAGACAGGTTCTGGCTTCTGGGCTGTCTTCTCGTTGATTCTGTGTTCAACTTGCAGGTCATACACTGTGTTTCGAACAAAGCTCAAACTGGATTCTTTATAAATTCAAATACGATTCAAATTAATTCAATTTAACACTATTTACGCTGTTATACTCATAATTCACACACACTACACTCAAACAATTATTTACAAGAAATTTCCGATCGAAATTACATGACAAACACACAATTTTGGTCTTGCAACAAGACAACGGGCTGACAAACAAGAATGACTGGGGCTTTTAACTCGTCAAGGTCAGAACAGCAGGACGATCTGCGCTGGAGCAAACAAGCCTGCTATTGGCAGAACTGCAGTCTGGGATTTTGGCGCTACAGTTCGAATTCTCTGGCCAGACCAGAAGTTATTTTGATAATCTCGGTCAGGGTTCTGTGACAGGAGTTATTGGCAATTCCAAAATAATTTTATTGAAATATAAGATTTCTATATTAAATGATATTAAAAGATAAACTGATTTTTCGAAGATGATTCTGCACAACACCACGCTAAAGCAGCATTTACACCAAAGTTATTAACAAAATGTTTATAACCGTATAGATTCTTCTAGATTATCATTATTATAGAAAATATTTACCAATTATTATTGAAACAATATTATTGAGGTTAAGTGGTATGAGGTAGAAAGCAATAATAGAAACAGATGCTCCTTTTTCAACTTCGACCATATGATTTGGTTATTTTTTTATAAAATCGTATGTACCATTAATTAAATTTGAACATTAATTCTAAAAAATCTAGAAGGAAAATTGAAATTTTGTGCTTCCAGGTGCACGAGATTGATATTTTTAGAATCTATGTGCAAAATTTGGAGATCTAAATCATTCCCGTTTTTCCGGTATGCAATCCACACGTTGACATGTTTTGATGCGAACAAATGAACACACGAACAAATACAACCCTATTCTCTCTTATTATATAGATTATCAGTTATTTTTTTAGTTATTTTTTAACTGAATTTTCAGTTTATCAGGTACAATAATTATAATTAGCCTATTCTAATTAAGAAAGACTCATTTATTCAAGACAGAAAGCAATAGGAATGCCCTATACACGCTCGAATTCGCAATGTATATATGAGACCATGAGACAGCTCCTGAAAAAGCGGCAATGAAGTACGATTGAATACAAAGCACATGCGCTGTTAAACGGTGCATTTCTCTTGTGTCACTCCAGCCATCTGTGTAATCCACTTGTCAGCTGATTGATTATGAATAATAATTTCTGTAGTCTGATTAATCCTATATTCAAAGTAGATGATATATATATATATATATATATATATATATATATATATATATATATATATATATATATATTGTGATGAATCTTTCAAATAGATCTCATGAAAAGAGAGAAAAATTGTGATTACCTTTTAAAATGAAAGAATTTGCTAAAGGAATAGTTAGCGACCGAGCGATAAAGCTTACTTATCAATAACTGTATATTGATAAGAGTACCGTTCTGTACTGAATATTTTTCTAGGAAAATTATTCAATAAAATTATAATTATTTTGCAAATAAAGCACAAATTATTTACGAATTGCTCATTGATTTTGAGGTTACACTTTGTTTACTATCGATCAGATGTTTTTAAAACAGTTCGAACGCAGCTGACTGATTCAAAGTATTGTCAAATGTCACGCTGGCTTCACGTAAGATATATACCATCTCTAAAAATTAAAACTATCCATAAAGGATCAAGAATTTCAAATAAAAAAATAAAATGTATGTGTTATCGTTGAAATTATTTATTATTTAAGAAATTATATTATATGTCAGGTCTTATTGTAACTAAATAGGTCATAGCATGAAATTATATTATTGATAAAATGGCAGAAATTAATTATAACAATCTCAAACCTAATAAAAATTGTACAAGAGTATTAATTCATTAACGATTTAATTCAACTGAACCACATGGTAATTAAATCTCTTTGGCAGGTCTAAGCCAATCACAGTGCATAGAAATAGCACCAAGAGGTGATCGTTTGAAAGCAACACATGTTAATCTATTATCAGACAACAACCCTGCCTTATCAGTTACACTAGCACATGTACATTGTATGAGAGGAACTATGTCTATAAGATTAAGCAGTTTTAAGAATTACATAAATTAAATTATTATTGTAATTAAAGGAATGTATTCTACTGCTTGCCACTGACGTCATGTTTACGTCACAAGCGTTCTACCAATGGCAAATTTTTATGCAAATTATTACATCGAGATTCTGAGAAGCAAGGTCTAGCCTAGAAGCTTAGAGAAAAGACAGCACTTCCCTTTTGAAATCCTCACCGTGCAGATCTTTTATAGTTACCAAAGACCTATTTGTGAAAATTTCTTGTTCGATTTTAAATGTTCTATTTGTGAGCCGATATTTTAGGCCAATTTATTTGTTATTTGTAAATTTCTGTTTTCATCAATCGATAAATTTAAAAGTTAAAGTAAATTATCCCTTAATTAATTTGGTGAAGGAATATTAAATTAAAATTCCCCACGTGCTGAAACCAAAGCCTGGATTGCCGCCGATCAAACGATTTTTGATCTAAAGAAGAAAACCACGACCGCCAAGGAAATTCACGTGAGTTATAAGTTTTAAAAGGGGCCCCAATCTACGCTTCGAAAATATTTCAGTGCAGAAACATAAATTTTTTCTTCGTTAAATTATTGGCCACGCCGACAAGCGCTTTTAGTTATTAAGAGCCTAGAATTTATTCATATTTAATTTATAAGAATTTGTAGTTGATTACTATCCTCCGCTGCCTGAACCACGACCCCGAGCATTTTAAAAATATTTTATAATTCTTTCAAAATTGTTCAATTTTATCAATCGTAAAATTCTGTTGAATCACGCATGGTATCATGCAAGCACAAGAAAATTTTTAACTATTCTGTTAATGCTAAATTATTATCAACCTGTAAATCAAATTCTGAACTGCACTGTATGATTACATATTTTATTGTAATATATTTCAGTTTTGTTAATTCGCTTTCTGAGTTCGATTATTTCTTAAGCCTGTCAATTATTGTGTCTGATACGTTCTATATCATCAAGAACCGATCGAATACGATCATTGGAATAATTGAATTAAGCTGGATATTGGAACAGGTCTAAGTGGATGTAGCGAGTGGGGTCAGATCAAGATATTTATTCTTTGTCCTTACCTGCTCATATATCAGCTTTTATCTGTTACCTACCTCGACTTAGGAGCGAACGCATCAATTGTACAGCAGTGGCAGCCATAGATCATATAAATTCCTACAATAGAGCTTAAAACCCGACAAGACTCTGTTCTCGAAATATATTCTGAACGATATTTGGTCCAAATACCGTATTTTAATCCTTCAGAACTTATTAGAGACGCAGTCCCGTAAATTATCTACATCGGGATTTTTGCTCGACCTGTATGATTTTGTATGCTCATTCTTCACAGGTAATAATTTTAAGGTATCCGTCTTCAGTGTTTAGCGATCGCTACACTGCTTATAAAAATTTCATCACTATACAATTTGTCATTAGAAGAATCAAGGGTGAGCGAGCGTTTAGGCCTCCCGCGATTCCGACAATTGTATTGAATCTTGTAGTGAATCAATCAGTCTGGTGTACATTCAGCGTCCACGCACGCAATTACAAAATTTATAGCCGCTACACCATTGACTCAGTACAAGATTCACTCTACATGTGTGAAGCCATCAAATACCGCTCCACATGATTTGGCGCCCAACGTGGGGCATTTAGATTCAGCACTACATGATTTGGCAAATCTCTCTACATATGTGAGGCGAGTAAAAAATACCGCACCACATGATTTGGCGCCCAACAGTGATAGGCATTGAAGAGGTGGATAATCGACTACGAGGATTATTTAGTTGCTCAGTATACTATAGCGCTGACAACGGGAAAATTTTTTGAAAAATTCATGGTTGTGAATTTTTTCGAATTTAATATTAACTGTTCACTGTTATATAAAATAACAAGAAGTACCATACCCAATTTTTGAACGGAAAGAAATTTATCGATTGATGAATTTTTAGAGAAAAAATCGAACTCAGAATTTTATTATGTGTTATTCGAAAATTGGTCATACTATAAGTCATAGGTATAAGAGATATCATAAGAAAGGTGATATATTTGAAGAATATTAGGTCTATATTGAAACAATTTATAAAATTTACAGAAAAGAGGATTGAAGTTATTTACATTTTAAAAGTTTTTAAAGCATAAAGAGGGAAGTAAAATTAAATCACGGATATATTGCGGAATAATTCAAACAGAATACTGTTCCTTTTATATAAAATTTTGCAAAGAATACTAGCCTATATATAGAATTGCGGCAAGAAATTATAAGAATAAAATATTTTATAATAATAATAATAATAAATTATAAGAGGCGTACCTGTATTACCGCATAAGTGTTCACTGTGTATCCTGTATGTTCGTGTCATTTTTATGTTAACGATATTGCTAACTTGACTCATTTTATCACTGAACACATTGCTAAACCACTTTTTCTGTATTTCACTCACTACGAAGCTATAACAATTTCTATTGGATTTCTTATTAATTATTTTGTATATCACATCAACACTTTCACGTTTTTTATTCACCGCACACGTTCGTCGCATTATTTTCTCACAAAGCATGGCAGGAAACGACCAGGTCAATCCAAGTCTGTCGGACACCGAGGACATTTCACCCGATTGTTCGCCGCCATCCGCATCTGCCACCGCATCCGCCGATTTCCATCCCAATGTACTGGATGATTTATCTTCGACGCAGGTGGAGGAGAGTTTCATTCTAGTGGAAGATCCATCGGCCGCCCAAGAGCCGGAGGACGAAACATCGGAGAGCATACGGACGACGACGCCCCAGAAACAGGAACCCCCATCTCTCGTACTGTCGCTCGGATAAAAAACCAGAAGATAACCGTTCGCCATACGCCCGCTCCCGCACTGGATACGGACACCCTCCTGAAAGCGATAACCAAGATGATGGACGATTTAAATAAAAAATGCGACAAACAAAAGAAGAATTAAAGGAAGACAACAAACAAATAAAAGAAGCATCGAAGAAAACAAATGAAGCTATAACAATCTAAATGAAAAGAGCGACCAAACAAAGGAAGAATTAAAAAGGAAGTTCAAGAAGCAAAGAAGGTAAACGAACAGGGTTAGAGAAGTTGAGTCAACGGATGGATGGAGCATTCCGTGACACAGATAAAACCATCAAAAAATTAGCTGAGTGTCTGGATAAATCAATTTTAGAAACAAATAACCGATTGGATAGGATATCTGAAGATATGCATATGGGAAAAATCAGCGTCGAAGTCAGCATTAAGAAACATATACATGTGGAGAAGGATACAATAGAGGTGGTTAAAGTCAAACAAGCAAGCGAACATAACACATGTATGGAAAACCAACCCACCGAGAATGTCAAGACTGGAGTCGCGCCGCACCCCGCCGAACGCCGAGAGGAACCAGTCGACATCATCCGCCGAGCCGAGGACGTCATCCACTGCATGGAGGGACAGCCCGTACTACCGCCCGCAGAGTGCCAAGACGAGCCGGACGACATCGCCCGCCAAGCCGAGGACGACATCCATGGCATAGAGGGGCCAGCCGTACCATCGCGCGCCGGACACCAGGAATCCAAGGACATTGCCCACCAAGTTGAAGAGCAGCCCGGACCGCCGACCGCACATATCTCTCATCCACCGAGGACAGCACCTGCAACACATCAAATCAGTATCCATCAAAAACAATCAGAAAACAACATTAGAACAATTAAAATCCGCATAAAGTCAAGACTACACACAAGCAGAAAAACAATTCAAGAAAGAAGAAGAATATCTAGAAGAACCTACAACCACTGCCGTCATGTTAGGCTAAAATCGTACATCAAGCTTCCTACCAGCATGCAAGAAAAAAGGAAGATGGTATCAAGAAGGACCTACAATCACCGCAGTCATGTCCGGTTGAAATCAAGCAGACTGTACACCGGCATGCAAAAAAGGAAAATATCATTTGGAAAAACACACAGACATCCCCGGCATGTCAGGTTTAAAAATATCAAACTGCATGTTACAGGCCGACAAAGAGGAAATATGTTTGTAAGAATCGATCTACACCACCGGCACATTCGTTTTAAGCCAAGTTTAGTAAAACGGATAGTTGCAAATTGGAATGGAAACTTGGAACAATAGAGAAATCAAAATTAGATGGGGGCTTGAGGAAAATAATAATCTTTTAATCAACTGGAATCTACGTTGTAAATTACACAAATTATCAAACTTCTTCATAGTCACAGCCTACCCATTGAATCACATCTTAGCAGACTGGCATCTTTCTACTCCTACTGCAGCCTAAACAACATAACCTAAACATCGCCGCATCTCAGCTGATAAGGAAATATTATTAATTCACTTCAAATGAAGAAACCGAAATCAACTTTAATAACAGAAGAAAATAAAACTACAAAACAACTCTAAAAATTACCAACCTGATCAAGCCATCTGCATCATGTTACAGTCATCACAGAAACAATCGCCTAGTTATATCCGCACAACTGAAAAACAGAAACAAGAATTATATTATCCACAGAAAATAATTATAAATTAGAAATAACATGAAATTAGTAGTGAATAGGAGGAAAGAAAATAAACAAAGTTTATTTGAAAAAATGTGTAAATCTAACCTCGAAATACAGAATCGACAGAAAAATCTATTCAGAACCAAAGCCTGTTCGATAATTTTCTTCGTCACACCAACCAATGTGTGTGAAATCATAGAGTCAATGTATAGGAATCAAAGCAATATCGTTGTTAATTAATGTAACATATTATTTAATGTGAAATTATAAGTAAAAAACGCAACCAAAAATATATATTTATGTTAATTTGCACGAAATGCGCATGTTCTATGTCATATATGAATGTATCTCTAAAAAACTCCAAAGAAAATGAAATTCTTACCTTCAAATGTGAAATTTATTACTGTTGCATCAAAAGATCATGAATTGTAATTAAAATTGATAAATGTAAGCTTAAAGACTTAATATTTGTAACCAACATTGATAAAAATCAAGAAAGCCATTTCAAGTGTAACCCTGTTTGTACACAACGTACTAAGCGCAAATAAGAAAATTGCTCGAGTCAAACGGTAGACAATTGTCAAGTCACCGAAGTTAAATCACACTCTCACCCAATTTATGTAAAAGCCAGAATAAAGAGTCAAAACCTGTAACAACTATGAAAAATGATGAAAATCTATATTTGTCGCAAATACTGTTTGAATTCTAAGAGGATAATATGTGAAATTTTGTATATTTGTTATAGTTATGGGTCTGCTCATAAGCCACCCGTGAATGGAAGTTGTGGAGTTGTTTTAATGAAGGATCCAAAGAGACCTCATTAATTATTGTATTTCGATTGTATCCAATGGAAGGAACAATCAATTATTTATTTTCTCGTAGCCAAAAGTGCACGATATATTGTTTTTAGTGTTAAGTGTGGAGTTTTCGTAGAAGTAAGGAGATGAAATAGTGTATTCATCACAATATCGGATTTTTCAAATAGTCATTGTTTCGACTCGTCTCCCAATTACCTATTTAAAATATCCTGGGGGCTTTTGTGTGATGAATCTTTCAAATAGATCTCATGAAAAGAGAGAAAAATTGTGATTACCTTTTAAAATGAAAGAATTTGCTAAAGGAATAGTTAGCGACCGAGCGATAAAGCTTACTTATCAATAACTGTATATTGATAAGAGTACCGTTCTGTACTGAATATTTTTCTAGGAAAATTATTCAATAAAATTATAATTATTTTGCAAATAAAGCACAAATTATTTATGAATCGCTCACTGATTTTGAGGTTACACTTTGTTTACTATCGATCAGATGTTTTTAAAACAGTTCGAACGCAGCTGACTGATTCAAAGTATTGTCAAATGTCACGCTGGCTTCACGTAAGATATAATACCATCTCTAAAAATTAAAACTATCCATAAAGGATCAAGAATTTCAAATAAAAAAATAAAATGTATGTGTTATCGTTGAAATTATTTATTATTTAAGAAATTATATTATATGTCAGGTCTTATTGTAACTAAATAGGTCATAGCATGAAATTATATTATTGATAAAATGGCAGAAATTAATTATAACAATCTCAAACCTAATAAAAATGTACAAGAGTATTAATTTATTAACGATTTAATTCAACTGAACCACATGGTAATTAAATCTCTTTGGCAGGTCTAAGCCAATCACAGTGCATAGAAATAGCACCAAGAAGGTGATCGTTTGAAAGCAACACATGTTAATCTATTATCAGACACCAACCCTGCCTTATCATTCAGACTAGCACATGTACATTGTATGAGAGGAACTATGTCTATAAGATTAAGCAGTTTTAAGAATTACATAAATTAAATTATTATTGTAATTAAAGGAATTGTATTCTACTGCTTGCCACTGACGTCATGTTTACGTCACAAGCGTTCTACCAATGGCAAATTTTTATGCAAATTATTACATCGAGATTCTGAGAAGCAAGGTCTAGCCTAGAAGCTTAGAGAAAAGACAGCACTTCCCTTTTGAAATCCTCACCGTGCAGATCTCTTTTATAGTTACCAAAGACCTATTTGTGAAAATTTCTTGTTCGATTTTAAATGTTCTATTTGAGCCGATATTTTAAGCCAATTTATTTGTTATTTGTAAATTTCTGTTTTCATCAATCGATAAATTTAAAAGTTTAAAGTAAATTATCCCTTAATTAATTTGGTGAAGGAACTATTAAATTAAAATTCCCCACGTGCTGAAACCGAAGCCTGGATTGCCGCCGATCAAACGATTTTTGATCTAAAGAAGAAAAACCACGACCGCCAAGGAAATTCACGTGAGTTATAAGTTTTAAAAGGGGCCCCAATCTACGCCTCGAAAAATATTTCAGTGCAGAAACATAAATTTTTTCTTCGTTAAATTATTGGCCACGCCGACAAGCGCTTTTAGTTATTAAGAGCCTAAAATTTATTCATATTAATTTATAAGAATTTGTAGTTGATTAGCTATCCTCCGCTGCCTGAACCACGACCCCGAACATTTTTAAAAATATTTTATAATTCATTTTTTCACTATTTTTTCAAAACTGTTCAATTTTATCAATTGTAAAATTCTGTTGAATCACGCATGGTATCATGCAAGCACAAGAAAATTTTTAACTATTCTGTTAATGCTAAATTATTATCAACCTGTAAATCAAATTCTGAACCTGCACTGTATGATTACATATTTTATTGTAATATATTTCAGTTTTGTTAATTCGCTTTCTGAGTTCGATTATTTCTTAAGCCTGTCAATTATTGTGTCTGATACGTTCTATATCATCAAGAACCGATCGAATACGATCATTGGAATAATTGAATTAAGCTGGATATTGGAACAGGTCTAAGTGGATGTAGCGAGTGGGGTCAGATCGAGATATTTATTCTTTGTCCTTACCTGCTCATATATCAGCTTTTATCTGTTACCTACCTCGACTTAGGAGCGAACGCATCAATTGTACAGCAGTGGCAGCCATAGATCATATAAATTCCTACAATAGAGCTTAAAACCCGACAAGACTCTGTTCTCGAAATATATTCTGAACGATATTTGGTCCAAATACCGTATTTTAATCCTTCAGAACTTATTAGAGACGCAGTCCCGTAAATTATCTACATCGGGATTTTTGCTCGACCTGTATGATTTTGTATGCTCATTCTTCACAGGTAATAATTTTAAGGTATCCGTCTTCAGTGTTTAGCGATCGCTACACTGCTTATAAAAATTTCATCACTATACAATTTGTCATTAGAAGAATCAAGGGTGAGCGAGCGTTTAGGCCTCCCGCGATTCCGACAATTGTATTGAATCTTGTAGTGAATCAATCAGTCTGGTGTACATTCAGCGTCCACGCACGCAATTACAAAATTTATAGCCGCTACACCATTGACTCAGTACAAGATTCACTCTACATGTGTGAAGCCATCAAGAGCCTGATTGAATAGAATTGATAGGTTGATTTAACAGGAGCTGTCGAACAACGCAGTTTAGATTGGCACATGTTGGCTCTGACGTCTTATCAGAATCATTATCACTATTCCTAGATTGTAATCCTATGATACTAAATCAGACATACCGCACATTATAATACAAGAAACATAATTCATGAATAACATTCGACTCAATAATTTATCAATTTATTAATGATTAATTTATCCAAATTTGGGAATGGAATAGATTTGGGCCAAGCCTGTTGTTCCTTCCTAATCATATTCATATGATTTGTTATTCTGTCCACGAATAGATAACTAAATAAATAATATCTACGTTTTCAATTCTTTCACATTATCACTGTATTATCTCTTGCTCTCTAGATTGTTTGTATAAACCCACCAATACAGTACCTGATACATTTCCGAGCAAGATGATTAAAATACAATTAATACATTTATTAGAGAGTTTTCTAATTATCTCGGTTCAGATAATGGGGGTTGTGATCACCTTGATACTGTATCAGCTCCCATTAGATCAACAATTTGGAGCCGTTAACTCTCTTGTAAAATCAAATACTGTAAATAATGTAATCATAATACCATAATACATATATATGTGAGCATTATATTTCTTTTCCAATTATAATAAAAATAAAATATGAAACAATGAGATATGTAATAGCCTAATATTCTCTTCACGCTATTGCATGCATTTCGTGATTTAAGAAGTCTCTCTATTTAACGAGTTGTACCGTACGGACTACGGAGTACTTGTTTAAGCGTGAAAATACGTGTTAACAGAATCTTTAATTACAAGAACATTAATTGGAGGAACATGAAGACTTATAACAA
Source organism: Nilaparvata lugens (assembly GCF_014356525.2). Taxonomy (NCBI): domain Eukaryota; kingdom Metazoa; phylum Arthropoda; class Insecta; order Hemiptera; family Delphacidae; genus Nilaparvata; species Nilaparvata lugens. The sequence continues at coordinate 23,800,438 of NC_052507.1, forward strand.
CTCACAAAATCAGAAACAAATGTGTGACCGGTTATTCGTGCTCTCTCACTCATCTCGAGCGCGAATCCAATGAAAAAGCGGCTATCAACTGATTAGAAGCCTGGTAAGTAATAATAATATTCAAGACGCCAGTAATGAATTAACAGAATAAACAATCGTACATATTTATGGAGCTTAGTAGGCAATTATCGTCATTCTAATGACCATCTCAGTACTTTTGGATGGTTAAGAAGGATTCCGGGAACGTCAAAATATCCACTTTGCCCTCAAACTTACAATCAATCAATGTGAGCCAGGATTCTTGAATTTCAAAGCGGTCAGATTGTCCCTTTGAGGGCTTTTTATACGTTTTAAATTGAGCCAATTACAGGGGCGATTAATTAAGCGCTGTTTTATTTCTTGTTCTACCTTGTAATTAATTCATCTTACGGCCCCCGGCCTACGGCTGTCCCCATCATTATCGTTATTATTACTATTTAATTGCGATGCCATAAATCAGAAACAACGATCGGACTTGTACTTGCTCGGCCTTTCTCAAGTCGAATTACATCCACATCCACTGAGTTCCAGTTCTGCCTGCCTGCCTCCAGGCACATGCACACTTATCAATGGCACATAAAAAGAGAAAAATTCGAAAAACGAACAAAAAGTAAGCAATTCTTAATTGTAATCAGATGATAATCACTTCCTTGATATTTGAGCTATCAAATTTGCGTCTTAGTGAAGTTTATAATCCAGGCTGCACCGCTGAGCGATATAATATAATAATTACACCTTATTGAATTATGAGATCGGGCCGATGAGTGAGAATCAAGTGAATGAGCCTCATTAGTAGTAAACAGTAGTTGGGTTTGTTGTTCATAAACCAGTTTCTTGTAAGATTGATTGACGGAGATTAACGTTTTTCATTGATTTACATTTTTCTGTTATTTTTCAAGTAGCCCCTTAGAAAAGGTATGTTTATGAAGATTTTGTAGCATTCTTCCAATCTTATAGTCTTTTGATACACATTGAGTAGTCCTATCTGTCTTTTCGTAGCTTAACCTTCATTTCATGCATTGAACTAAATTTTCATCTAATCACGAACTCAACTCACACTCCAGTTGACTGTAAAATGGCATCTTAAATCTCATAACCAACGACTAATATCCTCTTAGCTCTTGAGGAATGACTCGTTACCTTTATTAAATTAGAAAAAAACTCATGTCGTATCAAGAATATTCTGCTTGACAAAGTATTTACATTCTTCTTTTTTCCAATACTTTATCTCACCACTGCACCGTACGAGTCTGGTTGAAGCGATATTCGAAGCAATATTTTCTTCTTAACATAATACTTTTTCAACTCTTCATCCTACAAGCCTTACACAATGCGTAGAAACATAAACTGTGAGAGTCATAGTGAACGAGCGAAACTTGTAGCATTGGAGAATCCAGCTCTCACCATATTCCTCATTAACGTCACAAAAAATGAGATATTCTATTATGTGCGAAGAATTTCCATACATTACAGTAAATATTGTGATAACATTCTGTGATAGAAGGTGAGACATCTGAAGCACGCAGCCGCTGGTTGTCTGATATCGAGAAAATCTCTGTTTTTACCGGTCCTATCGTCAAACTTGTCTTACTTATCTGTTGTGGGCACGAGTCTTATTTAATAAAACGACCGTTGTTTATATTTTGTTGCTTCCTTCTGCGGCTCCACCCAACGACTGGTTTCATTTGATCATCTGTGATAAGGAGGCATCTCCGATTTCACCGCCGCGAAAGAAAGATTTTCCTGTTCAACCGTTTACCAACACTGATCCTCAAGGGCATTATTTATTTATTGTCTTGAGTGAATCACTTTATAATTTCTGATCTCAAAATAAACCAGCATAAAATATAGGCACAATGAATAATTATGTGATTAATATAATGAATATTATAATATATATATATATATATATATGTGAATATATAATAAATTCACATTAGGAGTACACTTATAATAAGAATAAAAGGATTGGTCGTTAAAAATGACCTGCATCAGAATACAGTTGAAGTAAGAAGTGAATGAACCAAGGGGAAGAACAGAGACTATCGGAGAAGGAGAGTGGACGTGTTGTGAAGCACTTCTCACGTTTTAGTCGTGAGCAGTCAGAAATAATAATTATTGCGCTTCGTCGCAGTGTCTTGCATTGAACTTAACACTATCAATGAATTAAACATGAGCAAATTATGAGATTCAAAAGTGTTTCTTGATGGAGAAATGGTCAAAGTGATGTTGCATAAAGATGGTGATTCCACCACTTCGAACTGGAGGAAGACTTGATCGTAGGGAATGAGACATTAGAAAAGAAAATTCTTCCAAGCTCTTCGGCTAATATTTGCAGTGGCAGAAGTCCTTAGCTCTATTCATATAGATACATTAAATATTCGAATAAATGATTATTTTAAAAATATTCCTTGATACATATTTTCATTCAAGATGAATCACATGATGATTCACATTATCAATTGAATCATGATTCACTGATAAGATAAGTAGGTAGTATTGATTCTAATTTCGGATCTGGCCTTGATTCTATTTTTCTGTGTGTGTTTATTATCAATTAATATTTTCTCAAAAATGGAGCCATGTATTAAAGCTCATTGTTATGATTTGATCCTTTCCAGGGTCTTGGTGGTATTGTTATTGATCAAACAACATCTTACTATTTATTTAGAGAATGTAGCTCCTTTCCTTTGCTCTATTTTGCTCTAATTCTTGAAGTTTTTTGTTCGCAAATGTGAATCATTTCAACATCAATACATCCTCAATGAAAATTTTCTAATAAGTTTTTTTCCCCAGAAATAGATGTTTAATACATTCCCTCCCATTCAACAGCGGTAGGACTCATTTGATTTCCAAGTTTCATACAAGTTTATTTCAGCATTATTTGGTTCATTAGAATGATTCTTTGGAGTGAGTCAATCGTGATGTATTCATATTGAATATGAATCACCGTGCTTCTATTTTTGTATTTAGAAATGATCCGTAACAACTACTATTAATAATACTACTGTAGCTATAACATCAACATTGTGATTCTACGGGACTCATAAGGCAAAAACGGTTCGTGCAAGCTCATAATTACTGACTACTAAAAAAGATTGAACCAATAGCAATAAGTAAACGAGAACTGTTGAAGTTGTATTGACTTATAAAGGTGACCAAAAGTCTGTTATTAACATACGAAACTTCCACACATATCCATGGCTGGATGGAATTCTTCAATCATAACTCAGGTAGGATTACATTTAATTGGCCATTCAAACTTTCGAACAGAATCGATTTGTTTATGCTTGATCATGGAAAGAATTTGGTTTGGACAATTTTCTCTATCAATTTTGATAGATGTTATAACTGTTCTTTGCTCAACGATAGAGGATAGACATTAATTTTCTTGATCAGAAACGATTAAATGGTAGCTTAGACCGACACTGAGAAAAATTCATAGCCCCGCTTGAGTTGTATAATTAAAAACTTTTTCACCTTTAGAAAATCTAAAATATTTGTCGACTGTGTACGATGAAAATGATGTCCGCGCTTATACAACAATAAAAACACGGATTATCAGGAAGATGTTCAAGAACCTTGCTGAAAAAGATTTTATAGAAAATTGGCTGGACAGTAATAGCTATTGGACAGCAGTTGTGATTTGGTCGTAAAACCGGTTCTTTAGTACTTAACTAGCTTACAAAAGATTGTTGAAGAGTTTAGTTTTAGATTTTTATAGATAGAGCCTATATGATTATTGAGTGGATGGAGAGCTTGATAAACTCCAATGCATTATACAAGCATTATACCGTATGATTAGATTTGTTTATTGTCCTTACAGTGTATAGTCTGCCAGTCTTGAATGCTACGGGATAGGACTGGAATCTTGTATCCTGAATAAATTATGTTGAGCCATAAATTGATTCCGATAAATCGGTTGAGAAGCATAAGACCTTGGATATTGATAATCGATTTCTGTTTATTTCTATTGGAACATTTTCTTTCTTTATGTTTGCTTATTACTTCGTTGTACATAATTTCTAGATTTAGTTCACTATAAATTTTAGTTGAAGGCAAACTCAACAGCACAACAGCAGACAAACTTACGCAGACAGACGGAGAAAAAGTAAAACTTCTGCATGCAGACGGTAGCAGTCATTTGGAGATAGATGATAGACGGACGTCTGTCTGTATCAAAATCTCAGTAAAGCCTGTAAAATCTTCAAAAACGACTCATACAGATTAGAAGAAATTCCTCGTGACAAAGGTACACTACAAAGGTAAACATTCCCCTACAAAGGTACACTGGGGTACTGAGTGCACCATGGGAAATCATTTTTCTCAATATATTGTTTTTTAAGCCCTGCATTCCTTAAAATTCGTGATTTCTACTTTTTTACAATGCTCTATAATCTGATATTGTCGTGCTGGTGAGATGTTCTGGATGTGCTGGCTGGCTGTGATAGAAGTATACCTCTAGGTATAGGTATAGAAGTATAAATTCTAGGGATTTAAAAATTCGATTTAATTTCATACGCCACATGCCAGGAGCAAATGAATGAGTGGATGTCATATAGATGAGCTCCATAGCTTACAGCTGGTTCTGAACCCACCCACAACGACGGTCAGCTCCTTCATCCTCAATCACCATGTACCTTTGTGAAGTCTCAACCTGATGCTTATGTAGGAATCATACTCCAGCGAAAACAAAATTTGTTTACTCTATAGTACCGTTTGCTTTTCTATAAAACTTTTTTTGTAAACCCAAGGTACTGCATTATATGAGGAGATTCATTAAGACATTGTTAACTTGGAAAAAACTTGAAAAAAAAAACATTATGCAAACCCTCCATTCCAGTGCAACTGGCAGTGGTGTGATTGATGGATGTGAAATGAGTGCTTAACAGAAGTGATGGAAGAATTTGATTTTTGATATGGTGGAGCACCTGTAAATAATGTTGAAATGTCGTGTGGATTAGGCAGGCAGTTGGAGAGCGGCCATCACTTAGCCTGTAACGACGTGTGACAGTTGACAGATGGAGCAGATTGAACGATGTGTTTGTGGCATTGTGCACTGTATGAACTGCAATATATTTTGACATCGATACAAGGCGCGAGTGCTTTATTATCGTGATCGTCGCCTATGAAGAGAGTTGAAAAAGTAACAGTAGACATGGCGTCCAGTCCATGGAGCGTGTAATTTTGATGGATGGACCAACCACGCTGGATAACACTTCTTCTACACGAGTGACTGGCGTTCGGCACTTGAGAGACGGCTCATGGCTCATGGCTCATGGCTCTCTCCCTCCTCGCAGGCGATAAAGATTCAGATTTATATTAATTTACTTGCAGCTGTCAGCCGTGGACAGAAGTGTTGCAACATAATGGATGGAGTGAGCGACACCACCTCTACCCGCTACACACTACACTACACATGCACACTCGGGACACTCGGACGATTTGTAGTGATGGAAACACTTGCAACAAGTGTCCAAGATTTAACATGCTTGAAGAATGATTCAAGACGAGGTTGCAGTTTATCTCCACTTGTCCTGAACGTGTAAATGCAATTATTGTTCACATGTTTATTTCGTGGTCATCATGATGGATTCATACTAATGTTGGAGATGTATTTCTTTCAAGTTGAAATCCATTCTATTAAATTGTTAGGCGACAATATTTTACTTCTATCAACTACAAGAATCAGGCTAGACCAGAAAAGCCTTGAGGTTGGAAAATTTCAAGTCTGAAAAATCTGGTTTAATAAAAAATTGTTAAGAATATTGTTTTCTGGTTTTAAGAACCCGATTTTTTGTGATAACTGGGCTGGGGTATGTGAGCAATAGATTCAGTGGGATGTGACATAGCTGTCACAACGAATAAAGTGTTTGACAAGTAAAAATGTAAGATGTCATAAATAGTGATACAGGTAATTTTTCATAGCAGACATAAATTGATATTCTGATCTCAATATTGATGATGAATATGATAATTCAAAATGAAGGCTATATTTTCTAGTTAGTACCTGTTATGGTTTCCACCAATGTTTTTAGAATGTGTTCTAGATGCATTCGTTTCCACGGAATGTTCTTACTAAATAGCTCTCTAGTTCATGATTCGACTTGAACCAGCCATTACAACAGTTTTTTATTGCTCCTACTATGTATTTTCTTCTAATAAGTTCTCCGTTGATTGACAGTTTGTTTCCAAATATTATTAATAACATTGTGTATTCCACGATACTAAACTTATCGATGGTATCGATCTATCTCTTCTGTTAACAAAATCCAAGCATGAGCATAACAACATATGAACGTGCTGTTTATTTGGGTATCAGATAATGATAATTTGTAATGTAAAGCTTTCACACACCCTCCTTCGGCTCCTGTGAGGAGCCAGACATACCACAGGCCAGACATTCACAATACCAGAGGTCCCCTAAATTTACTTCCGTGAGAAGATACCTCTAAATTATTGATAACTTTCGATTTCAATCGGTATTGTTCGAGTGCCGGCAATACGATAAATTTGGCCTCTAGCGGGAGGTCGGACCCGGATCAGCTATTCAATTTGGTGCCTGGCGCCCCCCTACACCCTTCTCGACCCCCCCCCACCACAACCACCAATCGAGCCGTTCTTATCGCGACGCTCGTATCGCGCACCTCCATAATTAGGGTCCAGCACCGGATATTTATTTATTTATTAATACTATCTTCCATCGCATTGTTTATTTTATCACCCGTTCCTTCCTTTTCTAACATTTGCTGTGCCGCTCAAACAGAATACAACAAATTGAAGGAGATTTCCTAATGACGCTCTTAGCTCTCTTTGGTCCTTATCTATATCGGTTTCTTATTTCTACTCACATCTTTCACCCTCTCTTTCTCTTCATCCTTCTACTTCCAACTTTCTTGTTATTGTTGTAATTCTTCTTCTTCAAGCTGAAAACTTCAACTACTGAGGTCTTGAATAATTTAAAATAGACCTTTAACTATCCTCGGTAAATTAAGAATAATATCGGGGCATCGAGCTTCGCTCGTTATTTATTTATTGACTTTTGATAACCGAACACAATTCTTTAAAATGATTGGGGAACAGGCACAGCCCAAAACTGTTTTCTCCCGAATTTTTATTTATACACTATAAATAGTCCAGAAAGTAGGCTATGTTCCATACACTTGAATTCAGGTTCAATTTTCTGTTCAAACATTTGAAAACAAAAAAATTGTAATTTAGATTATGTACAAACCAAATTGAATAACAAAATAACACTCACTAACCACTTGAAATTGTCAAATAATGATCAACTTTGAAAATTATGATATACTCCAGTTTAGGAGGATTATCATGTCATGTCAACAAATCAGATTATGTTGATCAAATCGATTAAATTGTCTAGCTAGATAAAATTTCTCGCTGATTGATTATGATTACACAGCTGGAAATAATTCTTTCCCTCTCCCACACAGGCACACGCATCTTCTGTTATCGAGAGACGACGAAATTATCATCTGTTTTTCAAGGATGAATTATCCTTTTAATGTCGTTCAGCGAGTTTTCCCAAGGATGAGACTTAGTGCAATCAAATCTTTATTTCATAAAACTACTATGTTCCAAATTTCGTGAAAATTGTTAGAGCCGTTTTCGAGATCCGTAAAACATAAATAACCAGATATAAAAATAACCAGATATATAAATACAGAAATTGCTCGCTTAATATAATAGGATATATTATGGAAAATTTCAAGTTAATCAGTCCTGTAATTCATACGTGATGATGCGTCATTCGTGAATTTCCCATCCAGTACGTGTATAAGACAATTCTTTCCTTTTTTATATGATAGATTTCCTTTACTTCCTCCTTCAATCCACATCCTGCCTTTTCAAATAACAATCTTGTTATAACCCGTGTTATTGAAATAAATACCACGTTACTAATGTACTCCATACTTGCTGCTACTTTACTAGCCTCTTCTATAGAACGGTATTGTTATTTCCTCCATTAATAATCCTAATCACTACATAACAACGGACAACCAATTAGTAGTGAAGCTGGAAGAAGGTGTTGGAAATTATGGTTGTTTTCGAATTTAACTGGCAGTAAAAGCTATGAATGTATCCAACTGATTTAATCAATGACATCGCTGTCGTACCTTTAGCAATAAGAAAGTGGAAGAGAGTAGCCCATTATAATTCGGTTCCACTCGAATTCTTCCAGGATGACATTGTAAATACTAACTGTTATTGCTTATAGTTATTTTAGGTATGGACTTGTTACTGAATATGGAATATTCACATGTTTCTTCTCTTTTTCACAGAGATGATTCAGTAAGATAACAATTATTGATACCTTAATAATAAGTAGTTTATTGATATCTTGAGAAAAATCAAAGAGTTAGTCATGTTCCCCTTGATAAAACAAGTTCCTCAAAAACTATAAACGTTTTGATTCCATCTGGTTACTCTTTGAATACAAATAAAAGAATTCCTATTTGCCTTATATCTGCCTCCACAGTAAGTACAGTACTGATGTATCCGTCAGTTTATCGACTGAATGAAGTAATGGGGTTATGAGGGAACTAAACATTCATTAATTAAAATTGGGAATTCTTTCTACTTTCTAAAATCAAATCTTGATAACACAAACAACATTGAACTACAAAATTCATAATGCATTCTATATAATTGCAATTAGCTCCATCGATATGAGAGAAGTGAACTCTGTTTATGAAATTCAGTTAGGTTTGAAAAATATAAATGTGGGTCAGTTGCTTTCAGAGTAGTTAATGTTGAGTGTTATCTAGGACTTTGAAGTTAGAAGTTAATCGATTATTCGTGGTGCATTGGTTTCTTTGTTCATATGCCAATTATTATTGTTGCAGCATGAAACATGAAAGACCATTGTTGCTATCAGGATAGAGGCACGCCTTGTTTAATGAAGACAGAGGTGTCCAGATAAGAATCGAAAATTACTGAGGCGCGGACACACGCGGATGTCCTTTCAACGTAATCCTGCGAATGCTACACAAAGATCAATTAGTTGTTCACTCGTTCGCTTGATTGGGCTGGAAAACTTGGTTGAGTTTGTCTCAAGGGTGCCGCCTTGATAATTAATCATTAGCATCGCGCTTAAAACATCAATCATTTGTCATGTTTAATTATGGTTTCTGGAACAAATTATCTGGGACGTTTGACTGTATCTAATATTAATGTGAAATAATTAGTCGTTCATCTTCATGGTGCAGTACAAGTATGTGTACTCGCGTGGTTATGTTAGCGACCATGGAATGCACAGGAAAGTAGTTCATATTCATATTTATTTATTCATAGACAATAGATACAATCCAGGTGAAAGAAACAGGCATTCTCCCAAAACTACTCTAAACCTTAATTTGGAATACACAGTTTAGAGGTTATGTAAAAATGATAACCCAATTCACACACTATTCTGAGTCCAAAAAAAGTATCTACTACATTTTTTAATTTATCAGATCAATTAATTTCAAAATACAAATCTAAACAAAAATCTTCCTTCACAATCGCCAAAAATATTGAAAATTTCACTTGAATCCACAATTAATTATACTCATGTAAACATCTGTACGAACTACAAGAGTGAAGTTACAAGAAGTGTATTCCCGATTGATTCCAGTGGAATTTGATTCCTGATCAATAATGATATTTTTTCATTCAATCGTATGGTTTTGATGCCAATATCAGCCTTGAACAATTCTTTTAGGATGAAAAAATGGGTGATGATCACGTAAACACTTCAATGATCATAGCACCAAATACTACCATTATAGTACCTTTTTCCTTCGAGTTATAACTTCGTAGTATCGAATATCTTCCAAATTGGTGTAATAAGGTGAAGAATACAATGTATTCCAAGTCGGAATTTACCTCAAATTATTAGTGTAATTGGAAACAGATTTTCAAAAACAAAATCATTGAATTCGACCACTGAATTGTCAGGCTGAAATTTGAGCATTGTTGAATTAATCGTTGAATCAATAGTTGATGCCGGTATAAACTCGAGTTTGCATTACGGTACCTTGATTGTAATTGGTATGTTCAAAATTTACCTGAAACATTGTCGAATGATTTGAATCTTGAAGATCAATGTCCATATATATTATTACATATTTATAATTGATAAATATTTGTAAGTTTGCATGTATTCGGTATTCCATGATATACCACAGAGAACAATCATTGTGGAAGACACATTCATCTCCAAATATCTCTATAATATTTATTCTGTGGTGAATTGTGATATATCCAACAGTTTTCGAGATATACGCTCTTAAATGTGTAAAATTGTTAAAATAACAGCTTTCAATCCTATTTTTCGATGTTTCAGGGCCTACAGCTCTCCAACAATGCATCGTAAAAATGAATGCTCACCGTAGATTTATAGAGCTTTGTTTTCTCTTCAATTTGATGTATTATTCCACTTCTTAATATTTTCCTTCTATTGTTATAGCAGATTCAATGTGGGGGGTGAAATTTTCAACTCTGCAACAAGTGTCAACTGAGCAGTTCCACATCTTCAATAGACGGGCTAGAGATGCGTATTTCTGCTCTGTTTACCTCCCAACTAGTCTTCATTAAGATACAAAGTCAAAAATTCTGTACGAGATGTTCCAGACTTAAATTTCATTGTCAAGTGATCAATTGCTACAAAATGAAAATTTCACCCCCCACATTGAATCTGCTATAGCAATGGAAGGAAACAGTAGTGAAATAATACATTAAATTGAAGAGAAAACAAAGCTACGGTGAGCATTCATTTCTACGATGCATTGTTGGAGACCTGTAGGCCCTGAAACATCGAAAAATAGAATTGAAAGCTGTTATTTTAACAATTTTTTTACATTTAAGAGCGTATATCTCGAAAACTGTTGGATATATCACTAATCACCACAAAATAAATATTGTAGAGAATTTATCAAGCTTTATTTTTGAACAGTTAGTCATGTCGGTTGATTGCATTTTTCTCAAGATATGAGCGTGTAAGCAAAACATTGAAAAATGCAACCACCCTCATACCTTTATCACAAGAGGTAGGGATGGGGACTTTTATATGTTCACCCCCTAACTAGTCCCAACAAAGCTGCTAAGTCAAAAATTGTGTTCAAAACATTCTCTCCAAATTCCTTTGTCAATTGGTCTCTTTTTGCATAACTGAAGATCTCACACTCAACACTGAAGCTGCTGCAACAGTCGTGGGGATGTGCGTGAACTTGTGAAATTATACATAAAATTGAAGAGAATACGATGCTCTATAAGCTCATGATCAGCTTGGATTTTTCCCATCGATATTAAAAAAGTTATAAGAGCAAAAATAGCAAAATATCGAAGGAAAATGTGTTTTTTTCAAAAATGTCAAATCTTTTAGAGCGGATATCTCAAAAGTGAAAGAGAAAGTGAATAATTTTTTTCCAGTTTCTCAATGATAGGGGAGTGATAATTATTTGTATAGGTCTTCTAAGGAACGATTATTTACAGCTGGTACCAATCAACTACACCAACTCCAACTCCTAACTACCGTTTCAATATCATTACACAATTTATCACAGGGAGACGTGTTTATTACAGCTGATAACTTTAGATGCTAAATTATAGGTAGCCGCTCGGCCGAAAATTTCGAGAACATAGGTTTGTAAAATAGATTAATAAATAATTAATAAATTAATTCACCAAGCGAAGTGAGGTCTAAGATTAAAGTCGACGGTTTGGCATATCTCTTAATGTTTATATGTTTATATTATGTTGCGCATTTACGGCGAAACGCGGTAATGGATTTTCATGAAATTTGACAGGTATATTCCTTTTTCAATCGCGCGTCAACGTATATACAAGGTTTTTGGAAATTTTGCATTTCAAGGATAATATAGAAGGAGAAAGGAGCCTCCTTCATACGCCAATATAAGAGTAAAAATCAGACTATAGAATTATTCATCATAAATGAGCTGACAAGTGATTACACAGATGTGTGGAGAAGCCAGTCTATTGCTGTATTTAGCTGTAAGGTCTATAGTTTCAATCAGGTACTTGTGGATGAGAATACTGTGTGAGGTCTACTGTTCACAGAACTACTAGTTGATAAATGAATGAATTAATTAATTGATAATTAATAGATTAATAAATTATTATTAGCCTCCCTATTGAAATTGCTGGTCAGAAACCATCCCCAATATTCACACAACATATTCACAAAGTTTCATGCCGTTCTGTCAAGTAGTTTTCGAGTCTATAGGGAACAAACAAACTAACAAACAAACTCACAAACAGACTAACACACAAACAGACATTCATTTTTATATAGGTAAGGATAAGTTATTGACATTTTGTTAATAAAATTGGTGTAAACGCTGCTTTAATATTGGATTTCTGTTTAAAAGTAATTTTTCATTCATTAGCATTTGAGAAAATGCAATTTCTCATTGATGTCTATTGGTAGACATATAACATTTCTTCACAGATCTTTACAGGCTAAACTAGCATGATGTAATGGATTCCGATGAAGTGTTGCGTCGTATATGAATAAGAAGAAGAGTCACTGACAAAGCACGCTCTCTTCACAACGAGTGAATGAATGAATGATTGGATGGAAGTGTCGAGCATAGCAGAGCAGAGCATAGCAGTGGCTGTGGCAATGATAGTAATAGGGATGATTGTAATGAGGATGCGCTTGGATTGAGGAAGCAGGTGGTGTGGCGCCACTCCACTTCAGTGTTCAGTCACTCAGTAAGTGGCGCGTGCCCGGCTCACGACGCCACACTGAACTAATGCCCGCATCCTCTTCACTATAACATTCCCTCACTACTTATTCACTTTCTTATGTCCTATTCTTCTTTCTCTTCTTCCTCTTCTTCTTCTTCTTCTTCTTCTTCTTCTCCCCCCTCCACCACCTTCATTTTCTTCTTCGCCTCCTCCTTCTCCTTCTTTTCCTCATCCTTCTTCTAAGTGATTGAAAAAGACTTTCATTTTCCGATATTGAACTCTCATAGTTATTATATTTCATTGTGAATTTTTGTTTCAATTTCTTAATTATATCTGTTAGTTTTGTATTGTATTTCTATTTTGTGCTAACGAAGTGGTTGAGTGGTAGAGTGAACATTATTTTCCGAACTTTGCCACATCAACAAATAAAAAGTCATTCTTTTCTATTCTATTCCTTCCTCTATCGTTTCTCCTATTTTTACTCTACCCCTTCTCCACCTTCTTCGTCTTTTCCTCCTCATGCTCCTACTCCTCTTATTCTACCTTCTTCTCCCGTTTATCTTCTTCCTCCTACTTCTCCTCGTCCTCCCACTAGTGCTCCAGCTCTTCCTTCTTCTCTTACTATCCCCTTTTTTTTCTCCCTCTCCTACAACTTCTCCTCAACCAGTCCTTGTCTTCTTCCTCTTTCTTCCTTCTTCTTCTCTTTATTCTATTTCCACACTTCCACATCATCTTCTGTTTTGAGATTTTTTACGTTATCTTTTTTTCTCCCTATAATGTTTCTCCTCATTCTTCTCCTTGTATCTGCTTTCTTCATCCCTCAACATCATCCACTTGTCTATTCACTCTTCTCTTCAATCATCTCCAAATTCACTCTATCTGTCACTGTCTTTTTCTTTCTCTACTTACTCTTCCAAATTACTGTGATCGCGTTCAAAAATTATTCGCCTCTAGATACATCTACTCTGCCACTTATCTGCTAATCTGCTATTCTTCCCCCGTCATCTTCTTCAACTACTTTCCCTATTCCTTCCTCTACTTCCTTTCTTCTCATCCTTATCACATATTGCTTTGCGCTTGTCTTCGGCAGTCTTTGTCTGAAGTGCTCTCCTTTGTTGGTCGGAGCTTTGTCTAGAACGAAGCTAGGGCAATTTCCGGTTGTTTTAACTTGGAGCTGCGTTTTTAGAAAAACTGTCGTGCTTCTTTTAACATTTCGATAAAAATTCTCTGCTTTGGGAATTCTGCATAAAAATACCAACCCCTAATTCTAGAGCTGTATGTTGGTAAGGGTGATCTCGACAGGACTGAGCTGCCCTTGGCAGCTTCAAAGATGGCATAAAACCATACAAGTGTCTGTTTCATGGGAGAGCCGAGAGCACACGTTCCAACAATCTAAGAACTCATATATGAGGCTAACCGCTCAATCAATAATAAAAATGATTAGTTTGATTTCGAATAAGCATAGATTTACAAACATAGCAAACCTATTATAATAAATTACTTGAGAGTAGCAATTTTCAACTATTTCAACCTACCTGATATTTCCTTATCATCAACGCACCTAATTATGCTGTGTTCTATACACTCGTTGGATGATGAATTGATATTGAACAGCACGACTTTATAATGTGGAATCATAATAAAATAATTATCAATGAATTTTTAATTATTATTCTTGATATGCTATCACGTGTATTGAATGATAATGTAATGATAAGATAATCCTCAATCATATCAGTTTAGATACATCTACTATAATATTATACATTATAATTTTTACCATTTAGGAATAGAATTATTGATTCCATTATTGTTTAATTATCCTTTTTTGTGAGGAATATTGTTTATTCGAATTGATTGCAGTTGAATGTATATTTTTGTGGAAATAAATTTGAATTTGAATTGTTTGAGAAACTCAAATCTGTCTCCAAGAACTAATAGCATCTCGTATGTGCACTGCATTCTGAAAAAAACTTTAATTTCGTTTCACTTCAGAGATACAATACTACATACTTTTTCATAATTTATTCTTTGAATAATTTGATCATTAATATTGTACTTTGAGAAAATATTTACTCAATTTCAAATAGAATTTGTTGAAAATACTGTAGTGGGCTGAAAGTTATACATTTTTTTTTCAAGAGTGTGTCTTCGTATATCACGCTTAATGAAGCCAAAATGTGGACCTACATAGGGTGAGAGAGATTCCAGCCGAATCAGTTGTGGACTGATTCAATAACAGCCGAGAGACATCCATCTCCTTTGGTCGGTCGGTTGCCGTCTGCTGATTACACATTTGAGCATTAAGAGGCTGCTATTAAAAGCAATCATCAATCATTGAGGATGAACGGTGAGGATATGGAAGCTGAAACGTGTGCTGTTAATATAACCGACATGATCGCGCTAGTGGTTCACCGCTCGACGCCTTTTCATTCATAAAAAGACTTCGGAGGAGCATTTGATAATGTGTGTACGACAGCAAAGTTGTTGGCCTTCAAGCAGTGAGTGAGTGGTGGTAGATGGATACGAACCGCCCAGGAAATATCTGAATTCTCGTACCACGTAATTTGATTGTCGAATGCGCCTGTTGAAAGCCAACCTGAATATATTTCGGCTATTTTTGGATATTTATTCACAAGAAACTGATGTTGCTTTCCAGGAAAACTATGACATCAACCGGGGAACTGGCACATTTGAATATTCTCAACTTATAACATGGTTTGGTGTGTATAGTTAAAGATCTAGATGAACATCCCAAGATTGCCATCTTGGTTGAATGTAAGAAATTATACTACAGCACACAACTTCAAGTTTATCAAATGCAGTTACATCATAGGTAAATTCAGTTATCAAGGTAAAGATCTAATAGCGATATGATTTTGATAAAAATGAATGAGAAATTGCATTTATTCAAATGCTAATGAATAAATAGTTTTTATTCAAATGTATAAATTCAGGGCCACTTTCTTTTATTTATACCTATAATCGCATTATAGTACCCTTTGAAATTAATAAAATAATAGATTAAGAATAAAAGTTATAACTACTAGTTTCGTCGTTCACACCATCGTCAGGTTATAAAGCCTGAACACAGGTTTACAGGTTTCCTAACCCCAGGAAAACAGAACCTCAGATTATAAAACCTGAGACGATGGTGAAACTAGACCTGAAACTAGCAGTTATAATTTGTATTCTTAATAAATTATTCTATTAATTTCAAAGGGTACTATAATTCTATTATATGAATAATTGTTAATAATAAAAATTTGACATAAGAATATTATTTTATATACAGAGAGAAAACAAGCTTCAAGTTTTTTCACTGAATTTCAGATTCACCGAACAATGAAATGATAAAATAATTCTCCAAAGGACTAAAACATAACGCTGAAATCCACCTTCTCTTTCTCAAGAGGTGTTATGTAATTTTCAAACTCTGCCCAACCCATATTTCAATAAATATTGTAGTACTGCTTTAATTCGGAAGGATACAGATATTATATTTGCTGAGAGAGGAAGGGAGGAAACATAAAAGATTTCACTCTGGGCGATTCGTTGTTTGTTCTTGTCACAATGCTAGGAGCTCGTGCTAAATTTCTTTGAGAGCAGAGAAAATCATCACCATCACCATCATCATCATTATCATAAATAACCATAATCATCAATTCTAGCAACTGATAAAGCTTCTGGTACATTGGTAGGACGTCCACATGCCAAGACACACCATTGATACTTGTCGGAATTTGCATTGTGTAATGTTGTAGTAATGTAAGCGCGCGCGTATATTCGCGCATGAATTACACACAGCACAGGAGTTGGAGGTGGCTTTATCTCATATGGTTGAAGGCTTTGTGGCCGTGCAAGTGCTAAATCAAGAGCTGGAAATCGCTGCTGTAGTAGTAGGCTAGTCGTTGTGTTGTTGTTTCTAGCGACGCGTGTTTAATTTCGAGCTGCAGCCGCGTGGGAGGGACATGAATCGGAAGCTGGAGACTTCTGTTGGAGCGGTTGTCGGACAGGGAGGGGGTGCTGGGGGACAGGGGGGTATTATGGCACGAAACGAATGGACCATCACTCCTCCTTGGCATTCGACTACTGATCGAATACGTATGAATAATAATTTCCATCAGAAAAACACCGTTTAGTCACCGCGCCTATAATACCCATTCGGCCAGCCACTCTTGTCTATATATATTACAGTCAATCTATCAGTGGCTACTCGTTACTCTCTAAATTACAACAGGTTCCACTGTCTGTGTCTCTCGTCTCTCGTGTCTTGAGCGCGCCGCGCCGAACTGTGAAAAAACAATAACACCGTTCGTTTCATTCCTCCTGTCCACTTATCGATTTATTAAAACAGAAACAACGAGCTTCCACCTCTCCTTTAACATTTTTCAAAGACACTAGGCTTCTTGATAGATTATAAACAGCACATAGTCCACCCAGAGGAGTGTGCAGTGGATTGTGTCAACGTGATTCATCACCCTTCACGAAAGCATTAGTAAATTGAATTCTTTTATTAACATGTCACACATTGGTATTTGTTGTGTTTTTAAGAATTTATTGGAACTGACAAAGTTTTATATGTAGTGATGGATCTGATTGATAAGGACCACCCTCAGTATCTCTAAACAGGTTATTTGACTGAAATTCAATCCTGGATTTTCTTATTCAATTGTCTTTGCTACTGATCAAACAAAAGACCATAGTGAATGGAATTTTCGAAAGAGACCTTTTCTTTTCTACATTTGATAATACCAATGTAAAATGATTGCATCCACTACCAAGTATTATAATACGACATGATTTATCAAATAATGTAGGAACTAGAGAAGGAATAAAGCTCTCAGTGAATTATTGGAGTCTATTTGTAGTGAAGAAGACAAGATGTGATTACTTATCTTGATGAATGATAGGGGTTTTCTAATACTTCTCTTACTCATTTTTCTAAACGTTTTATGAATATTCGAGATAATGTTCTATTACCAGTCGTTCTCAAGTACTGCCAGTAAACTGATTTCAAGTAATCACATAACATGATTATTTCATATTAGTTCAGTTTACATCGTGTTTCGTTATATTGATGTGATTGAGTGATTGAGATTGAGTATTAGCAGTGAATATTGATGGAGTATCGAGTGTCAAGTGAATTATTGTAAGTGATACAATATGGACAAGTTTGTATTTAAAAAAGCGCGTGTTGATGAGATCGCAAAACCACTCCCAGCACTGGAATCATCTGTAGTGGTACCTGGAACATCTGCCAGTCCCAGTAATAGTGACAGTAGATTTGAACAGCAATAAAAAGGTAATCGGTAAGGGAAGATCCTTTCAGAAGTCATGGGTATCTAAATATTCTTCGTTAGAATATGAAAATGAAACTGACAAAGCATTTTGTAAAGTTTGCAAAGATGCAGAAGCGAAAGGCCTTATTAAGTTTACTCTAAAGAGAGAAGATGCTTTTACTTCTGTCGGCTTTTCAAACTGGAAAAGGGCCTTGGAAAAGTTTCGTACTCATGAAACTACCAATGTTCACAAGGAGAGTATTCTTAAATTGTCAACTGTTTCAAACTCAAGTGTAGCTGCCCAGTTAAATGAGCAAATAGATAATGACATGAAAAAAGCCCGGTTAGCGCTAACTGCTATTTTCACAACTATGAAATTCCAGCAATTCTTTATCTCAGAATTCTGTTATTTAGGCTACAATAATTTCATTCAATACTACTTAAATTATTTTTTAAAGAGGTTGGCTGTGTTTTAAATACAAATACAAAAACACACATACATTTAAAATACAAGAACTTAATTTTTGATTGAAACTTATGTAACCTTTACCTAAAATAAATAGAATATTTTTGATTGAAACTTATGTAACCTTTACCTAAAATAAATAGCTTTTTCGCCACACTTGGATGTAATGAGCTGGTTTACGTGCGTCATATGGTGGCCGAAAGTGATTGTTTTCCGACCAGGCCGGTGTCGTATGCGGAGATCGCCCACTATGTACAGAACGCCCATGAATGACGTCACGCGTAAATGACGTCACACCTATCCTATCGTAACTATGACGTCATTGAGGGGTATTTCTCTCCCCACAACTCCGCTCCCTCCGCTTACTCGATACCCTTTTTCTCTCTCGACACCATGCTCAAACCTCACTCTCACTCATTCTCTCTCATAGAAGACTTTGCTCTGTCAAAGTTTCTTCCTCTCAATCATATACATTCCCTCTTTCTCACACACGTGCTCCCCTCCCACCGCTCGCTCAGTACAATCGTTCTCTCTCGACATTCACTCTCACTCGTTCTCTCTCATAGAACACCATACACAATAGTAATATTATAAGGAAAAAATAATAATTCCGCGCGCGCGTACCTGATGCTCTGTAAATGTAATGTATCAATCCTATACATTCCTTCTTTCTCACACAAGCACACACGTCTATACAGTACTTCTCTCTCACACTCTTGTTCACCTACTCTCCCTTACTATTCACTTGACATAAATAAATCTTTTTTTTTATAGAACAACTTTCATTATAGAACAAGAGCTTATATTTATTATGTATTCCAACGCTGGTGAACAGTGAGTAAATACCGATTATTCAGATATAATCGATTATATCTGGCTAATTAGGAATGTTATTGAATAATGACTATCATGTCGTTATTACATCTGTATTGATATACTGTATTGGAAATTGAAATTTCAGTACCTACATAAATCAAATTCTTTTTATTCTTCTCTCTACAAATCTACGCTTTGCGATTCTTCTAGAATAGTAATTAAACAATATTATTTTTATATATTATTATACTATTTAATAATAATTAAACAATATTATAAGCTACAACAGTTATTTTATTTACTCACTGTTCACCAGCGTTGGAATACATAATAAATATAATCCAAAATAATCTAAAATGATAGAATATAAATTTTTGTTTTCGAATGGATTTCAGTTTTTTTGTGCCATATACAGAAGCCCAGTTTATTATCATCAATAAACCTTGAATAATTATGCTGCTTGAACTAGACTCATAGAATAATTATAATCATAAATATAAATAGTACCAGCAGTTAAACCATACTCCGCAAGGGTATTTTTAAAGCACTGAATAGTGGTTTAGATTGAATTTAGGTTTTGATATTGAACATATTCAATTGTAAATATTGACAATCAATAATAAAACGATTCGATTGGCTCTTTCATCCCACATATACATTGTATCACAGAATAAATAAATTTGTTTTCATTACTCATTAATTAACAAACATGATGTAGGTAGGCATAAAATATAATCTTTCTCAGTAAATCAAGAATCATCGTACAAAATTTCAAGTGAATCAGTTGAGTAGTTCTCACGCGATGATGCCTCATTCGCGAATTTCCATCCCATATGTGTGTAAGCCAATTCTATACTTTATAATATTATAGAATATTACTATTACTATATCTTTCTTAATGAATTAATTTCTACTATATGTTATGATATTTTTTAACTAGAAATAAATTCATTCATTTATTTATCGTCTATTTTCTGTTTATCATTGTTCTATATGCAGTTTTAAACATCATTCTAGAATGATATTATCATGCTTTATATTGAATATATTGATGCTAAAAAATAACACCAAAGGTACAGGCTTCCTAACGCTCTGTGAACTTGTAGTGCACAGGTGTCGAAATATTTTAGAAAAATTGAAAAGAAACTTCAAACTTCACGTTGTCAGAATATGTTGTGAAGCTCTAACTTTGTACAAGCATAGTTTTTTCAATAAAACGCATTCAAAAATGCGTCCAAAATTTGGAAAAATGTTATTATAGACTATGAATTTTGTATAGCACAGTTTTCACGGGATTCTGATTGTATTAACTTTACAAGATCTTCAATTTGAAAAATTTATTTGGTAAAAACTGAGCTTGTAGGAAATTCATTAGAGATCAATACATATTTTCAGTATATTATGAACAAACTATCACCAGGATTCCAATGCATCTGGGTTATGTAAGGGAATTCCCATCAAAATACTTTCTCCCATATTGTAGTTGAAAATGGTTAACTTATTCCTGAAAACTGATCATTCATTAGTGTTCAGTGCTTGTCACTATTTCTACGTTTTCTAAGCTTTTTTCGAAAATCAATAAGCAGAAAATTTTGAAATTTAGTAGTACTGTGTATAGGTTGACTGAGGACTAGACAGTTTTGGGAAACAGATAATCAAACTTTTATTATAATAACCACCATTATGAATAATGGTAATAAGACAGATAAAACGTTTACTACTGTACTCATCACCATTATCTAATATCATGAATAATCCACATTAAGCTCCTTTTTCAATGCACCAGCCATTTTAATTCGTACCCAAAACCACTAACCGTACACACTGGTTTATTATAACTGAATATCTATACTTGGCTGTGAATCAATAATATCAATTATAATATTTTAGTATGCAGTACAAATTATTCAGGGCTCAAATCGCCAGAAAAATCTGATATTAAAAAAAGTCTCCAGAACAGTCGTCCTGTACGATATTATCCACGCCTAAGCTTCTGAGTTTTCAGTCTTTGTAACATAAAAATAAAAATTTTTTTATTGTAAAAATAAAGCAATATAAATTCAAGTTTCTGTGAAATAATTGCAACAGTTGAAAACGATCAAATTCTATTTTTTCTTTATCTTTACTCTTATTGTCAGTTGAGGGTTGAAGACATAGCCAGGATTTATGTATTGCTGTGGGAGGGGCCAGAAGTGAAATATTAAATATTCAATAATTAGGCTAATGATTACCTACATAGGTTTGGTATTCACCAAATACAATTTATATCAAAAACACAGTCACGTAAGAACAATATGGACCTTATTTGTGAATCAGATTTTATAATTCATGGCTATATTATATTAAGGTGAGCTACATCATACATATATCAGTTTATCTCAGGTATGCAGCATAAGTTATTCTTGACAGGGGAACATTCAAGAGTGAGAACTGTTCATTGTGAAGGTGCGTACAGGCTTATGCGCCACGAACACGCGTATTTCTCTTTTCATCAGCTAATATTATGCCTATTATATCTGTATTTTACTGTTTCTGTACAAATGCAGAAGATATAGAGCTGATGAAAAGCGAAATACGCGTGATTGTGGCGCGTAAGTCTGTACGCACCTATAGAAAGAGGGGTTGTAGATTTTTGAAACCTGGTTAAGTTATACACTTATCAATTTATAAACTTTATAAAAACCCAAGATTTGAAACCTAACTTCTAGGCTGGTCACATATTGCGACGACACGCGTCGTGACATGATGTAACCCCAGTCTGCTATATGAGTTAACATCATATTATAAAGTAATGTTCATCATTTTATAATGAAGCTTTGTCTCATATTTGATTTATAATGAACCTCTGTCTCATTGTGAAAATTACAATATTATGATCATAAAAATAATATTATCTCATCTAGCAGACTCGTGTCCCGCCGCGTCGCGTATCAATTGGGACTAGCCCTATTGGTAATTGCAATCCAATATGTTTGGAGAATCCATTAATTTTTCTACAAATACAATTTATTACACTATGCTCACATTATGGCATCATGATATATTTGGAAGTATTGAAAAAATAAATATTGCTTGTTTAAAGAAAGAGGTATGACACACAAAAAGAGTCGGCTCGCTTCACTCGCCTCCATTTACATTCCACATTCTCCCTTCAAATATTTAATAGATTATAGAGACTTTCAAGTCCAACGCAATTAGTAGCTTAGAGTTGCAAATATCTTTGTCTATTCTAATGAAGATTATTAAAAATATTAATTCCCATGTAGAGACATAGTACGTTATACGAAAACGTAACATATACATTATACGATACTTTAAAAGGATTTTTGTATTTCAGTCTAGTACTTTGAAATTTGACATAGAATAAATGATAAGTAGAGAAGTAGTTTCAAAACATTAATTCCATCCAACTTCTTTGAGTTCCAATGTACTTGAAAATCTAGAAAAATGCAATGAAATACTGGGGAAAAAACCCTTCAATACAGCACTTAAGCTGAACCCGTGTATCGATTTTAAACTTTTTCAAGTTCAGTAGTTACTGAAAAACTAGGAAAAGCTCATTCCAAATGCTTAGGAAATAGGCGTATCATCAAGCAGCAGCTAAGGAAACACAGAAGAAGGCTGGAAAACCGCTGAAACCCTTATTTTCGGGCGTAGGCCTATCTCTAATGAAATTTCGAATCCTTTCAAAGACAAAGTTGATCTGCCCTAACTGTACTTTTATATTAATTTTAAACATCTGTATCCTCGAAAACGCTGATAAAACGCAAAATCTGCTTAACATTTTTGAAAGATTCAAAACATCTTTATTTTTTGAAATTTAATGAAAATATGAATTTCGGGAGGTGGGTCCAGACCAAGATCCCCTCGCAACGTCCTTGCGAAGGGGGAGAATGGAGTGTGACAAAGTTGTAGAAGAATTTGAGGATGCATATCACATTTTAATGACTATCTTTATTTTAACGATATTTATAATAAATTGATTACTTTCAACTCGGTTTTCATTATCTCGGATAAGGTTACGCAAAACTTATATTCATTCAACTTTCTAAAGACTGTCGATTCTCTGATCACTTATTATTTTCTAGAGAATCCTAATGCAAGACAACAATAATTGTTTCTGAATAATCAGACAATCGATATTGATCTCGGAAAACACCTGTTACTATATCGGCGTATCTTTGGCGAACAAAATTCTTCAACCTCAGCTAACCTGTGTACTGAATTTTTTTTAATATATTTCTATCAATTATTGAAAAAGGTGAGGAAAAGCAGAAAAGCTGAGAAAACTCTAATTTTAGGCGTATCTTTGGCGTTATTACTTAATACCATCCTGACAAAATTTTTAATTTAGTTACCAGAACAACTGTGTTCGAAGAGGTACTCTCTCTAGATTATAGTTCTGTATTAACATATGGTATGGACATTTCAATTATAATTTTAAGATATTGGAATAACAAGAATATACTTGCTAAAAGACGAACTTTGAACCCTTAAAAACCACCCTTAGAGTTGAAATATCGCCAAAAGATTTCTTAGTGCGCCTCTAAAGGGCCAACTGAATTCATGTACGTCGCCACTATAATTTTCAAGTTCAATGAACATGTTTCATTATGGCCTG
Organism: Nilaparvata lugens; assembly: GCF_014356525.2. Taxonomy (NCBI): domain Eukaryota; kingdom Metazoa; phylum Arthropoda; class Insecta; order Hemiptera; family Delphacidae; genus Nilaparvata; species Nilaparvata lugens. Next base: position 23,824,376 of record NC_052507.1, read on the forward strand.
ATTGACGCAGGGGCGGATCCAGCAGCGGATTCTGGGGGGGGGGGAAATTCCTTAGGTACTTTAAAATACTAAAAATATATGACTATATATAGTCATTTTCCACTATATATTTTACCACATATTTATATTCATATATAATGACTATCTCCGGTATTTCCTGATTTGTGACATGATAACAAACAATAATTAACTAATAATAAATTACAACAGAATTTCACAATTCAATTTCGTTATGGACATTATGTAACAGGAGAAAAGAAGACAAAAATATATGCAAAATTTTATTAATTCAACGGAATCAGTAGGCTACTATAACAAACTCTTCTTTCAAAATCAAAATAAAAAAACATAGTATTCATGATAGGCTAGGACAATTCATTTGTGATATATGTTATTATTTGACAAAACGCAAGCCGATTACCTGAATTAAATTACAAGCTTTGATAGTGAGTCTTCAATCTAGGAACTTAGAAGCGGAAATAGGATTATTATTCAAACAGGAACATTAAGTTTTGCAGACTTGCTTTAGTCAAGCAGCAGATAGTATATGCATCTATTAAATGGGCTATTATTTACAATAGGTATACAGTAATTATAATTTTACAATATATATAATCAGTTCTAGTTCAATGACATTCTATGAACTATTTCGTTTAAAAATCTAGATGCATGTAGGAAATTCAATTCAGGCTTATATTGCGAAGAAATTAATCCAATTTTTCCAGTGAAGGTAGGATTATTAGTACTATTCAATAATGAAGGAACTATTATCCGATACTACCTTGTCAATTCACAATACAATATAAATTATAGCATAACATTCTTATAAAAACAATGCATTTTTATACGCTATTTGAATATTTAGACATAACATATGGCATAGTGATTACTTAATTTCAATATTATTCTTTCATTCAATAAGCATTCTGAAGGTTAAATTTTTTTTACAAAAGTCTATTAAAGAATTATATAAATATTGAAAATTCATAAACACATAAAATTCATTATTGCATAATCATGCTATATGACGACGTTAAACATAATTATTATAATATATTCCTACACTATTATCAATAATAATATAATTAAAGTGAATACTGTTCTCTTGAAGACAATCTCTAGGACTATATACAGTACCATACTTGTGATGCTGCGAAAGGTTTAATACTGCCATCATATTTACAATAATTCTCTTCATTTGAATGAAAATTGATTGTTCTATGTGAATTTCTATTTACAGATTGTAATTTAATAGAAGCAATCATTTCTAATAATAATTATTAGGCCTATAATAGAAAAAAAATCAATAATCAGGACTAAACTGTAGGCTAATGATAACAACTGTTATTATTTATGTAATTGTGATAAGGAAAGCAATCAGTAATATAATAAAATAATTCTTGACTACCGTAGCAAAGTTTCTATTAATTGTTTATTTACAAGGATAGGCAAAATTATAAAATTATTCTATGGGTCCCTGATTTGGCAAACCTCTCAACAATTTTTTCAGGATCTATAACTATATCCGGGTGAATGTAAAGTAGGGCCAATCCTACTAGACGGTTCTCCGACATTGTACTCCTCAACCAAGTTTTTAAGAGTCGCAGAGTTGAGAAAGATCTTTCTGAGCTTGCGTTACTTACAGGTAAAGTACACAAAACTCTCAATAGAAAATGGATCGTTGGGTAGATGTCTTTTTCGCATTCTCTCAAGACATTCAAAGCGTTTGTTGGTAATGGCAACCCTTCCTTATTATATCTCTGCCATTTGTTTCTCCAATGAGCCATTTCTGCATTAAGCTTCAGGGAAGACAGGTCACGATTATCTTTCATTATTGAACGCTTTGATCTCTATATCCAGTAGAAAGATCCAAAAATGATAAAATTTAAGATATTTGAATTTTTCAAAATTCCATGATACTCTACTCACTGTGCTGAGATTGGATCATCTTGATTTTTTCTTCTATCATCGAATTTGAGCTTTCTATGGATTATTTAGTTTCTAATGTAATAGAGCTTTGTTTTTCTGGTTCTAGTTTCAAAGATGTGTGACGATTTCAATGAGATTCTTACTAACTAAAAAAAAGAGCATCACAAGTGTGTGGACAAGAATTGCTGACCTAGCAGCCTGACGTCAGCCTAGACTATTATCATCTTTGATGAATTGTCTTAAAAAAACTATAGAAACAATACTCATGCACTTCAAACAAGAGTTTATTGATGTATTCATAGTCAGAGAGTATTGAATAGGAATATTTATATTTTATATTGAATATATTCAATTCTCTCTACAGGTTGAATATGAAAGAATATGATTTTTCAGTTTTAGTGTACAGATATTTATATTCACTCAAATGGTTGAAAATCAATTCTATATAGTGCTTAAGCAGAAATTTTGGGGGGAAACATTCTCCAACAGCCTTATGACAGTTCCTCATATAATATTTTATTCTAATTCAAATTACTAGAATATTATTGAATTATACGGAATACGAATTGATTTGTACAAGAAGTATTCATCCAGTTAGGTGTATACTCAATGACAAAAATATACAAGAGTATACAAAATGAATGATAATTACTCAAGAACTTTATCATATAAGATTATATCATATAAGATGTAATAATCTTTCATGTATCATATCAGATACCTGATTGTGTTAATAGGTATGAAGAAACTCGTCAAAAATATGAAATATGATCACAAGCTCAGAAAAGCTAAAATATAATTTATAATCTTTTTTTTTAACATAAATGAAATGAGAACTCAAAAATTAGTTAAATGTCCAGGTCGGAAAGTTGGTTATTATTACAATTTTGATTATAAACTAACAACAAATTGGACAAGTTCTTATGACTTTGTTAGTTTTGAAAGATTGATTTGAAACTTCATGGGTGTGTTAATAGTATAAAGGGAATCGTTCATGATTTTTTGTAGAATTTTCCTACGTACCATCCTCACTCCTAAACCGAAAACATTATGGTAGTTCTGATGGTATATGAGAGAGGATTCAAAAGTCGCGCTTCTGAGCAGACCAATAGTGTTGTTCCGCGGGCGATTTAATCCAATCCTGTTCCTTGCCGCGAAGCAAAGAGGAAGCTCAGAATAGCGCGACTTTTGAATTTTCTCGCATGTAGCATCAGAACTACCATGTTTTTTTGGTTTGGGACGAAGGGAACGTAGGGAAATTCTACAAAAAATCATGAACGTTTCCCTTCATACAATTAACACACCCATGGAGTTTCAAATCAATCTATTCAAAACTAACTTAGTTATAAGAATTTCACCAATTTTATGTTAGATCATAATCAGAATTGAATAATATCCAACCTTCTGACCTGGACATTAAACTGATTTTCAAGTTTTCATTCTATTTTTCTTAAAAAATGATTATTCAATGATATTTTAGCTTTTCAGAACTTGGTACTGTATCATATTTTTGAAGAGTTTCTTCATACCTTCATACCTAGTTTTACATTTTTTTGAAAAACACCTTCCCTGAAGGGGCGGCAAGTGACCTGGTTACCTACAACCCTTCCACCCCGCTGACGGCGTGATTATTGAGCCTAAAATTGAAAGTGGTATCACATGATAGCTGAAGTTTTGTTCCATCGATTTCTATTAAATTTTTCTGGAATACCCTTTCCCTGGGGGCGGCAAGTGACCTGGTTACCTACAACCTTCCCCACCGATCTGGTGTTATGCGCAAAAAAGCTCTCAGTTTGGTCGTGCTAGTGGGGGTATGTTACTAGGTATTAATAAAACCTCAGATTTCAGAGATAAGTTGAATTTTAAAAATATTGATAATATATGAAAGCGATTGTTATAAAATTAGATAATTCTGTTTTCCTAAATGTATTGCCTGTATATCAACTGTAATAACTGGGAAAGAGATTTTCAAGAGATGAACAATGTATTGCTGCAAAACTCAGATGAGGGATTTCTAGTGATAGGAGATAAAAACGTTCGAATCGGTAAAGAACAGAAAATGTCTAGTTATGTAGGTCGGACTGTGTATAGTGGGTTAAGTAGTGGAAGAAATTCAAAAGATACTATAGTTAACAGTAGGGGGCGTAGATACTTACTTAGATATGTGTACAGAATTGGGATTTATTATATTAAATGGAAGAATGGAGGGCGATCTAGAAGGAGAAATGACGTTTGTTGGAGCAATGGGCAATTCTGTAAATGATATTGCAGCTATTAATTTAGATTATTTAAATTATGTAGCTGATTTTAAAGTAGTTCCTCAGGCTTTTTCTGACCATTTGCCTATCGAAGTTGTATTGAATGTAGGTAAGAAAACAGTTGATAAGTATCAATGTTTACCGTTACTGCCGAAATTGGCTTGGAATAAAGTTATCGGAGAAAAATATAAAGATAAGATAGCTAGTAGAGTTAATAATGTAGTATTAAGTGATGATGTCGATCAGGCAAGCCAAACTCTCACAGAATGTATTCGAGAAGTGGGTCTTGCTCTAGGAAACGGTCAAAGTTCAATTAGTTTTGAACGAAAGCAAGCTTGGTTTGATAATGAGTGTTGGAAAGCCAGAAGCAAGGTTTTATCTCTTTTAAATTTGTATCACCGTATCGATAATGATTGCACTAGAAAATTGTACTTATATGAGAGAAATAAATTTAAAAAAATATGTTACGAGAAACGTAAAAGCTATGAGAAGACTCTAATAAATTCAATTTCTGCCGCACAAAACTCTAGGGACTTTTGGCAAGCACTGAATAAATTTAAATTAAGGAATAATATTGTAAATAACGCCATAACTCCTCAAGACTGGGTAAACTATTTCCAACACATCTTGAGTCCCGAAATGTTAGCTTTACCTCATTTCTATGCTGATCCTTACATAGTTGACAACAGATTAGATAGAGATTTTAGTAGGGAAGAGCTGAGTAGAGTTTTAAAATTAGTAAAAAATAATAAAGCGCCTGGTGAAGATCAGATCCCATTCGAGTATTATAAAAATGCACCTGATAACTTTCTAAACAATTGCTGAATGTCTACAATTCTATATTTACATCAGGTAGAGTCCCACATAGCTTTAAGTCGTCAATATTTTTTCCCCTTTTCAAGAAGGGTGAGTGCGATGTAGTAGCTAATTTCAGAGGCATTAGTTTTTATCAACATTTTTCAAAATATTTGCAGGGTTAATTCTTAATAGACTCAACTGCTGGGTGGAGGAAGATAAAATCTTGAACGAGTTTCAGGCTGGCTTTCGTAAGGGGTACTCGACCATTGATAATATATTCGCCCTAACATCCATCATTAGTCTGCGGCTGGCTGAAAAAAAGGGGTAGGACTATATTGCTTTTTTGTGGATTACTCTGCCGCGTTCGACTCAATTGATAGGAATGCACTATTTTATAAGCTTAGTCTCTTAGGTCTCTCAACAAGGACATTGAATATTTTGAGGGCATTGAATGAAGGCACAACTTCTAGTGTATGGTGTACTGCCAATGGGGGTCTCTCCCAACGTTTTGAAACGAAGTCAGGCTTGAGGCAAGGTTGTTTGTTGAGCCCGTTGCTTTTTCCCTATTTATGAATGACTTACATGATGAATTAGGGGGAGGATAATAATAGGTGGTAAGAGGATTAGGGTTTTATTGTATGCCGATGACATAGCTTTGATTTCGGACTCGCCAGTGGGACTCCAGTACATGATAAACAATTTAGAGCGTTACTGTGGAAGGTGTAATTTAAGAGCTAATTTAGATAAGTCAAAAGTAATGGTTTTCAGGAACGGGGGAAAAATGGCTAGGAGCGAGAAATGGACATATAAAAATGAGCAGATAGAGTGTGTCAACAGGTATAAATATCTGGGGGTAGTTCTAACTCCAACCTTGAATTTTGAAGCTCAAGTGAGTGATAAATTAGACAAGGCAAAATTAGCATTGAATGTGGCATGGAAAGGTATTTTAAATAGTAGTAGTGTAGATTTTTCAGCCAAATGTAAGTTGTTCAAAGCTTGTGCAAGGGCGATCTTGTGTTACGGAGCACAGGTGTGGGGTTTTAGACAATATGATAGTGTAGAAAAGTTGCAGCGCCTTTTCATCAAGAAGATTTTTGCACTTCCAATAAATACACCGAATTATATGTTGTTTATTGAAACTCAACTAACACCTCTATTCGAATATTGCCTTAGACTCCATTACAATTATATTCTAAGAGTTATGAAAATGAAAGATGAAAGGCTCCCTAAATTCCTGGCTCAACAAGTTATTCAAAAGAAATGTTTCTGGTTCAAAGAGTGGAAGAAATTAAGTAATCAAATTGGTATAAATTGTGAGTACGAAGTTAATTGGGATGACTCATTTAAAAGAATAATCACAGGTTTGAACAAGATGCATAGGGAAATTTTTTTGCGGGATGCTCAAGATGGGCGTTTCCACACATGGTACAAAACTCTCAATTTGGAACTGGGTGACAAAAATTATAATTATGAAATGTGGGTCATGAGGTGGATACTTAAAGCAAGGGGTGAACTGATCCATTTAAACTACAAGCCATGGGTTGCTGATGGGAATTATGTTTGCTCCATGTGTAATCTGAAAGAAATTGAGGATATTTATCATTTCATAGCTCGATGTCCTTGTTTAAGAGAATGGAGAAGAAAATGGTTTGGAATTGGGGAGCTATCAAGGGATGATTTCGTTTCTTTTATGAATGGAAGAGATTGGGTAGGGTTGGCCTCCTAAAAACTGTAGAGATGCCTGGCGTTATAGGCGATTACTTACACAGGAGTTCAACTGGTAACTTAGTATAATAAATTGAAACTTATTTATTGAATCTGAGTTGGGTAGAAGTATCGTGTTATAATATAATACAATATAGGTTATTCGAATATTCTCAGGAGGACATCATAGGAAGACGAAATGAAAGGGAATATTAATTCTATGTTATGATTTCCCAACTGCTGACAGTTATTATCATAATATAAAAAGTATAGCTTTCTTTTTATGAAATTAATGGATTTTGTTTAGAATGTAGGTTACTATTAAAACTAATTTATGGAATATTCACTTTATTGAATTCAACATTACTGATTTATTTTGTTTCTAAGGTTGTTTTTTCTGTTTTTGTTTCACTATTTAAAAGAACATTCTGCATAGCTTTGATTTATGTAATAATAGTATTATTGGGTTTTACCGACTTTCCGGCTGACGATTGTTTAATCAAGCCGTATAAATGTGTGTTTTCTCATTCATTGTATGTTGCAAATTTGAAGATTAAAGCATTATTTCTATTCTATTCTATTATAACTTGTGTGCTGAAAGAAAAAGATCTGGGAGGAATGAGAAAATGAGAATAATAATAATAAAAATTAGTTTTATGAAACGGTGGCTGTTGAGAGGGGAGGGTACATCACAAGATGTTTGTACTCATTTCAACTGGTTTTATTTCAGTAAAAATCAGCTGGAAGTTTCAAGTGAGAATGCTATAGTGAGGTCCACGTTATAATGGCAGTGTAGGAAGATAGGAGAAAAGGGTTGCCAGATCTCAGCCTTGCCACCCAAACAGCTGATACAGGTTTATCTGATGAATTTAACTGTTCATTATTGTTGAAAATAGTTAATCATATTTTATTTGTAATAAAGAGAGTGTTGATAGCAACACCATTGCAAATCACACACTGCCATTAAAACGTGGACCTCACTATAGTGCGTGAATGCTGATTGCATTTGTGAGAATGCGCGCGCAACAGTCTAGAATGAGAGAGATTGATGAGAAGGGAGTCGACTGTGCGTGTGACGTATGACACTCATCGATGGTCCATCTCCGCATAGACTATCTCTCTCTTCACTAGCTGCACTGTGCTAACTCATGCTTTCGCCTATGGTACATCTGTACATAGAGGGCGATCTGCGCATACTACACCGGTAAAACTTTACGGCCCTAGGGCTGTAAAATGACCTTGAATAACAGCTGATTCTGATTTGATATGAACGGGTTTACAAAATAGTTTTTGAAACAGAATCAGTTTATGCTTCTAGAATTGAATAAAGTATTTTGCAATAAGATACTATCATTTCATTTGGATGAATGAAATACAAATAAGATATTATAAACTACTCAAATTCAATTTTCAGAGTATAATAGAATCTAACCTCAAACCTCATAGTACTGCGTTTATCACAAAACCTGGTGGATAGTTTTGGAACTACTTGGGCAATATCCATGGTGCTGAACGTTTTAACAAATAGTTTATGAAACAGAATCAGTTTATGCTTCTAGAATTGAATAAAGTATTCTGCAGTAATATACTATCATTTTATTTGGATGAATGAAATAGAGGTAAGATATCTTCTTCTTCTATATAATAAGAGAGAGTGGGGTTGTGTTTGTTCGCATCAAAACATGTCAACTTGTGGATTGCATACCGGAAAAACGGGAATGATTTAGATCTCCAAATTTTGAACATAGATTCTAAAAATATCAATCTCGTGCACCTGGAAGCCCAATTTCTATTTTCCTTCTAGATTTTTCAGAATATTAATGTTCAAATTCATCTATGCTACCGTAGGCTAATTGAAGTTCCATAGCCCAAAGTGTGTATTTTTATCAGCAGGTTATAAGACTACCATTTACCAACGTCTAAGTAGCGCAGCGGTAAGAAGCTTGCTTACGGAGCGATGGTACCTCGGTTCAAATCCCCCGATGCTTCCCATTTTTTTGTTCTTAATTTTTTCCCTCGAAACGTATTATTATCAATTATTTTTTGAAGGAATTTGTTTTCATTACTATTGAACTTGGATTTTATCAAATAATTATTTTCAATGTAAAATTTTGCCACCAGTACAAATGAATTGGACATAGTCTTCATGCTGTAGGCCTATAATTTATTGAATTTCATAAGAAAAACATGAATAGATCACAATAAAATGAGTAATAATTTTTATTCTTCAGTTATAATGTAGGCTACTATCAGACACGAATTCCCAGTGAAACGAGTATTTTAGGTATTTTTTTTGGAATTGGGAAAACAAGAGGCTGCCTGATTCAAATTGAGGAGGATCCTAATAGAACTAAAATTTATTGATGTATTGGAAAAATCAATATGATTCTGTGAGGTTTCCAAGTATTATGTATTCTTCAGTTTTCTATACTTTAATAACTAGATACTAATAACTATACTAATAGCTAGAGCTATGACCTTCCACTTTTGTTTTCGGAACTGCTTAATAAACAATTATTCTCATATATATTGTTTATTTCTCTGTGTGGCGAAAAATAGCGTTCGCACCACGGGCAAAAATGTTTTTCCGGCTCTCAATCTTTTCTAGTCCTCGGCCTACGGCCTCGGACTTGAAAACCGATTTCGAGCCGGAAAAGTCTCATTTTCGGCCTAGGTGCGAAATATACTATTTCCTACAGTTACGTTGAAAAGTGGCCATTGCTGCACTGATTACAGAACGCAAAGAATCACTTTTCCGCTCTAGTGCGGGAAAAATTTTTCTGCACTCCAGATTTGCAACATGGCAATGCAAAATACTTAGTAGGTTATATGGAGCAACAGTGCAGCAAAATCAAAATGAAGTTGGTAACAGTGACTGCTGTGGCTGCTATAGTGAGCAGAGGTGCAACGAAGCACAACGCGCTATTTATTATTCTTTATATATTATAACCAAGGACAACGAGGACTTTAGGATTTTAGGATTAAGGTTTTTATCAATAATAAAATTACACAGAAAAACATTTGATGCATTTCAGGCAATTTTACCCATAATTATACACTTTTCATATTCAATGGTAACTGTAGGAAAAACTTAATGTGAAATACGTGCGCAAAGTTCCTCTGCTGCACTCAAGAAACCATTCCGCCCTCGCCTACGGCTTGGGCGTAAACGTTTCTTTCGGTGCAGCAAACTGTCACTTTGCGCACTAGTTGCACAAATAACTATTGAACCTCTTAGTAACAGTCAGTTTTGTTACCTATTTTTTCATCCATACTTGATTTTCTAACTTTGAATTCTAAGCAAATTATCCTATTAAAGAGCTAAGTTGAGAACAAAATTTTTCAATAGGCCTAGGTTTCATAACAGGCGATGGACCTATTTATTAAAACTTATACATGAAGTTGATTGGTTTACTGTTAATTACACTTTTAATGTTGTTATAAAAGAACAAAAACAATGAACAATCTTCACTTAAAAAGTTGAAAAAATACTTCAAACAAATTTTATATGCTCAATAAAAAGCATTTTTTATTTTATTTTAGTCAAAACTTGATTGTTACTCATCATCCAAACAAATTGTATTGTGTTTTGAGGTTTTTTTCCCTGGTTTATTATACTTTGTAAGTAAAAAGATAGCCTAAAAATGCTTCTGAGCACCTTAAAATTTCAAAAATTTCCGGGGGAGTACCCCCGGACCCCCCTGTTCCTGGGGGGTATTCCATACCCCCCAGACCCCCGGTGCAATTGAGCCCACCCAAAGTTTTTGATAAGTCGGCGCCCATGGTTACAAACAAGTTTGATATTTTTCATTTATTTACTTCATCCAGGAAGCATCATGTCTTTTTACTGAATCAGCCCTCATGTTTTTCTACGTTTCATTTTCACATTGACAGGATGGAGACTAAATTACAAATTTAGCTTACTGAAGTGGTGTACTATTGTAGGAATGATCCAAAGTTCTCACAACCTAATTGTATCAGCTTTAATAGTTTTAAACATCACTATCCGTACAATAATAGTATTCAAAATTGAATTTCGAACAAGTGTTTTTGTGGCCACATTTTGAATGTAAGCTCGCTCATATCATAAGTGTTGATGAGAAGCAGCGATGGAAAAGATTCTCATATCGAGAGCCAGTTGATAAATATCCCCGTAATCCGTAATCACGAGGTGACTTGAAATTGGTCTTCATTAGAATTCAACTATCCCTCCCTCTACAAATCAAGGCATACACACACGGCTCCTAACATATGAGCTTTTACACACACTGTAACGTGTACCTACTCTTTTCCCACTCTATTATTTGAATACGTATAGTTTTTTATTTGGATATCTCTCTCATCAGTCTTTTCGAGGTCGTCGATCGCATCTCCCAGCCCCGAGGCGCTTCTCTCTCTCTATCTCTCTCTCTCTCCACAACAGCCATACTGCTTGAATTTATAATGACTAAAACTTCAAATAGTGTTTATTGTCCATGACAGAGGTATTCTCACCTTACCAGTTATGAGAGACATTCTCATATAGTGTGAATCATAAATACATTGTACTAGTATTCTATAATTATCCGTGAAAATCTCCATCCTATCCTATCTTCACACTCACATTTCGGAGAAAAATGCAAATTGTTTTCATAAGTTAATGCTCGAAGATCATTGGTTACGGTTGTAGGTTTTGGATAGGCCTAGTGAATGTTAGCATTCCGAAATTAATACATAATTGAGCTTGTACTGGAAAACTTTTCCAACTCTAAAGTCATAATCAGTTTATTGGATGAGTTTTACAAACATTCAAAGTTACACATTGTTTTCACTTTTATATACTTCAATTTATGAATTTTCAATAAAGAAGGGAAGAAATCAGGGAAATTATAGACTAGGAGTAGAGTTTCGACGCGGTCAATATCGATCACAATAATGTTGCGTTATAGAGTTCGTATTGAAATCGGGAAAAATTTCCATCAATATTGAATTGAGCTGCAAGTAGTTATTCACTTAGGGAAGTAGAAGTAGATATTGTGAGTTATTTACTTTTGCTGCCGAAACTTTCATTCTGATATTGAAGGGCCTCAATATTACATTACGACTTGTTTGGACCCTGCGAACGCCCCAAATTGGATGAGACATATTGAGTATATGGAGATGCGATATCATGACATGAAGAATTAGCCTTGTATAAAGTAGGAAACAAAAATAACATTATAAATTGATGTTCATTAGTCCACTAGTAAATGCAAGTTCTCCCTTCCTTCAGTAAGGTCCCATCCAATAAGGCCCTTAATACCATAAACACACAAATCTTCAATGATATTATCGTATAATAAATATTAGAAACAGCCTTATCAGGATCAAGAATTCAGTTAACAATAAAATTAATTCCCTATTTCTCACCTCCAGATAGGAAGGAATAATGAGACGACAGTTCTAAGCTGCCTTCCCAGATGCATCGTCATCGTACAAAAATTGAAGTAGGCTCTGTTCAAAACTATTACTACCTCGGACCAGATTCTTATCAGATTCTCTGTGCAGCGGCATCACGTCGTATGATACGTGAGAAGACAAAACATTGTTACCTGTTGCCGTTGGTTGGAGAGAGATCATCAGTTGTTACACATCCCCAATCTCCTTCTATCTCTTTCTCGTCTTTCACCTCATTCTGCCTTCGCATCATTTACGTTTCCGTTTTTATAACTCAGTCCCTAACAAGCTGCTCTCCTGCTCTCCACTGCTGTTAACAGGGTAGGCCTACACTACCACAATACCTGTTCGCTATCAACAACACATCTTATTGAGCTCACCTTCTCCTAAACAAATGAAAACAAATTGAACAGCTGAGACTCACAAAAATATGTCACGTACCTGCATTCAGTCATACTCACAAATGTGGAGAGTGTTTGGGTAAAACAGCTTTTTCAAGAAATACATTTTTTTCAAATACAGCATCTACTGTAACATAGTAACTCTTACTACTAACAGATTGCTGTAATGCAGTATTCTATGACTTTTTAACGGCCACTGTACAAACAGTACAAATGATTGCACACAATCTGGGTAATGGGTATTAGATAGTTACTTTTCCATGAAGCTTAAGAGCTTTGAAATAATTTCTCAAGAAATAAACCCACATCGCTCGATAAATTGAGGAACCTTTCCCATAATATTCAATTGATATTTTGTGTTTGTATTGAACACACACCTACATCTTAGACAATTCCCGGTCAAAACTAGGTCAAATGTGATGCGTTGTAAGAAAGTTGAGGATGCCACTCTGAAAGGATAAATCTCCTACTTGGATAGGGAAGTTATACAATGTAGAGATTTCTTCAATCAATTAAGTATGTTTATTTTTTAAGTGAAATGACTACATTTCTATTCCACCGTCACAAATATTTGATTTTCTCGGTACGAACTGCAGAATTGATGATTTCGATGTCATAATCATTGTTCATTCAGGATCATAAGTGTGTCTTTCATTCAGCATAACAGGCAGTTGTGTACAATGAACGTGGCTATAAAAACTGCACTTGGAATAATAGATCGTTTACTGGCATGCTGTGTTTTTGCAGGTGGTGGATGGTCCATGGACGTTTGACGACAACGTAAAACCGGGAGCAGAGCAAAGAATTTCCTAACGGAGGTCTTCCTATAACCTCTAACAAGAAATTGCTCTTTGACACGGCAGTTGAGGCTAATTGGCAACAGAGAGAGAATGGACAGCGATTATCTCATCAGGCCAAGTGTACAATGAGTCTCAATAAAGAACTCAGCACTGAACAATGAATGATGCTGGATTGCCGGCGACAGGAATGAAGAGAGAGGATGATTGACTACAGTAAGAGAGTGAGGAAGAGACCACACAAAAGAGAGAGAAAGAGTAACAGTGAGGAAAGAAGTAAGTAAAAGCGGGAGAGCATGAGGAGGAAATTTAAGAACAGTGGAGAAGAGGTTATGGAATGAATGAGAAGAACGAAAGAGGGGCTGCTAAAGGAATGATATAGAGAACATGAATGAGTGAAGAAGTGAATCGTGAATAGCTCACTTGAGACAGCAACAAAGTGACAACTGGGACTATTCTGCTCCATTGAACGACAACATCAACAACTCTACCTTTCGTTTGAGATGAATGTTAACACTAGTGACTGGAAAAGAGAATGTTTAGTGTCCAAACAAACTCAACTTGCATCTTCACGAGCATTATGATCAGAGCATAATATAGTGTAGTGGAGGATGTAAAGTCATCAGTGAATCCACTCTGCAACATTCGTCTTTTATAACTGGAATAGCAGTATAATATAATGTACGGTATTAGGTTCATTAAGTATTGAGTTGTTGATTAAATTCTACTTTTCTTCAGAATTACAAGACACTGTAGTTTTCCAGCTCTAAAGTTTGTGTACTAGAAACCGAGCGGAGAATAAAATGCTCATCAACTCTGATAAATTTGAAGTACGAAGAGTGGATAACCTGTTTTGCTCAACCTCCTTTAGAACTTCAAACGATGGAAATCCTAGTGCTCTTTTAGGTAGAATTTTCTTTTGATATATTTAGCTTTTCGCTCTCTTTCCTCAGAATCTCACAATAGTTTTCTCCCTAACAGAGGAATCAAGGTACCTTGCTCAAATCTTGCCAATCAAATTCATAGATAAATAATCTCTTTGGAATCAATCTGGAGCTGCACTATGATTTTCCATACTTGATGTTCGGCTAGTGTTAAATTGAACTCTGTTCATGCAGTCCAATCCCATCCTTGTCTGAATCCCAAGCTGAGTCTGAGTTTCTCAATCAATACTAAACTTCAAGTTTAAGTTTTCAAACATAAAAAATACTTTTGATTGTCTACAAAAAGCACTCTATAATCTCTATGGATCTAATTTCTGTGAATGTGTTTCTATGTATGTATATATTCATTTAAAAGTGACTTTAGAAGGTAGTGGCAGCTGATAGACTTGGTAATTCATGATGTGATGCGAATTCACTGAAATGAAAGTAGGCTCAAACAACTTTACACCTTATCTTCCTACTGCATCTGTCTATATTGTTGATCCACATAATAATACCAGTAATAATATATAGAACAATCCAAATAGGAGTTGTTGAGGGGGATAGCAAGAAGCTGAGAGGAGGCGGCATCCCACAGGGCTGAAGCCCGAAGCAAACCCACGTCACTCCTCCGCGGCCTGCGTGTCCGTTACGGCCTCCGCGGCGCGGACGACGGCAGTTCAGCTCGCGACAAGAGGATGCACGCACGCGGTCAGTGGCGACTGCTGCGGTCAAAGTGCCTCGAGTTGACAGAGTTGGTGACGTCACACTGTCAAGCACGTGCTCTGTGTGCTCGACAACCTGTTCGTTTGTTTATGTCCTTCAAAAATCACATCGACTCCGTATCACGGACATGAATGGTATCCAGGAGAAGTGTTGTCATCGTTAGTGCATCGTTTGTTTATGTTATACTATAGTGATTTGTGGTGCTTTGTTATCATTAAGAAATTTATCATGAAATATATATATCACAAAAAAGTTCGGTTCTAGTGAAGTTCTCATGGATATATTGCGGTGATAGTATGAAAAGTATATCTTGCTTAATATCGTTATCATAATGAAGTTCGGTTTTAGTGGAAATCTCATGGATATATTGCAGTAATAGTATAATAAGTGTATCATGATTTATATCGTTATCATATAGAAGTTCAGTTTTAATGAAATTTTCATGGATATATTGCAGTGATAGTGAAATGTCTCTCGAGTAAAGCGAAATTTGCATGATTCTCAATTCGGGCATCACAGTTCAAGGTGATATCATTTGATGCTGCTCCAAATCCTCATAACCATATATGATGATGTTGATCACTGTTGCTCTCTAGTTCATTTATTATATGTTTAGGGCTGGAATAGTGTCATTAAGATGAGCGGAGACTTTGTCTGTCAGGCTTAGATTATTCAAGTGATAGTGGTAAGTGGTGTGAAGTGAGAAGTGGTTGAATCATCTAAGTGATTGTTGATTCAGAGGGGAAATATGACTGAGCAAATCGGGAGTCGCACTTGGAATCCTGGTGTGAGTATCAACTTCCAATTTCTCTTTTGTAGAAATTATATATTCTAGAATAATCATGCTTTGGAAATATTCATTTTTTGAATCTTCATAGAAATCCATGCTTGATATTCAAATTAATGAAGACTTCTTGTTCTTGCAATGTCTAGTACACCTCATATAGTAGCATAACTATGTTTTCCTCATAATAATAATGTTGTATGATACATCATAGAAATTGTGTATAAATTTTATCTAAATTTTCGATCTAGATATGAAATATGGAATCAGATCAATATAAATTTACAATGAGAAAATATTTTGAAATCTGTGGAGCTACTGCCTTGATTTCTTTAATTTTTAATTGCCTAATACAATGTACTACATGTACCAAAACAGTACAGGTTCACCGAAAATTAGTGGTTTAGCGTTCAATGAAACATGCCTGTCTTTGATTGATCAATAACAGCTACGAGAGATGAATAGGTCAATACAGATTGACACACATCATAAAGCTACGATAATTAGAGAGCTACGAAAGGGATGCTGGTAATAATATGGACCCATGGAGGTATTTTCACTACTATAATGAGCTTGCTCCGAAGTTTGACTGTATGATGGGAGAGAGAGTTATGTGTCCGAATGGAACGTCTCTATTCGAAGCCAGGCGCCGTTAATGCAATGTCTCTCCCGGCCACAAATTTGATTACTGATATTAATGAGTGGGGCTAATATCGTCAACCACACCCTTCGAAATTGTTCGTTGTTTGAAATGTGCCTGGAATCGTTTTTTAAATCACTATTATCTGTCAAATTACACATCTTGACTGATGTTGCTATTCGTCTTCAACGATTCTTAATGTCTTCATTATACCAAATGCTTCATTGGTCTGTGCTGGGATTAGTGGCGACTTCTCATGCCCTCTGAAGGTAATAATGGTTCTAAAATATTCGATTATCTCTCGAGCAGGTCTAGTGGAATATTCGTGGAGGTCTGGTTTGTCAGACGACTTACAAGGGCCCAAGTTGAACAGAACAATCCTTACTTTGGTGTCCTCACTTCTAAGACTAAAAATGTATAATTCAATTATAGTAAGAATTCTACGTTGTATGAGTATATACTGTTAGTTGATAACATACTTATTACTTATTTGCAAAGAATCAACGGGCTTTGTCGGTACAAAGCTATCGGAGAGCTTTCAAAAAGATCAAGCTCATAGAGGAAGAAGAAAACCAAAACTACAATTGGAAGTATGAATTGAAAGTATCTACAGAAGAGAAGACCATGAACTTTTCAAATATGATAAGAATTGAAGAGATAAGAGAAAAAACTGCTCAAATTATTGAGAGTCATGCAATGATACACTGAAAAAAAATACTGTACAGCATTCATGTTATCTAACGAATGTCATGAAAACATGACAAAACGTATTCTATGGTTGAATGATGAAAACTGATTTCATAATCCCGAAAAAATTATGAATCTCGCACATTTAGGAGGCCAGTGTAATCAGGTGTAAACAACTGGAGCGATTAATGAATGGATTGAATGATCTGAAATCTTCATGACTTCATGACTGATCCTCATTGCATCTTGATCTCATGGAATGTTGTAAAAGAGGTTCACATAAGAAGTAAGAGAAGAAGAGTGTAACATGCATGAAACAACATAATAAATAGAGATCATGATTAAAATAAAAAATAAACTCTGACATCTATTGGACGAAAAAACAGATTTATTTTGTAGTAAGCACATTTCAGTTATATCACGATATTCTATGAGTTACAGATAAGTATGAGTTGTTATGGAGAATTTACAATTCTTGGACGAAATGATAACCAGTCAGGTTGGAGCAAAGATTTTGTCCATCCACGTGAAGTTGATTCTTTTCGATGAAACCTATCAATCCTTCTTTGTCGAACTTCTCCCTATTTGAGTTACTGACTGATCGTTTCTCGAAACAACTCGTAAAATCACAATTCCAACAAAATATTATATACTCGGTCCACTTGGCTCTTGGTATCCATGTTGCATCGATAGATATGAGGGAAAGATTGCTTCAAGATCCCTAGAAATCTGATGTTACAATAATCATGTTCCGATGTATTTTATTGCTATTCAAGCTCTCAACATATTTTGCGCTAGGTTCTGCTCACTACTAACTACTTGGAAATAGCATAAATTATTTTGTAAAACATAGAATTAAGAGAACTGATAAATTTGATCACATGTGGCCTACACCGCTTTTGAATTGCACCACCTACACCGTACATTCAATTAGCCTCCACTTCACTGTGGTAATGCAGAGTACAATTATTGTTTGCCAATAGCAGCAGAGCGAAGGCCTTTGTTTACCCTGAGATATGAATTGTTACCTACTCTGTCTGCCCACCAGCAATTGATCTAATTGATAATAATTTCTTTGTGCCAGCTAAAATAATGCTACTCTCCATTTGCGGTAGCCTACCAGCTAAGGCTAACCAAACAATAATTGGGACATCAAAAACTGTGAAGCAACAATTAAAATCTAGTTGAATGTGCGCTCGCAAGACCTTCTGGATCATCCCACGTGGTATCGCCGTTTACGGAGAGATATAATAGATGACAAGATGGCCGATTCGTGATCTGAGCCCTTTCTCATCCTGTCTTTCTCTGTGTATTATTCTCTCTCATTTTTCGCAAACGCCCTCAAGTGTCGATTCATGTTGTAGTGAATGGATTCAATCCCTTCTACAAATTCTGGCTGGCCAATCAGAAACCAGGTTGACTTTCGTTTCTTTTCTAACGTATTCAAGCATTCATTACGAATTAAGTATATTCTTGCCTGTCAGCTCATGAAGATGTGGAAGTGGGTCGAGGTGTTGTCACGCTGTCTAATATATGTTACTGGCTTCTGTGACACCTTGAGTTTCGATTCTGTGTAACCAATTTTGAAAACATCATTTTTTGGGAATTTACAATTATTTGTCTTGAAAATATTATCGCATCTCTAACAACATGATTTTTCCAATAATTCTCTACCATATATATTTGCACATGTTTTGTCCTGTTGTTCCATTCATCATTCTACTATACATGAATTAATTCTCAAGATGCGAACAGAACAATTAAATCGCGGTGAAGATCGATGCCACTGAACGGCTATGCAATGATTAAAACATTTTGTTGCCATTGATATAGATATAATAGATATAGAAGAACACTAGCGAGGTGAACCCCATTCATCTCTTCCACCTACTAGTCTATGCGTCCCTGTCTTCTTTCCAACCACATTTTTCATCAATTGAAACTTGAAAATTCTATCTCTAGTAGGTTGGAACACTTGGAAAGTGTCCTATTAAGAATCATCTCTATTGAAATAATATTGTGCAATTGTGATTGGAAAAGTATATATTTTTGTGAAATCTCGTGATTTTATCGTGATATTTACGATCATCAAAAAATCACAGTAAAAACTTTCAGCACGAGAAACTGCTCATTGATAGTTTGAAATGAACAATTGTGTAATCATATTACAGCGATTTGCTGTTGAAGTGTTTCAATTCAAATGAATGTCCTCTCAATGAATCACATAATTCCAGTTCATAACTCCCCTTAACAACCGAATTATAATTTCTGTGATTGCCAGTGAATTGCAACCAGAGGAGTTTATTGACAAAACATATGCATAATTATCATATTATACATACAAAAGTTGCTAATACTAAACTTATTCCTAATATTATGATACTCCACTATAATAATATGTGTCGGAGGAATACATAACAACTCGATAGAAATCCCTATAGTCATTGAAATAAATATTTAACACTGTATTCAGGGATGTAAAATTATGTTATGGAAATGAAAATTATTGAACCAAATATACACCTTACGTAATAAATTACTATTAATAACGATTACCAATATAAGTAGGCTGAATATGAGATGAAAACCTATTCTTATCATTCATCCAATAAACAATCAAATTTGCTGAACAGATTCATGAGCTTGCTATGGAGGGAAACTCTTGGCGAGAAAAATATTATAACATATTTCGCTGATTGCTTATGCATCATTGTTGTTGATGTTGTGTAATCCCTGTTATTTAATCACAACAGACCCATATTCGTAGGCAATGGACTGGCGATCATCGTTGAATTGGTATGAATAAGGGTAGAAATTATCCTCTTTCCAGAAGAATCAATTAATATGCTCCAATAACCATGTTATCCAACAGTGGATTTAAGCAGCATTATTATCAGAGTTACAGATTCCAGTTCCATCACCAGACTCGCAGACTGGTCTGTCTACCTATTATCAGATATTCATTCAATTTGCGATACTATTATAACCCTTTCATATTGGGCTCTATACAATGCATCAAAAGTGGAACATAAAGGAGTGGCGCTGCCAATTATAAATTATAGGATATTCTTGTAACTCATTTTAAATTATTTTTGAATTATTGCCAATAATAAATAATTGCGATTTATCGCAATGATGGACCACAATGAAATTACTAAAATCTACAAGTTTGCTTCAGTAGAGTAAATGCAAATTTTGCCACCATCGCTCTCATTCGAAGTTGCTGTTTCACGAAGTACATGCATTATAATTATTGTGTGTTGAAGCTCTTGTATTCTGGAATTGGAATGATAAATAAACCTGTAGCATTGAAGTGTAGCTTGTAGTCAGCAATGAACCGCTGCAAACATGCAAACAAATTCGATCCACTAATGAACGAGCAGCTTTTCCCATGTTCAAGGTCTGGAAACGTTGTGAATTAGGCTATAATGCATTTTTACGAAACTGTGCGTACTGCTGAGGGAGGACGTAGTAACATGAGCTTATTCAATACCAAACTTGGTGCATTGCCTTTTACAGTAGCCTATCACTGTTCTGCTGTAAAGCAGAGCATTACTTATAATGAGCCGTTTAATGTTCAGCCAATGGACAGGCTCGATGTACGATAGCCTGCTTTACTCACGTTGATGCTTTATTCCTACAACCTTCTCCATTTAAGTAGCTGCACAGTATTATCTGACTCTCCTTTAGTATTCTGAGCTTCATTCTCTCAATAACCTATGCTGATTTCTCTCTTTTTCCAATTTATCTTCAATCGAAACCCTTGTGTGCATCAATTCACTTTCTCCCAGTTATTCTTATTAGCTTACCAGAGAAAATCTTGAATCTTGCATTGAAATAAACGAATAAATGAGATGCAGGTCAGAGAACTCGAAAGACGGGTGCGGCAGTTTGAGGAGCAGACTGCAGTGTTTTTCGTGGGTTCTTAGTTCACAAAACATGAATGCGTTGAGGATCTTCGAAAGGAAAATTCTGAGAAGGATACATGGTCCAATATATGAAGAAGGAGAATGGAGAATGAGGAACAATGCAGAAGTCAATACCATTTTGCAAGGGAAAGATATAGTAAGGCATATAAAGACTAGAAGGATTAGTTGGCTGAGTCATGTACTACGAATGGACCAAAACAGAACACAGAAACAGATGCTTGTTGGACGAATGTAAGGAACCAGGATAAGAGGTCGCCACAAAACCCGCTGGCTTCAAGATGTGGAGAAAGATCTGACGTTTTTTTCTTATTGCCCATAAAAACAAAATACAAAATAAAAAATTACAAAAGAAATATTCTAGATTATAATATTATGCTATTTTACAAATGAATTAAAATTACATGGCACCACCCAGCAAGGGCAAAACCCTGACCGCTGAGTGAGAGTATCAGCTGTTTAGACAATATAAAAATTTATTTACTAATAATCAAAGCTACAAAAAATCGAAGTTCAACAATAAATTACTAGTAATTGTAATATCTGACTGATGTCGAAGAAAGATTTTTGTATCACCCACTTACTTATCTGTTCCATCCTCTGTCTACCCCTACTAGAAAGAGATTCCGACAATGCATTTAGCATGATATTTATTATTTTTGAGCTAAGATACCCCAATTGTCTTCGCACTATTGTCAAATCTGAATAGTTAATATTATAAATGTTATGAGATGTAACTCTCAGGTTATACATAGAAACGTTATTATTCACTGTAAATTCATCCTTCCTCATACATGCATAGTAGAGAAGTTTCTTTATATAAATTTGACGTACTGTCATCACTTTAAATTCGGCAAATGTTTCACTACTAGAAAAAGCCCTTGGCTTATTAAGAATTGCTTTTATTAACATTTTTTGAAATGTAAAAATGTTATTCATGAAAACATCATACGCTCCTCCCCATACCACTAACCCATATTGCAGCACCGAATAAAAAAAAATAAAAATAAATAAATACCGATTGAACATAGGCAAAGTAAAGGACCCTAAGTAATGTAATGTCTAATATTTTAAGGACTTTATAAAAGATAAAGGAAATAAATTTTAAGCGTTTACAAATATATTCTATATGAGGCTCCCACTTAAGGTTACAATCAACCATGATGCCCAGATACTTTATAGATTTTTCATTTTTTAGTTGAGGGCATGCACAATCCTTCCATTTCTCAAAATCACAATTTATATGTATTTTCAAATTCATAGCATCATTTGGTTGACCAACTATTGTAGGAGAAAATGTAATATATTTAGTTTTTGATGTATTTATACTCAATGTATTAATAACAAGCCATTGTTCTTTCCTTTTGAACTATTCTATAATTCATTCTAATCTCAAAAATTATAATACAGTGGATTTAAATATCAGTTTTATTCCTTCTAAATTCTTCATTCATCGTTAATTAGAATGAAAGGCTGTAATAAAATTGAGTGTGATCCTTTTTCCAAGATTTCAATGTCTAATATAATTGCGCTTTGGGCTCTCAAATATGAGTGATCTGTTTTGGAACTATTTCAATCCAGCGTATTCCACCTGAAACGTAAAAAAAAACAAAAACAAACACAAACTATCTAAGTCTAGAGAAATTCAAGGAGTATATGTATAGAATGATACTATACTAGTGCTTTATCTGATTTTTCATTTGCCCTCTATTCATTTATACTGTATATGAATTGTGTGTGTGTGTGTGTGTGTGTGTGTGTGTGTGTGTGTGTGTGTGTGTGTGTGTGTGTGTGTGTGTGTGTGTGTGTGTGTGTGTGTGTGTGTATCATGGAAATGTAGTCTTTAAATTCATCGGTTGTTGGTATGAATTTGGGTGCATAAGAGAAGTCCAGAACCAATTTCTTCATGCAAGATTTCCTTGTGCTAGATACAAGATAGCCCAAAAACCTCGTATTTTCGGCTCATTTTCCAGTTTTCAGCTATTTCTGCCAAACCTCTCCCAGATTATATAATTCTGAAAAAAATGAGATCACTCGGAACTCTCTATCTCCAATGAGTACTTTGTTATAATTTTTCAAAAATGGGTAAAATTTGAAGAATAAATCAATTTTGATGAATTTTAGTTTTTAATCAACAATATCTTCCGATTGTTACAATTTGGATGTATATTTCAAAATCCCTCTAGGCGTATTTTTGTGCTATACAATCTGATATCAGGTAGAGCGAGCGATCTATCTCATATTCCAGGTACACCTGACAACAATGCTCCTTGTATTGTGGAAAACACCTAATTTTCAGCTTCAAGCATCATCACCAACTACATTGTCCTCACATTGATATTTCGCACAACGACATAAGTTCTTGAGATTATGTTCTATGAGAATCACCCGTAAGATACACTCCATTTCAGTATTTCCCAGTGGAGAGGCGCGCTTAAGGACACCTCAAGGATCAAAATTTCAAACACTTATAATTTACTTTTGACACAATGCTCAGATTTCATCGTACTTCATTCTTCTCGGCTCGCCAAGGCGGTTCAAAATCATGCATCAACAGTCAAATTCGGTCAAAAATAGAAAATTATTGTTGAGTGTAGGTACTTATTCATATTCAATACATAAGAAATGGCCAATTTCTATATTCAAAGCTATGTATCTCGGTAACCCCTTATTATAAAAATTATTACATGATCTTGAAATTTACAATAGAATTTTTTATTTCATCTGCTATAAACAGTTCATGTAAAAATATGTTCGTAAAGTGAGATTTGATTGTTGAAAAAAATCCGGAAATTGTAGATATTTTTCTCATATTAACGGTTTTGGCAGTTCTATGATAGCGAGAAGTGATTCAAGATGGATTTTAGGCAACTGAGCTCGTAGAGGATGAATTTATCTACAATTTGTAATCAATCGTAAGTTTCTATGATGTATCAGACTCGTTTTAGAAACTCTTGATCAACAGTAAAATTACGAAAAAAATGTAAAAACTGAAATCGCCATTATTAAAATTTTAACTTCCAAATTGTTTTGGAATCGAAAGTATTATTTATTGGATTGGGTAGAGGGGGACAATTTCCACATTCTCACAAGATTTGGAAATTTTATCAGAAGTATTTCACAAGACATGCAACTTTGAATATAGGAATTGGTCATTTCCTGTGTATTGGAATATGGGCTTAAGTACACTCAACAATAAATTTCCCATTTTTCGACCGAATTTGACTTATGATACATGATTTTGAACCGCCGTGACGAACCGAGAAGGATAAAGTGTAGTACGATGAAATCTGAGCATTGTGTCAAAAGTAAATTATAAGTGTTTGAAATTTTGATCCTTGAGTTGTCTTTAAGCGCGCCTCTCCACTAGGAAATACTGAAATGAAGTGTATCTTACGGGTGATTCTCATAGAACATCAAGAACTTATGTCGTTGTGCGAAATATCAATGTGAGGACAATGTAGTTGGTGATGATGCTTGAAGCTGGAAATTAGGTGTTTTTCACAATACAAGGAGCATTGTCGTCAGGTGTACCTGGAATATGAAGATAGATATATGAGATAGATCGCTATACCTGATCTCAGATTGTAGAGCACAAAAAGAGCTTCTAAAGTGACTACAATTTTATCTGGAGCTATTGTTCCAATATTTCAACAGTTACTAACTGGAATCACAGCAATTTTGGACTTGTGGTATTCAAGTAACAGTCTTTCGAATAATTGAAGTCAGGTTGTGACTAGCTAGAAAGATACATCAACTCTAGTTCACAAGATTTGTCATCTTCATGGTTTAGTCTGAAACCTCTCGGGATATCCTTGAGGATTCGGTCTTGAAATTTAACCCTCAGCTAATTTTAGTAATCATTGATGCTCATATCGTATTCATTCAATACCTGATAGATTTTTTAGGAAATTAAAATGGATTAAGTTTTTTTATATGGATATCTTCACTCCTTACAATACGAGGACCTCTTTTTCAGAGCTAGATTAATTAGTGTTAAACACATGTTGGGGAAATAATTGTAGTAAGAAAAAACTCTTTCTTCCTATGAAACGAAGAATCCGACCTCTTATTCAATTCTAAATAACTAACTATCTAACCTTGACACGGGCCACAGAAGTAATGTAAATCTTCAAGAGTATCCAACAGTCTCACATAAAAATACAGAGAGCCTGATTGAAAAATAAAAATAGCAATCTGCAGGAAATCAAAACTTATGCGAGATCTTCCACAAGAGTGATCTATATTCACAAAAAAAACTAAACAGAATACTACACTAAATATGATAGAGATAATGATTGTAATTCTGTTACTATTGCTTATTGCTCTCAAGATAATCCTCTTCAAACAAAAAAATAAAAAAAAAACTTGTATCAAATTAAAAACTTAGAATTGTGTTTACTTTTTAGTTGGGAAAACATCGGATGACCGATGTCTAGGTAAAACCATCGATAAGTGAAAAACATCGAACAGTAAACATCGATGTTTGATGTTGTAACATCGATTTTTTTAAACATCGATGTATCGATACCCATCCCTACTCAAAATTCATGTTGTTTAGAAAACGTTGCTTACAGCTTTCGTCCATAAAGAAGCGGAGAAAGAAACGGCGGACTGGAGTCTGTGGTCCATCTATAAAGAAAGAATCCAGTGGCACGCGCTGCGCTGAGCAAGGGGATCATTGCTGGGCGGGGCACGGCCCTAATTGAAAGGGGCATCTCGGGACCCTCATTGTGTCCAGGCGCGACGTTTCACAGCGACAGGCGGCGAATAAATTCAAATCAAAACCAGTTGTGGCAAACGAACCGGGACAGCCGGCTCCTCTCAAACTCTCTCCCTCTTTTTTCCTTATGCTCTCCATCCCTTTCTGAACGCTACTGGTGGACCACAACACACTGAGAAATAAATCGTCACCGACACTAACCTAAATGACTGCTGGACCCTATTTGTGCGACAGGTCCGACATTTGATAACCTTTGTACGCCTTACCATCTCCACAACCTTTTATATACACTTCCCTAGTATCACAATCTTATATTTATTCATAGAACCAACCACTCCAACTGAACCTGACTTCAAACTCACCGGGAATCACGGTTGTTAATCTTTCCACTTTTGTTCATGGCGAACTGCTGTTAATGTCTATGAGCACCGCTAAATAAAAGCTTCTCCATTAAATATGAATTCCTGGATGGAACAGCATTAATAAAAGCTGCTTTACCACCATGAATACCTGAATAAGCCACATATTACGTTCTAATGTAATAGAGGAAGCTGAACAGCACCTCATTCTTCCAAGATGATATTATTTTTGTAATTTATGTGTGCGGCGGCACCGGCACCATGTTGGGAGTTGGGAAGCTGTTTATTGGTTTATTGCTGTTGTGACATTTATGCAACTAGTAACGCGCTTTCAGCTTCACCAGATTCGGATAGTACGTTGCAGAAGATAGTAAGTGGGGGAATAGGATAGCAAGAGTAGAAGAATGCAACCAAGGAAAAGAATGAGAAATGAATGATTGCAATTGAGAGCAATTATAATATAATACTTCCGAGATTTCTCTATTCTTACTTATCTGTCCGTAAACAGATTACTATAACGTAGTAAACTTTTCAATTCTAGTCATCGAGTTGAATCCACAGTAATTCAACTCTCCTTGAAACTAATCCGTATGGAAAAGTCGTAATTTTGCATACTTGATAGATCCAGTATTTACAGCATGATCTTCGCTTTACCAAGCGCATGACTCTTATACGAGAATTAAACTTGTCTCATATCTATGAATCTCGTATGCAAAGTTCAGTTTTTGTTTCTTCACTGCCGGCAATATTTGGAAAGTATATAAATAAAGTATATGAAGTAGGCCTTTCAAGTAACAGCCTCTTTAACATTCCTCTGAATCTTCGTAAGTCCGCCATGTCTCTAATATCCTGAGGTAATCTATTATATATTTTTGGGCCCATATATTGCGGAGATTTTTCAAACATGGCGGTTCTATGAGCAGCCACTGATACCTATGTACAGGCTGAGTGCCTTGTATTGTAACTGTGGATTTCATTATTGCGGGTGAAGTTTGGTAGGTTTTTGTGAACGTATGAACAGATCTCCAAGATATACAGTGACGGCAGTGTAAGTATCCTGCTACTCAGGAATAGTTCTCGACAGGGATATTGGGGGGCTTACCAAAATAACTCTTAATGCTTTTTCTGAGATCTAAATACTTGGATGAAGAATTTTGATCTTCCCCAAAGGGTTATGCCATACTGAGGAAAGGAAAAAGATAACCGTAATATACAACCATTAGGACTTTGAAGCTCAATGTGTTTTTGAGCACTCGCAGAGAGAAAATAGCCGAGTTAACCCTGGAGCATATTTTTTGAGTATGTACTGACCAGTCCAATCTACTATCTAGTGTTACTCCTAGAAGATCAACAGCAACGCTCTGCTGGGGTACACTCAAATCGGCCAACTCATTAAAGTTTCTGGATGCAAAATGGGGGGGTTGGAAGGTAATGAACTTGGTCTTACTTGAGTTCATAGACAGACCATTTGCAGCAAACCATTTCTTGATATTCAGTAGCTCTTCCTGTGTTTGGGTGACTACAGCTCTCAAACTTGAATTAGTGATAATAGATTATGTGTCATCGGCATACTGAATAAGTGGCTTAGTAGAGCAAGATGACAGATCATTTACATATATAATAAATAATGTGGGACCAAGAATGGAGCCCTGTGGTACACCAGCATTGATTACAGCCATTTTGATTGATAATTTTTATTGTCATGGTTTATTAGGGTGGCCTGCATCCTCTCTTTCAAAAACGAATTGAACCACCACAGCTCCCTTCCCCGAATGCCATATTTTCTCAACTTTTCAACAAGAATATCATGATTTACACAATCGAATGCTTTTGACAGATCGCATAGCACTCCACATACCTGCTGGGAGGCGTCTAAACTTGCCGACACAGTATTGAAAATTTTATTAGAGCTGCTTCTGTATCAAGTCCCCTTAAGAAGCCAAATTGTGTTTTTGAGACTATATTATTCACTCTCATAAAATGAAGAATTTGTTCATTAGCTGCCTTCTCAAAAAGTTTGGAATAGGCTGTGAGGATGGCAATGGGTCTGTAATTGTTCAAGTCCTCTTTGTCATCTTTCTTGAAAATAGGTCTTAGCAGTGCATACTTCATTTTATGAGGGAACTCGCCAACAGTAAAAGACTGGTTGAGGATCCTGGACAAGGGTTCAGACAATATATCAGCAACCATCCTGAAAACTTTCACTGGAATTTCATCCCATCCAGCTGAATTTTTATTTTCAAGCGATTTAATGAGCACCTCCACTTGCTTGGGACTAAGAAGTTTAAATCTCATCCTAGAGCTGCAGTTACCTACCACGTTCTTGTTGAAGCAAGCAGATTGTGAGTACTTCTAACACGGTTTGGAACATCGATGAAAAAACTGTTAAAATCCTCTGCTACTGAACTAGGATTGATTCTTGCTCTGGATGGGATTATACTTGCTTTATTCTTGTGCTTACCTAGCTCAAATTTCACTATGTCCCATGCGGCCTTTACTTTGTTGTTGGCTATCTCTAAGTACTTTTCATGATATTTCCTTTTGGCAAGTTTAATGACACTTTTGAATATTCTATTATACGATCTGTAATAATTTTTAAAGTTTTGATCCTGTGTTTCCATGTACAGTTTATGTAATTCTCTTTTTCAGAGCTAGATTAATTAGTGTTAAACACATGTTGGGGAAATAATTGTAGTAAGAAAAAACTCTTTCTTCCTATGAAACGAAGAATCCGACCTCTTATTCAATTCTAAATAACTAACTATCTAACCTTGACACGGGCCACAGAAGTAATGTAAATCTTCAAGAGTATCCAACAGTCTCACATAAAAATACAGAGAGCCTGATTGAAAAATAAAAATAGCAATCTGCAGGAAATCAAAACTTATGCGAGATCTTCCACAAGAGTGATCTATATTCACAAAAAAAACTAAACAGAATACTACACTAAATATGATAGAGATAATGATTGTAATTCTGTTACTATTGCTTATTGCTCTCAAGATAATCCTCTTCAAACAAAAAAATAAAAAAAAAACTTGTATCAAATTAAAAACTTAGAATTGTGTTTACTTTTTAGTTGGGAAAACATCGGATGACCGATGTCTAGGTAAAACCATCGATAAGTGAAAAACATCGAACAGTAAACATCGATGTTTGATGTTGTAACATCGATTTTTTTAAACATCGATGTATCGATACCCATCCCTACTCAAAATTCATGTTGTTTAGAAAACGTTGCTTACAGCTTTCGTCCATAAAGAAGCGGAGAAAGAAACGGCGGACTGGAGTCTGTGGTCCATCTATAAAGAAAGAATCCAGTGGCACGCGCTGCGCTGAGCAAGGGGATCATTGCTGGGCGGGGCACGGCCCTAATTGAAAGGGGCATCTCGGGACCCTCATTGTGTCCAGGCGCGACGTTTCACAGCGACAGGCGGCGAATAAATTCAAATCAAAACCAGTTGTGGCAAACGAACCGGGACAGCCGGCTCCTCTCAAACTCTCTCCCTCTTTTTTCCTTATGCTCTCCATCCCTTTCTGAACGCTACTGGTGGACCACAACACACTGAGAAAATAAATCGTCACCGACACTAACCTAAATGACTGCTGGACCCTATTTGTGCGACAGGTCCGACATTTGATAACCTTTGTACGCCTTACCATCTCCACAACCTTTTATATACACTTCCCTAGTATCACAATCTTATATTTATTCATAGAACCAACCACTCCAACTGAACCTGACTTCAAACTCACCGGGAATCACGGTTGTTAATCTTTCCACTTTTGTTCATGGCGAACTGCTGTTAATGTCTATGAGCACCGCTAAATAAAAGCTTCTCCATTAAATATGAATTCCTGGATGGAACAGCATTAATAAAAGCTGCTTTACCACCATGAATACCTGAATAAGCCACATATTACGTTCTAATGTTAATAGAGGAAGCTGAACAGCACCTCATTCTTCCAAGATGATATTATTTTTGTAATTTATGTGTGCGGCGGCACCGGCACCATGTTGGGAGTTGGGAAGCTGTTTATTGGTTTATTGCTGTTGTGACATTTATGCAACTAGTGACGCGCTTTCAGCTTCACCAGATTCGGATAGTACGTTGCAGAAGATAGTAAGTGGGGGAATAGGATAGCAAGAGTAGAAGAATGCAACCAAGGAAAAGAATGAGAAATGAATGATTGCAATTGAGAGCAATTATAATATAATACTTCCGAGATTTCTCTATTCTTACTTATCTGTCCGTAAACAGATTACTATAACGTAGTAAACTTTTCAATTCTAATCATCGAGTTGAATCCACAGT
Source organism: Nilaparvata lugens (assembly GCF_014356525.2). Lineage (NCBI taxonomy): Eukaryota > Metazoa > Arthropoda > Insecta > Hemiptera > Delphacidae > Nilaparvata > Nilaparvata lugens. The sequence continues at coordinate 23,854,762 of NC_052507.1, forward strand.
AATTCAACTCTTCTTGAAACTAATCCGTATGAAAAAGTCGTAATTTTGCATACTTGATAGATCCAGTATTTTTAGCATGATCTTCGCTTTACCAAGCGCATGACTCTTATACGAGAATTAAACTTGTCTCATATCTATGAATCTCATATGCAAAATTCAGTTTTTGTTACTTCACTGCCTGCAATTGGAAAGTATATAAATGTAACAAAGTGGAATAAGATGCACTGCTAGTCAGCTCTCAACTGTCAGACTTCTGAATCGTTCCCTCAGGAGACTTACACAATTCCAATAACATTTAATCAAAGTGAAACAAATGCTATTGAGCAATATTCAAACAACACTTGAACATTTTTCTGCACAAATATCATTTATGAGCTCAAGTGAGCATCATCCTCAGGAAAAAACAAAAATGGGCTCGAATGTTCACGTAATCATGCTTTTTTTAGCTGTTCACGTAACGCTAGTCTATTGGATACTAGAACATGAAAATAAATTACATTCTCTAGTTTTGCGGATGCATTTCGATCAGTTTTGAATTTGAGACTACACTTTCAGGTTTGTTTTCTCGATTCTCCATTCTCCCAATCAATTTGATAAAGTTGGAGATTTTATTAGTTTAAAATATGAAATTTTGGCAAAACATTGTGATATCAAAAATGAAAATTTGATTCTTGAGTATTCTAGCCTTAGAAACTGATTATCATTTGTTCAATTAAATTCATTTATTTGTCATAGTAAACATACCAGATTGTCATACATAACAAACAATATAAATACAAACCATACTGGATATTAATATGCTACATAGGCTTGCTCGAAATCGAGTACCAAACTCTACCTTCTACACAAGATAATTCTACAAAAGTACTAATCACTTCGAACATTCTTGAAGAATGTTTAGCTTCCTTAGCCCTTTCTCTCTATCAAATATCTAGATTAATCAACCTTCGAACAGGCTTTGATGACTTTAGAGGCATCTCGCTAGCAACCAGTCTTTCAACTCAGTTCTGAATAATTCAAGTGACATCGGACTTTTTTCAGTCTATTTAGGATGAAGCTTACAAAAGTAGTATGTTCTATGCTGTTCAGGTCGAATTACATTTTAGTGCTTTGTGTTTTGCTGGTGGATGTCAGCCGCTGAATCAACCCATTCTCCTCCAATTTATAGGAATGAACAGTCACATGATAAGCGTCAAAACCTGGTTGGTACTGTGAGTAGTCTTTAGGCCTACCGTACAAGACAAGCGTAGAAGCATTTTTGTTGGAAGTTGAGTGATTGAGCATTTGGATTCAACAAGTTAAATTCATTTGGATAATTTTTGAACTCATTGGGCCCCCAATCTGTTGCAAGAATCTCTGCGGTTTCTTCTTATTACGATCAATAACGGTTCATTTAACAAATGATCAATTATTATCAATTTCACATACAGTCAAATTATCATTACTTCATGGAGCTGAAGAACAATCTGTGTTCTCCAAGATACATCAAGTTTATGATATAATACCATGTCAGAGAGCGTTTCAGAATGTAGAGACAAAAGCTGGTGAAAAAAGTGGCGTCCAATGAATTGATGAGGACATCCATTGGATGGTGCGGCTTGACTTCGTGACAAGAAAGCGGAATCCGGTGCTCAGAAGCTGGCGGCATGCCTTTCAACACCATCAACTATATCTATATTTCCTAATATACAGATATAGAACGAAACAAGACATAGCTCACGGAAACGGCGATTGTGTAGACACTCAAGTAGCCGCTAATTGCCTTATAAACTGATGCAACTTCTGGACTTGAAACAAGAGCCATGAAGAAGTGATGGCTCAATTTATTTTATTGGTCAGCTTGGAAAATCGATTATTCTCACCTTAATCATTCACTTCAGTTCTCAGATTATGATTATCGTTGCGATCAATCAGAGGAACTTTACTGTATCAAGAAGTGATATGATTATTTATTAACATGAATATTGGGGAAGGAAGAAGCCATTTTAGCTTGCAATTAAATTTTCATACTATTCTGTACGATGTTTGATGTCGACGAGTTTTAGCCCTAAAGAGAAACACTGGGGTGTTTCACACCCCAGGAATTTTTTTTCAAATGACTTTTATCAAAGATTTCACTTATATTACAAAGATTCACTTGTATTGTCACTACGAATGTGTTATGGGATGATGGATCAGATTGGAATAAATGCTATGATTCCCTACAACTTGAGATTCAAAACAATAAAATGAAGAGACGTGAGTTTTTGATGAAGTTGTCATTGGCAATGATCAAGACATTCGTTCAAACCGTATTAGGAGCTCCAACACTTAGGCGGAACATACGTACTTCTAAAATTAGTATAAAAAATATTGATAAGCAGTGCTTTACTCTTGATTTCTGTATGCACTTGGAACAAAAATGATTAAGAAATAATGAAGTATGGTCTAAGTACTTGTTTTTTTCATATTTTTCAAAGAAAAATGCAAAATTAAATTGGGGTGTTCAACACCCCAGTGTGTCTACTGTGTTAGCATAAAGTAAGTGTGTCTCTGTAGGGTTAAATCAAATGACAGTTGTATCAGCAGGATGGACTGACGTGAACCTATTACTACTACTTGTTTCAATTAGGGTCTCAATCAGACCATTTTTCCGTTAATCAGATTGTTGTTAAACAATAGAAGCTTCCTGACAAATGTATGTTTCCTCTTGCGATAACTTCAAATACATCAAACTTTTAAATATCAGCTTTATTGTAGCTTCGAACTTATATAAATACTAATTTTAGTTCCATATAGGTTGGAGCCATAATAATATGTGAGTACACCAAAAGCTATACATAATTATTCATCATGAACAGACGCTTTTCATTCAAATTATGCTAAATGGAATCACCTTTCTTTTTTTCTGTAATGCTTCCTGGGCGGGGTGCATGTATTTCTGTTTTGTTTCAATGTAAATCCGTCTTTCAATGTACGGGGCATGAGATTATCAATATTATACGGGTCCAATATGAGGATCAGATATGCACATTAACTGATTATTATTCATTATACTTCACTAAATAGGTTTCCATTGTCTTTGAAAGTATTTTCAAGCATTAAAGTGATGGAACAACGCGGTCAAGTATTGTTGAATGAATAAGCACTCACTGTTATTGTTAATTGTTCAAAGTCCCTTCAATAGTCAGAGTAGAGAATGCATAATATAGATCGGATGAATTTCTAAAAATATACTTATCAAAAACCCATTTTGAAATTCTTAATCTTGAGTTCTCTTATTTCTAAATTTGATTATAATCCTGTAAGTTTGAAGTAGTATGGTTTGATTTGTGTATTACATTACATGATTATGCAAATTTTTATAGATCTTTCAACTTTGTACATTACATCAGTATTATTGTATTTTGCACTTGATAAACTTGAGTTTTTCTATAACATAGGTCCAATATTTTCGATTAGTATCAAATATAAGCACAATGTGAGTGAGGGTTTGATTATTGATGAATAATAATTTTCTTGGAGTTTTTAAGGATTGTAATCCTTATTGTAATCCATTATTGAGATATAATTTATCTTCCACCAGTAGCCAACCAAGTTTCTCTAAAAATAAAGTATTTTGAAAAGTGAATGATTCTACCATATTTTACTTGAAACATGGAGACAACAGTGAACTAGAACTATCATGAATCTCATGATCGTAAGCCTACCATTCTTCAAGATTACGAGATTCTCATCAAGGATTCTATTAGAAGTCATCTATGCAGCGCATGATCTAGAATCGCCTGCATTGGAAACTCGTAGAATGTGAAGATAAATTTTTCTCGTATAAAATTGAAAGCAAAGAAAAAACAATAAATTATGAAAAAGTGGAAGTGTACAATTATAGCAGTCGCACTCATATCTGTATAACAAGGCTAGCAATGAGGAAGTGCTAGTCTGTGGTCACCCAAATCGCGCTCATTTCTTCAGTTCAGTCTCCGATTGTTTACACATCAAGTGTTGTGGATTATCGGATGGCTAAGAGTGAGAGCTGTTTATCAATGTTGTGATCACAGACAATTGGATCATCAATATGTTATCGCAACACATTAAGGTTAGTTCATCATTCAAGCTTTTTGTGAGTGTTCCGTTGAAGCAAGTGTTTGACAGTTTCATCCTTTGTATCTTTGTACACTGTTATATTCACACATATTTATACTACTATATTCTATACACTATCAAGGAAAGTAACTATACACTTTTCATACGAGAAGTGCAAATTATTTTGTGCATAATCGAAGGTTTAAAAATAGTATAATTATAATATTTACCCTACTGATATGTGAAAAAAGTGTTATTTCAAGCCTAATCTTTATTGATTCATAGTTCAAAGCGATCTAGCCCTATTGTAAACGAAATAATACTCATAATTGGATTTGAAAATATAGGCATAATTGAATTTTTATATTGATAACTGAGGAGTTAACTTCTTTTTCTATCTTACTTCCGTCATTGTTTTCATAAGACGAAGAACGTTTTTCTTGTATTGACAACTTCTTCGACTCTATAATAATGGTTTTTTCCGAATAAATTCCTGATGAACTATAAAAATAATTAAATAAATTTCATCATCATTTTCCAGTTGTTTTGTTAAGAAATGTAGACGATTTCTAACTGATAATATGGAGTTGTCTTAGCTGTGCATAGCTCAATTACACTGGAGGCAGAACGGAATTCATTCGGGATTTTTTTTAAATTTTCCTTGAAATTCTCAATTCGAGTAGAAAATTGAATTTCGTGTATCTTTATACCAGGAAAATTGAATTCAGTGTGCCTTCATAACAGGCAGGATCTATTCCGGGAAACGGAGAGCTCCCTGTTTGAGGGAATATGTAGCAAAGAATGTCAAGAATGGTGAATTCTTCATTGAAGGATGGTGAGGCAGTTGGATATTATTCTCAGCATACTTCAAGAGAGAGATTTCCTATGCGGAAAAGTGTATTCAAACTTATTTGTATTGGGCAAAAAATGAAAATTGGAATGCGAGGAGTTGCAAATCCTATACCCTTTTCCTTGGATGGTGATATTTTCAATGATGTATTCGAAGCCTATAAATAGATCTGTCTGCTTGAGATCAATGTGCTCGCGGATATGAGCGATACGAGAATACCTTGAAAGAATTCAGAGCATCCTTTGTTGTTAACTCAGAATATTTCACATGATTTGATACAAATATCCATCTCTCTGTCTTCTGGTATTTACGAACACGTCTATCTCTATAAACATTTAATTTTTGTATTCCCAATGAATGAAATTTGTACTATAGAGGCTGTTTGTACAATCAATAATCAAATTTATGAATTCAGATGTAATGAATGAGGCCAACTAAGATATCATATAGGTGAGGAGAACAGATAGTTGTCATTATCTGTTTTTCTTTTATTGGATAGTGACAAAAATATGCTCAATAAAGTCAAGTACACATCTTTTCACATGGGACATTCAACAAAATAACGTAGATAGAATGTGATAATCGATTCGATCATTTGAAAGATTGCCAAGTATCATTAATGATAACACTGTAACAATTTGACCATGCAAGTTACAGTGATTACAAAAATCCATTCACCGCCACTGATCTTATTTTTATACTGAAACTTCATGCATCCCTGTAACAAGCATTTTGTAGATGGTTTGTTTCTTACTCCTCACCAAGCATTTTTGACTGAAACTGAAAGAACAGCATGATGCTTGCAGAGTCTTAGACAGATGTAGAGTTCAAATAAATATTACGGACCCGCAATAACTTGCTGTTGTATCAATGCATGGAACATCAAAAAAATTTTCAACAATACACAAACTGAAATTTTATTTACTTCATTTCACATAATGATTTCTCCATTATCCACTTTACATCAATCTTTCATGCGTATGGTAGTCCTATCCAAGTTTGGGGGGTACCAGAAACACCAGCAGAAGGTGCTGATGAACATTGTGGATACTCCTTGGTATGCCAGGAACAGCGATATTCATAGAGACTTGCTCGTTGACCTGGTGTCCACCGAGATCCAGAGGCATGTGGAGAGACATGAGGGGTGACCACCATCCACCAACACGACAACGTCGAGGCTATCCAGCTGCTAGAGCAGCTGCAATAGAGGGTTGACTTGATGTGCAGGCTAAAAAGGAGGAAACCGTTTCAACTAGTGTAGTGTTTGGTTCAAATAGTGTCCAGTGAAAGAGCAGAGCGGTGATTGAGTGGAATCTAGCTTTTAGTGCAGTAAGTATACAAATCAATATTTAACTAGCAGTTCTGTGAACAGTAGACCTCGCGCTCAGTAAGCTACATTGACCTGTTGTTATGTTTTCTCAAAAATCAATGAATAATTTATCAATTTAAGATGTCTAGAAAAAATCCTAAATAAACATAGAGCTTTCTGTCCTATCGTGCTGTGACGTGACGTCCCGGAATGTGAGTGTTAGCGCTGTTATCAGGTCTGGCTGCAACTGTCTACAACATTGATGGAAAGATACAATTTTCAAGATGTTCGATGTTTTTGAACGGGTAGTATTATATTCAACTGTCTACTAACGTTGATGTTCCATGATTTCAAGATGTTCAATGTTTTTGAACGGGTAGCATTATAGTCCACTAGACAGCTGATTTATGATGAATAATTCTATAGTCTGATTTTTACGGTAATATTGGCGTATGAAGGAGGCTTCTTTTTCCTTTCATATTATCCTTGAAATGCAAAATTTCCAAAAACCTTGCATATACATCGACGCGCAATTCAAAAAGGAGCATACCTGTCAAATTTCATGGAAATCTATTACCGCGTTTCGCCGTAATGGCGCAACATATAAACATATAAACATTTAAACATTAAGAGAAATGCCAAACCGTCGACTTGAATCTTAGACCTCACTTCGCTCGGACAACAATAGCAGTAAGAGTTTCTCATGAGAATTCGCTGTTTCATTTTTCAAGTAGTAGGATGGAAAAAATTAGTTCATTAGTCTAGATATCTACAGTATTGACAAAAAAATCAATCTTTCATATCCATCAACCAACGAGTAATTATTGTCTATCAATATATATTTCAACATCGCGAAGTTCACTCTTCCACTCTTTGAGGTACAAAAAGCGAGTTAAGGATAATCTCTCACAGCTCACCAAACATTGTAAATCAAAGTGAATCGACATGAGCCTGCTCGCTGATGATGGGTTATAAATCGATCGAAACAATTTGATGGGTAACAACTAAGGTGTCGTCGGTGAATACTTTGAGGACTGAAGATTTACGTAGCGGGTGATCGCCCGGGGTGTGCTGAGAGGTGTGAGAATGTTGAAGGGTGAAGGGGTGGTCATCGATGAGCGATGGAGGGGGGGTGACAGGATCGTGACCAGAGTTGGATTCTATTAGCAGGGCCGGCGGCTGAGTTGGGCTCAGCACTAATGACAGACCAAACTCTGATCCTCGCCGCTTCACTTGCAACTTTCAATTTCTCAAATCGGAAATTGAGTGGTGCAGCGTGAAATATGGGAGCGTGCCTCGGGTCTCTCTCTCTTTCTTGCAGTGCTCACCAAGTTCCTGCAAACTAGCCAACAACACAGGTGGCTCAACCATTATTTTCATCCTCATTCATTTTCTCACTCTCTACTTTATCTTCTGTTCAGTTTCTCATCTTTACCTCTTTCTTTCTTTCCCCATATTACCATTTACAATAAATTTCCCGGTTTCTTCGTTTCCACCCTCCCCTTTTTCGCCATTTCATTTTTTCTTCTTTACGTTCTCTATCTTGATCCTTCATCCATTATCTTTCTCTCCCTATTTACTATCTCTTACTCCTTTCATGTTCACTTTGTCTTATCATCATTATCTCACATCTACCCCGGTTTTTCAGCTTCTATCTTCTGATTCATCATTAGTGACTTTCCAGTAATTATTTTGATAGTAATGTATATTTTGCCTATCCATCGCTTTATTTAACTTTGTGTAACTTCCGTCCACTTCTCCTACATTGTGTAAGACTGTGCCCTGTCTTCACTTTTTCTTCGACATTTTAGTTTTTTCTATTATTTCTATAGAAATAATAATTTTCCAATTATTTCTATATAGTTTCCAAGTATTCTATCTACCACTCTCGATAATTATTATTTTTGTCAGCTTCGCCATGCCCACATTTTCTTTTCTTCTTCTCATTTCCTTATCTCTCTTCCCTTTCTCCTTCCCTTGTCTCTTCTTCCCAGATCTGGAAATTTATTATGTGTTCTTCATCTTTTCCATCCTCCTTCTTCATCAAATTCCAGCTATTACATCTTCATTTTGCTTTTAATATCTTATCCATACCTAGCGGAATATGCCTGAAGTGATGAATTCAATAATATTACACACGAGGACTAAATAATTTCCTAACTTGGTTCTACACCGAGCCTACACTAGAATTACTTGACGCAATCTGTCTTGGTATACTGCACAGAACTTGATTTGATTCGTCAAGCAGCAAGTTTCCTTAAAGCAATGCTTGATTATTACATGGAAGCTTCCACATTGAGATAAGTCTATTGTGAATATGGGATATGAAATTGTAGAGATTGAAAGGTTAGATGAAAAGATTAAATCTTGAAATGTATAATTTGGGATTTTAAAGCTTGAATCGATCACTCTGTATTTTATGTATTCTATGTAGACTATTTGAATGTATTTCCAATCCACTATTGATTAGACTAAAGTTTGAAATAGAAGTTCACGTTTATGATGAAATATTATTCAGTTGTGGAATCTACATAACTATCATTGAGACACATTTTGTATGCGGAGTTGTAACTGCAGAACCTAATAGACCAATATACTCTTAAAAAAACAGTAGAAATAGTCCATTATTCGAATTCAAACTGTTTCTGTTTCGAAATATATTTCCATATTCCACTCATCCTTGATTATTATCCTCTTGGTAATGGTAATCATTGCATTCTGCTAGTTTCTGATTGGTTGATCCATTTATTGAACAGCAATCACGTGAATCCAATAATGTAGTTCAAAGTCCATATTATGACAAATTGTTCATGTTCGAGCACATATATTCCAATGCCAACTAGAAGTTCTGTTCCTGAATCAAATTAGTAGGGCAATTTATGTAATCAGTGCATCGTATGTTTTCAATGTGTCACATTACCCTGTTACACCATAAGTTACATGCATAGCTCCATCATTGGAATACGCTTAGAATGGTAACAAGTGTGCAATGTGAGGCCGATGCGTATAATGCATTCAGCAGCAGACAAACCAGAATTGTTCATATTCAGCGGCGATGATGATAGCGCAAGGAATAAAGTGCAACACTGGCCTGATAAAGGAAGGACAGTATGCACCGCGACCCAAAAGTGGCAGCACTGCTGCATAATGAGGGACGAAAGGCCTCCTTACTTCTCGCAGGTGTGTCATGCCCGCAAACAAACAATCGTTGTCGGCTTGATTTAACGCAGTCACCATCAATTTGTTGGCAAATCTGCCTGCGCCTAATTGTCATTATTTATGTCTCCAGTGCCTGCCTGCGTCCATTGTTCCACACTTTGGCCAGACATTTGAAAATATAATTCTTTGCTTGAGTCAGGTGCTAACAAACGCCAATTGAATAATATATATGCTGTTGGGTCTCGCTAAACAAACACAGCACCTGTTTGTGGCTGTGCCCTGCGGCTCAAACACGTTAATCAAATTTAAGGATGCTCGCGCGTTCTTGTAAGTTACTTGTGTGCAAAGCTTGGAACTGACAAAGTCTGCTCACACTGATTCAATACCATGGAAAAGAGTATGGATTACGACTGGTGAATAAAGCTGGCCTGTATCACTTGATCAATGCTACCGGCATTTCAAGCGCTTTTTCACTCATAATTGGAGAATTGGGAATCTTGTTCATGATTAATGAGCCAAAAACAGAATTATCTATCAAGCTATGGACAGTCTGCAATCAATAATAAAAATATTCCTCAGCTGCATATTCTCAAGAGAATAATTTTTAATCGAAAATTTCACAGATTATGCTATATCTCGCATGCAATATATTATAATTTGAAATTGTATTGCATTTCATTGTATCGCTCTCACTGCTGGCAAACAAGTTTCACTTATGTCAGTAGTGCCTCTCTATATGAATTTGATAATGATGTATTAGAAAATATTAAATGATCCTATAAGAAATTATTGCAGGATTTGAGGGAATTCAACTTCACAAAATTGACTGTTCAAGTAACCTAAGAAAGGATGGAAAATATTGAAAATCATCTCAGTGTGATGCTAAATGCTGTCGTACTATTTTGAAAAGTTATCACAAATGTAAATCGTTTCATCCACTATTTTGAAATTTTTGGTTCTACCATGCGATATTTTTCGTATTTTTATTGTCTTTTGCCCATGAGATTATCATTCAAATTTGTAGTGCTGTGAATGGTCGAGGAATTCTTTCTCAGCTAGAAATTGGCTCACTGGATCTTGCTTACTATCACTCACTATTACCTTAATATCGTCTATGATACGGCTCTGATCTTGAAGTTAATACAAAATTGAAAAAAAAATAAGCTCTCTCTTCCATTTGAAATGAATGTCATAGAGGAATAGTACTCAAATGGAATCAGCAATAACAACATTGCAGATTGGAGATGATTCAAGTACCGTAATGTTGCGGGTTTTTACACTAATAAAACACTTAAGGCGATTTATACTGATTTGATTTATTACTTATAACACTATAGCACACGGAGGTAAACTAGAAACAACTATAACCTAATAAATTACACAAAATTATCACAAGCGTATGTTAACTAGTTTAAATAACTGTCACCAAGAATAATAACTGTATAAACAACTACAAAAGTCTATTATCACTTTATCACCAATCTGTCACGATTAGAAGAAGCGAACACTCCACTGTAAACTCAACTGCCGACTGAGATGCGCCGTTAATATAAGGAGGTGTGGTGAAACGTCCGACCAATCACAGTGCATGGAAACGGCCAGAAGGTTCGAGAACGCGCTTGCCATTGGTCGATGGTTCCCTGCACCAAAACTGGAACACACTGGAATGATCAAGAAACCCCCCTGCCTTCCGGAAACCCCTCGCCTCTGTCATCCCTCTAAAGGGCTCATCCATAACACTATCGATCTTAATAGAGTTTTATGGATGATTTTTCTGCTCATATAGCATTGGCAAGAGAAGAAGAGTGTCTGCAATTATTTTGGGATACAAATTTTCAAAAAACTGAGATAGAACAGTTAAACAATCCGTACTTAAAACCACCCACAATTGCGATAAACTGGATTTAAACTTATACTTCATTTTTAGACATTACGCTTGAATCTATTTTCAACTTCATCAGCTTGCCAAGTTCCCAACTTACTTGGCACGGATTACTTTGACGTTTCAATTTCATCGCTTTTGGCAGAAAAGATCACTCGTCATCGTTGAAGTATTTATGGTGCAATTCTCACACCGGCACTACGCAGAAATTGAACTGATGACAATTCTACGAGATGTTCAGGTTTCAACAGATTCACATACAAATGAGAAATGAGAATCACCCAGCGATATCTCTTTCGAATATAAATTCAACTGTTTTGGTTGAACACGTTTTTTCGAGCTATGGAATAAAACATTCAAAATAATAGAAACAAATTGGTCTATAAAGAATTGATTACTGGAAGTCTTTTCACGTCGGTACATCATCTAACAAAATAAGAGAACAAGAAATTTAATGATTGAAAGTCAATAGCAATGCATATAATACTTATACATTTATGCATACACAAGTAGCATAGACACTTTGAAAATTGCATTTGTGCTCGAAACTAGTCCTGTTAATATGAAACAGTATGAGGAGGGTACTAGTAGTTTCTTTAATAATTAATCATATTATAGGCTAAAATATAAAAGAAAGTAATATTCCAGTGATAGTTTACTCTTGAATAAAATATCTCCTCCCACTCCTCTCCTACATGTGTCACAAGCTCACAACCTTGCAATTGCTAATTTACCTTCTTCAAAATAATTCCGATTGATTTTCATGTCATTACTGTTAGAGTCATTACTCCTGAAGTCTTTTATAATATTGTCATATCTCTCAGTAAAAGAGGGACTGTCAGGGGGTCAATAAGTACCTACCGTATGAAAAGTATAGTGTTTGAATTCTTCGTAAAACATCTTCACCAGTAAATTTATGGTAATAGATTAGGTGACTGACAGGGATAAAGTTGTAAATATAGCTAAATCACAAATCTTGTTCATTGATTTGAAGCTTCCATCCCCTGGAGTAACTCTGTAGAAATTGCCCTTGGTGAAAGAGGTTACAAGTGACCCCTTATCACTTCATCATCCAAAGATATTTGAATATGAGAAAAATGAGGAATTCGTCATGTCGTAGAGGCATGGTTTCCAAACTTGGCTCCATGTTATTTTCAATGTGCTATTTCGAATCTATTTTATGTTGATTACTATGAACTTTCTCACCTCAAGAACGACCTCACCTCAAGAGTGCAATGAGCCACCTCACCTCAAGAACCACCTCACCTCAAGAGTGCAATGAGCCACCTCACCTGAAGAACCACCTCACCTCAAGAACGACCTCACCTCAAGAGTGCAATGAGCCACCTCACCTCAAGAACCACCTCACCTCAAGAGTGCAATGAGCCACCTCACCTGAAGAACAATATTTGTGACGTCATAGTTTCACAGTGACATCAACCGATGTCGATTTCTGCATGAAAATCCTGGGGTGTTAAATGCTTGAATTGAAGATAATTGGAAAAATATTTGAAATATTTTTATTTTCATCAGCCTTTCTAATAAAAGTAAGTCTCACTTATTGTTAGTCGGTGTTCACATCTGTTATGAAAACTCTACAATGATTTGTAAGAAATTTAGGGGAATGACAGTAAACAGTGATTCAGTTTTCAATGTTTTCCTCATATGTGTAGTACACTAGTGTTGGTTTCGAAAATGAATGTAGGGCTACAGCACATGACAATTCGTCATTCTAGAGTTAGGTTATTCTTCATACGTATTATATACATAATGAAGTTAACTTCTGCGCTTACTCTTAGGAATACTGTACATCAATATTTCATCCAATTGGTATATTAATGAGAAGATCCAAATTTTGACCAGATGGTATATTTGAATCATGAATCAAACATTGAAAGCCATTTCCTCATAGACATGCATTCATGAATAAGTTAACACGTATGAAAATGTTTTTGGGACTGATCTATTGAGAGTGGAGTGCCTCGGTCTCGGCCAACATCGGACCGACATCCGGAGCTAGGTAGTGCCATAAATCTGGCAAGCCTCCATCATTGCTGCTAGTGCTATTATAATAGAACGCTATTTCCGTATATGTAGAGGAATCGTGGGCAGAATGCGTGGATGACGCCCAGGTCGCTGCTTCTCCCCTTACCTCGTCCATCGACGTCATCCAACTAGGAGGGGATATTCAAACCTCTTTGATTTCCAACTTTTTCTATTTCACTACATCTCTCCTCCACCCGAGATGGCCTGTTAGCAGGAGCTACTTTTAACCAAAATCTCCCCACCCATCCTCTCAAATTCGTAAGAACGATTTTTGGCGTATCAAAATAACAACGACGCTGAAATAGATGTTAGCCGCTTTGTCTTCGATCTAAATTTGAAATTCGACGTCGTCGGCGTATTTTTGTACGAGCAAACGTCACAAACTAACTGCCATTGAACGGTGACGTACGATTGTCTGTGCTTTTTCTGAACATGAAGCATCTTCAAGTTCTAAATTTGCACCCGACAAAGATCACAGTCCTCTACTGTAGTAAACAGTTTGAATGTTGTCGGGAGTATTTTTAGTGTTAGAAGACGGATGATTCATCGACTTTGATAAATTTACCCAAACTATTCGAACGAACAGTTCATAAACAAATAAAAACTATTAGTTTCCCATTATTTCTCGAACCATCAGTAAACACTTTCCTCCAATACCGTATTGCAAACTTCCAAGGAAATTGAGAATAATATTCATATTCTGATCCCATGAATCGTATCCATGATATATTACAACCTTTGATGATAATAATTCTAAACTCTAGCTGTTCTAGCACATTCAGCTGAATACCTTGCGTTGGTTGCTACGTTCACAAGAATAATATTATTGAGTGAATGAATATTTTAGCAGACATAAAAATCCATAGTAATAAACATCTGAAAAGATGCAATACCTACAAAACAGAGATCAATATGCCACTCTTGAACCAGAGCATCCTCTCTTGTTCAGAGACATTTTTGTGTCTTATAAAACGATTACTTATCGGAAATTGGATAATTCAGGGCTCATTATGGGAATCTAATGATGCACGTCTGGAAGTTAGCTAGTGTCTTCTGAAGAGTTTGTCGATGGATGGTAGTATTGAATTGTCAACCTTTGAAGGCGCAGTAGTGTTCTCTCCATCCGAATATGCTTTTATGTGGTAATTGATTCTGTATATAGGAAGCACGTAATCAAACATAATTAAAAGTGAATTAATAAAGTCAAGTAACAATTAATTTACCTCAATGATCTGAATGATCTCTCTCACATTTCTCTTCTATATAATTCAATCAAATTCAAATGTATTATGTTGTTGCGATTATACTATAGTCATTGCAGATTGCAGAAGCAAAAATCCAAAGGAAAATTATGAACATTTCAATTTTTTAATCATTCCGTATAGTCATAATTTAATTTTATTGGCTAATCCATTTACATTTTTAATACACGTGGAACTTTATTTCATTTCCGCTGAAGTAGTTCAATAAATCAATCACCTCATTCAGAACATATGCCTACATAAATCTGTATTCACAATCACAAATCGAAATCACTCCTACATACTCATTCGATAAATTTCATTCTGCTTACTTCATAATAAACAGTTAATCCTTGATTCGCCAATTAATTATTAAATTCGATTCATGATAAAATGAGGGGAAGTATCGACAAGAGGGAACATGAATTAGAATTTCTATTGGTAGATGAGTTGGGGAGGAGAGAGTTAGAGGGATGTGAAGTGCCTGATAAGGTAGGGCACCTGGCTTTCGCTAGAGGTGTGTATCCGCGAGGAAGGAGGGTGTATGGCGAATGGCCTTACATGGAAAGTGTTATCACTGGTAGTCCGTGGGTAGACGAGCGGCGTGGGGTAGATGTGACGTCACGTGACGCCGTCGCTGTGACGTCACGAGACGGGACCACGCATTTTGGCGCCCACCGGCTTTGGCTGCTGTGAGAGAATCTACCGGCGCGGCGCGCTCCATTGAGAAACGAAACACGCGTCGCCCAGCATTTCATTTGATTCGCGACCGGCACTGCGAATTGATGCTGACTATGTTGACGCGAGTGCGGCAAGTGCGTTAGTGGGTGAAGTGAGTGAGTGTGTGTGAAATGGAAATGGTGCGGTTGGAAGGCGGAAGCAATGGTTCGCGCGTTGTGCGTAGCGGTCATGAAACGGGAACAGGATGAGTCGCCGGAGGACGCCCGTCGTAGCCGGGCCGATGACGAGTTCGTCGACATAGTCACCGTGCAGAGTTTGTTGCACGACGAAGCAACCACTGCAAGTGCAAGTGCAAGTGCCACCAGACACCACACCGACGCCACCGCCGCCGCTGATTGGCTCTCACTCTGGACCAGCCACTCGCATCATCACCATCTTCATCATCATCCAGGTAAACAGTGACAGCAGGCAACACCAGCAACACAATATAAACAATTGTCACCTTACAAGAAATGATCTTGTTGTGATGACTTGGAGAGCTAATCTGTTGATAAATTGAAAAAATGTTATTGTTTTCCTGAGTCAAGCCTAACCTAACCTAACCTAACCTCACCATAGCTCTAAGCATAGAGTAAGTAAACAGATCTGTGTTGGATCTGTGCTAAAAGATGAAAGCATGTTTTGATAATGCATGTGTGAGGAGTGATGAGCGTGTGTGGATGCTAGTTGAATGAACTTATCGTTTTCCAATATGAGAGTATGTTGAGAAGTTAGTTTATTTTTCGATAAGGTACCTTCTTCTTTCAATCTGACAACTTTCAAGATACCGAACGTAGATTCATTTAGTGCGACTGAGGCTTGAGACTAGAAATGAAACATGTCCCGAGTTAAATATTGTAAGCCTCAGCTTGTCATTCCTGAAGGAAATGAGAATTGGAAAATGATTGATAGTAGATTGTATCAACTAACTCTAATTACAGCCTGATAGTATAATTGTTCAGTGCTTCACTGATATGAAACCAATCTGAAAATACAATCAAACATGATATGTAATGGATAAATACCTACTATACCTACTATTTCGTCCCTAATCTGATAATTATCTTCCTATATTTAATTTCATCTCCAACCTTGAATTACATTGTATTCTTTTAAATATCAAATCAACTCTGAAATCCATCTGATACCAAACTTTAATAACAAGTTCAGTAGAGTTAAAAGATTTGACATGATGTTATGGTTTAAAATTGATAAATTTGAAAAAGTAGATGAGAGAACTCTGATCATATTTTGTATTCAATTCTTGAAATAGTTGCCAGATTGAAAATGAATGAAACCTAACCTGGAAAATGTTAAACATTTGAGCTTGACCTGTATTATTAGTATATTTACAACTACCATGTGTGATTGTGATTGCCATACCATGTTTTGAGCACATGTTTGACGTGGAAGCTTCCCCTCACATTCATGCCCTTCATAATCAATGTCGATTCTCCCTGGCAGATGATCTGGAATCATAATATGATTATACTTCTATTTATACAGTTTAAACCAAGGTACCTAGAATACATTCTAGGTACATTGGTTTAAACTTTCAAGTGGAATACATAGTGTAACGATTCGATTACCCTGCTTGAGTCTAGGAACTCGATGGAAATATCACTATTCGAATATAGTGATTCACGATAGAGTTTATTTATACGAATTCAAGTTCAAGTCAGACTGTGAGACTAGATGATAGCCCGACAATGACCAGCTCACTCTGCTTGAAATTATAATGTTAGTCTTGAAATATCTGATGCCTGCTTCATCACAAAATCGTTGAAACTTTCTAATTGGTCAGTGAAGACTTTGGCTCGTAGCTGGCGTCCGCTTCACAAGTAGTGTCTGTCTGCGCTGCATGCAACAGGTGCATGCAACCTGGAGCAACAGGCAGATACGTGTCTAGACCTAACTTGCTGGTAGCCTACTCACAGTCGGTCAGGCGCAATTTCCGCATTACTGATGCTCATTTCCAATAATAATAACCAACTTCTCTCAATGCATTTCAAGGAAGTCGTATTCTTCAAAAGCTTTGAAAAATATATTATGATCAATTGAACAGAGAACAGAGCACAAAAATATATCATGACATATTGATATAAATAATAGTCTTCTTTAGTGATAAAAATGTTGTTCTCTTGTAATTTCTAGTCTTGTAAAAGTCTAGTCCCGCTATTTTTATTTGAAGAATAAATGTGATTCAATGAACAATATAAAAAATAATAATTGACATCCCTAATCAATATTTTTAATGGATGAACTAGTCCTGTTATACAATCAAAAAGAATTGTTAATATGTAGGATATTTTAGATTGGAGTTCTTCATTTCTGTATGTTACAGTATTTACCGGCTTATACACCAATTAACATTAAATGTCAGTAATGCTAATTATTCAACGAATTTCACAAAGTATGATAAATTAATTAATTAGAAGAAAGATTGAATGCAATGTTCGAATAACGATAATATAATATTGTGCTCTAACTTTATAAATCGTTGGTGTTTCAACAAATAAATGACGATTCTCTGAAAAGTATATGAAATAATATCCTTCCCATCAACAAACGACCAGCACCAGGATATTTGAGATAAACAATTGATGTATCTCAATTCAATCACAAGCTTAAAGCACTACTCTCTAGAGAAATTTGGGAATAGAATAAAACACGCATTCCATTTTAGCTGACAGTATTCTCCATTCTAGAGAAACAAGTTTTATTTCAGCTTCCAAGAAATGAAACTCGACTGTTATCCATTGTCAAATGTTGAATCAGGGAGAATGTAGTGAGCCATATTGGTGAAATGCTTCTTTATGTCTTCATAAACGTTTATCGACAACACTCCATCCACATCCAAAAATAAGCTGTAGCTTGAAAGGAATGTTGCAACTATTTTTGCTCGTCTGAGGTATACAACATTTTAAAAATAGTCTAGGTTCAACTTTACTTATTGGAAATGAAGAATGCAAAACAAGCGCATTCTTTTAGAAGCGATGAAGACTTGAAAGTTTATTCGGTAGCTTTTATGAGTGTTTCTTCATTGATGACCTCATTTCAACTCTTTTAGCAAGTCAGTTTTAACGTTACGAGTAATTCTGGTTGGTTGATGTTAGGCATTTGATTGGAATGTTTCACATTACCGGTTCCATTGGTTGGGCTGACAAACAATGATTAGAATTTCTATGGATATTTGTATTCACTTAAAATACATTTATGTTCGAAAGTTCATCATGAGATTATCAATTAATTAATCTTGTTGATTATTCCTGTTATCCTGTATAGTAGGCCCACTGAAAGAGCATCATTTTAAAGAAACTCGTATATCTAAGGATTTAATGTAATTGATTTATTCATGAGCTTTTATAAGAGTATGAGGATGAAGCTCTTGCGCTTATGCTCCCAACTTGATTTGAAAATAATCAAATAAAATAATATGGGAGAAATTCCTCAATAAAATAAAAATATTATCACAGTAATACGGAATAATAATGCAAACTGAAATAAGAATTCATAATAATAGACGAACATAGGGGGGAAGCAAACACAGTTATTAATTTAATGGTATCAAGAGCTAGGGGTAGTTTTGTAGTTCGCTTTCATGATTTTCATTGGCAGAGAATCTTTTCCTCAATAAATGGTAAAACATTGAGATGCATATCATGCATATCATACACCTCTAGTATATCATTTACTGCAATCCAGGTAATCAACAGTATATAGGCCAATAGTATTATAGCCAATAGAATTTTTTGACAACGATACAAATTTCAGGAGAATTATTCTCTGAGAATTTCTAGTACTTGCTATGTGAGCTAGATTAGCCTGTCTCAGGCCCGGCTTCTAGCACACTTATTCTATTTAATGGACCATCGAACCCATAGATTTAATATCGATTGAATGATCTATCAGATTCAATAAGTGTATTGGAAACTAGGCCTAAGTCACAATAATATTTATGAATATTGAATATTAAAACCGTGGTAATTTCATCTATTTGACACTTTGCTAGTTGTCACATCTTCGCGAGAAATGATGTACTTCTCATAATGGAGGTTTTCTATGTGGTCTTCTAAGAACACATAATAAAATTAATGAAATGATGATGAAATCATCATAATTATTCGATACGCATCATTGTCGTTCACCATGAAAGTATATCAAGCGCGAAGCGCCGCTTACATTATTCAAATTAGCCACCCATCTCTCAAACGGATTGGGAACTGTATCTCTAATCACTCAAGTTCAAAGTTTGAGATAAAGTTGCGAGATAGCACCACCATTCATTGAACGAGCGTTAGCCAGTTCCTACTTGTTGACTCAATGCCAAGTCGTTGTTCGTCTCTGTGTATGTTCGGCAGTAACTTTTGAAAGATTTGATCACTCAGCTAAGGTTATTTGAGAGCTATCATACAGACAGTAAATCAGTGACAGTCAGATTTGTGCGCTGACACATGTTTTGAGCTGGTAATATACAACTTATTTACAACTTTTACATCTACACACTGAAACGGTTTGAGATATCAATGTGCGGTTTTCGCTATTAATTTTCTCTTGGAACTCTGTATCGAAATCATGTATCACATGACCACCTTCTCATTTCATAAAAATGAATTTGGATTGATATGAGGGACAAAGATGTTGAAGCGACTGGGTAATTTTTCATTTCAAATAGGATCACCAATGGAACCTACTTTCAAATTCTTGTAAAATAAATATTCAGATGTTTCCATAATTTTCACCAACTCTGTTTAATTGAAAGTTGCAGGTTTCAAAGATAACAATACAAAAGTTCATGAGTCTCCAACCCAGGGGGTCACCAGTTATGAATTATTCTATAATTTCGATCCTACAAAGGTAGGTTTTCCGAATACAAAAAGAGGTGCAGGCCTGCACGTTAGGAATGCTAACAACTGTAAACTATCCCAATATTGAGGCTTCACAAGATGTCAGAGGGGGATATGGTATGCAAAAATCTTTCAAAGTTAATATAAGGAATGACAAAATACGATATTTGTATTGGGTAGAGATATACCCCCTGAGTACTTGACTATCAACTTCAATCACACCTACTACTGATCACTGAGCATAAATTTTGTACTAATATTATGATTCAAATTCTGTCACTTGACTTTTAGAAAAACCAACTTTTGAAACCACACCCTTTCAAAACTTAATTTAAACAAATAAATATTAACTGCATCTCTAAAACAGTTGCAAGTAGGTTAAAGACCGGATATCAGCTGCGGCGTATTATTACAAAATGGGGAGATTTGCATCTGAGTTCGTGGATGCGTAGGCAGCCAGTTATCAATGAACGAAAACTGGTTATCAGCATTCATTCATTCATTCGCGCATTCATTCATTCATTGAGAGGACCGTCGCCCGCCCTTCCATTCATTCAATTCTTTGCGGCCTTGATTAGGCCTACGCTAGCTATCTCTCCAGAAGAGATACTACTCATTGTATGGGAGAAAGAGAAAGAGTGAGATAGTTGACTGGGGGAAGGTGTCTCAGTAAACATAATCTCTTGCTCAAGATCGAGAGGAATAAATCGTCTAGCGTCTCTCCTCAATCTCGATGCCCACACAAATTGTCATATGGCAGTCCGCACAGCCAACATTGCACCTGGGTTAGTTATTGAGTGCTCTCAAACATATGTTCCAGGTAAACTATGTCAACGCATTACAATCAATACTATTTACTTTAATTAATAATCCGACAACTTGCAAGTGGATCAATTTTCCAACACGTCCCAAGTGTGGGCGTTTATTAGAAACCCCATTACGCTAATTGGGCTTGGAACCACAAAGGTAGATTTTGGTTCAATTGTACAATAGATACAATTTTTCTAACACTTCGGTGAATTAAAGTCTATTCAAAAAGTTTAAGACAAACGCTTTTCTTGATTGTGAAATCTGAAGTGTATTCGAATTCAGTTTTCTTAGTGAATTGTCACTGGTATTCCATAAAAATTGCTATATAAACTATATGATATAGTTTCTCTATGTTATTGTATATTATATGAATTTCAGTACATTCGTAGATGCTCAATAATCAATAATATTACTCTGTAAAGAGAATTAAAAAGGGGCTTTGAAAAACTTCTTTGATAGTATTAAACACTATCGTAGCCCCTTTGATCAAGAAACACTAAAAGTGTTTTAAATTTCCTGAGCAGCTCAAAATTTCCTGAGCAGCACCCAAATATTCGATGGGTGTTACAATAATTGATTCGACTGTTGCAAAGTATCTTACTCTTTGTCATAGTAGTTCTTTTCTGAAGCTTCCCACTCATTTTGTAACTCTATAGATAGAAATCTAGATGTAGAACAACACAGTTTCCAAAAAGCCTCATTACCTAGTTCTTTGAGGAACTTTGGTGGACTTTTTGGTGCTTTAGGCAATTTATTTGGGTTTTCCAAAGGCCTACGACTTGCCAGGCTATTCTAGCACAACAACCCTATTGCATAACCTACCTGCTTCTTTCGAGGCAAGGTATGAAATGACGAGGCGACAAGCACTGACTGGTCAAGCTCTTCAGGTCAAGGCTGTGTGTAAACTTTCCATTCATTCATAAAGTTTATTTGGCGCCGGAAATCTCATTCATGAATGATGTCAGACCTAGTGATTGAGTAGATTCGTACAGGATTACAATACCGTGAAATTCCAATCCTCACCTGTTATGTGATTCAGAGCTTTAGCCGCTACATAACCAATAAATCACAGTTAATTGAATCAACCTCAACCTCTGAACATTATTTCTACACAAATTTCATGAGTCAACATTGTGAGAATCAACTCTTTCCACTCTAGTCACTAGTAGTTGAGTTCACAACATATTCATCAAACTGGAATATTTTATTGCTTCAAGGTTTCTTCTCAGCAGTTCTCTTTCATTCGCAGCTCCTGTATTTGATTGACAGAGTCTTGACAGAAAAGTAATACGGAATTCAAATTTTCACTAATCCATTCCTCTCATTTTCCAATTCATGAAAAAATTTGGGAGATAAAATCAATATTGATAGATATTCTCATAACCTTGATACCTATTAGAAATAGCATTTCTCATAGATTGATCTTTGTATTCTTAAGTAATCTTTTTGGATGCATAAGTTCATTAGCTTGTTGTGTGTATTGAATCGAATTTTGAGTTTTTCCAGCTCAGTTTTCACTCTTTACCAATTTGCTAATGAATCCTGCAGCAGAGACACTGAATCGGGTGGAGAAGAAGGTTGCGAAATGCCTCGTGTTTCAAGTGCTAATTGCCCAGCATTTCCAAATTGAATGCTCATGTCTCACGAGAATAGCCTCTCTTACAGTCCAATCCCTATATCTCCAATATTCTATCAACAATGCTGGGGAAAACGTGGAAAAATAACAATTTTTCCGAGATTTTGGACAGGTCCAAGAAATTAACTGACCTGTTCGTTACTTGAATCCAATGGGCTGTGAATCCAATCAGTTTGTTTATAAGCCAACTGGAAAAATAACAATCGACTGATTTGTTTTTGTTTGTATTTGTGTCCTTTCCTTCCTTTCCCCAGAGGCTGTTGCCTGAGATACAGATTTCCTTTTAGGCTAGCTGACGATATTGGTGGGGTAGAAACGGTAAGGAGATGTCGGGGGGGGGGAGGGTTTGAACTGAGGACTGGTCTGAACCGTGACGTTGCAGTGTGCGTTGGCTGAGTCTGCAATAGTGTTTGACTATATAAGGCTGGGGATGTACCTTTGTGGGCGACCAACTTTTTCTTCTCCTTATTTTTCTTCTTCTTCTCCATCCTCTGATTCTTCTACTTTGCAACATTATACTTCTTCTCCGGCCATTTTGTTTTTCCAGGGTGCTTCAGTGTGACGAGAAAACCAGTTTAATGGAAACTTCTATTAGATCGTATGATATTCTAACGTATCATTCAAAATATCATCAAGTATCCATTTAACATTTCCATGATGAAGTGGGATTTTGTATTTCTGGTTGACCGAGCGAAGTGAGGTCTAAGATTCAAGTCGACGGTTTGGCATTTCTCTTAATGTTTAAATGTTTATATATTTTTAATTGTTGCGCATTTACGGCGAAACGCGGTAATAGATTTTCATGAAATTTGACAGGTATGTTCCTTTTTAAATTGCGCGTCGACGTATATACAAGTTTTTTGGCATTTCAAGGATAATATAAAAAGAAAAAGGAGGCTCCTTCATACGCCAATATTAGAGTAAAAATCAGACTATAGAATTATTCATCATAAATCAGCTGACAAGTGATTATACAGATGTGTGGAGAAGCCAGTCTATTACTGTATTTGTATAAGGTCTATAGTTTCAATCAAAGACATTAAAGAGGTATGCATCTTTAAGCTATGTTTACACCAAAGTTATTAACAAAATGGTTATAACTTAATCCTTATAGATTCTATTAGATTGAACGGAAGTTGACAAACACATATGTTCATGATGTGTATGATAAGTTATGTTCAATCTAATATAATCTAAAAGGATTGAGTTTATACCATTCAGACCATACATTTATTGAACCAAAATTCACAATGTCGGTACTGTTTCACCACTGTACTGTATCACCTGTACTGATCCTGATATCAATTTTATTCTCGGAAATTGAATGTCGTTGAAACGCTAGTTTCAATAATTGTGATTAGTTCTTCTATTGAATTAAATCTCTCATAAATTCACAGTTCTTCAATCATTGTACACTCTATCACAGCTGAGAAAAGGTGAATGCTATCCTTGTCTTTGAAAAACAAACATTGGTGAGTTATAACAATGTATGATAATGCGATTATGAAAAAATGTTATAGTAATCTTCATTTTCAAATTGAAAAATAAACTTTTGTCATCGTTTGGCAACCAATTATCGATAGAAATTCCCTTCTGATTCTGAATAAACTCAGAGAGTTTGAATAATTAAAGTTTGAAATGAATAATTTTTATCCAATCGAATCTGGGAAATAGAGGTCAAATATTCTATTTCACGAATGGACAACGAGTAACGATAATCTGATCCAAGTAAGCTTTGTTATTCTTCTGAAAATATGATCAATAATAGAACATTTTTGTGTCCCAAATAAATTACAAGAAATACTATGTAAACAGAGCTCTGACATTCCGCTCAACACAGTTTATAATCACATCCTTTTTTTTGTACATAAGCTCTACAATATTATTGGTTGCATTATCATAACGGAAACGTTCTTCCGATAGGTCACGATAAACAGACTTCCTCTGGATTTACTCGTTCAAAACATACTACATAGTTAGAGGCCTGAAAAAATATGAACCATCAAATATTCATTCTGCTCTTAGTGTCCCAATACCAACTCTGCGATTTATGATCGAGTGTTAGTTATTTCAATCTCTTCCTGAAAAATAAAAAAACTTAATTGCAATTTCAAATGATAATTCCAATGCTTATTTTATTCATTTGATCAAATCAAGTTATACATATCTAAGTCAAGATAGGAAGATATCAAGAAAGTTCATTGAAATACAATTCAATTCAACCATTCACCATTCCCATTCAACATACTGTTGTTGATCTTGTTAGAAATAACAGTGATTTCAAGATTATATAAATTCAATTGTATCTCATTTGATGAATTAATTATCCTGTATGAGAACTAAAACGAGTCTTGATGGATTAATTCCATTATCACTGTAGCACACATGGGATGGATTCAAAAACCAATTTGATTTTTTGAATGCTTATGATCCAGGATAAAAACACAGTGCTTCAGCAAGAGGAAAATCCGTATTTTTGTTTCTCATTTAAAGAAGCATACTTTTACTCACAAGTACAACATTTTAAGACCGATTTGCTGGAAAATGTAAATCAAAAAATCTTACAGCTCGATGTGAGCTTCAGTCTCCCAAACAAGAGCCCTCCACAGTCCACACATCACGGTCACATACCTTTGTCTCCATGCTATTATCCCCATCTTCCGGAGATCATACTCCACTTGATCGCTCCATCGGTTGCGTGTTCTCCCCTGTCATCTTCTGCCCTCCATACTGGCCTTATAATCGCTTTTGGCATCCGATGTTCTGCCATTCTCCCAACATGACCAGCCCAGCGCAATCTTTTTGACGGACCACATCCTCACTTCCATAAATTTCATTATCCAATCTTCTTCTCCACACTCCTCTGACTTTGACGCCCTATATATTAGCCTGATATTTTTTTTTAATTCTCAGTTTAGAGGCATCAAAAGCAGTGACATTCCATGTTTCTGAGCTCAAACCTGTAGCCAGAAATAATTTTGGAGTGGGATGCTCCTGAACAAAGTTACCATTAAGACGATAACTGAACCCCTGTTATGAGAGATTAACGGGCGATTTTGAGGTGTAGCGCTTCTCCCGCCCTTCATAAGACGGCTTTGCTCTTGCTCAACTTTCAAGGTGAAATCAGTATCTCAAGTTCATGAGTGGTTTGAATGGCTTTGAAGTGCCTGTTAGTCCAATCTGATTGATTGGACAACTTATCGCTGAGGGATTACTCCTATTGCTAGGGATGAGAAACATCTATTTCTGTTATCTATTGTGTACGATACACATGGTGTGTACACTATACTTTTTTACATGATAATTAGTTTGCAGCTATTTTATTATTCATGTGTCATTTTGAGAGCAAATACTTCGAGCTTGTTCATTCAATTTAGACTTTAAACTTAACCCTTTTACATTTCTCTAGGATAATTTGCAAATGAAAGTGACTAATCTTCAACAGATACAAACATTTCTCTAGTATTTGGGAGGTAGATTAATTTGTGTGTGGTTTTGTGACAACTAATTTCATTTGTCGTTATTGTTTATATGTCAATTAACGTTCAGTGGCACACTCTAGGAAGGGTTGTGGCAACCACCACCTCACCCCACACACCATGATGTCAAGTTCTAGGAAAAGCGGCAGTGCTGATCGATAGTGGCTGGGTGAGAATCATGAATGAACTGTGACGTCACGACTCCTCGGTCAGCTGCTGCTGTTTCTAGTGTCCCGGGCCTACGCTCGCTCCCCCCCCCCCCAACCACGGACCCCTCTACCACCGGCTCCCCGCGACCCCACCCAACAGAACCTATCTGAAACCACTTTTCAACAGACAAAATCTCCAGCTTTCATCTGAGTAGCGCGTGTTCTGCTGCTGCTGCATCTTATAGACCCACGCCGATTTGGATTGTCTTCTTGAGCAAGTCGCTCTCTTCAGATTTCGTCACGAAATGTGTCTTGACCAAACCCACCACTTATGCAACGTTGCCAATTATGTTAATACAAGCGAGTTGCTGTTTATTTCCAGCTCGCTTGATAAGATACAGGTATCCCAAGTATCAAGTATTCTAGTATTTCATACTCAGTTTGTAACAATGTATTTGAATTCTAGGACGAAAGAAAACACAAGAGTCAGTGATTCTCGGAAGAATCAACGTCATTCTATCATCTTGGAATCCAACAAGAAAGTTCATTTCCATCTACGTGAGATCATAATATTATAATAGACAATGTGACGCAAAGATAAATTAACCAATATTATAGATGGGTTCTACAGTCACATAAACCTCTCAAAAATATTGAACAGTAATAATTATTCAAGTTTTGAAAAATTACATCTCAGTCAGGATGTAGAAAAAATGAGATAGTGAGGTGAAACATATGTTCTTATATTTTCCCGATATACGAAGAAGATAAATTTTTGGTTTCTGAAATAGATGATTCGTGGAAAAAATCAAAAGTAGAAATAAATGATTTCAGAGTTAGTGTAGTTCCCATTACTGATTGGGGAAGGAATTCTTGAAGTCTTTCCACTTTTACAGTAGTAACGAATTCAACTCACTCTTCTGAAAGTAGCATAACAAATCACAAATAGACTAAGTAAAGAGAAAACATGGATGAATACATTGTTGAATGATATAATCATGAATACATGCTCGGTTTAGCGATGAGATAGTTAACTAGTTGAATTTGTTCAACTACTTCAAGAGAACAAACTCTCTAGAGGAATTATTATTCGAAATAGTTTTGAGGTAAACTGCGATGAACAACACAGGGTTCAGCGCTCGATGAAAATGAATAGTGTCAGAAAGAGAGAGTGATGTGGGGTGGTGAATGGATGGTAGAGAAGTAGGCTATCAATGATAGAAGGGCCAAAATACACATCACAGCGTAGAGCAGTTGAATCGTGATGTTTACGACGGAGTTTGGAGCGGAGGCGAGTGAACGTGTGACGTCACGGCTTGTGTACCGTTCATTCATAAGCCTGAATTGCCTACGCCCAGCTCCAACTCAACTTAACGATTGCCTTGACACCTCTGACCACAATATTCCCTCTCCTTTTTCTACAATCCACTCATATATTTAACGGCATATCCTATGAAGGTAACACACACACATAAAACAAGGGATTACCACTAATGCCAAGCTTTTGTTGGGTTAGAGTGCCTCACTTCAAATCATAATGCCTGATTTTATTACCTGAATTATAGTCCCACAATGGGAAAATAATAGCATCATGAAACGTTTTAACGAGTACAACGTCGCGGGCTCTCACGATTGATGTGGAAAGGAACACAAATCTGAATGAAATGATTGTTATGGGATGAGGCAACAAGGTCTCTTGTTGTAGCCTCAAAGTATATCTAAGATCATTCTATGAATTACTTTTTCCAGTATTTGTCTGGAGTTAAAGAATGCTCCACATTCAATCTGGAAGACGATAATTTGAATAGTGAGTTATTATTCAAATAATTATGTTTTACAGAACCAATCAAGAATATCTCTATTTGTCCATCAATTTTAATGGAGTATAGAACTGAAATAGGATACTTTCGATTAATATAAGTGAAATATAGGAATGAGAATGCTCATGACGTTTTAAAGAATAACCTTCCAAAACATGTAATTTCAGACAATATAATTCGAAAGTTTTGAGTTTGGAAGTTACCATATTTCGGTCAAGGATGTGGTTCCTCTCCCAATCGTTGTTGTGATATGTGATTTGTGTGCTTATCTCAGAAGAATAAATAATGAATGGGAACATAGCTTTGGTGTCTAGTATGTTTCATTTTCAGAAGTATTGCTTTTCATGTGATTATTGATGAATTATATCTTTGTGGTACGTAATCTTATTTGAAATATAATTATATGAATTTTATGGGTTGTTAGTAGAAGTCTCAACAAGCAGACAATCAGAATCCATCCAATGTCTGCTAATAATTTTCAAGCCAGTCACACACACATCGTACGATATCTGGCTGCCCTTATCACACTAAACGGAACTTGACAAACTTCATCTGTTTAATCTAATAGAATTCATAAGGACGGCAAAATATCGTACGAGCTAAAATCGATGTGTCAACAAAGCGGATAGCGCTATCTCTTCCTCGCTTTGCTCTGTTGCCAGATCGTCTTTCAACAATGTAGAATTAATAATTAACAAAATATTTCATTTAAATTTTGAAAATAATTTATTATGAAATTATTGAAAAATATAATTGATTATTTTGAACGAGAATGAACAGTTGATATTACATCAATGAGCCTGTATCAGCTACCGTTTAGAAGGCATCAACAAGACAGAGGTTCGGCAACGTTGTTCCCTATCTTTCTCCACTGTCATTATAACGTGGACCTTTCTATAGATGTTAAAGGCACTATAGGAAGAGGGGAAGACCTAGGAATAAAACATAAAAGTGTATTACCCAACATCTTGAAGAGAAGGGTCTAACTCTAACACCTAACGAAGCTAGGGACCGAGACTCCTGGGAGCGGCTGGCCCGAAACGCCGACCCCACCTCAGTGGCAAAAGGCTGAGAAAAAGAAGTGGAAGGAGAAAAGGTGATAATAATATAAGGATAATATGGACACAGCTACAAACAATGGATATTGTAGTTCTCCTCAATGTATCAAGTCTGGAGGACTTAGCAATTGAATCAAATAAATCAAAACAGTCGTTGAATCATGTGAGAGGCCATGAATGATCAGGTACGACCTTAGCCAGCCCATACCAGGTCACACGCCATTATTATTATCACAGTAATTAATGATCCACAACCCACAAACTGATAATGAGATTTAAATACTTTTCAATTTTCCATGTGAAATTATTATTAGAAATTCAGACGTCATAGAACTCGAGAAACCACATTATAAAGAATTATTATACTCGTATATATTATGTAATAGGGAATAAAAAGTTATTCAAACTGGATACTTCAACTTCTCCGTTGATCTTCGACCTTGAACTAATCAGAACGTGAAACTACACAGATATTTCCCGAGAGGTAAGCGGCTAAATCCTTTCACAATTATCTGCAAAAATAGAATATTTCCATTTCGTGCTCGAGTCAACACGATTGTATTTTTTTTGCTGAAAAGCTATATGAGCTTCGCCGTTAATATGCATGCTGTGCAATTTGAGGGGTTGGGTGGTTGACGTCATCATAAAGGAGCGTGTGGAGTAGGGCAGCCAATTTCAGGGAAGGTGCCCTAAAGGGTGGGGGGTGCTGTGACGTAAGAGTAGCAGAGCAATCGATCCCCGGCTTCTCAAGGCCATAACCGTGTGCGCTCCTTCCTTTACCCGGTCGATTTCCTCTCGCTTTTCCCTTTCACCCTCTCCAGCACTTTCCTTCTCGCACCCTGTTGTTTTGCTGGAAAGCCTGTTGCGACTGGCTTGCCAGCTGGGAAAACCGGCCGGCCGGCGTTTTCAACAGTCCTTCACGTAACCAGCACACCAACCACGCACTGTCGGCCCCGTTTGTTTACAACAAACAAGGTGTTATGAAATCTGTTCCACTGTACCAAATGCTGCAAACTATCTCTTTTTATTTTCCTGGAGATTTCATGATTGTTTCTGTAGGACTGAAATGGGAACTTTTATAATATAGATAATTTGATAATGCAATGTTTGATGAGGTATTGACCTGGTTGCACATGAGGATTAATTATGAAATGAAATTTGAATTGGACTTTATCATTTAACATCATGCACCTGCCTGGACACTCCAAAATTTCTTGCACCGTAATTTTATTAGAATAGTAGGTTTCGAAAATTGTTCTACACTAGCAATACTAACACCTCTTCATTATCTAGGAAAGATGGAAATAAATTGGAAGTTGCATTTGTTCAAATGCTAATTAATGAATAATTATTATTTAACGAAAATTCCAATCAAATGCTGTAAATCACACCGGAGACTTCTGCTACTGCAAATATTGACAACAGGGTAAACAGCTAGATGGAAATTCGATGAGCGCTACTATACAACATTTTACAGCATTTAATTGAGATTTTCGTTTAATAATAATTAATCTAGAAAAGAGTTGAATCATATTTATTTTGGAAGCGAGTCTAATGTAGAGAGCAATAATTGTAGTGAAGTTGAGGTATTGTAGAGCTTGACTTTATACTCTTAAATATTAATAATTCGAATGTGACATTCGGTTTTTGCTCTAAAGCCCAGATTCAAAAATATTCACATGAATATGGATAAGTCTGATGTGCTGTGGAATAGAATAAAAATCTTTGGAAGTGATTTCGTATGAATTGAATGGAAATAGCTTGAAAAGTAAGAATATCACCCCTGCCTTATGGTTATTGACTTTGTATGTGTACTGAGGTCCGTGGGAATGTGAACTATTCAATAATTTCCAACTATAGTTCAAGAAGAACAATCTTCAATAACATTCAGAAGAAATCTCTCCCTGAGGAGCGAACGAAAAACCATGAAGTCTAGAATATGAATCCCTGACCGCACACATAACAAGAGAATAAAAATCAACTCAACAAACAAAAGAAAAGTGTGGAATTCAGTAGCTAGAAGCTAGCTCTTCCTTTCTTGAACAAACCAGTAGCTGTACTAAGCTTTTAGCACCTAGGCAGCTACCGTACTGCATTGTGTACTTTAGCTCTTTTAATTCCTTTTTTGGATGATCTTTTCTCTCATTTGAGTCAACAACCCAACAGAAAATATCTTGCCACTTGAAAAAAGAAGGAGAATATCACTGAACTTGACACGGCTTTGGTTAGTCGGCAGTCAGGCTATTACACCTGTATCTACAAACATTTCTTCAGAATTTGTTCTTTCTTGTTTACAGTTTGGAAATATGAAGCCGAGTCTCGAGGCAGAGAATATTTAAAAATGTATGGGCTTTTCTCATGAATTAGGAGTACTGCGATATATATCAGTTCCTCATTATTACAGTGGTCAATATTTGATAGAACATATTATTCAACCGCAAGATTTATTCCAATCCCAATAATTGTTTTTTTTTCTAATTGATCTATCAGCTCTAGACAATCTCATCATGTACCAGTTGCTTTTCCTAGAGGTAGTTGAGATTTGTAATAAACTGAATTCTTCAAAAATATTCTAGGACTATGTCATTTTGGAAGCAAGAGTGTCCTACAAGTCCTCTTATGAATTATCATTAGTACTAAAATTGAAATTACTATTATTTGATCATTTCAGTCGTACGTTGAATATTATCATTTTCAGATTCATGTTATTATTTTAAGATCCCTATGATGATCGAAGGCTGTTTCCCTAACTCATTTAGATTATGCAAATTGTAGCGAACAATGTGAAGACTTAAGTAAATGAGTACAGTAGTACTGTTTGTGGTACAGTATGACAGTAAGGTAAGACCTGATACAGCCGAATGTTTCAGCGAAAACATACAGAGATCAGTCCAAATAATTCTCCCATTTCAGTGATCACTAGAATACTTGGAATACAATAGCTTGATTGCAACTTCTATTTGTAATTTAGAAAACATAAATTGAGTTCTGAAGTGATTCCAATGCGAAGTTCGCGAGAATAATTTCTTTCATATTCATTCATTCTCTGCAATCACTTTTCCTTGAAGAATCTTTCATTATTAGAATATCACTACCAATGAAGTTTCACTACTTGGGTAATAATTAGTATTCACTATTGAAGTAATAATTACATGATGGAAATTGATTCTTTGGTGAAGTGTGACTACCTATATAGAGTTGGATGATCGCCTAATAAGCTCAAACCTAACCCTCTGTACAACAAGAAGGTAGAGCCAGAAACAGCATAATACAAATCGACTGTTTGTAAGATGTAATAAGAGTACCTCAGATAGAATTATTGAATTAATAGCTGGTTGAAAAAAAATTACAAATATTTTATATTACCGTCATTGTCTCGTTTTATAACCCAACCGTTCTTTTCAATATCTAATCCCAAGTTAGTATAGTTATTTCCCAAGTATTATAATAGACACAATGATTATCGAAATTGGCGGATTAGTTCAATTAAGCTCAAATGGAACAATGTGGTAAGAGTGAGGGGGGAGGGTGGCAGTCTATAAATAGCAGCACTATTTCCATGCCGCTCATAACATTTGCTGGAAACGCGTCATGTTTTCTACCTTCTGACGTCACTCTTTTCAAAACTGTGCCGCAGAGACTCTATCAAATTGGTGCGATCAATGCTGGGCCATCAAAACACTATTCTTTCATTCCGATGTCATTCCCTGGAGGAACAGCTCCAAAGGATAAGACAATGGACAGAAAGCATTCAATGTTTACTCATGACGTTATGGCAAGCTGAGTGGGGTCTTGGACATCTGCTAATGGACATTGTGATGGAAAATAATTTAGAAACTATTCCCTCTCTCGAGAATATGTTAACTGTAGTTTATACTGTGAATAGGAGTGCTTATCAATATGGTGTTTGAGAATCAATCTTCTACATACATTTGCGTAAATTACAGTGAGGCTCTCTTTGGAAAAATATTTTTTTCTCTGTTAAGTATTCTATTTTCCACGGGTTGCTTGGTAATTGGATTATTCTATTATAATTTTATGCTAATAGAATGCATTTTTTATTGCTGTAATAGATATGACTATTTTACCATTTCAGATAGATGAAAAAAATTCAGTATGGAATTGGGAGGAATGCATCTCCTCGAATTCTATGACTATTTTGCTGAATCTTATTGCAGTTTCATTATCAATCGATTCTGCTATAGATGATTAGCGAATCGTTCTAATTCTTGAGGAAGAATCCTGGTCGCGGCTTCGAATCCCGCCGAATCTCATCGAATAGGGCATGGTTTGATCATCTCATAATTCACTCTCGCACAAGCAAAGAGCTCATGAGATCATCATCTGCAATAAAAAAGAGAAAATTAACATTATGAAATTGAACCATTAATTTGACAGAATAGAAAATCTTTATCAATGAAAATTATTATTGTTCAAAATTTGATCAATACCAGTTATAACTCTCACATTATATTCTAGTCATTGAAATATAGTGATATAATTTGAATTAAAATCAATAGTTTAGGCCTATTTCATGACTGGATATGCACTACTCACGTATGATTTTGTGTAACTGCTAGTAGTGAGATCAGAAGTATAAACTACTCCTGAATTCAATAGCATTTTAAGCTTCATAATAATTATATTACTGTATTATCATTTTACAGTTTGTATTTCAGAACTGTTGTAAATTTATTCTTTTCCTTTATTCTTTTTTTTCCTGTTATATTAACTCATTCCGATTCTAGTGTCTATTCATGATCAAAGATAAGATAAGGGATTACGTTTCTAGGACTGTAATTAAGATTGTTTGAAATAGGAGTATTTTGTGAGCTTTTTATGATGATAATTGATGTAGGTCAGTGGTTCATTTCAGTGTTGTTCCGAGGTTATCGCTGAACTATACTTTCGCATATAGGAATATCAGGGAAGAGAGAAAGAGTAGGAAAAGAGTGTAAATGAGAGAGAATGATTGAGAAGTGAAAGTGATTTCGATGAATAAATTAAAAATGCCAAACATTGTATTTACTTGCGACACTTTAAGCGAAATTGCGCAAAAGTTTACAGTTCATTATTTATTAGTTTATGAAACTAGAATTTAAATTGCCAAGATATTCAAACCTTTCACCGCCTGATTGCTGTACGGAAGTTGCTTTTTTGGATAAAGTTCAACAATTCAGTTGCAATTCTATCGTCATTGTACTTTCTAATCGATGATTTAAACGTGTTTACTTAGTCCAAAATTTTGTTGACTTAACATTTTGAAGTTATTTTTTGTTCTCAAGTTTCATTTGATGAGTGTTCAAATTGTTATTGGAATCGTGTGCTCAATTATAGGAGGATTATTGTGCTACTTCAATGATGTCTCCAGAAAATGTGAGTGATTTGTAGCCATTATTGTGAAACTCTCTATTCATTTATTATCTGTGAGTTTTATTGAAACTTCGTGTCAAAATTATTATGATCATCTTATAATAACCAATTTTCTTCTTCGGCACACACACAATTTAGGTGATACACCTGATCTACCAGATATATCTACTATTGTCAATATTTTTGTGTCTCATTCAGACAAATAATGTGAATTTTTGCTACATTATTTCCATCGAAATCAGAACTAGAATTTGTGCAATGTGAACTCAAGTGAAGGATTATTCATTGGCTAATCACTTGAGACTATGAATTTCAGTACAGCACATATACAAAACAAATAATTCTATGATCCAAGAATTTTTGTCATTTGTGGTGTGATGATTCAACCCTCGCAACTTATCTTTAATTCTTTGACACTCAATTTGTTCTTAATTTGTTTCTTGAATCTTTGTTTTGAAGAGATCGGTTGTTTGATACACCTCATCCAGTCTAGAGATCTGTAGAATTTAAATTTCTTCAATCAGATTTGTATTACAGTCCTGACTCAGTCTATAGACGTGAAAGATTTAGCGATATCGAAGTCAGGTATGCACGATATTTGAGAATCATAATTAA
Organism: Nilaparvata lugens; assembly: GCF_014356525.2. Lineage (NCBI taxonomy): Eukaryota > Metazoa > Arthropoda > Insecta > Hemiptera > Delphacidae > Nilaparvata > Nilaparvata lugens. The sequence continues at coordinate 23,889,818 of NC_052507.1, forward strand.
TTGAACAGCAAGGATACAGAGATGAGTATTAATGAATAACAGAATATTGAAAAATGGAGACCGAATTTCGTAATTGAATGTAAGTGTTATACTATGATACTCGACTATTCTACAATAATTTACTATGCCACAATACTTCAATATGCTACTGTTTTCGGATTTGCTTCAGTTCTCTACTATGCAACATATATCAATCTTTAATAATATCTTCACTAGGGTACAATACTCTAGCACATGTGTGCAATACTGACGTTCATAGAAAACTAAATCATACACTTACTCCATGATTCTGCTGTATTATACTACAATGTTGAATATCTATCGGATTTTTCACAATTCTATCACTCGTTCATAATACGGTACCTGACTCCTGTCATTTTACCATACTATACTCCTCAATGTACTATACTATACTCCTCATTGGCTAACTACTATCAAAATTCGGAAAGGAAACAGTTTTGAACTAGGCCAATTGGTCCTTTTCTAATCATGTATTTGATTTGTGCATTGGTAAATGAATATAAATACTCCACTGTGCTACACTTATATAGAAGGCCTATAGAACTTACAATTTAATTTTTCCTATTTTCACTTGAAATAGAGTATCAATCGAGTAGACCCATCAGACCTTTGGTACGATTTTTCTCGTACGAAGGAGATAGTATGACAATGACGGTAAGGTGAAGTGGCAGAGAATTGACAAAACACAAACATCGCGTTTGGGTTCCGCGACCCATGCCCCCCCTATCCCTTTCCGCCCCACGGGGCTATATCTAACCGCCCCCACCCTCGGCTTTCGGTAGCGTGTTACTCAGGCGTCTATTTCGGGCCAACAACGGAATGTGGCGCTGCCTCAGTAAGACTGTCAGCATTTTTTGGATCTCAAGCATTGATGATTTCATATAAGAAATGGTGACGGTTGTAGGTGAATCTCAGCATAGATGTTTGGTTGGCCCTCTAAGGCTGCGGCCCACGGAATCCACACTGCGCTCCTATTTCTGGACGACGCCAATCCCGAATTAGCGCCGCGGCGCCGTTACGTAACTCGGCGTCACCACAAGCGGCCAACGGCTGACTCACGGCACGCAAGCAGCTGATCCCTTCGACGAGGAAGCTCCACGATACGACTGTCAACTAGCCCCACAAAAATAACGGTCGAGAACACACATTATTTGGCGTTTTCAAATCAAATATTTCAAAGAGAATGGACAAAATAATATCACACTACTTTAACTATTATGGATACACTCTCTATTGGTGCACTTGATGATCTAATACTGGTTATAAAATAGAATGCATTGCTCAAATGAGTGTTCTTGAAAAAGTGCAAAATAGATTAAGATAAAAGAATGGAATAGGTAATTGAATTAGCCGATGGACTCCAAAATAAAATTCTGACGATTAAGTAGGTGATGCTATAGTTGCAAAACATAGTTCCAGTCAATTCATAACGAACATTTATGAATAAGATGGAAGCCTTTTCCCTGGTATTATTAGATAAATCACAATCAGATGGCATTATTTGTTTCACTGAAAAAATGGAATGATATAGCATGAATTTAGACAACAAATTTCAAAGCAGTCATTGCCCTGAGTCACTTGAATGAACTGAAGCACTCCAAGATAAAAAACTGGGGTTGGAATAGTAGTGCAGTTCACAACTTGGCATACGATTTCTTCAGCCAATCTTTCAAAAAAACTGATCTCTGGTGTCAACTCCACAGTCGGAAATTTAATATTCTTTTGACTGACTAAACCAATCAATCAATTACGTTGAAGATCAATCATATTTATCAAACTTCACTGGAAATAAAATTGTTCACTAATATTAAAATGGGAATTAATGAAAAGATAAGCTGGAAAATGAACTAATGAAGAAGGAACATATTTTAAATTTATCACTCCCGTTGAAAACCCGTTACAATATTGGTTTGGTGCTGGTTGTTTCATGAACTAGGCCTACTGGAACAAGCTACAATGAGAACAATAACTTTATTTATGAATAGAATCATGAATATTTTACTATATTTATGTACCAATCATGAATATAAGTTTTGTTATTTTGCTCCATACACGTCAGTTGTTCCAGTTTAGATGGGAAAATTGGAATTGGCGTAATATAATGTTGATGTAACTTGACTCTTTAATGAAAAACACTTGTAATATTCCATCACATATGAATTGCGAATCTTAAGCGTAGAGAAGCCTTTATTCTCTTATGGATTGTCCATCTCATCCATTATAGAATGAAAACTCATTAAGGACTAAAATAGAGCAAAAATTGTTTGTAATGAATTATGAGCTTATAAGCTCAATAATAATAATAATTATTGTTTTTAATGAACTACTTCGTGAAATACTGTATATTCATCCAGCTGATGAAGAGCTTGGATACTCCTAGATATACGTGCACATAGAACGAAACTTGAGCGGGAAGAGTCAGCTAGAGGGGCATTCAATGTATCAAACTGGTGCTTCCTTCTAGCTGAGGAGGCTCGGGCTAAGAGAGAGAGAGAGGACAAGCGCGTCCACCCGCTCACCAACCGACACCAGTCTCGGTCTAAACTTCGTGGTGCGTGGTTCTTGAAACTTGCCTACAGCCGAAAGTGTTCGCTTCGCTCGCTCTGGTGCGCTATTGTTTCGAGTTCAGTTTGTTTTATCCTCTGCATCGTATATTGGACTCACCCTGATAGATGCCATGCAGTTTGATTTTCAGCTCTGTAAGTTTTGAATTTCTTCTAGTGAGAAGTTTACTGGTGGTAGAATTTTAAAATGATGCTTTTCTGTTGTAAAAATGTAAAATTATGAATTGACAAATAGTAGTTCAGTAGAGGTATCAAATTGACAAGAAAGATTAATTAACATGTGATAGTTAAAAAGATCTATAAAAAAATATGAAATGTCCAAGTCTTGAGATTTTATTTGTTGCTCTTCTAATCTGCTGATGGCTATGATTGATTTTCAAAAATTCACTTGAAAAGAATTCCCACGATTTTAAAATCAACTGGTAGTCAGTATCATAGAAGAAAGAAAGATACCATAGAGTTGAGAATCGTTTCTCCATGGTAGTATCTTAGCACTGCCTTGGCAGATTCGGGTAGCAATTATTATGAACTTGAAAAGTAACCTATTGCCTTCCGCTTCATAGTTCTGTTCTTCAAAGTTAATATTTAACACGATATCAATATCAATAATTCATTAAAATTATTTCATTCTCTAGCTCACATGTTCAATTATTGCAATATTTGTGGCGCAATCTTTCCAAACTCTTTGAAAGAAATGTAGAATTACCCTTCTTGCTGAACTTCCCGGCAAACTTGTGTATACTCTGTGAGGTCTGTGGGCTCCTTACCAGAGATAAGAGCGTCGGAAAACTTATCTGAATATTTGACAATTCCTATACTCTGGGACGCTTTAAAAAACAAAACAAAACAAAATAAACAAATACTTCCCAAACTGGATGAACTTTGAGGTTGACCTTCGTGAATTTTCAGCTATTTAATACGTTTTACTAAATACTCAATACTGTCACCCGTAAACATTTTCTAATATAGGCTAAACTTTATTTATACTTATCCCACTTTTAATATTTCTCCTATTTTCTGATAAACCTTTACTTTCTCTGAATAATATTGAATGATGGGCCTACTTTGAAAACTTATTTAGATGGTGAAATTGATCCACTGTTTGCATAGACACAATAGCGCACTTATGCTATTGTTACTCTATGCTGTTCGGTAGTGATGAGAATGCTTCATAGTTTCAATCTTCTTGAGACGTTTTTCAAAATCGGGTTTTCATTTTATTACTAAATGAGCTCCGATATGCTTGGTTTTTATAGGTATAATATAAGTACAACTGTACACTGTAAAAAGTACCGCTTGTACAAGTAAGAACACAAACTTGTACATTGTTTTCAATTCAGCGACAGCAAGGCAACCTGACCGTATTCCAGTGTAGAATATTTTCACATTGATGATGTGATTTATATAGATTCACATTGATGATTTGTGTTAGTTGCGTATCTTGATGATAATGAATATGGTGCTATCAAATATTGATTTACTTAGTTAGAGGTTATAAGTGAATTTATCCTCTTGGTGGATTTAAGAACATAGTAATAATATCGCCTTCTATTATCGATCATAAACTTTGCGACGAAAATAAAGTCAGTCCAAACTTTATTGAGGGTTCAAGGTCTGTACTTTATTTACTTATTATAAATTTTGGATAATCTTCATCAAAGAATTCCCTCAATTTTCCCAACATACCTATCTAATCCGTCCGGTGCTCTAAGCATGGTATGAGAGAATGATTGAGTGAAAGGGTGATCGTGTGCATAGTAGAATAACGCTTAGTCTCTTACACCTCGTTAATTTTTGTAAGCTGAGCCAAATCGACATTTATTCGGTACATCAATACAGGAAAGTAATTTGGAAGATTCTCCTTAATATTTGATCTAAAACTGTTCAATTTTGAAACGATCATTCTATTCTTTTTGAAGTCTTCAATAATATTCCATGATGGAAAAATGAATCATGATAATAAATATTAAACACAACATGCAGCTGAAGTGAATGTTGCTATATGAGGTTCACGATATGATGACAGTATTTGACATTGATGTTCCTATCCTCGTCTATCATTCGATGAAGCAGATACCTCTGCAATGTTGCCAGATAGTTTTTCAACAATGTAAAAATATAATTAGTCAACAATTGTTCAATCTTAATTATGAAAATTCATTTTTCAAATATATTTTCTTGCCGAATGAAATATAATTTATCATTTTTAACTAGAATGAACAGTTAATATTTTATCATAGTGGTCTCAGCTATATTCTACAGAAGGCAGAGAATCGACAACGCTGTTCACCGATATATCTTCACTGCTAGTATCACGTGCTATAATTATTCAAATGCTCGTCAATTCATTCCATCTACCTCAAATAGATTTTGCACTACATGATAAGGTGCGTATGGACTTATGCTCAACAAACACACGCATCTCGTTTCTCATCAGCCATGCTATGCTTATCATATCTGTTTTTACTGTTCCTATTCGGTAAAATACAGATTATAATAAGCTATAATCAGCTGATGGAAAGTAAAATGCGCGTGTTCGTGGCGCTCAAGTCTGTGTGCAGCTTATAACTTACATGATACAGACTTGAAGATAAATATAGCCTACATTTATTTTATTGACTTGGGAAATTTATTGTTATCTGAAATTTTGTTTTGCATTATGGATGTCTTAATCTCATCTAAGGAATCGAAATGTAATTCTAACTCGCCTGCATGATTCTGTTTGTATTATGTTTTAATATGAACCAATGTTTTAATAACGTTAACAAAATTTCATAACATTGTTCAGTGTCTACAATTCATGAATTGTGTGAATATTTCCACTCTGCTCCGTTTCTCAATGACCGCTGTGAAAATGTACAAGAAGCACCGAACCGTCTCTCCATTTCTGTAGAAAATTGATTTTATCCTGCAAAATATCTAAGTTATTCTTGAATCTCATGATTTTCCCGATTCTCAAGTGACCAATAAATTCAACTCCCGAGTTACATTATTATCTTTTCATATAGTAAAGACAATATGTGAATACTCAGATCCATCTACAGGTCCAACCTGGGACCTACATATTATATTCTATATTCTGGTGAAATTGTTACTGTGTTAATAATGGGCGCCACCAGCATCCTTAGCATACCTCCAGCATACTTCCAAATACTTCGTATGTCATTGATATTAGGATTCATTTGTTGCTACCACAATATACTCATTCTGTTATATCCCGATTTGGATACATCGATTTTGAAATTGAGAAAATGAGAAAAAAGATTATCACAGAGATATATCAATATATTACAATTTGTGAGATAACTTTGAACCTACCTGTATTTATCAGCCACGTTTACCACTCACTCCAGTGAGTGATTCGGTTTGTGTGAAGCTTGTTTGAAACTTCACATTTACATCTGCTTCATATTACTTCTTTTTTTGCTAGTGAGTAGATAATCAAAAAGACTATTCCATAGAAAATAAGCTTGTTCCTAAGATTCAGTTGAACTAAAATATTGATGCTGATCAATTGTTAGTTCTATCGTAGAATTTGTCTCTGATTCAAGTTCATATAAATTTTTAAAACGGTTTTGAATTAGAAAAAACACTCACTGTCAGTAGTGACGATCGTTTCGACCACATAATGGGTTTTTATGAGACTGATGAAACTGACTCTTGTGTCCTTCTCACAAGACCCAATACAAGTCATTTTCTTCAGACTGATGACACCAGGTCGAAACGATCGTCACTACTGAAAGTAAGAACTTTTATACTCCACAGTTTTTTGAAATCAATAGTGGAAAAGAATTACACAACACAATTAGGTTGAATAACTATCAAGAAGTACAATCGATATGAATTATATTCACAAGTGTTCTAAATGATACCTCTATCCATGCTAAAAGTCGAACATGACGATCATTCAATGTAGGAGAATCGATGTTATCTAAAAAGACATTGTACCTGATATTTGGAATATCCTATGAAAATATTGAATTCTAATAATCTTTCACATTATTTCAGTCTATATTATTACCAATAAGCCTAATCTCATCCAAATAGAAATGAGAATTTTCCAATTATCAATGTCCATCATATAAATGAGATATTCATAATTCCAAAGTTCCAATTATCCATATTCCTCTACGTAGAAGGTACACTACACTCATATTACTTTCTAAATTGAGGGCAAGTGAGTCCAAACGTACCTCGAAAATAGTCATAGATTCAGATTTCCTTCTAGAAATTTATCCTACAAAATGTTAATCAGACTAGCCTATCTTGAAAACAAAGCATCATACCTTCTGCATAAAAAATGTGGAGGATTTTCAGCCGTTGTAATCTTCTTAACATTTGCACTAGAGTTCCTCTATGAACCATTGACCTTTGAAAGTCATATTTCTTGGAATAAGACCTATGCTGAAAATCTTATTTTATAATAAAGAGTATAATTCATAAACTTAAGTCGTCAGCAATTCATGTCTTTCGTTATCCTCGGATTAGCGTTTCTTATTTTTTACTTCCTATTGATTATCATATCGATAGAAATCAATACAACTTATAATGATCTCAACTTCCCCTTGTTCAAAATCTGGAATGCTCTTCACAGTTTGGAAGAGAGCGACTTTAATACTAATTGGAATAATCAACAATGTAATTCTATTAAAAGAAATTTAGTTGTCCTAACATTGGAGAACTTGTAACCACGCTCTACTTTCGAAGTACTGTTTTATGGGAAATGCTTACAAGCTATTTCACTTTACCTTCCGAGTAGGCTACATTTACAGTAACTATATAGAAACTGTGATATAGTAACTGTAGCTATAGTCCCATAGTCCTAACAATCGATTCATCATAAATATCGACCTGACCGTACTGTTCTCACCCTAGAGAGTGTAGGCCTATTTTAAATTGCAGATACATTTTTTGACAGTCGAGGGACGTTGACAGATAAATCAAAAATAACATTTTAAAATGTTCAGTCATTACTGGACAACTCAGCTGTCTTATCACTGCTACTTCGAAGTAGGCCTACTTGGACATCGTGATATCAATGTCCGTCTACTTACTAACTAATACTTGTACAAAAATGCTCTCAACTTCATTCTCTATAGATAGGTCTAGTTTTTGAATGGAATGATTTCACATTTTGATTATTGCGCAGTAATGCTATTTCAAGAACTTCGTCAAAGCACGAGTTCAATGTTAAATCAAAACAAACTCTATTCTTGTTTTTAGAAAAAATAATATTTACAATTTCTATGCCAAGTTGATAGATACTTTATCCTCTATCTTGTTGCAATACAGTCAATTGTTCTCTATAAGAATGAAATTTTGACGATCAATAAAAATGAATCGATGAAGCAAACTTGATGGACAAACTCATTTCTTTTCCAATCCGATTGCTGGAGGTTTATTTTCAAGAGATAATATTTTTCTCAGAGACAGAAAGAGGATCATTTCCAAAGACTGAACTAGTTCAATTATTCAATATCGTTATGTCCTACTCATCCTTGATTCCCAGCATCACTTTTGGCCATGAATACAGTTTACATGTATATGAATGAATTTCAGTCAAGACTCTTAGGATAAGATAAGGGATGGTTTGTTATCAGGGTTTGTTGGTGGGTAGTGTTTGTTGTATTTTGCGCGCTGAAGGCGGGAGGATGGGCGGGTTGGGCGGGAGTGAGTTTAGCGTTTCCGGGGTGGCGATCGATGCGCGGCAAAGGTGCGCAGTGGGCCACGTGACGTCAGAGACGCGCGCTGATTGGCTGGCTGGGCCGTTCATTGAGTAGTTATGTTGCATTGAGAGTTGTCGGTTCGGTGCGGCCGCGGCGGTCAGTGTTACGCGAAACGGAGCCGGAGTCAGACGCATCCGACAACGAGGTCGCTAACTCGGTGACTGAATCTTGTGTGTGGTCGCCCCCTGCAGGAGCAGAGCAGTTGCCGCCCCCGGCCCCCACAGCGACGACCATGACGATGGACGCGTTGGATACGCTCAGCCCGCACGTTGGTCACAGCTCCGCAGCCGCCGCCTTCCTGTTGGCCGATCCGGCCGCCTCCGTCCACTTCAACGTCCTTTCCTTCGACGCCTCCTGTCCGTCGCCGCCTCCGGACGCATCTCAGGGGGCCGCCGCCCCCGGCGATCTCAACACCCCCGTCACCACTTCCAGTGACGTGCCCTCCTTCTTCGGACCGTCCACTGTTGTCGAACCGCCTCCCATCACTACTGGTGAGCCACTCATCTAATCTACTTTCATCTAATCTATGTTTTTGTTCTGACCTGGCAGTGGGGAAGTCAGCAATGAATCACATCATTCATGTTTCTAATGTATCCAACACTTTACCCCTACACTCCCAACTTCACTATCCTGTGATTACTTGCAAACTGAATGAGCACGTTTCTACTTCGATGAAAACTTGTTGAAATGCTCTACAAAGTATTGAATACAAGTTTATCATTATTTTCTGTTGCAACCATTACATAAGAATTATTCGAAGAACCGCAGTTCTTTCATTCTAGATGGGATTAAAGAGTTTGTTCCGTAGTATGGCAAAAGTGTTGCTCTTGTCAAAACGATAACTGATTTAAAAGAAATGGTTTAGAATAAAACTGATATCAATTCAGATGATATGAGGTATTCTCAGCAATCATCAGCATTTCAACCACAAATAACTCTATGGTGTGACAAAATACTTCCATCCATACAATTCCATACCGCTTCTGCTTATTCCCTTGTTCATTATTGATACTGATCTTATCAGTCAGCCCCCAAGTTCACATCATCATTTCCACATTTTTTCAGTAATTCGTCTCGCTTTCACCCATTGAAGATATGTGCTTGCAGTAGGCTGTCTGTGTTTGAAACATCAATGAAAGTCGCGTCGTATGCCCTCTCATTCATAAATCGGGTCACGCTCACGCGCATGCTCCGACTTCGATCCCTTCATGAATGAACTCACACCCTTTCCCCCTCCACACTACCCCACACTAACACTATCTAGTACCGTGACCCTTTAACACAGAGCGCGTGCCTCGTGATAACATCATATTAGTGATATCGATATCCCGTCTTATATCTCTTGCATCCGCAACTTAATATCTCGTTAAATCGATCTCCTATCTCATATTTTTTTATTTGGAATACGGATGTGAAATTAAAAAAAAAAACAAATTCGCTTGTACAGTTCAACATCGGTTTGCCTAATTTGATGAAATATTGCGGAAATGTGAGTTTTTAACTTCGACTGCGACAATAATATTGGAACTATTATTATAGTTTGATCAACTCAACATATGTTACGACAAAAATCGATTCTCTGAATGGATTGTAGAAGTTTGAATTGAACTTCGATTTAATAATTAGATACTTCTATGATTAAATAACGGTAGCTCTCTATATCTCCATATCCAACAAATATGAATTCCAGACTGTTCCAAGAACAATGTTGTAAAGTCGGAGCTAGATATCCAAGTATGATTTGAACGTTTTTTAATTACGGTATATATGAAAATTATGTTGAATTCGCGAGAAGGAGCTTTGAATTGAACAAAGCTCTACCTCAAGTTTCTCCAATAAAGTGGGAAAACTAAATTCGCTCACTTTTACTTTGAAAAATTTTACGGATGATCGAACTCCATGTGCTAGCAAAAAAGCAACAATCAACCACGCATCTGTTAAATGAAATTCTGTCACAATAGTAAAGGTTACAGGTCACTCCTACAGTTTCATGAATGAACTTTTCGCCCTCCCTTCACACCATTCATGGGCCACATCCCCGCAACAGTTGTGGGGTGTGGTGGGGAGAGGAGAGGAGAAACAGAAAGTCCCCACCCCTTTACAGGGTCGAAGGGTCAAGGTCAGACAGCCACCCCACACATAACCTACCCTCTCCCTCTTCACTTTCAGTTGTCATCGATTTCATCTTCTCTAATAGGCCTCATCAACCTGATGCTCCGAATGGAATGTGATGAGCTCGCATCGCTCCACCTATGTGATTCATTGAATTAGTTGCAAATGTCATAGATCAATGTAAGTATCAGAATTGAGATAGTGTGATAATGATGATGACCAAAACTAATTATATTAATATTCCTTACAACCAACATGAATTTTATTGAATTGTGACTTTTAGAATTCAAATATCACTCAAGCAATACTTCCTCATATTACACAGTTGAAAATTATTTTCGAACACCAAATGATATGATAATCTAATAAATTTCAAACTTAAATTTCCGTGAAAAGATTCCATAAGAGACTAGAAAATGAATCTGGATGTATCTCTCATATAAATAAGTTTGAAGTAGCTTGATACTGTGGGCCAATCTTTCTATCATTCCTTCAATAAGACAAACTATAACAACCAGAGCCCATGTGGATTTCCTTCCTAGAAAAAACAACTTCGATTGATTAACTTTAAAAAGTCAATAATTAAATAATTCATGGATTCAATTCACAGTAACATTGTGTTCATCTCCTTCAATTCCCTTCCATAGATATGTTCATAAGAAAAAATAATACACTTTATTTACGGATTCTGAGTTGATAATGCTTTCATTTTAAAAATATAGTCATTTGAGAATTGAAATGATGAAGTCTATGTATCAATTTTCCTCTTTTTTAAAATACTTAATTTAAACTTACAATTATCAATCTGCTCCCAAAAAGTCAATATTCCATTTCTCTCAATGATAAAATCAGCTAAGTTGATCAACTGAGTCATTGTTCATTAGAGAGAAACTCCATTATGAATAGTGCTCAGTCAAATAGTGGAAGTCACTGATGAGGAAGTTCTCTATCTCATAATTTCAGGAAATGGGGAACAAAAAGCTGATAGTACAACCACCGACATTATGGACATTGTTGATTATCTGGACAAAAAATTATAAAAATGGTTTTCCTCCTTTAAACAAATGTGAATCTTAAAACTGGTTCGTGAGCATAACTATTCAATATACATTAATTCTTCTTTAGGAGTTATAATCAAATTGAGAAATTAAAATAATTTATTTCAAGATGTAATGCGGGGTTGCCTATTGTTACCCTACATTATAGTAGCTCTGTGTTTCCACGCCTAGCTTCAGGCTTTCTGATCTAGTACTCCGGGTTGCATAACTATCCCCGGATCTAATAAATAATAATATTTCACTAGTTATTTATTGTTGATATGCTGAAAAATGAAAACAGTTTTTTCTCTTTACTTCTTTTATCAAAGATTAATATAATCACTTATACTAAACACCTTATAATGAATTCTAGAATGTCTTGCAGAATCTGTTGAAAATGTTCCTATTCAAACACTCAACATTGTTTGAGAAGAACTATTATTAGGCTTTTACCTTTCTCCCTATACTAAAACCTAATTCTTCCATTGAAATCTCCGTGGTGGAATTTGAATAGTCTGATTGAAAAAATTGTGCTGCATATACTGTAGTGCAACTTAAATTTATAACCTAACAGATAATCCCGGTTTGGAATCTTACATTAATAGTTTATTACGAAAAAACTAGCTTAACATTGTTTGATGATAGTTCATTCACTGCTACCAAGCTTTCTATCGAGACCTAGCTGATTCTGATTAAAGAATAGGTGCCTTTTCAAATTGAATTAAGTAATAATATTCTAGTACAGTTGCCACCCAATTGCACAGAAATCAGTTCATAATAGATAAATAATTATCCGACTCGAATAGAAATTGAAAAATAAAAAGTACCCTTTTTAATTTCGTACTTCAATTTCTCAATTTTTATTCTAATACAAGTAGCCTTTAACAAGAAAGTGAACATTTTCGAACTGCTATATCGTTAAATTCGGAAAAAATACATAAAAACAAATGAATTATCATCAGAAGCCCTCCATTTTAAAAATCAATGCGCAGGTTTTTCACTCAGCAAGCATAACCTCACTTGGAAACTAATTCATTCATTAAAAATCTATTTTATTGAAACTAACATTTCTGTAACTGATAGAAAACCATTCCTTCTCAATTAATTGAGTTTTCTTTTGACGAAACATGGAACGCTTTCGTTGAGAGTGAAAGTGCGCACCATTATTGTTGATTGGACGGGGTGATCGCCCCTGTCAGTGTTGCCGCCTAGCGGAAGCCGGGGGAAGCTCTCTGAGCGATTTTCCCATTGAGCGTCAAGCCCCCCGGTAGGCTGGTCAGTGCTATTTTGAGGTTAGCGCATTTCAAGTCTTCGGCTGACAACGAGCTCTTCGCTTTCAGTTCGGATGTTTGCAGACAAAAATTCCAAATTCTGTTCAAAACAGCCTATCCACATTCTTCACTTCAATACTCATTCAAACATAGTTAAAAAACTTCGCCCGAATATCTAATCTCATTCTACCATCCAAATACAAAACCCTATGGTCAACGGCAACGAGGATATCAGGAAATGTAATAGAACTTCATGGAAATGTTCGGTTTGATTATTATTAAAACGTGTGCATAGATTATAAAGTGTTTAAATGTTTTTGATTCACTGTAATCCTTATAAAGATGTTATAACCCAAGTAAAACAAATCTTGCAATTTTCCTCTTCCCTCAAACACCTGTTAGTTTCTGTGAACCAATGTTTCAGTTGAGGGCTGACTGTTATCCAAAGTTGAATTGACCCCCTTAAGTGATCTAAGAGTATATTATTATTGTACATGTATGTTGTGATTAAGTAAGCTATTATGGTGAATTCCGAATTCACTGTATCATCAGGAAAGATTCTTGATGGAATGAAAATGAGGATACTTGGTCACAAACTCTGCTCACTTTACTCATAGATCTAGAACCGAATTGATAGCCTTAACTTGCTAGTTCAAATAAGAATGAAAGTGAGAAAACTAATTCTATCGTGTTGGAATGAAGTTGATTTTTTAAATTGTATAATAGAGAATTTCTTATGAAGATCATTTAACTTGAAGCACAGTGATACCATTAAATGTGAAAAAGTTATAAAGCTTTATTAAATCTGCGCTAATTCTAAAAATTGTGTCAAGGAGTTGAAAATGTGTGGAAAAATTGTTATAATCGAGCATATTATAAAAATATAACCTAACAACGACGGTGCATGAAAAGTATCGTGAAAAAGTGTATCATTCCATGTTATTTATATGATATCAGTTTCCATTGCATTATTTCAATTCTTTCTTTTAATACAAGGTGTTTATAAAACTGTTCACCTCCCTATTCTTATCATGAAAATCTATCCTGATATTCTTGATCATTCGTTAAATCTGAAGAGACTGACAATCCGAATGCTTCTAGAAAAAATGTCACCAGATCTCCATTCTCTCATTTGACTTTTTCATGTTTCATCGAATCAAGTTGTAAATGTATACAAATGAATGAGGGAGGATAATACGCTGTGAAACAGCTAAATGAAGAAACTATGTAAATGAGAAAAATAATTGACATCTGAAACAGGATCAGAAAAGAGTTTAACAGTGAATGTTTCCATCTCTAACAATCAATACGTTACCATATACTTTACATTAATTGGCTTGGTTCAGCTTGTTTGGATTCTCGAGTTTCGTTTTATTTCTTCTCACCTTTTCCTCACAATCTCGTCACCTCCTTTCAGGCTACTTCGATTCTCTCCCAGTTTTCGGTCCTCTCCCATTCTCTATTATCTATCAATTTCAGCATTTTTTCACCCTTACTTCAACCATACCTCCATCTTGAAATTGTCAATTGCATTACGGACACAAGAGAATGAAACGTGCTTCATTACTTCCTGTCACATACATACGGAAGATGGAAATATTTGTTAGAGACTTATCTAAAATCAATTTCTATGATAAGCTCAATATTATTCATAAAAAAGTTACTGACTAGTTAGAACAACATAAATCATTGTTGAATGAAATCAGTGTTACAATAAATCCTTCACTTATTTTTTTGTTCATAAAAGGTATCTCATATTATAAGTGTGATTACAAACAAACTCAATTGCTGGAGAGACAACATTGGGGAGAAAGAAGTTCATTCCTTCATTTTATGAGATGGTTTGATGGATATATGAAATATCAAGAGCCTTCAATGGAAAAATTCATGTAAAAACATCATAGCAGTGACAAGTAATGTAGGAAAAATAATACTTGCCGGTATTATTTCTCTATAATCATAGCTTCAAAACATACAATGGGAACTCGGACATAAATTCTATTAGTAATAAACTCAGACGTGTTTGTGAAATTCATTGCTAATAACCAACTTGACTAATATAATTTTTCATAGACATCTATAACCAGTGTTGATAATATTGAAAAATTTTTCATTGAAATTACAACTCTCACATGACGTTTATTAATTGTGGCAACTGTTCATTTTCGACCTTCATTCACGTTTGATGTCAGTGATTGGAAATGACAAACAAGTTCCGGCATATGAAAAATGATTGGTGTTGATTAAGAAGCTACTGGTGTACTAGAGAATATCCAGCAATATCCAGGCATCTAATATCCAATAGCAGAATAGAAGGTCGCGATTCAATATTTTATCAATCTTCAATGAGTATAAAATTTACAAAGCATAGGTCTACCTTGAACCGTTGTGGAATTTGTTTTTCAAAATAGAACATGCAGCAACTTATTACGATATTGTATAACTTATTAATAATGGATTCTATATGTTGCGACCTTGTACGAGGTACAGTTGTAGTTACATCAATGTACAGTAAAGAGCTTCGTAAAATACTTTCTGAAAACAAACTATGAAGTTTTGTTACTTTTCAACACTTCCTGCTGTTTTGAATTATAATCCAATCAGTGTCTCAGGAAGAAATATTCCTGAGAATAATAAAGCTGCGTCCTTAATGTATTTTACATTATTTTGATAAATGGAGCATTTCAATCATTATGATCATGAAGAAAGGGACCATTATGCTCTTTCTGAGGAATTTCTTTAGAATCTCGTGATATCAATTCTATATTCAGACACGTGTTTCAAAAATGACAAGGTCATGGTGATGAGGCCATGGCGGCAGTTTGCTCCACCTCCAGTACTCACTTCCTCTCTTCATCTATTGTGATAGAGGGTTCATTTTTATGTGGAATTGGAGTTTCCATTTTTGAAGTTTCCCATAAGACTCAAAAATCGTTCTGCACATACAATATTATGAATAATGAAACTTAGAATGATAACAGTAGAATCATGATCAGTGGAAACTATGGAATAATTATCAGTGAAATAGTGTATCCCCATGAAAAACTGCAAGGAAATATCACAAGTCATTAAAAATTTGGAAGACAAATTGATCCTCTGAGGAATTTCTGTGATCTACATTGTACTCTCTATACTATTTATTTCTTGTTTTGGCAGTTTATCGAACAGCTAATATATTTATATTATATTCCATCTCCTTATCACCCATGTTTTATGTTTAAATGGGACACCATTCAACTGATCCTTCTGATTATAAATTCTCAATGAAATGTAGCAACAATAGTTTCTGAATGATTTTATTATGATAGTGTTTTTGAGTGGATTGGTGTGTTTGTATGTTGTGCAGGGAGCTTGGCGCCAGAATCGGAAGAAGATCCGGAGCGAGAAGAATTGTGTCCTCGACTAAAGACGGAACTGAGCCCGAGTGGGGGCGGCGGAGGAGGTGGAGGCGGCGATCCGGACGAGGAGGCAGCCGAGCTGGCCATGTTCCCGGCGCCCACCGCCGGATCCAAGATCAGCTACCGCGGCGTCTTCACCACCTCGGCTGGCGCCAATGTGTCGCACCTGCCACCCTCCTCACCCACCTGGCTGCAGCTGCCCAGTCCCGACAAGAACCTCTTCCCTCCCATTTTCGGCCTGCTCACGCCCCAGCAACAGCAACAGCAACAACAACAACAGCAGCAGCAACATCACCACCAACAACAGTATGTGGCGGCAGCTGCCAGTCCCCACTACGACGACAGGTCGCATCAGCAGCAGCAGCAGCAGCAGCAGCAGCAGCAGGTGGAGCTGATGGGCCTGAGCATCGAGTGCAACCCCCTCAAGCCGCAGCCCGGCTATACGAGTTGCGCCGCCACCGACCAGGACCTCTATCAGCGGCAACTCATGCAGACCTCACCGGCCAGCACCAAGTATGCCTGGATGGACTCCCCTTCCGTCGACTACGGCGTCGTACCTGGCCCTTCTGGACTCGTTCCCAAGCAAGAGCCACCCACCTTTGCCCAGCCCCCCAACTGTAGCACTGGTGATTCCTCATCAAGTCAACCCCAAGCCTATGCTGTCCAACTGGCAGAGTACAACCCCTCCACCAGCAAGGGACATGAAATACTTTCCCAAGTCTACCAACAGTCACCAGTTCCCTTAAAGCTGGTGCCAGTCAAACCTCGGAAGTACCCGAATCGCCCCAGCAAAACACCAGTGCACGAGCGACCCTATGCCTGTCCAGTTGAGAACTGCGACCGAAGGTTCTCGAGGTCAGACGAGTTGACGCGACACATCAGGATACACACTGGTCAAAAGCCGTTCCAGTGTCGCATTTGTATGCGATCGTTCTCCAGGTCGGATCACCTGACGACGCACATTCGCACACACACCGGCGAAAAGCCGTTCTCGTGCGACGTGTGCGGCAGGAAGTTCGCCCGCAGCGACGAGAAGAAGAGGCATGCCAAAGTACATCTCAAGCAGAGGAGCAAGAAGGAAAGCAAAATGGCCGCTATGATGAACCAGCAGCAGCAGCAACAGCAACAACAGCAACAACAGCAGCAGCACCACCATCAACAGCAGCAACAACAAATGCACCATCAGCAGCAGCAGCAGCACCATCATCAGATGCAGCATGACGACCCGTCATCGTTGTGACCCGACAGCCCCCTCTCCAGTAGCTGCACCTCCATCACCCACTCCCCATTCCCCCCTCCAACCCCCCTCAGCCCTGTCCTGCACGACTTCCATGACGACGAGCACGTCGATGACCCCGACATCACCTCCCTGTGATGTCACTCATGTGAAGGACGTTCTCCTTGTTGATGTTGTACTGTGATTATGTAACCGGTCGTCTATCTTTCTTACTCTTACTATCAATTCTGCCGGTCAGACTTTTTAACTTATATTATAAGTTGCTTCGGCTGAATTCTGTTAATTTAATTTTTATATTGAAAATGAAAAAAATGTGGGAGAATATCTCAACAAAACAAAAATACAACCACGTACACAAACCACACACACTCATTCATTCATTGTAACAACAGATCTTAATTATTAGTTCTAAGATAATAATCAATCGATGAAACTAAAATTTAAAAGAACATGGCTTTAATTAATTGTTAAGTGAGATTTAGTAACATAATTAAGGATAATTAATGAGAAAGAACAAGTGGTGTTATTTACTCTATAAAGTTGTCAATACTGTCAACTATAAAGTACATTCCGTAACATAGTTGATTATATGTAGCTACTTTTTGAAAGCAGACTTTCAAGTTATTTTTATACTAAAACTAATAATATCAATGATGATATTATTGCTATAATTAATGATATTTATATTTATTATCGTGAATAGGATTTAATCTTACAATTTGAGATATTTATTGTTTGTTAAAATGTCGGAATTTTTTAAGTGTCTAATACCAGAAAGGCTAGTATGTGCGGACACTATCGATTGTTGAACCAGATAAATTTATCGATGTTACCAAGAATCAGCCAGAAACCGTGCAATTCAAATTTCAAGTCAGCTTAACTATGATCTTGGAGAATGAAGAAGACTTTGGCATAACCTGGATAAATACCTCGAAATAAAATAGTTGATAATCAGCCTTCATAGGTGTTTGCATTACAGTTTTGATCCAAATGATTGGTTCAATAGTTTTGTCTCTTTAATAATTCAAATGTTACTGGATTCTAAAATTCGAATTCTACTTGTCACATTGCCAGAGAAAATATCGAACTTACAATGTTCTTTCGTTTGTAAGTGCTAATTCGGAGTGGAAACTGAATTTGCAAACCTCCATACGTTAAAATATTTAACATTTAAGATCGAATTTGACTATTCTAAGAATAGAAATATGTGCATGATGTATGTAAAATAGATTGATGTTTATTCTCATCCGATGAATTGATGTAATCTGTCTAAATGTTCAATGTTCTTAAAATAAGAATCACTTAATGGATTGGTGTTTGTATTGAATGTGAAATGTTAGCATAATCTATTGCTGTTCCAAAATTGATTGAATCTCAGCTATTCCATGAATTTCGCAATAAGCAAAATACATTTATTGTTTGTTCTAGTGTTATCAAGAAAGTCGCATTAAATTGACAAATTTGCAATTAAAATTACAATTGCATATTATAATATTTCAAGATTGATAATGAGTAGCATAAAGATCGCCTCTTAAGGGCTCTTCTTGAAGTTCTAATTCAAGCATTGAAATTATAATTTCCAGCCTTCTGGAAATCAGTAAAATTTTACCTTTGATGATCAATAATTGCTGTTTAATGAATCATATGAGAGGCAGATATTGTCGGAGATACCGTTTGTACCAATGAATGCCTTAGTAGGTGAACGATGAAGCAAGAGAATGTTAGGAAATTTTCTTCCTTGGAACAAAACTATAAAATTAACCAGAAAAAATAGTTATTGACTGTAAATGTTATAATCAATTTATTCATAACTAATGACGATAACAAATGAACAGATTTAATGAATGTATTTTTTCTACTCCTGTTCTATTGTATATGTGTAAATTATCATAAATATTGATACATCCACCTTGAAATGTATCAGTCGATGTATAATTTTAAAAAATATTGATCTCCACTGGTATAACGATATTGTATGACATACATTTTATGCATTTTGCGAGTCCCGCTAGGTATAGCTTCTATGCAAAATTGATTGCATTTCATTTGGATTCCTTGTCTTTTTTACCTCTATCACGATTGGAGTGATTATCTTATTTGTCTAGTCCTTGTCTAGCTTGGATACTTTTATGTGCCATGACATAGAGCGGTAAGATTGAAACTTCCTTGTTCATTGAAATTTCGAGATAAAGATTCTACTAATGAATTTCAAGAATTGAAATAATTGCTATAGATGCTGTGAATCATTTCTCAATTCCACGATCGCTCAACAGTCACTGAAGAATTGCCTTGAGTTTTGAAGAGTCTTAACATTTCTCGACTCAGCTATCAAGTTATCTCTCCCATTCAATAAATCGAAACTAAGCTGCAGAATAATATGTAACTATAATTATGTTGGCAAACTAGAAAAGAAGCAGGGTCTCGAGATGTGTTGGCTTGTTGATCTGATGATAAGACATATATACAAACCATTCTAAAAAGTCTCTCTCCAAGCGGAGATTGCTTGTAGAGTGAAATTGTATGATATTTTAGGAAAAAATATGCTCAAATTCCATGATAGAAGTTGAGGGTATGTTGCCTTAAGGAAGAAGTAGTTACAATAGTTACAAACGTTAGAGGCCTAGAAGAATTTTTCTACTTGACAATTCCCTTATTATCTCGAGGTTCTCATTCAAAAATAATTATATAATATATTTTTACACAAAGAATGCGGTAGATAAAAAGTGACAGATTTCTTCTAAAATAATATATTTCCCGAAATATATAAAGATAAAACATGATATTATGAATAATATGATCTCAGTATGGTCAAAATTTGAATGCTCTATGATAAATTGAGTGGTGAACATGAAAAGCTAGTCACTCTTTTCCTTTCACTCTGCTTTTAAATAATCGGAATAAACAAATCGATTTCCATTTCAATAGCCTATAGATTACGAGGAAAACGCACACTTGTCAGTGAAAATTACTAATTAATAGACTATGCATTGATGTGTTCGTTTTAAGAAAAGGTGATCGCCTCTCTTGGAATCATCTCCAATTATCAATAAATACTGTAATTAATAATTTTCAAGCTCATTTATCGCTCAATACTGGAAACTCTGTGATCTCAGATTTGAACGATTTAAAAATTTCATTACATAGTTGATTGTACCGGTCCTAATTTTCCTCCAAATAGAAAAGTCTTCTATTGACTTAATTGATTTAAAATTTTAATTTATTGGAAATTCTCAATTATGTCTGTAACCGAGCTTAGCTTTATTTCTCATCCAGTTATTCAAATTCTGCATGAAAATATGTTCGGTAATCAAAATTTAATTCAACTATGATCAATATATCTATTAAGAAATGTATTTTTGAAAGGGGCGGTGCAATCCTATATCAGAAATACCTTACGTCTGTCAATCAATCATTGTGAAATATCCATAGAAACATTATAGCTTGATGATAGGTATCCAGTCCCAATTGCTAAGTTGAATCTAGATCCTTGTTACTTGTTAAAACTTTCCTTGAATTCTATAAGCTTATGGTTGTACTAATTGATGGAAGCAAAGTGTTCTATTATTGAGTTGAATCCTCTCATTGTATTCAAGTTGAAACTTTGAAGTTATTATAGAATATAATATTTGAAATACTTGTTGATATCTGTAAATATTTATATTTTCATCTCTTATAGCTGTGACTGATGTTATTATATGGCTGTATTATTATTATTATTGTTGAAGAAAAAAAATATGAATAACACTCGAACGTCAAAGACAATTTTTTTTAAATAAATTTTAAAATGTTTTAAATCTGTGTTCTTATTTCAAAAACTTCCAAGGTACAATTTATCAAGTTCTCAAAATGGCAATGCTATCAATTTACTGACTACAAATAATTATCAATGTTGATTTTAATCAATGTTTTATCACAAAATTCCATGAATCATCTCTGGAGACACTTGAAACCATTCATCAATCTCAGGCCCAATTCACACAGAAGTGGCGTATGCTAATTCTATGGACATGGCGCTGACTTTTGCCGCTCAAATATGGAATTATGGTCCAATGCAAACAGATGAAAAGACAGTTCCTTCAGTGTCAATTGTGCCTTTGAGAACTTCGAAGCATCATTATAATTTCTCAGATTTTGCAATAGTTATCCAATGGTTTTTTGCTAGTATCGATAGCAGAATGGCCGTTCGATGGCCGTTTACTTTGATTTAGAAGAGTGAAAGTAAAGTTGGGAATACCATGTACACTCGTATCAGGTTGAAATAGGAAATGATTTCAATAACATATACTCATAGAATCAAGAATTTAATCGTATTTATTGAACACATTTCATAAATTTCTACGTTCAAGTTATATGGAATTGTGTATCATGTACATGTCTATATAAGAATTTATAAAAAAACTCGTATTCAATAAGATATTGATCGGAAACTTTCGACCGATTGCTATTTTGAACTCAGCAAGCAAGGTATTTGAGAATATACTTTACAGTATTTTCAATCACGTAAAGCCTGTAACTTCCCCTTTTCAACATGGGTTCATGCCTTCGCGATCAACGGTTACTAATTTGTTGCAGTTTTCCCAATCTGTTTCCTCTGAGCTAGATGTACAAGGTGGCGTCGATGTAATTTATTTAGATTATAAAAAAGCATTTGATTCAGTAAAAGTTTATGAAGTATAAAGTTTAGTATAAATTTATTATAAAAGTACTTTTGAATAAGACGAGAGGTTTCGGACTGTCTGAAAGTCTTATTACATTTTTTAAAAGTTATCTCTATGATAGGAAATCTTATGTATTATTCAATAATCAGAGGTCTCTTGATTTCACCAACACATCAGGTGTCCCTCAGGGATCAAATCTTGGCCCATTATTGTTTTTATTACTAATAAATGATCTTCCTGATTACGTTGAAAAGTCCGGTATTCTGCTGTTTGCTGATGATGTTAAGCTCTACAAACCTATATCTGATATTCATGATTGTGCCTTCTTGCAGCGGGATGTGGACGGTGTTCAGAGGTGGTGTGAATTGAATAAATTAGAAATCAATATTTCAAAAACCAAGTTCATGATCTTTACCCGGCAAAAAAATCCTAGACAGTACAGTTATAAAATAAATGATACTTTTCTGGACAGAGTAACGAGTATGAGAGACCTGAGAGTCCTGATTGACCCAGCATTTGAATACAGGGGTAATTCGGCTCATGTCATGAATTCGGCCAATAGATCACTAGGGTTTATTTTTCGTAATTGTTAGCCCTTTTCTAGATGTGAGGTTATATTGAATATTTATAATGCAACAGTGAGGAGCAAGCTAGAGTATGCAGCACTTGTTTGGGAGCCCTCACAGAGCACTGATTTGGAGATTATTCAAAATAAATTGTTAAGGTATCTCCATTTAAAAAAACAATACATTTTGTCCAATAGCTTTTTCCACTGAAACCTTAAGGTCAACATTTAAAGTCCAAAAATTGAAAACCAGAAGATCCATTAGAGCATTGATGTTATTATATGAAATTCTAAATAATAATAATATATCTATTCATGCCAGAATTCATCAATTTGTAAAATTTCCATGTACCATGCAATAGACCAAGACTTAATATGCTATTTCAAATACCGTTTGTCAGAACCGCTCACCATTTCAATTCCTACCTAAATAGAACAATGAGATTGTACAATGGATTCAACCCATCCCTTGACCCCTCCATTCTATGACCGCTACAATACATTCAAAAAATCTTGTGAAAAATTATGCTGCTCAATTGATTAATAAAATATTATTTTTGAGCTCTACTAACTCTCTTTTTTCAAATGTCTCTTCTTTCTATATATGTATCTTTCATCCTTTACCCCTTTACTAACTTTCCTGAATCTAACCCAAATGTCGTTCTCTTCTAATCTTATTAGTTATACTGAATCGTGAATATTTTATGAAGTGCAATACTATTTTCTTTTTTGTATGTTAATTGTAATGTTATACTAGTGTGAGCCTTTCTATGTTTTCTTGGAATAAATAAGTAAATATTTCGTGGAAGTTGAGATATTATATTGAGATTATTGATGAAACAATCATAATTATCATACCAGCAATAATCAAGTCGATGGAAAGTTTATCAGCTTTTTTATTTTATTAATATTCACAGCTTCAGATAAATCTCCAGTACTGTTGATATCTACAAGGTGAAGTTCCAATTATACAATACGCGTATTAATATAATACGCAACATGATCAACACAATTATAGGCAATTTTTACAGTGGTAGATTTTCAATAGGGATCCAATTAGTCAACTAGATTAGCTACTCCCAAAATGTTTGCATGGTTATGACCATAAAAAATATGAATATAATCTATATATTTTATCTCATCCTCTTGGTTATGACCAATGTATCTAGAGTACGAATACATTAGTTATCACTGTCTTATGCTGCGTCAAGTATCTCACATCACATTTGGGAACCGCTCTGAAGAGGAATTCTGTTGGATGGATAAAAACAATTTTCACAAAAAAGGGTCCACCCCTGCTCAAACGATCATCTATTTTTCTTCTATAATTTGGGTGGCACGAATTCCATGCGATACGGTGATATGAGCATAAGTAGAGCATAATTCAGATTCGATGAATAAGTGCAGAAGATACTGTACAGAAATAAAGAAATAATGGAGCAGGATGATGGGAGATGGGAGACGCCCAGAGTCCGCAACCTCACCGGCCGTAATCGAGCCATAACTCTGGACCGGCCATCCGGTTCTCAGTTGTCAGTGAAGAAGAAGCAGACCAACAACGAGAACAACATTACAATGAAGAAGTAAAAACGGAACAAAACTATCAAAAGCTCATCGTCTGTACTCTTTCACCTATCCGTGGGCGTTTCCACGCTCTCTAATATTATTATTGTTATTATTACCTCTTACAATATTATTTATTCACTTCCTTCATTACCTCTTCACAACTGCAGTTGTTGTTGTCCAATGTACCTCTCCGCTTCGCTTTCACCTTGTCCTTTGCTTTGTGGAATCAAGAAGAATGCAGTGAAAAAATTACAGAAGCTCTTTTGAATATAAGGTGAATTGAATAATAAATAATCGCATGACTTTTGAATTGAATAGGAAATGAGGAATGAATCTAGAAGGAAGGAAGTATTCTGAAATTGTAACATCTTTCTTCATACCCGAAGTATTTAGTGTATATAGCCAAAGTGACCGCAAGAAAATTCTATGGGTAACTCAATCTGAGATTTCATTCTCTGCCGTTTCCATGAAGTTTTGATAGCAAGTAATATTTACATTTTAATAATAACTCATTTATTTCACTGCAATTCTACAAAGTTTACAAATTTTTTATGAACATTGAGAGGGTTTAGTGCATTGTTGTCCGGTTTTGTATTTCTTTATTATTCAGTATCATAGTATAGTGTCATATTTATCCATGATCTCTCACAAAAGTTCTCATATATTTCCATAAAATTGGTTTAACATGTGAATCAATGATAACTACATGTCAACTGAACCAACCATAATACCTCGAAAGTTTTACTGTCTCAGTTACAACAATACTTTGATATCTACAAGTAAGGATTAAATGCAATAACATATAACATATACAGTATAGCCATTCTGTGGCTTTCTAAACACTACTGGTATTACTAGCTACTTAAGTGCACGAATGATATCATTAGTCAGATGCAAGTTGAACTAATTTAAATAAATGGTCTCTCCTGAATTTATGTTGTATGACTGTCGATTACACAGCAGGCCGAGTGAGTATAGGAAAGGCTTTACATAGTTTCTAATGAGTGCTAACAAGGAAATTGATGATCTGGGTGTAAGGAACAATCCACGGTCAATGTAAAATTATTACAAACAATTGCGGCACATGAACTGCGGTGGAAGAGAGTTAGAAAAGATGAGAAAAAAGAGCCATGTTGGGGCCTGCTTCAGACAATCGAGCTCTCCCAATAGGGCTCCAATCCAATTGCGTAATACGTCGACCCTGTGACCATCCATGACTACAGGGCGTTATTTGAGTTATGCAACATCTCATGTTTGTTTATCAGAGTCAGCAGAATCTGTTCTGGCCAGTGAGAGTGAGTATAGAATTACTCTATACTCACTGGTTCTGGCAGTTTCGTCAAAGATATTTTCCTGTCAGTTCAAGAGGATGAGGTGTTGAGTACTTTCAAAGATCTGCAAGCTTCCATAGTGTAGACTGTAGAGTCATCTACTTCTTTTTAGCTAATGATATTTCTAGTTATTCATGCTCTAGCGAAGTCAATGTACAGCAATTTCAGTTAGGCATTACTTATTCTCTCATGAAATTAATTTCATCTCCTGAGCAATCAGTTACCATTTTCAATAATAATGCTCAAATAATATTCAAGTTGTAGTTGCATTTATTACAATAACTATGAAAAACCCCATAATTTTTTCCCGAGACCATGAGGTACCCGGGAGCTACCAAAAGATAATAAAATAAATTATATTAGCTGATCTCAGAGATTTGAAAGCGTTCCGAACAACTAGAAGATAGTATGAATCACATAACTCTGATCAGATAGGTTGGGAAGAGTTAGCGTATTTGCCCAAATAAAACAGTAATCAACAAACGAGATATACGAGCGTAACACATTAATTTGGAGAATAAGAGCCTCAAAAGTCCAAAGGTTTCAAAAACCTGTGGGCACCTGGGCTGCGAATGGGAGGCGGGTTTTCCTGGATAGAGTAGCATGAGTATAGAGTGATGTTTTCGTAGATTTTTGCATTATGGAATAATAGTGCTCATTATAATTAGAATATATATTGAAATAGTGCTCAATATAGGTTTGTGCTTATTCAAAGAGGATCACAATCCTTTAGACTTATTCAATAAGGCTCATACAAAATGAGGCATATTCAAAGAAACTTATAACAATCATTCATTATCAAATATAAGGCACAATAACGTGCAATAAGGTAAAAAAAAAACAGGTGATAGCTCAATGGTGAGTACAAGAAAAGCTGGCCGCATCTTTAGGGGAGCTTGTCTCACCTAAATTTTTGAAAATACTAACTTGTAACTTTATCAACACTATTGATCCATTATGTTTGAGTGTTGTTGGTTCCATAAATTTCAACATTTTCATGCACAAGCGTGAAATCATTAGATTTAAAGGAACTAAATCAGAAGGGGAAAGGGGAACTAGCAGTGACCCTTCTGGAGCTCTCTTGAGCACATTTTAATATAATTCGAAGGGAAGTGAATGGGAAGGAAGGCGTGTGCTGTTTGACAGATTAAAGCTCGGTACATCTGCCTAGAGAGCGCGTGTAGCGAGTTCGGTACACAAATAAATCTTGCCGACAGCAGAAGACCGACTGAGAAACACATCCCTGGCCGAAAGGTAACCAGTTCTTTGACAAAGTGCCTGTTTTTGTCAACCTTATGTCTTATTTGCATCAGCTGAACGAATCTATCAGGGAGAAATTTCGGAACTGACGAATTGGAGAGATTTATCGATGGAAATTTAACTGGAATGATCGTCTGAAAAGATAAATGACAAACTATGCAATGTGTCTTAATCCAAGGGCTTTTGAAGATTCCAGGAAAATAACGGTACTTTTTTGCTGAGAATGAAGAGAAACTTTGATGTTAAAATTTCAAAGGTATTAACTCAGTGTCAGATATCAATTTCTAGAACTCAATGACCCCTTTCCAGTTCCTTCGTTTCCAATAATTCTTCAATCACTTTCCACAATGTATAATCTAGAGATAATTGTGAAGATATTGCAGTTGTCAAGTGCTTTAATAATTCGCTCCAGAGATTTGAAGCTTATTTTTCAATTCATCACGAAGGGACTGGAGACTTCAAGAAGAAACTCTCGAAATCTGGAAATTCACAAAATCATTAGTTTCGTCAGGATTCCTTGTCAGGATCAATAGATCCTGTACTATACTCTTCTATCCATTGGTTTTGAAAAAATCCTTGAATTTATCTTATATTCATGGAGTCTAAGCGATGATGATAGAATTCATATTCTTCTCATCATAATTCATCATTACAATATAGTAGTGCAAAAATGTATTATTTCATTTAAATAAACACGGAAAACACTGTATTGGATGAGAAAATAAACAATTGAATGAAAAATCCATACTAATTCTCAAACAGAGCAGAATCTCATCCATAATTATCATCAACAAAGATTTTCATTGTCGGTTTCGATTCCATCATGGAAACCGTCAAATTGAAAATCATAATTTCATAGATTATACATCCCTTTTATCAACACTGCAGCAGAAATTTATGGCTTCAAACTAATTTATATCTTGACGAAGACTGACTTATCGAGTCCTGAAAGGTAAGTGAGAAAAACTAATTGTTTGGCCGGTTCGAATTGGTAGGCCAGTGGTGCTCTGGAGAAGATCGATCTAATGATTGAAGTCAGAGTTGCATCATCAGGCTCTCGGCATCAATCTTCTTTCCTGGCTGAACGTTAATTGACTGTTGATGGCTGACCGTCCAACTTGAAGGCGCTACAGAACAAATCAAATTTGATGGATCAAACATTGATAGGCGATCGATGATGGTTTTCCAAGATTCAAACTCAAGCAGGACGATGAAAATCAGTTATATCACATGGCGTGAGCTCGTAGACTATATAATACTGGTTATTTGTTAGTAAACTGGACGAATTTCCAATTTGAATTTAAATCAAGCATTTGCATATTAATTCCGAAAAAAACAATACGCACACCATATGGTCGGTGATTTTTCTCCCTTGATGCCGGCGTCGGTAAATAACAAAACGCACTAAATTAATGGCACGACGTCCAGTCTCCCTTTAAGGCACAATATTCTATATTTACTGCTCTATAAATAAATCATGGGCGATTAAGTAGCGAAGGTCGGCCTGCAGTGAAACTGCCTTCCTGATTCACTCCATCTCCTTCCATTGCCTGTCCGTGGTTCGTTCCTCTCACTCTTTCGTTCTCGGTTCCATTTTTTCATCATCTTTCTCCAAGCTAATTCGTATTCCTAATAGCTTCAATGAGATTCGCTCTGCAATAATAATTCTTTGTACCCAGCCAACTAACATACGATTATTACTCGCAGAAGAAGTTGCACATTAAGGTGAGATGATACATCTGATAACATGCCTCATCTTGTTTTTCCAATGAAAAAAGAATGAAGTTGAAACTAGAGCTTAGTTCTCATCACACAAGTCAGTAGGCCTATGTGAAAATTCTATCAGATTTTAAAATGGTAGTATGCGATAACTGATAGAATGTAGGGAAGAGATTGCTCTTTTTAAACAATCATATCTTTATATCTATATATATAAAAGCGAAATGGCACTCACTCACTGACTGACTGACTGACTGACTGACTCACTCACTCGCAGAACTGAAAATCTACCGGACTAAAAACATTCAAATTTGGTAGGTATGTTCAGTTGGCCCTTTAGAGGCGCACTAAGAAATCTTTTGGCAGTATTTTAACTCTAAGGGTGGTTTTTAAGGGTTTAAAGTTCGTCTTTTAGCATGTATATCCTTCTTATTCCAATCTCTTAATCATAATTGAAAAATGTCCATACCATATGTTAATATAGAACTATAAACTAGAGAGAGTACCTCTTCGAAACAGTTGTTAACTGGTAACTAAATTGATAATTTTGTCAGGTTGGCATTAAGTTGAGTTTATTTTGTTAGGTTGGCACCAAGTTGAAGATTGAAATGCATTTATCGCGGAAAAATTGATTGGGCACTGCTACTTCAATCACAGCTATTCCTGGGAATATTATATTACTAGCCGTCAGGCTCGCTTCGCTCGACATATCCGTTTAGCCAGACGTTTAGTCTGGACCCCCGACTGGATCGTCCTAACATATTATAAAAATGCTCAAATGAAAAATGCTGATCTCATTCTTGGACGATCCAGTCGGGGGTTCAGGCTAGACGGATATGGCGAGCGAAGCGAGCCTGACGGCTAGTTAAATGATATTAGCAATTCCACATTGACTCCATCATTGCCCTGATTTGCTGTGCTTTTTGAGAGTTATCAGCATAGTATACATTTCTATAACTATCAACTCTCTAAAAAAATCTCCTCACAGAAAAAACATTAATCCAAATTCGATTTCGTCTGTCATAAAGTCAATAATAAAATCTCAATGATAATTTTTTTTATTAAGTATTCTTCATTCTTTAATAATGTCCATTTCATTTATATTGTTCACACCACTATCCCAACGCTTACTGGTGTACTAAATCGATTACCAATACTATAGGACTATAGTAGCCTACTATATAGTCTATGATTCACTATAGTACCATTGTTTCTGTTACAAAAATCACACTAGTGGATACTGAAATCAGATAATCACAATTTTTGTTCAATTAATTAAATTATCCCTCAATACATATAATGAGTCTGAGAAATGTACGTGGACAAAAATGTAAGTGATTGTGAGAAATGTATTATGCATTTAAACCGTTGCTATAAAATAAAAAATGTGTAACAAATCTAGATAACTTAAATTATTGACAACCAGCTTCTATCGCAATCGATGCAAGTCTGTTGGGGAACGGCTCTCGGCCAAACGCATTGATTGGTGACTTTGTCTTTGATAAAGGAGAGCAATCGAGTGAGAATGAATTGCTCAGATGGAGACTGTCCAAGTTTGAGAAGAGTGGAAGGAAAGAGAGCAAAGAAACAAAGAGGAGACAAAACAAGGAAAAGAGATATACTAGTCTGCGTATCAGAGCGACGACCTGGAGTTTTAAAGAGTTAGGCGCGGTTACTGATGGACCATATGGTCTGGAAGAGCGTCAGCGATAACGAGGGAGTCTCTGGCCGTTTGTTGTAAACTGGACGTCCTGGAGATGTCGCTGCGACGCACGCACGCACATTCAAGAGAGAAGGAGAGAATAAATGTTTGCTGGAGAAGATGTTGGAGTGGAGAGTGGAGAGGCGCTTGAGGGATTGTTGAAAGTGGCATTGTGTAGTCTGCGGGAGAGCGGTTGGTCCACCAGAGATGACTCTATGGGCTATTTATAGGCCACTGGTTCCATCAGTATCAGCAGCCACTAAATGAATAAGTTATCCGTTCTGAAACAGCTCTAAACTCGACCTGAACATGACTTCGAGAGGAAGGTCACTGGCGTTGATTGTGTCAAAGAAAATACAACTTGAGGAAAATGTTCATTAATCATACGATGCATGTAGGGACAACGGCGTCATGGTCATCTTTTAGGACATCTCACCAAGTTGGAAGAGTATTGTACAACAAAATTTTCTTGAGAAAAACGATAAATACGATGATTCCAATTGAAATTTAGATCATAATTATTATTCATAGAATGTGATTTGAAAAACAGAGCATAGCACTGCTTGAGCTCTGCTCACCTCAATTATTCATCCTATTATTTTTACTATTTTCCATTTTGTTATCGTCCGTCCTCTAAAGCTTTCGTATCATTTCTTTTTATTCGTCTTCCTCGTAGAGATCGCAACATCGATTCATTCTCTGAAACAACAGTACAAAAAAGAGAGATAGAACAACTTAGCCGTAAAAGTCGCCTGACAACGGATTGCATTTGGTGTTTTAACTTTTTTCTCCCTACAGCCGTTCTACCTCTCCTCGTTTCTGATAATTTAATTTGTCGATTACTAAATCACGTTCTCTGTTCTGTCGATTTTACTTTCTACTCGGCCCTTGTAGCAGTAACCTCTCTTCTTTCGATTATTTCTTGTCATTCTAGTAAACCTGACAGATAAGAGTACAGAATTTCTTACTCTCCACAGAGATGTTCCACGCTCATTTCAATACAAATGTCTTGATAGTTTGCTCTCCATAAATGGACCTTCCATCCTAATGGTTTTTGTCCAGAACGAAGCCTGTATTCAAGAAAGATACCAATGAGTTTTATTACTGGCAATCTCCACAAGCCGGACGATTCAGCGATTAATTAATTAATAAACAAAGCGAGACGTCCTCACATCCAATCTAATCGCAAAACATGCGAACTTGAGTTTCAAAGCTGATACTATTGACTCCCTTTTATGACGGCGCATACAAGAATTACTATTTGGATAACCTATAATTTCTCAGGTCAATGTGATCAGAATTTAAATTCTTAAAAGAACAATCCTCAGATGATTTTACATCCAGTAGCCGAATAATAATAGAATCGTCCCCAATTCATCAAGTGTATGAAAGATAATTGATCATTCAAGATTTTTGGAAAGAATATTGTCAGTTTCAGAGTAATGAGCACATAACACAATTTTTAACTCCATTAAACTTTCAATTCCCTAGTAAATCTGCAATTCCTAACAATTTCTCCACAACTTCCTTATTATACAATTCCTCATTGATGTAAGTTTTCTAATATATTACTTTTGATATAAATAAAAGTCTTCAATTCAATATATTCTATAATAGTTCATTTTAATTGATTTTTGTACTCTATGACAGGCAACAGAGAAACTGGTTGAAAATGGTGAATGCATGGTGATAAGAAAACATGATATTATTTATTGGATTAACCTCATTTACAATATGATTCCTTGATTCCTTGATTTTCATTTATTTTTCTACTCCTCTATGAAGAAGATTTATCATCTCTAACCAATCATTCAAATCAACAAGAAAATAGTGTGATATCTTATTGAATGATGATGTAATATTGGTATTGAATGATGCTACCAAATTTCGGTTTTGAATCTGAGAAACTCTTCTGCCATTAACTTGTTTCCCAATAGCAGATTTTGACCAGATTGATTAATGTCATTCGAACACTTCCTTTTTAATCAAAGTATATTTTTTCTGTTATTTTGTGGGTTTCTTACGCCCGAAAACGCATACAATTTTGAGGAAAAATCTGATACAACTGCGTTCCAAATTCATTAATATCCGGATTCCACTCAGAAATCTGCTCTTGAAATTTTCATAGACTCTTCCAATCTTTCCTTATTCTTTCACAAGTTTTGAATGTTACGATAATTCAGCTTCAACGAGATATTTCTAAAAGAATATATTATTGCTGCAATGTTTCCAATGTGCTCTGATCCAACTTCCACTCTCTGGTGACTTCGGGTGAATAATTGAATTGCCTGTCACGGTCAACCACCTGTTGAGCACAATCAATTTTATCTATTCTCGTCAAGCATTGGCTATATTTGAACAACAATCAAAAGACTTTGGGGAAAGTGAACTATTTTTGGAAAATACAGTCTCTTTTGAAGAAAATTATTGTTTTAATTTTGAATCAACTGCTAAATATAGAAGGTTGTCAATCTATTATTGATCAGCTGATGTCACATCGGTTGTTCTCGTCACGAACTTTTGTCGTATCACGTACGAAGTTGAAAGGATAGTTGTCAAGAAATAGATGGTGCACTGGTGACCCTTTGTCAACAGATATTGAATACCTATACCTATACCGGATTCGGGCAATGACGACGAACCGACGAACGCGGCTGATATCATATATCTTGTTGACGTCATTCAAGTGATCACAATGTAAATGGAGACTTTTTCACGAACACAGGTTTCAGAAGTTAGTCTCTCTCCTGTAGTTTATTTGTTTATTTATTTATTGTATAAACCTCTATAATCATAATACAATTATGACATTGGAGGAAAAACTAGGCTGAGCCTGTAGGCCTATTATTTCTCTCCAAAAATTTTGATAAAATGTTGATATTGTCCAAAAGTTGAGGTTATGTAATCATACACTGCTTCGTCACTTGATTTTCGGTCCAGGAATGATGATTTAAAAATTTTGAATTTGAAGGTTGAGTTTATACTTTAAATGAATCACAGAATAAATCACAATAAATTAAATACTCAAGAAGTACTGCACTTATTTAAAAAATTTGAATACAAAATCAAAAACCTACTCACTATGTTTCTAGTTAATATCCACTTTTTCAAGGAACAAGCAGTATTGGCAGTTTCATTCCATTTGCATAGCAGATTGAATGTATAGAAAAATGTCATGACGTGTGGCTTACCGCATATTTTATTAATTATTATTATAAACGAAAATTCAAAGTCAAATGCGGTTAAAATCCCTGAGGACTCCTGCCACTGCAAATATTGACCTAGGAAGAAATTCGATAAGAGCTTCTATTCAAAAAGTATTTACCTGCCCGGGAATCGAAGCCGGTACCTCCTTCAACCAATACACCTTGAAAGGTATGCTTCAAACAATAATTACATCAAACCTCAGAAAAGGAATACATTATTCATTACTCCGTAACCAAACTGAAAATATTTGGATAACATCACTCATTTCAATAAACATATTGAATGGACTGTGTAACCACCCCAGATACCACCATCAGAGAGAAGAGATATTTGAATTCTAAAGGGCAAGACATGAAACTTGATAAACAACAAATGATCTCTCCCTATTCAATTTTATTAAGCGAATTAATTGAAATTTTGAACAGAGCAATTCAACTTTAAAATCATGGAACACATTCACATAAGCAATATAATTCAGTGTTCAGAAAGATTTTGCTAACTGATCCTGAATATTAACTTTTCACGAAGGTAGCGTGGACATCTACCCATTTCCCTACTGCAATGAAAAATCAGGGACTCAGTCAACCTGAGGTTTAAAACAAGAGTTAGAAAGATATGGCACTCACCATCAATGAATAAATTCTGAATCCTTTCATGATTTGAAACTTGCCACTACATTGGGAGCATCACTAATATTTGCAATAAGAATTATTTTTCATATTTATTTTTTCACATTATTCACTCCATACTAGAATCACACGAACGAATCAATCTTTATAATTAGCAAACTTTTTCACTATTACTCTTAACCAAACTCATTAATTTATTAGACAATCCAAGAGGACAAAGTCGCAACCTGTGAGCCCAGAGGCTACCAATGGATTTTGTTGTGATTCGGTTCGTGGCTTAATAGAGACTGCAGTTTTCACGTAAATTGTGTTCCCTCTCCACCAACGAGAGTTGAGAGTTCAACGGGAAGTCAGAGCTTAATTCCGTGGATACAGAGGAATGAAAGTTTGAAATATTTTTTCAACCGAAAATAAATTTCTCACAATAAAGATTGCCTCATTGATAAAATCCTAATTCTACATTGTTTTGAATAAACCCAATCAAAAACTCATTATATATATATTATATATATATTATATATATATATATATTTCCATTCAATATCACAGCTGTTCAAATTGAACAATAATTATTTCAAAATGTTTCTTGAATTCGGGAAATGTCTTCCATTTTTATCATACTGTAGCTGTGATAGAAAATTAATTCTATGTTGAGTAGATACCTTGATAATATCGATGATTTTAATTGTCATAAAGACTATGATAATTTTGACGTATTTTTACTTAAGTCATAATTATAATCTATAATTAACATAATTTCCATAGAGAAATATAAAAATGAGTTTGAATTGAAATTTCCTTCTCAATTTTAACAAGAAAATCCAATTTCAACCAACATAATTAACATTGAAATTCAGAAAAGTAAACTTCATATTACTATATTATTACAGTCATGATGATTAGGGAGAGAAACAGTTTTGGCATTTTGCTTATCCTGTTGATTCTCTTCCAATCATTGATTTCATTTTGTTTTTCTGTGAATGAAAAAAAAACATGTTTTATAATGATTATTCTATTAACAATAGTACAAATTCCATCAATATCAACCAAGCTACAAACACAAATCTCAATTTGACTGATAGTACATTCTTTCCATTCATCTCCAGTCACAGCTTAGTTGATCGTTAGTTGAGACTGTTGTTATCTCATTGATGAGACGAGGCCTGCCTCTCTCCCTTCAAAGAAGATCGAGTGCAATGCTCAGAATGTTGGTTAGGAATGCAGCTAGCTGCCGACTTGGGGCTGCACCCTGCACCTTCGGCCTTGAGAGTCACGTGACAACGGGGGGTGGGGGTCGAGGGGGTCCCATGGGTGAGGGTGAACCCCGGCAAACAATAATGGAAGCTGATGACTGGAGGTTAATTGCGTAGCCTCTGAACTCGGTCAGGTCAATTGGGAACAGTTGCGGTCCAAGCAGCGCCTTATTCCTATCTTTTTCTATGTGGCCACTGGCCACTACACATAACACAGCCCGGGGCACAGAGCAGCTCTAATCCCCCTTATTCGACGCACTAATCAAATACTATTGCGTTTCGTTCTCGTTGGATACTTACATCATTTCAAGTCGTTTTACCTCAAAGTTTTCCGGGAAGACTTATATGGATAGTTTTGTTACTTTACTCTGTTTTTTGTGCATTTCCTCCCAAATTTCCAATAAGGAACAAATACAATAAGTGAATTATTTATCCTCAAATCTGTCATAATCAATGCTTCAATTCATTTTTTCCCAAGGTAGTTTTTATTGTATTAGGCTACCAGAAATATTGATATTAGGCTACACATTTATAGAATTAAGTGAGAAAAACCAATGATAGATCAAGCAAGTAGGCTATCTAAAAATAAATGTTTGCTTCCTGGCTCCAGGTACGTTTCCAATAATATCAAAGCATGCAAAAAGATTCGTTCATAATAGTGATGCTGCTATGTAATGTTTCTCAATTAATATGGTTTTTTAATCCATATCGTCATCTAGCTACATAAAATTTTCAATGAGTACCTGTATTGAAGAGTCGTTTGTCGATTCACTATTTTGATGCTAAGCTGGAAGCAACAAACTGAAGTGAACGGAGAAATATGGGTATTTTTGTAGCCGGGACCACCAAGAGCGATGATGACATTGAATATCGGTTATGGTTCCCCGCGAGCGCTAAAATCAATAGTAATTAGGTGAAGTATAGCCCATAGGAATTGGTACTCCTCTCAATTTCGTCCATATGGTCTCTTAAGTCTAATAAGGAGATCTTCGCTCTGTAATGAGCAGTGCTTTGAATTAATTTCGAATAAAGGTGTTTCTTCCGCTATGCTCTTGGCGTATTACAATCATCCAACTATTCATTGCAAGGCCGAGCCGTTGAATTTGCTCACCTATGATGAACAAATGACATAGTATTTCGTCTGTTTCAGCTGTTATTTTCTCTAAGCGAGGTCAGTACTAATTTGATTTGTCCGTTTTATTGAGTGGAACGAAGACTCTTCAGCGGCGAGGAAAGAATTGTGGTCTGAGTTAATCTGCCAGGCACGATTTTTACAGATTCGGGTAAGTGTGAGTAATTCTTATTCCAAAATTCTGAAAGATAAGAATTCGACTTTTGATAATGTTTATTACAATGATGATTTCTGATAGATTTTTTAGAGACTGAAGTCCATATTTCAAAAAAATATTAAATGGAAAACACAGAATGAAATTACCGCTATGAAGTGGTTGACAATTCTGATTTATGTTTTTCATTATGGAGAAGTACCACATCACACAATTCAACATTAAATTCATTAAGTATTTGTTCACTACACTTGAGTGAATTTTCTTCGTCAAGAATAATATATAGCTGAGTCAATTCAGTATTGTTTATAGGCTCTAGCCTTGAAGTTTTTTTGAAATTTTATCCTCCATTTCTTACATATTCCATATTGAGCATTTAGAATAATTGTTCAATGCACTATTTTTCACTTCTTTTCTCTACAAAAATAGTCCTTGAGATGAGTCTTCTGAAACCAGCCATTGTGAAAAGTTAAGGTATTTCTGATTCAAGAGATATTTGCATTACTGCATTCGAAGATGTAAGTTAATAATGAGTGGTGGATTGCTGATTTATGGGTAGTATTATAGTCAAAATCATTGACCTCTACATGAATAGAAGTAATTTTGAAGGACTTTGGAGGTTGGTGAACCTTTATTAGAACAAGTGTTCACAGTAAAATAATTGCAATATTTTATTTATTTGTATATTTATCTACAGATCGAGTTAGTGGTGTTCAAACACTAAATCATACTTTAAGATGAAGACCAAGTACATTCAGTAAACCTAGAACCTATCAACACATTTCGATCCCTGTTGATCATCCTGCCTGTGATAAGTTCTCTCTATACAGATCTATTGCACAAATGCAGCATCACAGAATACATATTCAGATAGATGATACACGATAAATACACAATATCTGATACAAAATAGATACACATAAGAAAAGGGTTGAGAAAGCATCATATCTAGAAAATAATTTACCAAAACTGTATGAGAGGTGAGTTGAACAACACGCATTTGGCTCTGTATCGAACCAACAGATAATCATTGAATTAATTAGAGTAATTCAATGATTCTCTGTTGGTTCGATACGGACCGAAACTGTTGGTCCACTCACCTCTCATTAACATCTCTTACTTCTTTCTACGTAGAATAATCTTGACCGTTTGAATTTGAAGATTTAGCATCATCATCAAACTTGTCCCAAGACGGCGCCAAGTGGCAGAAAGTGAGCCACGAAATTCATTTCGGATAACACAGTTAGATGCTAATGGGTGCTAAGCGATGGCCGCAAAACAGAAGTTGTAGCCAGCCGAAATTCAGTAGGAGTAATAGAAATGCGGGCCGCGCTTGGGTGGAGAAGGTAATTAATTTGGTCGTGTGCCGCTGGAGTGGGCTGCTGCTGGACTTGGAGGTGCGTGGGCTGTCCAAGGCTTTCATCGACAGCTACTGGACTGGCCGCTCTCTGCAACTGTGCCCATCTCTACCCATCACTACAATAATACCCATCCTGCCGCGAACTCACCATCCGACTTGGGCAAGCTCTGCCTACGATCTGGGAGCACAGCTCTCCTTCCTCAGCTGCTGGCTTTCTAAAGTCGCCGATTCAGGAAAGAAGAAGTTTTCCACTTGAGCAATAACTGATTGGAGTTTTCGATTGCGGAACTGTTTGGAGAGGATCTTATGTAGGCGGATGTGGACAGATTGTGTTAGAAATGTAGCGAACCATTGGAGGAACAGAAAGGAAGGGCTTTTCTTGAACTTGGGCAAGTGGTTGTCCTAGCAGTCGCAGTCGTATCTGATTGCTAGGATCTCCATTGCCGTACACCAAGTATCCCGTTTGATGAAGCATCGCTGACAGATTTGATCTTCGAAATCACTCATTAGAAGCCCACCTGATACCCTAGGCCCACTAATTTCTCATTATTATCATCCATTATTCTCATCATTCCTACTCTCAAACGCTGTGAGTCCACGAAAAGCATCTGACGAACATTAACCTATCTTCAGAAAAAAATATTAAGAATTTCAAACAGAAATTCTATATTTTTTGGATTGTTTTTATGTGATAAATTACAATTTGAAGCAATTTTATGGACATTTGTAATGGTGAAGATGATTTTGAAAATGTTTTTTTGAAAATTGAAAATTGGGTTTCAACTTTCTTTAACCTGAAAATTGTTCCAGCAATCAAATTTTCAACTTGAATATGTGTAACGCTAGTTCACCTCCATGGTGCACATTGGGTAACGCTAAATGGACTAGCAAATAAAGGCGGTCAGACAAGCTAATGTTCTCCTGACCAAAATCTACACAACGGCCCAAATAAATTAAAAATATTCAGTGTATAATATCTAGACATTTGAGACTCATGAGCTTTATATGTGTTGTGTATCTGCCATACGCTAAATAAATAAATAATATTAAGAACAAAATAATATCAATTCCTCTTAGGAGAATTGGAGTTTTTCCTAAAAATCGAAGTTTTGAAGGCAAAAGTGAAAAACTGAAAACTGATGATATAAAATTCTCAGATATGAATGAAGTCTCTAGATTATAATTCAAAAAAGGTGATAGATTGGATCCAAAAAACTATCGCGGAATCACCCTGATCAATAATATTGTTAAAATTTCTACTCGACTACTCGAAATCGACTCTCAGACTGGGCAGATCGCTGCAACGTACTCCCCGAGTGCCAAAGTGGTTTTAGAAGAGGGCGTAGTTGTATCGATAACAATTTTGTACTACAAACTTTGATCTTCAATCAGATCTCAGTAAGAAAACGCAAATTATTTGGTTTGTTCGTTGACTATGAATCGGCGTTCGACTCGGTGCTGCATGAACTTCTATGGCATGAGCTGGGTATGTGCGGAGTAAGAAGCAGAGTGATAAGGACGATGAGAGCGCTGTATGGCTTTGCCACACTCATAGTCGATAAGGGTCGTCAGGATGCAATTTCACAGCCTATAAAGGTGTCAAAAGGCGTTTTACAGGGAGATTCGTTGAGTCCTTTACTTTTTACATGCTATTTAAGGGAAATAGAGCATCATTTTAGAGAGAGAGGTCTACATGGTATCCCTTTAAATAGAAATGTGGATGTCATGATGCTAATGTTCGCGGATGACATTGTTATTCTGGCAGACAGTGACTCAGATCTGAAAAACAAGTTGAAGTGCCTGGCCGAGTATTGTGATAAATTTAAGTTGTCAGTAAACATAGATAAAACAAAGGTAGTTGCATTTCATAAAAAAGGCCTCAGACGTAATGCAGCTTCCTATTACAGAGATAAGAAACTGGATATTGTAAATAGCTATAAGTACCTTGGAGTTGAGTTCCACTCATCGGGAAAATTCAATAAATTCGCGGAGTTTCAAGCTAGTAGATCTAAATACATTGGAGAGACAACCATAAATATTCGAAGAAAAGCGAAGTCGGATGTTTGAGCGAGCAAATGAAGCTCTATGATTCAATTCTCATGCCCACAGTGCTATATGGATCGGAGATATGGGGTCTAAGTTGTATGAATATAGTGGAAAAGGCACAGCTTTATTTCCTAAAGCGTTTACTCCTGTTGAATAGAAGCACTCCCAGCTGGTCATTGAGATTGGAGACTGGAAGACTACGGTTGAGTAGTTTTATATTCGTCAAGTACATTTGTAGAGTTATGTCAATGGCTGACGGGAGATACCCCAGATAATGCATTGATAGATTATACGAGTTGGCGCAGCAAGATCAAAATAACCAAGGTAACTGGGTGTGTTTGTTGAAGAATCAGTTGCATCTGGCGGGTTGCAATCTGGTTGGAGATTGGCAGGACAGAGAAAAGTTTTCTAAAGTCTTACAAGTTGAAAAAGGAAAACTAGTACAAAACTGTTTTGACAGACTCTACGGAGAAAACATAGAAGCAGCTCTGAACTCAACAAGCAGCCCACATTATAAAAGATTGAACCCTCTTTTCATGATTGGGGAACAACTACTTCGCGAAAACGCGCTGCGTCGCTTAACTGCGCTTAGCCACTAGAAACTCTTTCTATTTCTATAATAATAGAGACCTGGGAATATGGATTTACAGCTCATTAGAATGCCCTATTTGTAATATAAAAGAGAAGGAATATGTGGAGCATTTTCTGTTAAGGTGCGCGATGTATGGTGGAATAAGAAGACACTATTTAGAAAGATTCACTACAAATGTAGTTACTGACGATGACAAACTCATGGTATTACTTTCGAGCTTTACGGAGCAGAAAATCAACCGTTTGTATGTGTATACAATGAAAGCAATCGAAATCAGATCTATGATAATAAACACTTGAATAATGTCCGATAATTATAGTCAGGAAACAGAGGCTATCATTGAAAATATTAAAAGTATCCGATGCTCATTTTAGACGGTTAAGTGGGGAATGCAGTGAGCTGAATAAAGTAAGTTTGATGGGGATAGATTGAGCTCTAAAAATAAGATACTTGAAAGAGATTATTGTATGTGTGACGGATTATTATAAAAAAATGTATTATTGGATATATTTGTCTAGAATTTATTATTGTTAAAGTTAATACTGTTATTACTCGTTCCGTTTATAAAATACAAATAGGTAGATATTTAAAACTAGAATGTTATTATTGTTGATTATTATAAATGGTATTTTATTAGTATCTGAGAAATGTAGTGTTTGATAAATTTTACATAAAATTCATTATTCCTTTAGTTGAACTGTTATTGCTCGTTTATAAAATATGTATAGGTAGATATATAACACTGGAATGCTATGATTGATAAATATGGAATTGTTATTACATAAAAATGTACAGATAGATATTTTATTTAAAAATTTCAAATTTTTTGAATGTAATAGATCTATTCTTCTGTATATTAGGAACATGTACTTATTAAAGTACTCTTAATTGTGATATATATTCAAAGCATGATTAATTTAAGACACACCAGTAATGTGATATCATGGAATGTAATGACTGTATTCAACTCAACTCGTTTGTATTAGCATATGTGCTTGAAACAAATGAAATTTATTTATTTATTTATTATTTATTTTATAATTCATATTGTATCCAATCTTTTGAGTTGGAATCACATGGTAATGAAAGGAGTAGAGTAGCTTGATCTTGAAATCATGATAGAAAAAACAATTCGAATGCCTTCATATTATTGTTTCTTCATAATATCACTGATGAGAAATTATTTAAGAAACTTTAACATCGTGTATTGGACAGGAGAATATTGATCGGAAGGTAATTTTTAAATCAACAAAAAATGAGAGACAACAAAAAAGAATAGACCATCAATCGTTGTGACTTCTATTCCACTATTCAATAATAACATTATTATAATTTCAACTCGATGACTACACATATGCCTATCAAAAGATACATTGATAATGTTCCACATAGATTATTATATTAATTATAATCTAAATTTGCTATCAAAATGTTTGTTTTTCGGTTCGTGTTTAGAAATTTCACTAGAAAATAAGTGAATATTCTCTATTTTAAAAATAACTAAGTGTTATAAATTATTATCATTTTTGAATTTGGAACATCCAAATTCAAAAGAATGGTTTGTATAAATATTTTTGGACAGAAAATGTTGTGGAAATCTAGAAGACATAACCTCATTTGTACTTTTAATTTTACCTAAATTTGGGTGAGAAGTAGTACAAGGTATTCTCAGTTTTTCTCTCCCGATCTGTGCTTCATTGTAGAAAAGAATGAATAAATAAAATAAATTCTTGTGAGCCGATGGATTGAAATTGTTGAATAGTGAAATGGGAAACATTTATAATCAGCGGATACACAACAAACTCGTTAAATTTCTGGAAATCTTGTGAAATACCCTTGCAGAAATAAATTGAAGTCGGATATGAAAGATACATGTTTGGCGATTCAAGTTGTGTAAGACAACTGGAGAAAAGACAGCGAGGAGAAACTCTTGTACATGACAGGTGAGATGGTTAAATGAGAGTGCTGAAAAGTGGAAAATTGTCATGAAGAGTTTATTGAACTGTTGACTGGTGAGTCACTGGCCTTGTTTACATGCGAGTGGGCCGAATCCAGGCCCGGGTTCCTCACCTGAACATGGCAACATGGAAAACATATTACCTTCCGCTGTTTTACGCGCCATTAGAGAAAAAGATCTTGCAAACGATATTCGCACTCTCGCCTGGGACCGGCACAATAGGTTAGTTGGCGACAAATGGCAATAGCATAGCACAATCTATATTGCCATATTATACCATGGATAAGCCTACTTGATAGCTAGCTACAGTAGCTGATTTCCCTCCATCGCCTCATCCGGATGTAATAATTTTGTAAGGTAGGTGAGGCTGAATA
Source organism: Nilaparvata lugens (assembly GCF_014356525.2). Classification (NCBI taxonomy): domain Eukaryota; kingdom Metazoa; phylum Arthropoda; class Insecta; order Hemiptera; family Delphacidae; genus Nilaparvata; species Nilaparvata lugens. The sequence goes on from NC_052507.1 coordinate 23,932,689, forward strand.
CCAGTAAGTTACTGAATGTGATAGTACATGTTGAGTTGTGTTGTAAAATTGTTTCATATTGCTGGAGACGGCATCAATAAAATCACATCCATCATGACCAATTAAGATTCTTATTGTAAAGGTAATATCCAATTTGAGAATCATCACCTGTAACAACTTATATCTTGACAGTCGCATGCTTGCTCAACTATTTTTTCTAGTTGAAAGAGCTACTACAGATATTCTGAATCGTATTTAAGTGATCCAAATAGCATTTGATCGTTTCACACTATTCAGCTTAAGATTGTTGTATACAGGAGCATTGTATTCTTATTGCATCTTATTCTTATTGATAAACTGAACGTACTTGAAGTTTTTAAAACTTTTGAATTTTTCTTCAAGTATTATTTTACCTTCCAGACTCACGCCTATAGCACGAATTTGAAATTCCACATTCCCTTGTTTCTCTATAGCGAGTTGGCGATCAAGGAATATGAAACGTAACCTACATTGAAATGTTTGTATGGAATGTAAAATAAAACAGATTCAAGCTTCTATATCGGTTGGAGAATGAATGAGTGAATAAATTCTACCCTTTATCCATTGTAAAATCATCACTCCAATCTCCCTCTACAAGTATTCCTCCGTGAATTTGGTGAATAGATCGAGCTCCTATGGTGAGAATGGATGATATATGGTGACATGCCTCATTTTGTTGTGACATTGAATAGAATCGAGAGAGGATTAGATGGACGGTCTAAGAGAAACTCAAATAATTTTTCCAATAAAGCATTTGGCAGCTCTGCTGAAAACAAACAAAACCTCTAATCCTGTAAACACCATTCTGGTGGCTTATGAAAACGACAATCCGGTTGAGCGTCTTTTTAATTCTTGTTCTCGTCTTCAAACTCATTATTCTCGTGTTTCTTGGCCAGCAGTCACACTCACTCTCTCCCACTTCATCTGCTCACTGTCTCGCTCGCTCACTACTTCACCTTCTTCTTTACTCCTGATCATCCACTATCATTCTCTTAAGCAACATCCGCTGTGCGAGTGTGTGCGTGCGTGGCCGTGTGGTGATTGAGAGATTCAAGACTAGCGGAGAGTGTGTTAGTGGATGAAGAGGGGGAAATGAAGAAGAGGCTTGGTCTCGATATTTGCATACTATTATCGTTATTCTTTTTTCTGGAAGCAGGCTTGTGTTGTGTCGAAGCTGAGTTGAGAGAAACGACGTTTGTAAGGTGAGGGGCGAGAGGGATCGGAGTGAATGAGTGAATGAGAGCTCAACAGAGACAGAACGATGATGATGGAGTGAGAGGGTAGTGGCCGAGTGGGGAGAGTTGGTGCATACAATTATAATGGAAGGAACATTTTGACGACGGCGACGGAGGAGAGTGGAGGCCCTTGGGAGAGACAGCTGCCCGGCCACATGACTCTTTGCCCCAAATTTGGCAGCCACCCTTAGCTGGCCGTGCCCTGCTCTTTGCACCACCCTCTCAGTTGCAACAAAAATTACAATTTGTGGCCTCGCGGCATGCCTCTAGCTCATTTTGGACACCTTCAGGCCTCCTAGAAATGTCGGGATTTTAAAAAAGACAAGCCTCCTCCGCTTTTTTCACTTATTCTTCCAGCTCATAACCCTCTCCCCCTCCCTTCAGCTACCACACCACTTCAAGAGACAGTCAACACTACTGAAGTGGTTGGTGAGGGGAGGAGGAAACAAGATCGAACAGGAAAATATAAATATATTATTCAGTTCCTTCTTGCCTTGTTCGTATTTTCCGTGTTGCTCGGTCTACCATCATGTATGAAGCACCTTTAAATCGTAACTTGGCATTTATTGCCACATCTTGTTCGTCCATCCCTGATCCACATCCCATCAAGAGTTGCCCATCATGTCTATGAGTGAAAGTTCAAGCTTACACGCACTCTTTATCGATCATGATTTAATATTATCAGACTGCAAATGGCTGATTTGATTACAGTCGTTTAAAATCATTTGCGCCCAATTTAGACTAGATTGATCAGGCCGTTTTATGATCACAGCGCTTGTTAGAAGGCAATCAAAATCGCCTCTATGGATTATTCACAACACTCCACTTGATTTGATGTACTCAGCCAGCATTCATCGATCCAAGATTTTGAAGCAGCCAAAACTGGAACTATCCCGGTTCAGTTGATGTATCAGTCATCTTCTCTTCGATCATGAACTTTTTATGTGAGAAATCTCTACATCAGACTATTTTATTAATGAAAAAATCGTAGCCAAATATTTCTTATCATCTAATCATAACTAGACCAATATTCCATCAGGACAATCATTTTTCGTCCAATAGTAGACATAAATTTTGCATGATCTATGACTGAGGTCATTGTTTCATTTTTGTATAATAAAGATAATTAATGCTTTAGAATAAGAATGAGTTTTGAAAAGAGCATTTCGTATTATCATCTTCAATAATTTTTATTTACTTTTTTGAAAATTCCTGAAATTTTTCTCCAGTTTCAAGGGCTATATTTCAACTGTTAAAAGGGCATCGAAAGCAGAATAAAAAAGAAATTCTTACAAATCCGCAGTGATAGTTTGATAAGTTCTTACCATTTTGGACGCTGAACTTTCAATCAGTACATCATTATAGAAATCTTCTCAATTTCAACTTTGCTGAACAGAGAACATCCAATATATTTGAAAACGTTGTTATGACGACTTTTACCTCTGCTTTTACTAGTCAGCGACACAATCATACTGAATAGCAAATATTTTCAACTACGCAGCTTTGAGAGTAATTAGATGCTTCAACAGGAAAAAATGATTCAATGTTGAGCGTGGGTCTGATAAGTCCAATTATAGTTTCCCATAGGAATATCGCATTTAAAAAGTATCAATACTTCCCCAATAAACGACCAGTTTGATAATGAACTGCGGATTTCTCTGGAACCTTGAAAATGGATTTAAATCAGAAAAATCTCTCAAAGTTGGTTTCATTTTTTTTCAGTAGGTGAATACCGCATCCACGATGAATACCGTGATAAATTGAACCCCAGAAAAAGTGGGCGGCGTTGGTTGCAGACAACTAATTTGTCGTTTCGATTGTGCTTCGATATTACTGCAACTCTTCCTTCTAATCAAATGTTTTCTATCTCATGAATTGTACAGACGTCCAGAAGTGAGGTGTAGCAGATAATAATAAAAAGAGTCAGACAAATCATTTGCTATCGCAATTGTATCCCAGCGAGTGACTTGGCATAATAAGGGATCTTCAATATACTAACTTTACTATCATTCTTGTCCAAAGTCATTGTTAGTTGCGCTGTCGAACCTGAAGGCGATATTTACTCACATGATTAGTGAATGAGCAACGATTACTCAGCTCTTCTGTTCGTCACATGTCTTTCTGGCATTGACACTTACATATCGATTTGCCATATCACTATGAACAATCTATCATCAGAATGTGTCGAACTACAAGTGTCGAGCCTCTATTCTGCATCTAATACAGCTTCTATCTTCCAATCTCTCTGTATGATTAGAACTCTTCGATTCGCTCACATCTTGGACTGGAACGTTCAGCCGGCTATCGGCTAAATTATTTTCCCAACTCAATTTCTAGAGTCCATGAACCGTGATAGTTCGCTTACTAGTACTTTTACTTTCTTTTCTTTACTTCAATAAATCAAATTTCCTCATCTTTCATGAATTTCTCTTACTGTTACTCTGTCACTAACTAATTTAATACTCTCCACTTCAACAAATTACTCTTTGAAGATTTTGGGGCATTTGGTAGTATTTCATCACCGAACATACAGTACTAGACCACCAACCGCAACTCTTTCAGTCTTCAGTACTTTGCTCTTTATCGGTGGCACCGACCTAGCTGCCTTGGTTCCTGCTTTCGATTTTTCTTTCTCTGGTAAGGAAATTGATGAGGTGGTGATGGTGGGATGCAATGTAACCCTCTCCCTATAATCATCTGTGGGGGGGCAGGTTTAATATTGCATGCATAAACCTCCCCTCCCTAATTTTCTTCCCAGAGAAAAATAATCGAAGATGTCAAATAATGCATTAAAAGAATTACACCATTCCTATGACTTGAAGTTCAAAATCTTCAAGTACAATTTGTACTGAAAGTAAAGGTGAAATGGAAGAGGTTCATAATCCTGTGGAACTGACAACATCTAAACTGACAAAGAGATTGTACATAATTATTTGGAACTTACATCTCTTCCATTCCACCTCTCACCTCAATATGGAGAAAAACCACAACATCTCTGTTAATAGTATTAATTGTGCTGAAGTTACTGAGATCTTCTTACTTGGGAATTTCTGTGCTCAGGAGCTCAGGACCTGTCTAGACTTGATAGGATGTCAAGTTCAAATTCAATTTTTTCATGATATTGGTGAATTTCCCGAAAAAACCAACATTGATTATTGTAAAAATACTGTAGGTATAGAAATTTCAACATCATAGTTTTCAAAACTCTGCTAAAAACTACTTATGCTCTATTATGGTCCAAAATGCAACTCTTTCAGCACTTTTGGAAGATTACAATTTTTTTTTGTTGAATATATTCCATCAAAGATATTACCGGTACTTTTGAAACATTTTTGAAAAGGGATATGAGGATATTGATACTCTTGAAACATTTTTTATGAAGTCTCTCTCCAGTAGGTTCAGCTAGTGAGTGTTCAACCTTGACATTTTCGCCAATATTTTTTATTGAGTATATCTGATAGTATGAGCTTCCATCAAAATCAACGAACTTATATTGTAACAAGAACATCGATTCACCGACTGAACACCATAGGACAGTTTAATTACTGCCACGTTGTATTCAATAACCAAGAGAGCAATCAGTGTGAGCAAGCCAGCCGTGGTTTTAAAATGGGTTTGTAATAGAATGACGTAATTGAGCTCCCAGTAGCATGGTCTATTACTTCAACATATTATGAAGCAGAACTATTTTAGAAATATGTAAATATGTAGTTCATATTCCTATCAGACCAGCAATATTTGGACACAGACAGGTCGTCATGTAGTTTATGAGTTGATATTACTATAATAATACACCACCTTTTTTCAAAAAGGATAGATAATACACCACTCTTGCAGACTAATAGTAGACTTTTTTCATGATGTCTAATGAATGGAGGGGCTTGAACAATGTTGCTCATATATGACTCCGCGATGTAAATGGGAGATTAATGTTCGTGTCACTGCCCAATATTATTATAATCATATAAATAGCTGGCAGGGCACACGTGCTTTGCTATAGGAATCAAAATATAGATCATTTTTTAAAGATATCTATAATCCAAATCCAAAAAAAACGTTTTTTTCGAGATCCATCATACAAACAAAAATTGCTTGCTGGATAGAAGAGGATTAATAAATTGATACAGTAACGTCACTAAAATCATAGAATTTTGCATCCGGAAAGGCGCTCTTCCTAGATAAAAATCTTATCACGTATTTGATACTAGCAGGTAACCCGTGCTTCACAAGGGTCTATTTTAAAACTTGACGTAATGAAATCTAGAAGAATTGAAAATAGGCCTATAAGAATCCTCGATTGATTAAGAATTTATAAGCAGCATTTCAAGTGAATCAGTCCAGTAGTTCAGACGTGATGATGCGTCAAACATAATTTTCCTATTCTCTACACGTGTTTAAGCCAGTTCTTTCCTTTAGTATAGAAGATGATAGATAGATGGATATATAATCTTCTAGAGGAAATGAATGAGAATAAATTTTGAAAGGTTTGAGATATCGATGTGCGGTTCTCACCATACCTTTTCTCTGGAAATCCTGTATCGGAATCATGTATCATATAAACACCTTTCAATTAAAAAAAAAAGTTGGATTCAAAATGGCGGTTCCAAAATGGCGGGAAAAATTTGGGTGCGACGGAAAACCTGTTCTTATCACTCAAAAAGGATCCACAATCATACCTATCTTCTAATTTCCCTTTTAAGAGAAATGTTCTGCAGCTTCCTTACAACAACTGAAAGCATGACAAATAATTGAAAACTTGAAAAACTGAAAACTTGATGTGATCAAATATTGATGAATTCAAAATAGGTTTACAACCATCCTCGGTTAAGCAAGAGTCTATATGCAGAATTTCAAGTTAATCAGTCCAGTAGTTCAGACGTGATGATGCGTCAAACATAATTTTCCTATACTTTACACCTGTATACGTGTATAATCCAGTTCTTTCCTTTATTATAGTATAGACGATAATAGATGGATGAATTATCATTGTTATTTTACTAAAAGATAGAATAAGATGAATAGTTTACCTTCCGGAGGAAGTTTTGACAACCCACAAAACTCATTTTTCATTTGAAGATATAACGAAAAGGTGCATAAGACCTTATTTTTTGCTCAGCTAGCCAAAATACCCCTCATTCCAATAATAAAATTTTCGACTGACTGTACAGTGAGTCACTCATTCTATCAGGACTCGGATAATTTTGAAATTTTAATTAAATAAAAATGAAAGAGAATAATTTCTTGATGTAAATATCAACACCTTTATTCAAAGACATATTAACTGCATGCATTTTCATATTGCCGATACAGTATTGATGAAACTGTAGTCTAGACGTTTATTTAGCACTCTGTCTCAAAAAGCTGTTCTAGCTGGCAAATTAATAATGCATGCCACGTGTAGGCCTAAACATCACATCAGGAAAACGAAGTTTCAAAACTATGGGCCAGTTGCACGTACGTCTGTTATGGACATTAACGCCGATTAAAAAATCAGTGTTAGTTTTACGGATTCATTTCTGTTCCACAAAGATTGGTTAGTTTTTAATTCCGATTAAGTTTTCCGGTTAACTAACTAACCAAGATTTTAACGGTTTCATAATCCGGCAACACTGTAATTTATCCGACAGTGATGTTATTAAAATTATTATTCTAAACAAATGACAAAAAAGTGAGGTTATGTTATTAAAGCGGTGACTATTCCTTACGCATGCGCCATAAAAATGTTCTGTCTGTCGCCAGTGTCGTCACAGAATAGGTAATACAGAATAGGTAATACAGAATAGGTAACATAGAATAGGTAACACAGAATAGGTACAGAATAGAAACTTTTAATCAAACGCCTATCTAACCAATGCTTTTTACATGACGCAAATACTAGACACGTCACGTGACCTTGGAAAGTTCCAATCCTGCTCTTCTGATTGGCTCGTGACAGTGAACGAGATCAATTGATCCGGATCATTAAAGTGATCCGAACCTACTACCATCGATACTATTACAATGTGGCGCTTCCTAGCAAGATGGCGGATTTTTGCATCAGGGTACTAGCCAAGTTTCCATACTGTTTGTATACGGTGTCGTGCTGTCTGCAAACGAACGAGATCGAAAACTAACCTCAAAAATCAGGATCTAATTTTGAATGCTAATAACAGTTAAATACTCTATTTTATTAACGGAAAAATTCATTCATATATTTAGCTCATACTCTGAATTCTGTAGTTTTTTTACCAAAAAGTAATTTTGGAAGACAGCTATCAGTAGGTACCTTATCGGCATTAGTAGGATTTAATTCCCCGTGATTGGCCTGTTAAAATTTTTTCACGTCGATTAGTTTAATTGGCGTTATCGCTTGAAATTTCTTTTTTGTGCAACCAAGATGCATTGGTTATCGCTAATCTCAATATTAAACTATAGCATTTTATCGCGATTTAATGTTAACAGAGGCATGCAACTGGGGGAAAGTTTTTTCTAAACAGATGTTTTTGAGATAATCTTTGATGCAGCTGTTCCACATTCACCATATTGTTATACAGAGTCTGTGAAAATGAAAATATAATTATTATTTAACGAAAATCCTAAATAAATGCTACAAATCACCCCGAAGACCTCTGCTACTGCAGACATTGACAACAGGGCTAACTAATTTTTGGATAGTAGTTCTCATCGAATTTCCATCTAGCTGTTGGTTCCGTTGTCAATGTCTGCAGTAGCAGAGGTCTTCGGGGTGATTTGCAGCATTTATTTAGGATTTTCGTTAAATAATAATTATATATTAATTAGCATTTGAATAAATGCATTCTCTATTTAATTCCATCTGTAAAATGAAAATATTTATTAATTATCAAAACAATACTATTATTATATTTATAATAAAAATATTATTAATAATATTTATCAATTATCAAAACAATATTATTGAGGTTAAGTGGTATCAGGTAGAAAGCAATAATAGAAACAGATGTTCCTTTTTTAATTTCGACCATATGATTTGGTGATACCACCATTGATGGAATTTGAACATTAATTTATTCTGAAAAATCTAGAAGGAAAATTGAAATTTGGGCTTCCAGGTGCACGAGATTGATATTTTTAGAATCTATGTGCAAAATTTGGAGATCTCAATCATTTCCGTTTTTGACATGTTTTGATGCGAACACACGAACAAACGAATACACGAACACACACAACCCTACTCTCTCTTATTATATAGAAGATACCTATCTCAAGCAGATTTATTGGATTAGATTAGATCAGTGTTCTTTATTCATGTATGTTACAATATTTACTGGCTTATACACTAATTTACATAAAATGACGGTAATGCTAGTTGTTATTCAACAAATTTTACAAAGTATAAATAATTAATCAAGGAGAATAAAGATTGAATGCAATTATAATAACCATAATATTGTGATCTATCTTAATTGTGACTTCACAGATCGGTGGTGTTTTAAAAAAATTATTGTCGATTCCCTGAAAATAATATAAAATCATATCCATCCCATCAACACACGACCGGGAAAATGGATGCGAGATGGGAAGAAGAATGGACATGCTACAGAAGCCGAGCTGAACTTACATATATATATATATATATATATATATATATATAGGCATATTCTATATTTTATTCCAATACACTTCAAAAATACGCATAAATATTATCAGTAAGTAACTTAGTGAGTGAGTGGTGAGTGAGTTTTCATAAGTACAGTAGGCTAGTATACAGTTTGAAATTAAATTTAGTTCAAATTGATACTGTGCAAAAGGCACTAAGTGCATTTCATTTTGAACTGGATTGAATCCATATCAAGTATAATATCGGGGGACCGAGCTTTGCTCTGGAGTGTAAAAGCATAGAAAATTTGTAAGAAAAGATTGAATTTATAGTTTATATTTATTTATTCATTTTCTCAGTCATACAATTATTTTTACAGTTATATGAGGAGGCATAACAGGCTTATGCCCAAAACTGTCCCTTTTCAAATTCATACTACAGTCCAGATCAAAATTATATCAAAAGTAGGATTATGATATGAAAATTCAATTGCATCAGTTCTCAACCCTGGGATAATCGCTGAAGGACATTAGAAGGATAAATAATACGTCCTTGGAAAAACAGCTGGAAATTTTGTCGTCTGTCTATACCGTATGGAAGTGAGTGAACGAGTGCATGTGTGGGATCATTCAGCTGATCCCACGAGAAGAAAAATTCAGCAAGAAAAACTTATTTTCGTTTATTTTTTTTTTTAGAAAACATGTTAATTCAGAAAGTCCAAAATAGTAGCTAGATGATGTTAGTATAGAATAAGTACATTATATATTAACAAATATTGTAGCAAACTTACTATATCATTCTAAATCGAATTCATAGTATTTCTATTTGTAATTGATGATGTGTTTGTTTTTTGAAGTGTGAATAAATTGTTATTTTGATGAGTGATAGTAGCTTAGCCTAGATTTTGATTTAAAATGTAGTATAAATTTGAAAAGGTACAGTTTTGGGCATAAGCCTGTGTTGTGCCCCTCATATAACTGTAAAAATAATTGTACGACTGAAAAAATTAATCAAATTGATTAATTTTTTCATATTTATTTTTTTTATATTTAATATAAACTATAAATTCAATCTTTCGTTACAAATTTTCTATGCTTTCACACTCCAGAGAGAAGCTCGGACCCCCGATATTGGTAATAATTTCAGGAGTTTCTCAATATTATTGATGTACAGCTGCTAAAAATAATTACCGTTGTCTTCTTGGGAGTATTCCAGTTGTGGAAGGGAGTACTGATCTGATATCGCCCTAAAAGGAAATCATGAAGAACACACATATAGTAAGTATGATGTATGTATAGCATACAACATGTAGTATGAAGCCCCTTATTATATAGCAGGCAAAGGCTGTCCCTTATAGAGTCATAAGAAGATGCAGAAAGCAATGTTTATATGACATAATAGTTAGTTTTAATGTTATGACTAGTCGCTACTGCGCCTACACAGATCGTTTATCAACTGAACCAGGCTCATTCTGTCGGAAGGAAAGAGATGAAAGATGTATGAGTGAGAATTGATATGGGCACTAGATGCACACTGAATCAAGTCTCACGTCTGATTAATATACTTTTCATGAGTGATAGCAATTGCATTTTGTATATACTGTATTTTATATACCTGATACTATAAGAAGGAATTATCGTTTGCACTAATCAGCACTCTTATAAGATAGCGCGCACAAGTATACATATGAATAATTTAAAATAACCCATTAAATTTTAAGTATTTCACTTAATATTGTTGCTCAGTTATCCAATTCTCGTCGGAAGTTACTGTTCTGGAAAGCTGGCGATATTAAGAAGGGTGGATCTGCTTCGCTTCCCTATTTCCATACCAAGAACTTGTTCAATGCTTGCTCTTTCCTATTATGAATTATTCTCAACCTTTTCGGCGTTCCATCAATACATATTCATTGTGATTTCTAAGGAGATACTTCCTTTGAAGATGAATCCGAAAGTGACTCATTGTTGTCAGTTTGCAGATTAGTAAATCATAGAGCTGGTAAGAGCTAGTAAATCAAATAACTCCATATTTAGACAAAAACTTCATCGGCAATGATTAGAAGAACTGCTTGTTTAATATGAATCATCGCTCGAAACATTCAACATCTAATTGAGAATATGTTTTCATCATTTTTGTTTCTGCATTGGACAACCTGTCCAAGTCCATTGCATATAGAGGTAATCACTGACACGTATTCTGATGGATCAATAGGCGCCATACATGATTATCACACTAAAATGGTTACGATTGAAGGAGAACAGATGTGTTACGATGAGCCTGCCAGTCGAAAATAGCCTGTTACGTGTGTTTTTTACAGATACGTATAATCAATAACTATTCCATAATGTTTATTACCGTTGAGAATCGAGCTGTTCTTTCATTACGTTGCCGATCCGATCACGCCTTCGATTCGAAAGATTATCGGTCGCTTTTTATTATTGATTACTTCTATCTCATCCTCTCTCACTCACCGGCATTAACTCTTTTCCTTCGTAGACATTCTAAGTCCCTGATAGTCTCTTATACTTATAAATTTCTCTCATACATACTCCTAATTCACTTCTCACTCTATATTCAAACTTTCTCACCCCATGCCCATAAGTGTACGGTCAGGTCGATATTTAGATTTCAGCTAGTTAGCGTCATTCTATATCTTATCATATCAATAACTCTAAATGTTTTTAAGATGGCACAAGTGACATCGATCTTCACCGCGACTTACGCATTCTCTTTGCACCTTCAGACTCTTATGTTTGATAGAAATATATGTAAGGTTGATGCTATTTTATCCAATAGGGCCTGAAGTATTTATCCTTTCGCAATGCCCAATCAAGTATTCAGATCAAGAATGAAGTATTCTCACTTTTATTTCATACTTAGACATAATTACATTTAATCCGAACCCATAAACTAATTCTCGACGCTAACAGATCGAAACTTCCTCTTATCTCTTGTCTCATTGAATAATTCCTTGTAGAATTCTCAGACTCGACTTTTTCAAGTTTTATGAAATTCTCTGGGATATCTTTCAAACCGTTTCTCACTCATTGGCTTTCCATAAACTATTATAACTTATCCATTGAGTAAATTTCATGGAAGTTACAACTTTACTTTGAAGTATTGATTCTACAAAGGTTCTGGAACAGGAAAGGTTATGGGCAAACGTCTGTTTTATCTGTGAGAAGTTTGTGATACTTGTAGTTATATATGAGTATGTGTTTCTGAAAGTAGAAAATAGGCCTATCTCTTTCTATGCAGATTTTCTCTGGGAAGTTATTGGGCTTGTGTTTCAACAGCTATATTTGAATTTGTACTTACCTGTTATTCCCTATACTTTTATTTTATTTGAAGTTCAAATATCATAGATCTCATCGATCATAATCTTTTCATCCGTTTATAATTTGATGACAAGAAACTCTTGATGCTGTTGACACGTGATACATTGTAGGCAGATCAAAAAATGGTATAAAACATATATTTTCGAATTTTCAATTTCTTATTCGCAATCACTATTCAGTTTCTAGAGTATATGGCTTGATATTGAACTGAGAAAAGACAGAATGGAAATTGTCTCTGGTTTTCTCCTAGCGGGATATCGTAAGCTTATTCTCACCAGTATTTGAAAATATTGTTTCAAACAGATTCCGTCGGGATGAGGTTTGATATAGCCTAATTATTGAAAAAAACGTTGAATGTATATCATATATGAAATTAATTCATATCATATATGAATTAATATGGTTTGGTTTTGGTTTTGTATATGTTTGGACTTTTTAACATCAAAATGAACTCTATTCCGAAGTGAAAAGTGTAAATTTAAAGTATTGTGCTCACTATAACCTCAGTGTCCGGTTTCCCATTAGGGAATTAATAATATAAATTTAATAATTAATAATATGATGTATTATATCATTATATGAAATTGATCTATGACTAACTTATTTTTTCATTTCCTTCTCTTTTCATGATGTTACCTTTTCTAGAGCAACCTTCATTCTCTCTCTCACTCTCTCCCTCTCACCCTTCTTTCTCCATCTCAAGAACACACAATCAATCTGAAACTACAATCAGAAACCGGCATTCACGAAATTACTATGATCGACAATGACCTGTTCTGATAGTGTGCACCAATTTGCTGCTAGTTAGCCGACGGCACTACTTTATGCAGCTTCAGCCATACAATCATGTCGTAAACGTTTCAATTTGGAAGTTTTGATAGCGCTTCATAGTCAACATTATGGAACTGAGCTTTGATACATAAACTCTAATAAATAATATGACCAACACTATAAATAGTCCACCCACTGTACACTCACACTCACATGGATGTTCAGGTTTCGTAATAACATCAGAGTATACTCCTTCTGAATTTGAACTTTCCAGTCTCACATAAAATAGTTCTTCCATTTCAAAGAAATACGTACTTGTGAATTGTGACAATTATATTCAATTGAAACGACAAAATAGTGTATTTTGAGTGCTGGAGCCTTAATTCTCCAATACTGAATGTGACAAGTGTAAGTGAAGTTGATCAGTGACAGTCAGTGTAGTGCCGATATATTCAATGTTTTTGGGAATGATAATAGAGTTTTGAATCAGGCACACCAGCTATCAAATATGGAATATCTTAATCTTAGCTCAGCCTTCTTATGAATCCACTTGGATGAGTACCGTACGGTTCAACATTTTCCCTCTTTTCTCTTCTTACCAACAGATTTTTCAAATTGAAAAAAGAAGACATATAGTAGTAACAAATTCAATTGCTACTAATCTTGTCAAATTTGATAACCTCTCATTCATCATCCACTTTAATCAGTGATCAAATGATTAGAGTTGGGAGTTATTACACGACTGGAGACATCGCGGTAACATAAACTTCTGAATAACCAGTAGCAGTTAGCAATAAATATTCATTCCAATGATGACATTTGAAAATCGATTAATCGACCGACAAAGGATGGTCCAGCCCCTTAACATGGTAATAAGTTATATCTTGATGAGATTAGACCACTGAAACGGACGGTACAAGAAACTCAGATGCTGTTCTCAGATTGGTAGAAGGAATTCGTCTCTGTTTAGCCTTGGCCATGTAGCACAATGTACATCAATCGCCTAACAAGGTTAGGATGAATATCCACTGATTGACCGAGCGAAGTGAGGTCTAAGATTCAAGTCGACGGTTTGGCATTTCTCTTAATGTTTAATGTTTATATGTTGCGCAGTTAAGGCGAAACGCGGTAATAGATTTTCATGAAATTTTACAGGTATGTTACTTTTTTAATTGCGCGTCGACATATATACAAGGTTTTTGGGAATTTTGTATTTCAAGGATAATATAAAAGGAGAAAGAGCCTCCTTCATACGCCAATATAAGAGTAAAAATCAGACTGTAGAATTATTCATAATAAATCAGCTGACAAGTGATTACACAGATGTGTGGAGAAGCCAGTCTATTGCTGTATTTCCATAAGGTCTATAGCAAGCAAGGTACCTAGAATAGATACATTCTAGGTCAATTGATCTATAGTTTCAATCAGGTACTTGTGGATGAGAATACTGCGTGAGGTCTACTGTTCACTGAACTACTAGTAATTAAGAATAGAGACTGATAGAAAATATTATCAGAAAGAGGCGATGGAAAATAAGGAGAAGAGAAATGTTTATTGTAAAAATGAAATCTTATTACTGAGAAGATTTGATGAAAAAAGCATTATATATTATAGAGAAATATTTCGATGGAAATGAAGATTTGCAACTTGAAGGAAAAGCGAAGGATAAAAGTCTGAGAAAAAGTATAAAAAAAGAAGAAGATAAAGCATGGGATGGGATATAATTATTTTGAAGGGCAGAGGTAAATATGATCAAGGAATTAGGAGTAATACACAGATTGAGTTCTATATTGTCGGGAGAGAAAAAAAGGCTGAGAGAGAATAATAATAATTGAGGGGAAATAGTATTACCAATTCCATTGAGTAGATGAAGACTAGAGAAACTCTCAATGGAGTGAGATGCAGCTTTCTGCAGTAAAGATTTATTATCAGAAGAAAAATATCAAGTTTATTTTAACAGAATCTAAATAGGCATACGTATCAAATATATTATTATTATTAGCGTATGGCTTTGAATGGTGGGGAGACCCAAGGGTAGTTCCACCTCGCCGTATATAGTCCAAAGTTCCCTAATGGCAAACCGGACACTAAGGTTATAGTGAGCACAATACTTTAAATTTACACTTTTCACTGTGGAATAAAGTTCATTTTGATGTTGAAGAGTCCAAACATATACAAAACCGAAACAAAAACAAACCACTAATTTTAGAAAATATTAAATTTAGACGATAAATTTAGAGCAATTTATTATTACAGCAGAAAATCAGGATAGAATTTTCAAGGAAATACTGATAAGAGAAGAAATTATCATGAGAGTGAGATGAGTTATAAAATGAAGAATTCAATGAAATGTTATGAAATTGAAGTTATTCAATTAGAAAGTTCATCGGGATATTTTATTTAAGGAATAAAAAATATATTGCGAAATACTATGGGAGAAATGTTGGAGTTTTTACTAGCTTATGGAAAGAAAAAGAAAAATACATCATAAGAAATTAGATTGATCAGTCATAATGAATATCTTTAATAATTGAACATGATCATCAGGTGAAGAAGGAACCTGGACCGAATAATTAGGAAACGTTCAGTGGTAAAAACTGAGAAAATGTGAAAGAATAAAAAAGAAGAAAGAGCAACAGCTGAAAAAGACGAAAACCAGCAGAAGTTTATGGCAAAGTGTAAAACAATAAGCGTGCGTCGCCAGTAGCTTCCACGAGTTTGTTTCAACTGAGGAGATCGAAATCTGTCGACAAGGAATCGACCCCTCCACCCCTCTCCTCATCACCCAAGACAACAATCGCCTCCTCCTCGCTGGTGTAGGTCTGTAGACTCTCAAATTCCAAATCGGGTGTCGTTATTTACTGGTCGCTGGTGGCATTTGTCTCTCTCACACTTACACCCGACCTCTCCGAAAACACCTGGCCACGATTCTAAATCAATTCGACAAGTAAGGGTGTATGGATGCAATGGTAGGTGCAGTTCATGATGACGCCAAACGATGGGTTTTTATGGGAAGGGTAAGAGGTAAGAGGTTGGTGGAGGAGGACGATGAAGAGGAGTATGAGGAGGAGAAGGGGAAGTGGATGTCAGTGACAGTTCAGGTATTGTCGAGAGAGAATCCCTAAGTTCGCTATCTCTGCCATCTCTGTGCATAAGAAGCAGCTTTGGACACTGTTCAAGTCGCTGGACAAATAGCAGACTATTTATTGAATACGACCTGTATTAACTCTCCCTTCCCTTTTTCATCATTCCTCTCGCACCATTCTTCCTTTCTCCACCAGCTTCCACAGGATTGAAACTCCTCATACACTGTATTTTCGTCCAGAAAATCAATAGTCCTTCAACAATCTACATGTGATTTTCTCGTCTTCTATCTCTTATTCAATTTGCACTCTTAATCTTCTATTCCTTCCAATATTGAGGCCACATATCGACTACATTCACTCTTCACGTACGTTATAGGTGAAAAATTGAAAAATGAATTTTCAAATATTCCAAGTAATGTTTGTCTTCGGTCTTTCTATAAAAAACATTTTTACATCACCCCTCTATTCATTCTCTTTTCCTGTTGCACTTCTTCCAACTCTGTCCCATCATGAACTCTTTCATTTTTCTTGTTCTTTTGTCTCTCCAAGCTACATATCCATTCTCTCAATTCCTATTCTATAATACCTCCTAAAATAGGAGTTGAAAGGGAGGATATGTTTCTTGGATGTGACTTATCAAGATTTTTCCAATAATTATATTTTTGGAATTCGTCTCATCTTACTAAATTAGTATATACTCCGTACATGAATCAACCTTCAACCAATTATGTCCGTTACTTCCGTTCCTTTCTTTATTCTCTCCCATTCATATTCTCCTTCAGTTCCATCCTATTCTCCTCCTCCCCAACTGTACATTACTCTACTACTCTCTTAAATTCCTTTTTTCGTCTTCCCCATTCTTCACTCACAAATTTTCTTCACTCTCTATTACAATCTTCTCTTTTCCATCACCCTCTCTCTAATCCTATTATTCTAACGCTCCCTTCTTTCTCACTATCCTACTCTCTTTCTCCATTATTCTTAACTGCGACCGTCTCTTGTTAACTGTCCTCTTCCCTCTTCTCTAGCTATAAAAACGAGCACTAAAATTGTTTGTTGCTGCTGATGGTGATTTTCGGCGACCGCCGCGCCGGTAGGCGAATCTCGATTGCGGGTGGACGCAATGGCTGTGCTGTGCTGCCTGTGGTGGATGCGCCACACTGAATCCAGTCGCTGATGTGACAGCCAACAGCTCCAAATACAATGCGCCGTCATGATATACGCCCTGCTTCATCCAATCTCCAGCTGTGTGGACTTGCCAGGATACATTTCTAAATCGGCCGTATGTTACCTTCTCTCATCTTTATTACCGCCATTTCCATACAACTTAACCTTGGCACCGGTATTATTCGCACTGGAGGAAACTGTGGACAACTCAAGGCATAAATTATCCCGCTGGACCGAGGCATTCTTAGAAATGAAAGCTAATAGTGTGGAAGGAAAGCACTGTATGAGACAAATTCAGCAGAAATAATTATTCATTCATTCAGTAAAAAAGAGTTCATTTATATCTTATACACTATAACTCTATTTAATAGGTCTGATAGGCCTCATTGCGGTCCACCGGGTCAAATAGGGCTTACAGATCTAATAGATGTTACAGGTCTACTCTCAGATTTTCTGGCTGGGATCAATATCATGACAGAATCAGCATGAAACCAAATAGTAAGCGGAACAGTAATCCAAATAGTAGAAAAATTAGGAAAGGAGATTCACTTTGAACTGACAGTATCGGTTTAATAGGAAGCTTTGATCCAATCTATAAGGAATGAGTAAGATACCCTCAACTAGACGCGTTGAATATATTTCTCTTGTGTAGTTCTCCTCGTAAAGGTGCATTTTCGTTTGTGTTGTGCGTAAACTTCCGCAGTCGACGACCTTAAGCATTCATATTGTCCAAATTGCAAGTGTGCTGAAACAGCTGATCAAATAACTTTTCATTATTTGTCTTTATTATTAAAGAATTAAACATTTCTAATAATATCAACATAATTGCCATTTAAAAGTATAAAAAGTATAAGCTCAACCTGCCCCATTAAAACATAATTGAAAATAATCTTTTAGGTTATGTAGACAAATTAAAATCTACCCAATCTGAGATTCTCTCCCTGTGGTAGTCGACGACGGCATTTAGGCTACGCACAAACGAAAACCCAGCTTTAGGGACAATGTATCCGATCGAAAAGAATGCAGCGCATCCAAGACCTATATTCAGCGTATAGTTGGGGCCTATAGATCGAAGAGAATCTCTACCCTTCAATGAATCTCAACAGTGTAATGTGTATTTCATATAGTTGATTTGACCTTCAGTTAATTGATGGATGTTAATATAATTTTTGTGGTGCCAAAAAATCAAGTTATGTTCATGAAAATCCTTTAATTTGAATGAGGGTCGATAATTGATACAACGAAATATATTACTACGTCATTTTTATTGTTCCTTGGTCATTTAATTGATCAACAATATGTATTGAGAATTGAGAACTCTAGAGCAGTGGGTTAATCGATGTATGTCCAGTGAAAAGTAATTCCAAACTTATTTGTCTATAGGGTAATATATTTCAATCAACCAACAGGATGACAATAAGTGAAAAAAAAAACGTATTTCTGATTGATAGAATTGCTTAAAATTTATTATCATTCTATAGATTTGTATTGAGGTGCTATGTTAAAATTAACTGGGAAGTGACAATTTCAACCTTAAAAATATTGTAGGCTGGATTTTGATGTTCAATGGAACGATTAAATAAAAACTAGTGACTAGTGACTAGTGACTATCTTGTGACTAGCAACTATACTTCTTAGTAATTAGTTATAGTTGCAGTAAAATATATAGACCATATTTACTTGTTATATTATAGTAACTGTAGTTCTAGCTATACAAATAAAATATTATACAGCTGACTCATATCCTACTCATATACTTGGAGAATACTTATTAGTATAAAGCTAGCAATTGCTGGCTTTTATACAATCGACCTAATGGGCCAATATTGACTGAATTTCAAATTTAAGCTCTATATAAGTCCAGTAGTTCTGTGTATCTATGTTAAGACTGTGAGCTATCAACTGTTAAATATTGAGAGAATTTCAAAGGCAACTTAATTGAATAAACTTTTCATTGAAAGAGTACAGTATAAGTATTTTCATCAAGAATCATTGTTTAGCTCATTCTTCTGAATCGTAAAATGACATTACTCAGCAACATGTTAATTCACATGATTTACTCTTTTTTGTGCGTGTGATGAAAAATTTTTTTCATAGAAACTGTCAATATTGATCCAATAGTAGATTCGAAAAGCTATTGGAAGGTTCACTAGAGATCACTTTGGGCCTGCGTATATGACAGCTTGCACAAATAAGTGGCTTCTCCGTTAAGAGATCTGAATTTCAGACATGTTAATTTTATTTAGATTTTTTTGAAGGTTCATTAAACGAGATTCAACTGAGAATACGATTTATAATCATTGTCTTTAAGTATTGATGTCATCCATGATGTATGAGCCCTCAAGAATGACCTGCAAACCGCATTTCAAAAACAGGAGAATTTACTGTTTTTCACAAAATATTCAATAATAATAATAATAATAACAACAAAATAATATAACTTTAGAACTGTATGAGATGCCTGCCCTACAAAATAGATCGAGTCAACCAAAAATCATTTGTTTTATGGAAACAGAAATCGTATTGAATGTCAAGGTGCGTACAGATATACGCGCCGCGAAGCTTGACATCATCTGATTAAAAGTGAATTGCTCATGTTCGCGGCGCGTAAATCTGTACGCACCTTTAGCGAGTAACAACAGTAATGGGATCGTAGGTATAAGAACGGTAAATACTGATTCCCTTTTATTCCTAGTTGTTCAGCTCAGAGGGATCCTTTTTGATAATTTTGGATTCCTGTTGGAAAGGGAATCAGTAAGATATTTGTATTGTTTCAAAGCCAATTTGTCATCGACACCCCTGAAATTAGAAACAGTAGAGGTAACTCAGTTGAAGAAATTCATATATTATTGAAATTGGATACAGTAGAGTTAACTCAGTTGAAACAGATTCCTATATTATTCCAGTCCAATACTAAACCGTTGTAAATCTTTAGGTAGCTTCTCCTTGCAGGGTTACCGGGACACAGTGGACTGTCAGGAGATTCTTGTCGTAAATTAGAAAGGCAAAAAGCTTCGAATTAGATTTGGGTGTCTCTCAGACTATGCCCGCCAACAATGAAGTTAATTATTGCCAAGTTGTAAATTAATCGTCGAGCTGATTTGTGAGCGGTGAGAGAGTTGGCGATAAATTTTAAACGTAATTATCGACGCATGCGCAGATGGCCCGCGGCCACACTCCGACACCCGAGACGCTCCAACGTAATCGACGCTAATAGCTGCACCACTATCACTATATATACGTACATCACGCCTCAGTGTACAGGAAATTACAATACATAACACTGCTGACTACATTGAATACGGGTTGCGCTCAGCTCAGAAGCACGAGTGAGGCTTACTTGGTGCTTTGTTCAAGTTCAATGAGTACCCTAGCATATGAACATCTTAAAACTTTTTTCAAAATGTACTTGGTGATTGTGAACTTTCTTTGATTAGAGTTAAATTTTCAATCATTCTCTCACACTCCAAATTTAAGAGTAAACTTCGTTTGAGTATCCCATCCAAGCTTCCAAAACGTCCTACAATATTATGTACAGGAATACAGTATATAATAGCTATTTGTGGTTTTGATATCAGAATTGAATGTCCCTTTATTGAATAATAGATTCCGATCAATTCTATTAAATCAAGTATTGAGATGTTATCAAACCAAGTTTACTAATTTTCAAGCTCTAATATCATATTATGATGGAATTTTTTTATGTGATGATATTTTGGTAGCCTACTATAATGAATTTCAAGCAAAATTTGCTCTCAAGCACACTTCTAATCACTTGATACCTGACAGTATGCAACGATAGCATTCCTCTCAATATTGAAAGAATGTTCAGTTACCGTAGTCCATTAGTGTTTTACTCAGGAAGTGTTGTAAAGAGAATATTGATGCCAAGATTAGATTGGATACATGACTTATTATTGAAAAACACGCAGTAAATTGGATCTAACCAGATGTTAGTTTTCAAGGGGATAATTTATTCGGGCAATTGGCAAATTGGTGTTGTAGATGATTAGAGTGCGATGGAAATTGTATGAAAAATTGGATTTACACGCAGCAATGTTGGGTGAGTTTGGTGTGCGAGGTATAGGCAAGATAGATGGAACAGGCTATACAGACTTGTTATAGCCCGATGTAATTTCAAAGTCAGCGCTATTAGAGCTTATTATGTGAGTTCTTATAGAGGCTACAAGTCCACCTATATGGTAGAGGACACTTTAAGCAGTAGATTTATTGAATTAGCGAGCAAAGAGGCCTGCACACACACTCGTACGCGTGCACACACTCAGGCCATCGGCTAAACAGCACTAGTTTATTCACCGAAATCCGACGCACAAAAACGACGAGTTTGTAATCTAGTTGTAATTTATTACACTTGCAGCTTTGTCAGAATCGAGTATTTCATTTTGTAGTAACGGTCAGGTTCTCGTAGTGCCTTGTTAGAACAGCTTCAGCCGACATGCTGACTTAATAGCACTTAGATTCCATTAACGAATTCTTTCAGACACAACTTTCATTCTTCCTCATGTACTTCCACCAGCCGGCGGTAAAATATATAGTCGAGTCGCCTGTAGCTCACTGAACGAAGCTTGTTCAGCTTCATTACCATCTCACTTGTGTTCCAATTCCACTAATAAAATGCTTCAAACATCAGCGTCATATTAATATTCATTAACAGTACCATCATGTTCCACTCCACTTCATGAAGGGGTGAAAATGAAATAAAATATATAATATTGTATGAGAACGTACTTTTTGAAAATGATACAGCGAAGTACATGAGTACTTCCAAGTACTAAGTATATAAGAACTATTTTTAAGTTCGAATATGAACTTATGATTGTCTGAATTTATGATTTATTTTTTAAAAAGGGAAAAGGAAAATGCTCTAGATCACCTCGCGTAGCTAATAGGAGAATGTGTAGTAAATTTAGGAGGCTATGATCAGTCAGGTTATCTCTAATCAGGACCTCCTAAATACCTCCTAGTTATTTAGGAGGTCCTGCTCTAATCAATTCTCAATGACCAATCACTAAGGAAGAATAAGAAGTAATGGCAGTTTCGAAAAATTGGCACAATTTGAACAGAAAATTGTAATGAGTTAGTGAAAACAGTTACTATTGCATAACTGAGTTGTTCATTCTACTTTATGTCTGGCTCTAACAGCAATAAAATTGACTTCAATGGTTTGAAACAGCAAAGACTGAAACTTGTGAAGCATGTATGGCATATTAGTTTCTCATCAGTCAATATCAATAATCATTAGCTCAGCTATATGGCAGTTTCATGACGGTAACATAATTATTCATAATGGTTATGACCATTAATTATATGGTGATATCTTCATCAACTAGTACTAAATCACAATACGAATTACGAATCACTAGTTACTGTGATTGACATTACCCATCTTCTCCAATTTTGCATCAACAAGAAAACGCTTGTTGGTAGAAATGAAGCTTATGAGTAATAAATCGCAGTAGTTCTCTATCACACTGGCGCACAAGGAATCTTCCTTTTGCCGGTATTTTTGCCTCACCTACTGTACTTACGCAGCATGTGAGCATAAATTAAATCTTCATTTAATAACTATTATTTATAATATCATGAATAAGGATATCATTTCGTTATTATATCTAATTAAATAAATCAACATTTTCTTTATTTTTATGTATGTATCTTAGTTTAAGTGCAGTAGCATATACTTATATTTATTTTTTGTAAAGCTTTTTTTGTATTATGTTTTTGGCAAATTAAATGCATGCATTCATATCAAGTATAGCTTTAGGAACTTAGGATGTTGGGATGCCGTAGATTATTGCATCTGCAATAACCAACTAGCCTTCAAACATAGCCTTCAAGATAGGCTCCCTGAACACCAAATTGGGAAGACAAATTGCTAAAGATCCATTCTCAGTAGAAGACCATTGAATGCGAAAGCTTTTTCGTGTGCCTCTTTGAAAAGCGTGTTCCTCTTCTGTTGATGTGGGAGGGTTTTGGTTTTGGTGGGTCAGGGAAGCAGCTTCCATCCCTACATATGCAATCGCATATGTGCGCGAAAACTGTGCGCCAAATCTGTAAACATAATTATTTTCCCTAAAAAAAGAGTCTTTGAAATGGAATTTCCTTTATTTGTTCGAAATAGGTACCTAGTTCTCATAGAACCAATATAAAAATATTGTGATGTAATAATAGATTATAATTATCATCGAATGTGGAGAGCTGTGAATCAACAATTAAAGTGATTTTCATCATCAATTTCAGTCGGATTCTTGGAGAATGCAATAATTCTAGTGAAGTGATTACTATTGCAGAGCAATCAATCCTCAGCCTTTCTCGTAAACGTAAATCAATCAGTATAAATTGCTGTTTTCAGATAATTCTTGGATAAAAGTCACAAGCACATTCAGAAACATGCCGAACATAAAATTCAGGAATAATATCTCTTTCGATAACTTTCTCTTATCAGGAACCATATATTGGTTGAGCCCTATCAATTGAAAACTGGTTTCAAACACAGAACTTAGACCAGACAGCAAAGCTGGCGCCACAGTTTCAGATCTAATCGACGCTTAAAAATGCATATCAAATGTATTGGCAGATCTCAGGTTTATTGTTTGTTTCTTTATTTACTTTGGAATTGTATTTTCCAGTGTCTCCAACGGTGGTTCGTCTGCTATAAACTGCTATGTTATTATTACTAAAGACTATGAAGTGAATCGATTATCGCTGTTGAAGTAAATTGAATTAAGCAGATTTTTGGTTGAATAAATGTGCTTGATTTTAATGAGAAAGAAACGAAGTCACTGATGTATCTTTGGTACAAGAATGTTTAATATCTTCCAGTTAGAAGTTTCACATTTCTATTTTATTTCACCAAGTTCAACTCTACTCTTCTTCTTCCAGTTCTACACATATCTCATTCCAAATACAAAAAAGGACAGATCAAAGACTATGAATAATGGGCCTAATTGAATCCACACCCAACATGAAAAATATTCCCTCCGACTATTGGAATGAAAAAGAACTCAATAGATACATCCACACTTCATTTGGGCCGATCGGGGGTCAAACCACGAAGCATGCCTTAGGTCAAGTCCATGTGAATGTTGATAGTCACACAGTCGTCGAGAAGGGATGCCCAGCTTAGGCAAAGTATAGGGTAGAAGAGAGGCGAAAGAGGAGGTGGACCAGGTAAGGTAAGGCTCAGCAACCTCCCGCGAACACAATGAAGAATGCAGCCAGGTCCCGGGTGGACTCCTCCCATCAGAGCTGTGATCCTGTGAAGCTGCGACCGGAAATCACGAGTCACGACCGCCACGAAGGGAGCAGGATTCGATCCTCGACCGTCATCAGTCGACAGTCGACTCCACTCAGTGAGTCGACTCATATGTGAGTATAGAGATTATGAAGACATCAGAGCGTATAAAAGATTTCCTTGCCCATGGATTTCTGTTTCCACGTGGATTTAGTTTAGAATGTTCATCATAGATTGAATAGAAATATTTGAAGTTGAGTCACCAAGTACATAGAGAGACAACAACTATAATCGTATTATATTTGAAGGCTAAAGGTCTCCTGAGAAATGCGAATTGAATGTTGAGGAAAGTTGAGTTCAATAATGCGTTCAGGTGTCATATTAAGTGGAGACTCAATGACCTTCTTTCTAGAAGCCTCCTCTTCATGGACTTTCTAAGATCTTATTTGTTTTCAAATTAAAAATACCTACTGTTATTCAGTGATGATGACATTTTGTCCAGAAGTTGTGTGACAAGAAAAGATTCGTACTAAAGCAATGTTCACATTCTGTGATACTTTCGTGTTCAGTGATACCCAATTATATCGGATTGAATATCGAAAACGAAAATAAATTACATTTTATTCTGTTTTTTTATCGTAATGAGTGAGGTGGGTTGGAAATTCATATCTTGGAATCCAATATTGGCAAAGAGATGTTTTGAAATTTGGATGTTGTGTTATTAGGTTTGTATTGCATATTGATTTGAACTTAAGAAATTTGAAAGCAGCAATTTGTCATTGAATGATTTCACTCCAGATGGACGGCTCTCGTCAACAATGATACTTACCAAATGTTACTATCTGGTAAAGGTTGTTATTGAATGAAAAACAAAAAATGCATAAATGATTTTTTTCATACAGCAGAGACTCACTGACCAGAACCGCCCCGCTGTAAGCGACGGCACTAATGTATTCGTGCGTCTTGCGGCGTGTAATTTTAGCAGACCACTCGCTGCGACTCGCTCTGTCTTTCAACTTGAAACCACCCATGCCTCCTCATCATCATCCTCTTCCACCACCTCCTCCTCATCTTCATCCTTCTCATTCACCACTTCTCCTCCTGCTCACTCTTCACCAATCTTCTCCTCTTGCTCTTTCTTCACCTCCTTCCTCCATCATCCTTCTCCACAGCAGGACAGAATCACTCCTAATTTACTGCGTCGGCTGATCTAGCAGGATTTATTGGTCGGCGTCAAGACGCGCGCCGCCCCAACTCCAATTCAGACTCCTTCGCCGACAACAGACGACTTCATCGATGTTCTCTGCATCCATCCTGAGCAGCTCTGCTACTGGACAACTGGTTCACTTCCAAACAGGCCACACTTATTGTTCAACTGACACTTAAGAGTTGGAATTGAATTTCCTAATATAACATTTTTTGGAATATCTAGACGACTTTACCGCTGTTGCGCCCATCTGGAATCTGCTGGATGAAAAAGAATCTACAAAAATTGGATTTGAACTTGCTTTCAAACAACTTGCTACCTCTTACAAACAATAACTTATAGACTGTGACAAGTACAGTTGTCAAACTATAATGTTCTTCCTGATGTACAATCAAAATAGAACTTATATTTTCTCTAGGTTGATTCCCACATGAGTTCCAGGTTTGTGCCTAAGTAGCTTGATAACTTGATAAGAAAGATAATTCTGCCAGATGGATGGACCACAGTTTTAGTTGGGTTTCAAACCACCGGAAAGTGATTTTTCAACTCATGAATGATATTGAGCAATGTCACCTCCTCAAACGTGGCCTATTTTCTTGTATGAGAGATAGCTTTACAGCCCGACCACATAGCCAACGGCTCCCAACCGGTGCTCATTTCATCCTCCTTTTCACAATTATTTTATCTCTACCAAATAGAAGACAGTACTTGAGATAATTCGAGTAAAATAACTACATTTGAAGTCCAGATGAATCCATCGCTGCATCCATCTGAATCAACCGGCATCCTACCGATCTGCTACTAGACTCTCCTGAAAAAGACACTTTTACATTCATTTCAAAGTTTTAAAGAGAAATTGATGTTGATAAAATAGCTTCCTAGTGTAATTCCAGAGGACTTCATACCATCTGTTCACATGTGAATCAGTCTGCATCCTTGATCTCTACCTCTGGAAAACTAGTTATCTCATGAACAATTCTTGTCCAACTAATAATTTGCAATTGAAGTAATTTATCTGAAACAATCAATTTTGGTAAATTTTCAAGCGAATCTATCATATTTTTGAAGGAAAATTAATGACGAAACCAGCACATCGATATCTCAAACCGTTTCAATGATCTCAACACTCGAAGGTATAAATTATACAAAAATTAAATGAATGGGTACGGTACCTATACATTGAATAATCAAGTGTTACTGAACACAGTAGCTCTTACTCACCTTTTAACACTTTGCAAAAAAAAATTGTCATATCAACTTCTATCACAAGTAGTATTAATTGCGTGAATGTTACAGACAGGCAGACAGACGTAAACGGAAGCGAGTTAATATAGAACTTATGAAATAATGTTGTGTATTATTCAGCTGAAATCATGTGTCGGCGCATAAAGTCTGTCTGTCTGACAGTCTGTGTGACAACTGCCAAATAATGGCATCAGCTCCTTTAAATGAATAGAAAAATTACAGAAATAACATGCAAATAATTCCAGCTGACTGATAAATGATAAATCAAAATCAATTTTTCTTATGCACTTTCAATGTTATTTTTATATCCTGAAAAAGGACGAAGAAGTGAGTCAATTTTGTTGTCCAACGAACTTGACCTGTAGAAAGGTTTGAAAAATTCGTGTTCAAAATTTGAAGCTGATGAATCAATTCTCTCTAAAGTTCTTGTCGAACATACAAACAGACAGAAAACGACTTCGAGCTCTAGTAAGTCAAAAATGAGAATTTCGCTAACGCTTGTTAGAAGAGGTATTATTGCAATGGGACGTATATTTCATTAACAATCCAATAGTCAGTAATGTCAAGTAGTCAGCTTACTGGGGATGAATGAACCCAAGAGAACGTTCAAAAATGTTCACTTTTCTGGCATTCATGATTAAAATAAGTTAGGACTAACTGTTGATAAAAATCATTCATCGAATTTATTCTCCTTCAGTCAAGTGATTTTTTTTTCAAGAATTAATAAATCTCAGGCCATCTGCTGAGTTTCTAAAATATTCCAGTTGAGATCTGTCACAGAGTCACGACTCCCGAAATGGAAATCATGCAGTCAGTGTTCGCTTAAAAGACTACCTATTTTCCAACCAACTGGTCTGTCTACAACTATTTAGTGCAATATAACAACCTAATTCCTCACATGATCACTCTCAGTCAGACAAAATGTCCGTTAACATTTTCGAAGAATTTGCTTCTAGAATTTTGAATGTGAAATTTGTTTCAGAAGAAGTAGAAACATTTTTTTTACCAGACTACTCAGTCGGAAAAAAGTTGATCTGGATATCATGATGAATTAATGATTGACACAATGGAACATCTTCAATCGTGAATCAGTATTCCCTATTGCTGTTAAAATAACTTGCTGGCTAACGGCTAAGCATGGTTCTGGGAATACAACCGAAGAACAAGAGACAAGAGAATTAGAGAATTATGAGCATACTGTCAAATTGAAGCATACTGGCCAACTTGCTAAATTCAATAACCAAGAGACTATTACTTTATCAACAGCAGATACGAGCTATATTGAGAATCTGAAACTACCTAACACGATTTAACTAGGTGCTACTCAACACAAAAGTAATTCATCCACTAAACCTGTGACCTTATTTACTCTGAGCTCCTGCTATATGGCAATCAAATCAAAATCTTAATCTCTATAAACTCGATTGAGAGTTTTTCGTGAACTTCTGTCATGTTTTACATTCAATGCATGTTTTGCATGTGATGCATTATAACATCAAATTCTCCCTACAAATATAGTTATGTGGTGATTAATTGATAGAAGTTTCATTGAATAATGACAGTAAATTTTATGGCTGCAAGTCAGTTCCACGACGAAATCTTTATAGAATCAAAATCACAAAAATTCACAATGGATGAAAAAATTCACATCTCCACAAACTTAATGTACCACTTCTACTAGTACATTATTCTTCCTTGAGATGATTGAAATAAAAATTCCCAGTTATGGAATCTATAATAATTTAAGAACCGCTGAACCGGGTATGAGCTATCATCATCAGAAACCTTGTTCAAAATTGAACCCATATGCCATCATGTACATGTATTATGGGAGTACATCAAGTATCTGCGGTCTGCGAGTGGACAATCTATTTCGTAGCGATCCGCTGCTTGCAAGTTGCAACTGATAATGGGCGATACTGAGCGAAGAGCAATAATAGGTTATGCGATCTGGAGTGGCGCGATTTGCATAAGCTGTTTTATAGGACAGGTACAAGTGGCGCGCACGCGTCCAAATTTATGCCACAAGAGACGACGCTTCTGTCTCTCGCACTCACTCTACCACCGTCTCTCTTTTCTGTCTCCTTATTCTTGCTGTTTCTGTAGTTTTTGCACAGATGCAGCAGCAGCAGCAAGAGTCGCGCGTTTGCCTGTCGCCTGACGCCTCCGGCTGAAATATATTATTGTCACTGCTGGAACGAGTTGAGTTTCCCCCTTCTCCGCAACTCGCCATTATTCTCCCTTCGATGCCTCTCCCTTTTGCTGCACAACTGCACGCGATCTTAAAACACCCTCCGGTCCCCTTTACAGCTCCTCCAATAACCTCATGCATGTCTCTCCAATACGTTGATATTGGGACATCGACGTCCTCAAAACTGGCTGTATCATTCGAGCCTCACACAATGTGCAGTACCGTCTATAATCTTTGCTCACTCCACAAGAATATAGTCCACACCATGACCTCATTGTACTTAATGCATCTTCGTGAACACCTCTCATAGTTTACAAGGATACCTTGTGAATGAACTGTGTATCTCTGGAGGCTGTATTCTTATGAGGGGATTAATTTGTTGGAGAGTCATTATAGTCATATAGTCATCCATATATAAGGTAGACAGTCATTTATGGCTTTAGAGTTGAATGAAGTGCAGATTATCCAGATATTCTTCTATAAAAACAGTTTAAGCGGAAATTTATCAACACCTGAGCAAGGTAAAGAAAGAAGTATATACATCAAATTGGTCAATAAACTCAGAAAATATTTCAAGTTCTCAGATCTATGACTAACCATTTGAAATTTAATCCAAGTATTCACTGACGATTGAATCGATAAAAAGAAGAGAGGTAGTAGGACTGTGCAAGGGAATGAGTGACAGAGAACGAGAGTAAGAGGGGAATGATAGGAGATAGAAAAAAAGAAAAAGATAAAGAGTGAGTGTGATAGGAGAAAGGCGGTGAAGGAATAAAAGTGATGGACAATGAAGCCGGAGACTGATGGTATTGTGCAATGACTGGTCAACGTCAAAATTCTTGAGGCGCAGACATTTGAAGTCAATGTTACTTCTAACGGCCACTCGACATGCAAGAGCTTGCATTCCACTCGCACAAAGTCGGCAAAAAATCTTAAGTCATAACTTTGCAGCATTCCTATTTTGTCTTTGCAGAATGGTGACCGGAGACCTCAAGCTACAGACCAGCCGGTAGCAAATAATAACCTATAGCAAATAATAAAAATATCAAAACAGGTAAACGCATCAAACCAGTTGAGAATTATTAATGCTGCTTATAACAGGATTTGCTATTATCTTATGACTGTAATATTATTTGCAGATTTACGTATAATATCATTTTATGTTGGAATGACAAACTAAATGATGCACCAATATGATACCACAGATGCAACTATTGTTCGAGATGTTACTTTGAACTCAATGTCACAGAGAAAATAATCATGAAACAATGACAACTTTTCACTGAGCTGTGATCAGTTTGATAGCTAAGTCCCACATAAAATTCATAAAATTCTTAGAACATTAAATTTTGAACACACTTGGAAACTTTAAAACACTATCAAAACATTATCAAATATTAATGATCCCCCCCAATAATAACTATTCAGTATCTTTATATCATGAACGCTGCAAGGACAAACATTCCTCAAGTATCACATCATGGTATACTACCTTAAAAAAAACTATTCAAAATATATGTCATCAAAACAAATTTAGGAAAGGTTAGGGTCCTTGAAACCTCATTCGATCCTTTACAACTTTAAGATGAGAATCATTTTAAAACATTAAATTTAATCAATAAGGGACATTTAAAAATTCATGTACTCATTCAACTTTTAGTAGTTTAGAAGATTATAATTATTTATAAATTTAAAGAAAACTGAAATTCCCAGCTGGATCCTTACAGAGAAAATATGGCCTCACTTTTCAATGTAAAGATACAACCGAAAATCTATTACTCAAACCAAATTAATAAAATTAATAATCTATCTATCCCCAATAATATCTCAAAATTATGATTTAACAAAAGTCTAATTCCGCACGTTTTACTTGATTGAAAGTCTGTCGTCACTAAAACCCATTTTGTCACATCCGGAGTTCCTGGGACGTTCGTTTAATTTGGAAAAAGTTGTTACCTCATAGCTGTTTCTTCAAATTGAATCTAGGCTCGGTGATCGAGCTCTACACGTCCAGATGGACAGGAGACAGCATACCCCAAGCTAGGACGGCCATCGATTCAGAGGCGTCTCAGCGGCTTAAAGACACACGTTCATGAACCCATGAAATGATGGATTCGTACGTTGATCCCCGTACTTACACCGCTGTTAGAATAAAAATAAACTAGGATAAAACCAATTAACTTAACTTCAGTTACATAATAAAAACAACCTACTTTAGGTTATATAGCTCAATTACTTTAAAACATAAGTAGGCATTACCTACTTCAATCTCTTGATATAAAAGAATAGAATTTATTTGTAATAAGGGTTACGCCCTATACACAAAGCGATGAGTACATAGTATTCCATAATAGGCCTA
Organism: Nilaparvata lugens; assembly: GCF_014356525.2. Lineage (NCBI taxonomy): Eukaryota > Metazoa > Arthropoda > Insecta > Hemiptera > Delphacidae > Nilaparvata > Nilaparvata lugens. The sequence continues at coordinate 23,964,119 of NC_052507.1, forward strand.
CATAATTCACAAGTTGATTGAATTACTTCATAATAAGGTATTTCGAGTATTGTTGTTAGTTTAGTCAGTTCTCTTACATAAATCACATTTATGGTGTAATTTAAAAGAATAAATTACATGATAGATGTTTCCTAAATAATCATGAAAGCCTTTCATTATAAACAAAGAACAAATAAAATCTATAACCAAAATTACTGATAGAATAATATACTGTAAACATCAGTCAACACAGTCTGTGTACCTCTGTGTAAACAACAGTAATTGAAATTTAGGTTAATAGCTTCCTCTTCAAAAATAGTTTAAATCAAACAAATATCTTAATTCCTACTAATAGGTATTCTAAATTTCTACAAAACATATATCGTTAATTTTCTTACATTACAATAAATACTTTGATGGAAGCTTTCTTTGAAGATATTTTCCTTAATAATATTATAAATCTATGACGTACCTTTAGTAGCGGTTATAGGAGAAAAATCTCCATTGTGAGGTTACAATTTGATACTCTCTCTCTTCTTAATTAAAGCGACTACATAGGCAAAAGACTAAAAATGCTGCTGGAACAAAAGGTTCCAGAGCCAAATACTAAAAAAAAGCCTAAAGCTGGCATGGCAGCCATGATTAACACCAAGTTCTGAACAGATTACATTATTTAGTACTGCTTATGTCGGTGGACAGACGCTGAGTGAAGCCACTTCGCTTTTCTCGTCTTGAGGTGGACAGCTGTGAGATCGTCCATACTAAATAGACCTAACCAACACCAACTGTGATTGGCAGTTACTATTCTCTAGAAAAATTTCCACCAATAGAAAGAGACGTTACAACTACAATTTAAGATACATTCTCCCACCAAGTGACAGCTATTTTTCCTAGGCAGCTATAAATTCCTTGCCTTATAAGGTTGTGAACCAGACTTATATTCTAGGAAAATCGTTGATCTTCCCACAACTTCTACACACACACCTATAGAGTCGACACTACACAATGCAAAAGCAAGGTTTATGAACTAAACTGTTGCTCCAGGAAAATTGATGTTATTCCTAGGATCCTAGCTTCTACGCACACACTTACAGAGTCAACACAACACAACACAGAAAAGCAGAACTGCACAATCCATTTTTATAACAGGCTAACTTCTCAGGCTAATTTGCATAATTCTCATCGCTCACAATTGTAACAATAAATATTGCTACAATACTCCCCCTTCTTGAGTGTGGAACACCGGGTTGAGTCGTAAAAAAAATTTGGCAGAAAACAACATGACAATGCTATCGGTAACACCCTGTATAAGACCAATAACGACAAAAAGAAATTATCAACCTCAAAATTTCAAATAAAATACTAATAATGAATCTCAAACTAATCAAACTCGAACTACAAACATATGAAAGCAACAAAATTTTTAATGAATTTCAAAGAACTAGCCATAAACATCAAGAGGAACAAGCAAAATAACCAAGTTCAACATTTTTAAATAACCAAGTGGACTAGCAACAAATTTCGATCTCACAAAAGTTAAGACAAATCAGCATGAAGGTAATCAACTAATTTGGAATAATCAAGATATCTAAGAAAACCTTGTGGAAAACTCGTGAAATTTTGCAAAATAAGGCACCAAAAATTTTGTAAAGTCAACTAGAAATTGTGCAAAACCGGCTGCCAAACTCCACATCTAGACGGGCCCTGTCTCATATGAAGCTAAACAACCAGTAATAGACATCAATCAACAGTGACAAAATAAAATCAAAATTAATAAAACGTCCAAAATATTTAAAGAGACTCTCCAATCAATCCTCTGCTGTTAAGTTCATAATCAGATTATCCCATAGCTAACCTCAACAAAAAAAATTTTAAATAGAAACAACAAATTAAAAAAAAATTATCAAATTATCACAATCATATGACCAGACCATCATAACTCGACAAGTTGTTAAAATCGAGCAACTGACATTTGACGCATCTCACCACTGAAACAGCTGACGGCCGCCTCATGTCAAAGCAACCCTGACCTACGTATGCAACCGCTTTTCAATGTCATGAAGCCAATAACTACACAGAGTTAACTCACATGCAACGATGTTAGCCGCTTACGTATCATGATACACGTTGACCTTGATACACGTATCAACTTAGCAACAAAACTCATATCACCCATTTATACTTTCTATCTCGTTCCTTGCAATTTCGTGCAACAAAATAACGTCGGTTACAGCTGAAGATAAAGGACATCGCGAATTGTCCCACAATTACCCAGCAACACCTACGCTACAATTCTGAATTTTCCCTTTTGGAAAAGACTAAGATCTTCACTGTTTCACCAACAGAGATACAATTATTCAGTACATCACTACCACTTAATTTCCGTTACTCATTACTCACTTGGGACAGCAACATTTGAGGACAATATACATACACCAGTATACCTACTATTTGTGCTCCCTATTACCTTGGCACAACCACAGTACAACAACTAATGGACCTTGGCAACTCAAAAAATACAGACTGCAATTTTCTCTCAACACATCAAATTACTACTTACTATCTTCTCCTTGTATACTCAATTAAACTCATTTCTCCAGCATATGAAGAAATATGACAGTACAAACGCCTAGGCCAATGATCATGATAACAGACACTGAATCATATTATAAAGAAAATTTTCCACTATCGACTAGTACATAACTGAATCTAACTAACCTCCACAAAAATTATTTGAACAACATTTAATACTGCCTACCACACTCAAAGAACAACCTTCAGAAACTCAAACCATTATTTTAAGAATTCCGGTGACAAAACAAGCTAAGCAAACAAGATAAGCATTTTCCCAAGATTAATAAAAAAAATAGTTCCATATTCTATAGTACTGAAACCTGTTCCATTTCCCGTTACATATTCCCTTTTTTTTTATCATCACAAAGTCGTGAAAAATTAAGTAACCTAGATTTTTTTTCCGTTTCCAATTTTCTATTTTTTGTTTTATTTAATAATTTTTCCATTTTTATGTTATATTAAAGAACTACTTTTCCTATTTTTCTACATTTCCCGTTTCTTTCCCTTGTAATATTAATCAACTTTTGCTGCAATTAATATAGGACATGATTCTATATCCTGTCTTTCTTATTCAATTATTCTTCACTTTATTATTACCCATCATAAAAGATTCCTAGAAATTCAAGGTCACAAGATACTAAACCAACACTATAATTTATTGAATCTCCCTAATTTATCCTCACAATACTGCAACAAAAAATAATCAATTATCCTATGACCAAGTAAAATTAATTCTCATAATCAATTATCACCATACAATTCAAATATTATTTATTTATTTTTAATTTCCCCAATTTCTCTGTATTGAAATAAATTACTTTCCACTGTCTGTATCACCAAAATTAACTATAGCAGTATAATATTTATTATTATAAAATCCAAATTCAAACTTTATAAACTCTTCTCAATTTTCTCGCATTCATTATACTTATTTTAAATTCACATTGACTTATTAATAATATAACCTCTTTTCCTAATAAATAAAACTTTAGATTTTCACTACCCACATTATTTAGATAAATTTTATCCCAAGAAATTAGATAATAAATTTTGACAGTGTATTGTGGCCATTCCCAGCTATCAATCTAACGAACCTTTCAACTGAGGCTTACCCTAAAATTTCAAAAAAAAACCCGATCTTGGTTAGCATTCCATCTATTTTCTTCAGACCCCCATAAATCTTCAGAAAGGAACCACACCAGTCACCAGAATAAAACCTAATTTTAGCTCATACTACTCTGAGTACCTTTTGCTAAAATTCTATCTTCCATTCCACAAATACAACAAGGATAGTCCCAGCTATTAACCTTGATTTGTCATATGGACCTCATCTGAGTAGTGCCCCTTACAACTGGCGACACTCACTCCAGATACTTAATTCATCAAACAAAACTACAACTTCAACAGATAAGATTTCTCACATCTACCTATCTTAGCTCAAAAAAAATTACCACAGCCTAAAGGAAACGTTAACAAACCCTATCACGTCTGACAACTCTCTTTACAACGCCAGACCACAAAATACACCCTACACTTTTATAGCACATTACTGACCCTAACAATGAAATATTATCAAACAACTGAAATTCCAGTACTAATCAGATAACTAAATTTTGATAGATGAACATCTCAAACAATATAATAAAGGATAGACAAAGTTTGTCTCGGCACCAACCTTACAGTATGTTGGCTCACCAGACCCGCTATTGAAGATCAGCATCACGGACAACATCAAGACTCAACACTGCAGCCATCGTCTATCAGCTCAATCAAACGCAAAATCGCCATTCACAAGACTTGGTGGTCTTTGATGCAACACTGAAATTAGGTTTTCATTAGAAGATGCAAGGACTAGTTTAAACACAAAATCAAAACTCAAACAAACAAAATAAATTCAACTAAATCAATCAATTGACACATCATAACTTTCACTAAATTTCTGACTGTCCCTAACATGTCATTTTCTATAAGAATCTCGAAAAATGAAATTGTCCCTACACCAGTATAATGCCTTGAGCTAGGGCATCACAGCTAAATGGAAACACAGACAGGGAAAATATTAATATTGATAACATTAATAAAATAATAAAAAAATAATATTCAACTTCAATTAGTTTATCTTCAGAATTTGTATGCTGCTCCAAACTTCAATACTCATTTCTGGGATCAAGCATTCATTAGCCATAAGAATGTTTATCAATTTTATGAATAAACTGATTTGAAATTAACATAATAAGTCAATAAAAAGAGCCAAGAGCAGAGTTGCGCAGCGAATTGTGCCGTGCTTTGAATTTAGAAAGTTAATTTTGAATTTAGAATTTAGAAGCACACACAATATAACTTAATAAAAGGGATGCTTGATAAACATACCTAGTGCTAGAGAACGGGAAACCAGAAATGACAAGAGAGACAACGAAATAGAGAGAAGGTATCAACTATATTGTCACCTCTTACAGTTAAATTCAACAATTAATAAAACAAAGAAGTTAATAAAACAAAGAAATCAATACACAACAAATAAAAACAAGAAGAAGAATCATGAAAACCGAAAATAAAATTACTAAATTTAGAAAGTTATCTCTGATATACTTAATTCGGTAATAACCTACTCTGTATGCTCTACATTTTAAAACGTTTTAGGTTGAATCATAAAAGCTTAAAGGACTCTAATTTCAAAAGAGCAATTATTGAAAATTATCATCGATATGTCTCAGAAGTTAATCATAAATAACCATAATATGTTAAGAAAAGACCCACATAAAATTCATAAAATTCTTAGAACATTAAATTTTGAACACACATGGAAACTTTAAAACACTATCAAAACATTATCAAATATTAATGATCCCCCCCCCAATAATAACTATTCAGTATCTTTATATCATGAACGCTGCAAGGACAAACATTCCTCAAGTATCACATCATGGTATACTACCTTAAAAAAAACTAATCAAAAGATATGTCATCAAAACAAATTTAGGAAAGGTTAGGGTCCTTGAAACTTCATTTGATCCTTTACAACTTTAAGATGAGAATTATTTTAAAACATTAAATTTAATCAATAAGGGACATTTAAAAAATTCATGTACTCATTCAACTTTTAGTAGTTTAGAAGATTATAATTATTTATAAATTTAAAGAAAACTGAAATTCCCAGCTGGATCCTTACAGAGAAAATATGGCCTCACTTTTCAATGTAAAGATACAACCGAAAATCTATTACTCAAACCAAATTAATAAAATTAATAATCTATCTATCCCCAATAATATCTCAAAATTATGATTTAACAAAAGTCTAATTCCGCACGTTTTACTTGATTGAAAGTCTGTCGTCACTAAAACCCATTTTGTCACATCCGGAGTTCCTGGGACGTTCGTTTAATTTGGAAAAAGTTGTTACCTCATAGCTGTTTCTTCAAATTGAATCTAGGCTCGGTGATCGAGCTCTACACGTCCAGATGGACAGGAGACAGCATACCCCAAGCTTCTAGGACGGCCATCGATTCAGAGGCGTCTCAGCGGCTTAAAGACACACGTTCATGAACCCATGAAATGATGGATTCGTACGTTGATCCCCGTACTTACACCGCTGTTAGAATAAAAATAAACTAGGATAAAACCAATTAACTTAACTTCAGTTACATAATAAAAACAACCTACTTTAGGTTATATAGCTCAATTACTTTAAAACATAAGTAGGCATTACCTACTTCAATCTCTTGATATAAAAGAATAGAATTTATTTGTAATAAGGGTTACGCCCTATACACAAAGCGATGAGTACATAGTATTCCATAATAGGCCTACATAATTCACAAGTTGATTGAATTACTTCATAATAAGGTATTTCGAGTATTGTTGTTAGTTTAGTCAGTTCTCTTACATAAATCACATTTATGGTGTAATTTAAAAGAATAAATTACATGATAGATGTTTCCTAAATAATCATGAAAGCCTTTCATTAGAAACAAAGAACAAATAAAATCTATAACCAAAAAATACTGATAGAATAATATACTGTAAACATCAGTCAACACAGTCTGTGTACCTCTGTGTAAACAACAGTAATTGAAATTTAGGTTAATAGCTTCCTCTTCAAAAATAGTTTAAATCAAACAAATATCTTAATTCCTACTAATAGGCATTCTAAATTTCTACAAAACATATATCGTTAATTTTCTTACATTACAATAAATACTTTGATGGAAGCTTTCTTTGAAGATATTTTCCTTAATAATATTATAAATCTATGACGTACCTTTAGTAGCGGTTATAGGAGAAAAATCTCCATTGTGAGGTTACAATTTGATACTCTCTCTCTTCTTAATTAAAGCGACTACATAGGCAAAAGACTAAAAATGCTGCTGGAACAAAAGGTTCCAGAGCCAAATACTAAAAATATCAAAACAGGTAAACGCATCAAACCAGTTGAGAATTATTAATGCTGCTTATAACAGGATTTGCTATTATCTTATGACTGTAATATTATTTGCAGATTTACGTATAATATCATTTTATGTTGGAATGACAAACTAAATGATGCACCAATATGATACCACAGATGCAACTATTGTTCGAGATGTTACTTTGAACTCAATGTCACAGAGAAAATAATCATGAAACAATGACAACTTTTCACTGAGCTGTGATCAGTTTGATAGCTAAGTCCCCGATTCCATACATATTGCAATATTATTTGCACATGAATATACACTCGTACCGCAATGGCCGTATAATACTTTGCTCAAGTTTTTAAAATAGCAAGTATATAGTATTTAATTTATGTAACTAAGGTTGATGACACTGGCAGCGCCTATACACAATTGCTGCCACTTTAATTCTAAGAGAGATATTCTTTGTAAAAAAAACTCTTGTTATGCAAAAGGATATGAAATTTCATTTTCATTTTTTTCTATGGGTGAAATGCTGGAAATAAAAGAATTGATAAAATCTTTTCTCATTTCGGAGCAAGCTTTATCATGTTCCATAGATTCTCCAATTCTTGAAAATTTTTGAGAAACAATGTTTAACAGGATTTTAAGAAATTTATCTTACTGGGGAATTCTTAAATGAGCTGTGTTCCTCGAAGTTTGAGACCAAGAATCTGGAGCGAAATTTCTTGGAAAATAATTTTATCAGCGATGAGTTTCTTTGATTTAATACTTCGTGGAAAACTGAGATATTCGTGTGGGAGCAACCATTATCGCTCACATGATTAATGTTTTCATACACCACAGCTTCAGCCCCAGATATCACTTAAGGGATGAATGTGACACCCACATTATCACCTCTCTTGCCAATAAAACTTGGCCGTGAAAAGCAGCGCCATTGTGATTAGCACTGAACAAGAAATTATTGTGGTGGCTTCTTACACTGTCATGTGCATTGTGCACTGATTGCACATTAAGTCCCGCCCGACAGGGTTGTGTGGGTGTCTTAATGAGGATCAAATATGATATTCACCTAATCTGCGCTCGAGTTGATTAAACTCAGTATAACTTACTTAACATAGATAAATCAGAAAGTAACATACATTTTTCTGTTTTCCTCTTTCACTATAGTCAACTGCACGAAAATAGACCGATGGAAATTGGAACAGAAGAATACAACGTTGTTGGAAATAAAAGTTGTCCACAGTTGAGAATGAATTATTATTTTTATAATTCATCTTACGAATTGGCAATGTCTATTGGTTCGAAGTGGTGGAATAAGGTACTTGACCGTTCTAATCTCCATCGGACCATTTTCGTGCAGTTGACCTATAAACATTGAAGGCATTGAAGCGACCCACATTCGGTAAATCATGATCAAATTCAAATTACATTGAACTGCTGAAAACATCGATATTGCTGTCTGTATATTTCAAAAAGCTTCGGGAAGTAAGGCTGTCAAGTCAATGATATATGGTTTTTTGAAGAAGGAATACAACTAAATGAGTAATGTGATGTTGTATGATTATTATGCAAATTACGGTTTAAATATATCATAAAGGACTATGCCATACGATATATCCAATAAATGTTATATCTTTGGTTGTATTTTAAAGAAAAATTTCTGATCGATTTCAATCTAGTTTTGTCAAAGCACAATAAAATTTTGGAAGAATAGCTCTTCTGATGTTTTTAAATGAAATCGTAGCCTATTATATTGGTTGATGGTGTTTTTGAATTAGATACTCTCAACAATGATAACGATATTTTGATTTCACTGGTGTAACTAGGCAGCTAGAACGCAAACCAGACAATTCAACACAGCATCTAACTCATTGACTCCAAAACTATTCCGAGCTGTAAAATATTCTGACTGTCTACTACAGTCGACAAGAATGAAATTCTGTATAGATGACACAGAAAGGATCCTCATATCTGAAAGTCACTGCGGCAAGACATTTCATATGTTATCAACCAGTTAACTGTATCAAAATGTCGTATTTTTGCATCTTGCATGAACATTTTCTTATAAGAGTAGCGTCAGTTTATGCTCCTGATCGATTATGATACTTCAGTGGAGAATGCTATTACTACAAAGTAATTAGTATATGTTATTACTACATTACTACTACAAAGTTATCTCTGTATTATGAATTGAGTAGCTGGTCTCAATTTCTTCAATTAATCAATAAAAATGTTAGATTTCAAAAGTCGATATAGACAAGAATCTTGTATAAGGAGATTGTACAATGATCAGAAAAGAGAAAAATCTATGTGAATATATTCGATTGAAACAGCATTGGCGTATTATGAATGTTCTAGGGTGTGTTCTACAAACAGAAACCTTCCCATCCCATTGAACGATCCTTTAAATTTTATCTTACTTATCCCGAATCATGTCAATTATTCACTCGGGCATATAGGCCTAACTTTAACATTAGATGGATTGGAGGCACTGAGCGTTGGGTGAGAGAAATCCGAATTGGGCCTTGGCCACCAATTCATGTTTTTATTTGTGGTTTAATCACTGATAGAAATGCTCGATAAGAGAAAGGAATAAAATAATCGAACACGCGTTCTTGTTCAACGCACCGAACATAAATTTACCTGCTTCAGGTGTTACAAGGCAACATCGGAGACAATAAATTACACACTGGGGAAAAGAAGGAATTCATTCCATTACAAGGACCATTCTTGCCACCGAATTCTCTAGTAACAGATAAATAATTTTTCTAGAAGAATCTCTCGCTTCCTGCCACGTTTCGATTTACTACCACACTTAAGTGAGTTGTAGCTCTGTATGTGTTTTGATACAAAATTGAAAGGCTAATAAATGAGCAGACGGTACGGTATTTATAACCTGGTGAATTATAATATATTATGCAGATTGCTGGAAATTATCATAGCCGGTAATTCTTGAGAGACGAAAGGTGTCGATAATAATATTCACAATCGTTGAGCGGAGTTGTTCGACTGAAATAATGATTACAAGAATGATGTCTGTTTAAGAGAGTTGAGAATATGGACAGCCGAAGGCCGTAATTTGGCATAAATTGCAACAGAAATAAATCAAAAGTGGCTCCAAGGAATATGCAAAAATTAACTCGAAAAAGCTGTTGACCATAACTACTGTCCTGGAAAATGATAGGATTCGCCAATTTGCACTTTTAAATTTGGTTCCAATAACTTTTGATCAAAACTGTTTGTAGTTAATTCTCAAAATGATCCAAATGTATGAGTTAGGGATAGAAGAGATACTATTCGGAATTCTGTGACCCCTTGAATTGGGAGATTTTAAATAGAATTTAGAAAATTATAGAGTAATGATTACTAGCCTCGGACAGGGGAAACCAAGATATTGAGAATCATAGAATTGGTGATCCGCATAAGTTTTCATTTATTCATTTACAAGAACACATTATGAAGTTCTTGATTAGAGAGAATAAACAGGATTACCCCAAAACCGGGCAGTCCGATCTCACTAATAATAATAATAATAATAATAATAATAATAATAATAATAATAATAATAATAATAATAATAATAATAATAATAATAATAATAATAATAATAATAATAATAATAATAATAATAATAATAATAATAATAATAATAGTAATCCTTTCCTTTCCTTTTTCCTTCGTCCTGGTACCCCCAGAAGAAGGGAGTTTATTATAGAAAATATAACAAACAAAAATGAAAAATACACTTATAAAAAGAAATCTTACAAACAAAACAAATGAAGAATAATAAAAAAAGCAAGAATGACAAAAGATAAGAAGATTCCCTTTCAGTAGAACATTTCAAATATTACAAACCAGACGAATTATAAATTCTCCAAAACCTTCTAAAGAAGGTTTGACTGGAGGAGTCAAGTTTTACATTATATTAAAAAAAACCATAGAAATAGTACATTGATACAATCAATCTTGATACAATCAAAATTAATTGATACATTGATAATAATTCATTTAATTGTATTGTGTAGCAATAAAATAATAAAACAATGGGATTTCAGTTGTTGCTTATCACAAACAATAATACACAAGAAAAAATATATAAAAAAAGAAAGAATTTATGAAGATCATTCAAATTCACTCAAATTATTTAACAGAAAGTGTTTCATCTTATTCTTAACAATTGAAATTCTATCCAGACCAATTAAATCATCTGGCAACTCATTGAAAATAGTTGGTACAACATAACTAAGTTCACATTTACCATGATAATTATTGTATTCGGGCACAATAAACCTCTTATAAGCAGCACCTTGTCTTCGCTCATGCAAAATTCTACTTGACATTTAAAGTTATTAGAAAATAATTATTTAATAAGATATCATATCTGAAAAGCTCGTTTACAGGAAGAATGCTATATTTTTTAAACAAATTTGGCTTAGGGTAACTCTCTTGTTTTGATGAACTATTTTCAGCAAGGAATTTTGTAATCTCTTAACTCTATCAATTTCATAGCCACTTGCATTACCCCAAACATTGACACCGTATCTTACTACGGATTCAGCTAGGGCTTTATAAACAACTATCAATGTCTTCTTTGAGACAGATCGCTGTAAGTTATATAAACCAAATAGACATGAGCGAAGACGCTGGCATACACTATCAATGTGAGGACCCCACTTTAAACAATCATCAATGAAAATACCTAGATACTTTTGAATTGTAACTTGTTTGACCTTTTCATTACAAGTACAAGGAGTTCCAAAGTTATTCTCATGTAGACAATTTAAGGAATGCATAGTAATATTAGTGGACTTTGAGGTTTGACGTGGCGGTCTCATATGCATACAAGTGGTTTTTTTAAAATTCAAAGTCAAGCCATTATCATGGATCCATCTTTGCATTCTATCAAAGTCTCTTTGTAGCAATATTCTTGCTTCATCAAAACTTGTGTGGCTGGCTACCATAACTGTGTCATCAGCATACTGAAATATCTTAGTTTCCTTTGAAACACCAACCATTGTGATTACTGACACCAGATAAAGCAATGGTCCAAGATTGGAACCTTGTGGCACACCAGAGGTGACAAATTCATGGCGACTGTAGGATTTTCCTACTTTAACAGTACCTTTCGGTTATTCAAATAATCTATTAACCAGTTAATACCTCGTCTTGACAAACCATTTCACTCATGGACTGTACAATTTTATGAAAAGATAAAGTGTCAAACGCTTTCTTGAAATCTAGAATAATATTAAAACATGGTAATTCTTATTTAATTTATTATTTATATAGTTACATAATTGGGATAAAAGCTGACCAGTTGATTTGTCGCGTTGGAATCCAAATTGAGCTGAAGGGATTAAATTGTGATTTTTTAAATGCATAACTAATTCATTACAAATATACTTTTCAACTATCTTATCAGGTGAAGAAAGTATTGAAATAGGCCGATAGTTAGAAATTTCTGATCTGGATCCATTTTGAAAATCGGTCTTATTATGGAAGTTTTCAATTTATTTGGAACTTTACCTTCCTCTAATGATAATTGATTAATCTTGTGATAATTGGTATGAACTTGATACTGTGATTTTTTATATCAGACATCAAAATATTATCAATCCCTGGAGATTTATTTGAACTCATACTTCTGATGATATTACCTATTTTTAATTCATCTGCATCAGGTAAGTCAAAGCTAGGAAAATTAACATTGGTATCATTATCATTTTCTAAATAAGTAGTAATATTACACTCATGTTTTGCAGCTCTAACACCTTCTGTGAATTCACTGCAGAAATGGTCCACAACCTCCTCAACCTGCCTATCACCAACCACTATGTGTTTCATTATATTATCATCAACTGACAACTTTTCTTGTCTACCCATGGCAACGTTGATTAATGACCAAGTATTTTTTATGCTATTAATGTTTGTCTCAAATTCATTTTTTAGAAAATTACACTTTGCCTTTTTAATATCTTTATTTAATTTGTTACGATATTTCTTATATGCTTCCAAGCCCTCTGGTGTACCAGAGTGTCTATACAAATTATCCCTTTCTTTCAATCTCCTATGCAACTCTAGAGTCATCCAATTCTTTTTAAGTTTAACTTGAGATTTATATAATAATAATAATAATAATAATAATCATAATAATAATAATAATAATAATAATAATAATAATAATAATAATGTCTCTGGTCGAGGGTACAACCAATACCTACTATTACCAGAGAAAACTCCTATAATGTTATTCTGTGCTATTACCTATTAAGTAATAGTAGGTATTGGTACAACACGACCAGAGGAGTTTATTCAAATTATAGACATGATTACAAAAAAACATATAAGCAGTTATTTACAAAGTATTAATACAATTGGTTGATTACTTGCTGATCTAAGAAAATGTGGCCCCCACTATATATGAATATGTGTCGGAATGCCACTACTTTTGCTATTGTTTAAGATTTTATGCCAAAAGTTAAAAATTCCAATAAAGATACATTTTGCGAGTCATTAGAAGTTCATAAAAACCACATTTCTATACACAAATTTAAAAAAGAAAATTGATAACCTAAGATGTAGAAATTTTATAAAAATTTAACATGAAAAACATTTATGATACTCATGGGAAAAAAATCACTATAATGAAGAAAATGAGAATGAAACAGTATGGAAAATTTTTCATAGAACTAATTGTTCTTCATGATTGATTCTATTGGACAGGAGTTTTTTGTTTTCGATTTGAATGAATTGATTGGAACTGTTTCTTTAATAGCTATTGGCAGTTTATTGAAAATTTTTGGTCCTAAATATGTGGCTGACCTCTGAGCAGCTGATGTTGTCATCCTGGGAATTGCCAAGTCCATGCTCCTTCTGCGTGTTCCTTGCGGGTGATTCAAATTGATGAAGAGTTGTGGGTTCTTTCTGGTGAATGTTAGAAGTTTGTGAATGTAAATCTGTCTGATGCTGAGGATGCTGAGCTCCGAGTATAGTAGTACTGAAGGGAAGAGTGGATGTTTGCGTCCTATTATCCTCAAAATTAGCTTCTGAACCTTGAAGATAGGATCGATGTGGCAGAAATTTGTAGCTCCCCAGGCCAAAATGCCATATCTTGCTATGGACTCGACTATTGCATAATAAACATTTTTCATCATGTCTATTGATAGTAGCTGCCTGAGTTGGATGAATTTGTAAATTAATTTTCTGATTTTATCCGTTTGATGTAAAATGTGTTTATCCCAGCGAAGTAATTCATCTATTATCACTCCTAAAAGGTCTTATACAAATCTCTTTCATTGAATTTGGGAAGACGCCACTTGAAAGACTTATTGAAAACATCCGCTAGTGGTATTGCAATGTGCTCTTTTACTGCTTTCAGAGTTCTGTTGTCAATTTCGTCAAGCCCTGGGACACTATCATTTCAAAGAGTATTGATAGTGTCCAATACTTCCTGTTCTGTTACTGGTTGAAAATACATCGAAGATGGCGAGTTTATAGTTGGTCGATATTCGTTTTCTGTAACGTGGAGTGACTTTTCAAGTGTGATTGCAACATTATTGGCTAGATTCGCTCCAATGTTAGCAAAATGCTCATTAGTCTTCTCAAGAATGATTTCGTGATCATTTTCGATTGACAGGATGTTGTTGTTAATAATGATCTTACTCAATGTATCCTCATTCCTTTTCACTGCATCTGTTGCCTCCCTTATCAGTTGCCAGGCTTTTCTTAGATTGTCCTGTACTCCGATTAGTTTTGTTCTATAAAAACAAAAATAAGCGTCACTCACCAAGCGTCAAATCTGCAAACCCGTAGAAATCAATCAGAAAAAACGAGAATTCTCCGAGATTCAGATACTTTTATAGTCCAAATGAGCAGATAATGTTTTGTGTTATATATTGTAGCTTTATATCAAGCAAACTGCGTTACTAGTCCAGTCAATGAATGCTCAAAAAAGGGTATAGAGGGAAATGTTTGGAAGACATTTTTTGACCCCACAGTTCTGTTTAGAGCAGTAAGGAGGTAAACATATCAAAAGTCCCCACCCCTACCCACTGTGCTAAGGGAGTGGGGGTGGTTTAAAGGTACCATTTATTGGTTTCTCGCATAAAACTAAAAAACTATGTATCCTAAGAACATGAATGTCGAATAACAAATTAAAGCTTACATAATTTACTACAATATTCATCCTACAACTTTTTTATATCTCGTCCAGTTTTAGAGATATCCGCTCTTGAAGGTGTGACATTTTTGAAAAAAACACGTTTGCCACCAATTTTCATCTATTTTTGCTCTTATAACTATTTAAGAATCGATCGGAGAAATCCATGTTGATAATGAGCTTATAGATCATTGAATTCTCTTCAAATTGATGTATGATTTCACACTTTTACGAATTTTCCTACACCTTTTGCAGCAGCGTTAGTGTTGAGTATGAAATCTCTATTTTTGTAACAGATTGACAAAGGAATTTGGAGGGAATGTTCTAAATAAAATTTTTGACTTTGCAGCTTTGTTGGGACTAGTTAGGAGGAGAACATATCAAAAGTCCCCATTCCTAACTCATGTGCTAAGGGGATGAGGGTGGTTTAAAAGATGCATTTTTCAGCGTTTGGCTTCCACGCTCATATCTTGAGAACAATTCATTCAACCAACATAACTAACCATTAAAAATGAAGCTCAATAAATTGTCTACACTCTTTGTTCAGTGTAATTTTGTAATATTCCCAACAGGTCCCGAGATATTCGCTCTTGAAGGTGTGTAATTGTTAAAATAACAGGTTTTTATCCAATGTTTTGCTCTTTCAGGGCTTGGAACTCTCCAACAATGCATCATAAGAGCTGATGCTTATCGTAGGTTTGTAGAGCATTGAATTCTCTTTGAAATGATTTATTATTTACATATTCCAAGTTTTCATTCCATTGTTATAGCAGCTTCAATGTAGGGGGTGAAATTTTCATTGCTGCAACAAGTGTCAACATAGCGGTTCCACACCTTCAACAGAGGGGATTAAGATGCGCACTTCTGCTATGTCCACCTACTAACCAGTTAAAATCAATCTGCAAAGTCAAAAATAGTGTCACAGACACCACATTCGAATGTCATTGTCAAACGATCAATTGTTGCAGCAATGAAAATTTCACGAAATGATGTATTATTCCACTATCACAAGTTTTCCTTTCATTGTTATAACAGCTTCAATCTGCTATAACAATGAAAGGAAAACTTGTGATAGTGGAATAATACATCATTTCAAAGAGATTTCAATGCTCTACAAACCTACGATAAGCATCAGCTCTTATGATGCATTGTTGAAGAGTTCGAAGCCCTGAAAGAGCAAAACATTGGATAAAAACCTGTTATTTTAACAATTACACACCTTCAAGAGCGAATATCTCGGGACCTGTTGGGAATATTACAAAATTACACTGAACAAAGAGTGTAGACAATTTATTGAGCTTCATTTTTTAATGGTTAGTTATGTTGGTTGAATGAATTGTTCTCAAGATATGAGCGTGGAAGCCAAACGCTGAAAAATGCATCTTTTAAACCACCCTCATCCCCTTAGCACATGAGTTAGGAATGGGGACTTTTGATATGTTCTCTTCCTAACTAGTCCCAACAAAGCTGCAAAGTCAAAAATGTTGTTTAGAACATTCCCTCCAAATTCCTTTGTCAATCTGTTACAAAAATAGAGATTTCACACTCAACACTAAAGCTGCTGCAAAAGGTGTAGGGAAATTCGTAAAAGTGTAAAATCATACATCAATTTGAAGAGAATTCAATGCTCTATAAGCTCATTACCAACATGGATTTTTCCGATCGATTTTTAAAAAGTTATGAGAGCAAAAATAGATAAAAATTGGTGGCAAACGTGTTTTTTTCAAAAATGTCACACCTTCAAGAGCGGATATCTCTAAAACTGGACGAGATATAAAAAAGTTGTAGGATGAATATTGTAGGAAATTATGTAATCTCCAATTTGTTATTCGACATTCAAGTTCTTAGGATACATAGTTTTTTAGTTTTATGCGAGAAACCAAAAAATGGTACCTTTAAACCACCCCCACCCCCTTAGCACAGTTGGTAGGGGTGGGGACTTTTGATATGTTTACCTCCTTACTACCCTAAACTGAACTTCGAGATCAAAAATTGTCTTCCCAACTTTTCCCTCTATAACCATTCCTCGACTGGACTATACATGGAAAATCCTAAAATACTTAGTCAAAAATCAGTTATCAACTATCGGTTTCTTATAGATAACAACACTATCTCTTCCAATCTTTTCAACGCAAGTTTCTTCAATCTTTTTATAATACAAAGGTTTCTCTCAATAATTATGATCTTCGCCGTAATAATTATGAGATCAACACAGACTGCTACATCTTTTTGGAATTACTCAGATTCTTCTGATAAGCACCGTACATCGGTTCTTGGCTAAGCGCCACTGAATCGAATAGAAAAATAAAGAGCGAAGGGAAAATAAAATACAAGATACAAGGACGACAGACAAGGAATGGAAAATTTAGTCTGTGCACTGTCTAGAGACCACTGTGAGATAGATGGAGGACGGATGAGAGAAAGATTTAGAAAAAGATAGATTGAAAAGAGATTGAAAACTGTATGTGAGTGAGAGAGACGGGTAGGGGTGGAGGAGGAAGAACGATAGGAAGAAGAAGGTGGCAACGTATTTCATCGGATCGGTTGGAGATCTCTATCTGACTTTGTAACATACATAATAATAATAGACTAGCAGGCATTATTAGCAGAGTTATATCGTTATTCATTATTAGCTGTCGCTTAGGTCTGACTGGCTGCAAACCTAATATTAAAATGAGAATAAACTATTGAAACACGTAGTCATGTTCAAGACGAACGACTTCTTGAGAGATGAGTAATGTTGGCAGCGCAAAATAGAAATAAAGACTATAAATAATAAAGCATAAATTGTCAAACCTTCATCTGATCCAGGTATTTGCCAAGTTGAAAGTGAGCCTAACATATCAAACATAATATTAGGCCCTAGACAAGGACATATTATGTAAGACAAGGTCAATTAATATACTATATATATATATATATATATATATATATATATATATATATGAATTAAAACAGGAGACATAGGACATAAATAGCTTGAACACTTAAAAACTTACATTAGGAATGGGGGAAATTTTCGGGAACTGAGTTCCCTTCCTCAACCGAGCAGACTCATATATATATATGATATGTAATAGCCTGCCTATTACATGGGAAACCATAGTTGGCTAGGTATCTTTCTCTCTTTTTTTCTCTTCTCCAACACACCCAAACACTAAGCCCATGGTTTTTTATATTTGTAACATTTTATTGTGTTTTATTTGTTTCGTAAATCTTTGTAATTTTGTTTTGTCTTGTTTTGTGTGTTTTTAATAAATTGAAATTGAAATTGAAATTGAAATTTGTATGTGATTTTAGGAAATAAATTCAATTCGTTTCAATACTACAGTTTAAAACATATGATACTTCTAATGCTGTATCATCAAATAAATAAATACTATATGTGATGCGTTACTAAATGTTGAATTTAATTTTCAAATGTTGTGATACGTTACTAATGTTGAAGATACAAATGAATAAATTACGACTACATAGTCGAACGCTCGAACCTCTATTAAACATTCTCTAATGCAACTCTGCAACTTACCTGCGCTCAGGCTTATGCCTTAGCAGGTTTTTTTTCCTGTATTGTATTAAGTGTATTATTTTGTATACAATATTGCATAATAGTATGTTATTATTCAATTGTATTTTTGTCTTGAAAATGGAAATATATATATATATATATATATATAGGATACACACAACAGACTTCCTGTTTGATTGAAAAGGGGGGCCCAGCTCCCGAAAATTTTCGTTTTAATGTAAGTTTTTAAGTGTTTTTAATATATTCGTGTCGTGTGTATCCTGTTTATATATATATATTGTCACGGTGAGATTCGCCAAACAGCTTTGATACGCAACTTTCTATAATAATAAGCTAAAAATTACAACTACCCACCTTTATTGGCTGTTGAAATAACAACAAAATCTATGATATATTCATTTATTAAGACCCAGATTCACACACAGTTGTAAATGGTTTTCAAATAACCTATAACAGCATAATGAATGTTTGTTTACAATAAGGGTTAGTTCCTCGATGCAACTGAGCCGGCTACCTTATCAGTCAGCTGATAACCGGCATGTCTGTTTCTGGTTGTTGACTGCTTGCTTCGATTTTTCAATTTTATTATATTGTTTATTGTACTCTCTGACCTGCTGAAAAATCTGCTCATTATTCCCCTATATTTGTTTTTGCTTGTTTTCTCGTTTTAATTTGTAAAATTATTTATTTATTCTATATGGCACACCTGAGCGCATTTCTTCATTTGTAGTCATCTTATTGGTAGATTTGTTTTTTCTGACCAGTGATTGGTCATTAACTGGTCATGTGACCTTTTCTTCCCCAAACCTAGCTTCTCAATTTTGGAGAAGAAGGAAGAAAGAGAGAGATTATGAGCACGCTAATGGAGAGTCGTTTGTAACTCCTATTTGTTATTTTTTTGTCGTTTTAAATGTTTCATTGTTAAATTTATGTAAGAGTGCTAAATTCAATTAATGTAGATTTCCCGTATCGTTAGAATTTAATTTGATTGCCAAGTCTCAGTTAAAAAGAAGTTATTAATTATTAAAATCGCGAGCCAAATAATGAAGCCTAATATGATGCCATGCAGCCTGACCAAAGATGCCAGCCATGCAGTGAACAAATCTTCATGAGTGAGTGCGCGTATATTATGGGCCCATATAAATGTGAGTGATTTATAATATTTATTATTTCAAAATCTCTCCGACTCAATTTTCCATAGACAAACTGGTATATCGTTTGTAAAAATTCTGACGTTACACTGTCCAAGCTTGAGTCGGGCAACCCTTGGGTGAAAGCACTACATGCTCATCCTTAATAAATTTATTAACTTGAAAGTTTAAAATTCAAATTATATTGTTTATGGGCTTAACCCTTCATTATCAAATTCATTTATTAATTATTATTGAACAAACAATATTCTTATATGATTTAGTAAATTTAAATAAATGCAACTTGTCATCACATGTTGTTCCTTAGTGACCCTGTGTTCGACCTTGCTTATAGCTTATTTATTTGCTAATATCATATTCATTTCAGAGGTCAATAGTAACCCATCATCGAGTTACTTGATCCTGAGGAAATATAGTACAATTAATCCTTTGATTAATTGTCAGGAAAATAATCTAGTATACTCTAGACATTTTTCCCTATTTCGTGTGACAAGGGTACTTCCCAAAACAGGAATTAACCCTCAGATAAGTGCCGTCACCGACAGGAGACTGGTATAACCCCTCACAATATATAGGAGACACAAGACATAAATAGATTGAAAACACTTAGAAACTTACATTAGAAACGGAAATTTTCGGAAACTGAGTTTCCTTCCTCAACCGAGCACTGAGTCTTACTCGAGACTCACTAAGCGCCACTGAATCTACTATAGACTATATCTACTGAGTCTTACTCGAGACTCACTGCTCGGTTGAGGAAGGAAACTCATTATCCGAAAATTTCCGTTTCTAATGTAAGTTTCTAAGTGTTTTCAATCTATTCATGTCTTGTGTCTCCTGTTTTAATTTATATTACAAACTTTAAAGTGTCTTCTGTTATGTGCTATATATATATATATATATATATATATATATATATATATATATATATATATATATATATATATATATATATATATATATATATGTTAACTTTCAAAAATTTTCGGATGGATGAATATGGTAAATTATCAACCGGGTACATCCGATAAGCAGTTTCACTTACTTGCTGACGTTTCGCCATCATACCAAATGACATCTTCAGAGCGAAGTCACAGCTACACTGACTCCTGCCTTTGCTTCGAAATTCTTCCTCGTGGTCGAAGGGAGTACCTCCTCCCCTCTCCTTCTTCCACGTGTTCGGCCTGGCGCTGTTGGGTGAATGGAATTCCCGGAGAAGAGATATTTGTACTGTCATCCCTTTTGTTAAGGCTACCTTGTTTCTCTATTTCAAGAGCCTCTCGTATAATCCTAACCCGAAAATCTTGAATATTGGCTATTTGTTTAGAACTGTTGAAGTTTATTTTGTGCCCTGAGTTCTTTTCGTGGTTGTAAAGAGCTGAGGTTGATTGTCTGTTTTTTTATGCTCAGTTTGTGTTCCTCTATCCTGGCTGAAATTCTTTTATTTGTTTGACCTACATACAATTTGTCACAATTCAGGCAAGGGATGCTGTAAACACCTTGATTTTCTAGCTCTAATAACTGAACGGGCTTCTTTAGTAATTTCGAAATAGTTTGGAAAGGTTTGTAGACAGGTTTGATTTGATGATCTTGTCACAATTCAGGCAAGGGATGCTGTAAACGCCTTGATTTTCTAGCTCTAATAACTGAACGGGCTTCTTTAGTAATTTCGAAATAGTTTGGAAAGGTTTGTAGACAGGTTTGATTTGATGTTTTTTTAGTATTCTCCCCATACGGTCGGTGGTACCCTTGATGTATGGAAAGGGGACGGTTTTTTCAAATCCTTACTCTTCCTTGAATTTTTCTTCAGGTTTTCTTTCAAAATGTATGTGTACCCAAGCATCGCGGAAACGCGTGTAGGCCTACTCCTCTCTGCAGAACTGTATTCTTCTATGCAGAACTGTATTCTCCTGTGCGCAACTTTATTCTTCTGTGCATATCTGTATTCATCTTTGCAGAACTGTATTCTTCTGTGCAGAACTTTATTCATCTGTTCATATCTGTATTCTTCTTTGCAGAACTGTATTCTTCTCTGCAGAACCATATTCTTCTGTGCAGAACTTCATTCTTCTGTGCATATCTGTATTCTTCTTTGCAGAACTGTATTCTTCTTTGCAGAACTGTATTCTTCTTTGCAGAACTGTATTCTTCTGTGCAGAACGTTATTCTTCTGTGCATATCTGTATTCTTCTTTGCAGAACTGTATTCTTCTTTGCAGAACTGTATTCTTCTGTGCCGGACGTTATTCTTCTGTGCATATCTGTATTCTTCATTGCAGAACTGTACTCTTCTGTGTAGAACTTTATTCTTCTGTGCATATCTGTATTCTTCTTTGCAGAACTGTATTCTTCTGTGCAGAACTTTATTCTTCTGTGCACATCTGTATTCTTCTTTGAAGAACTGTATTCTTCTGTGCAGAACTTCATTCTTCTGTGCACATCTGTATTCTTCTTTGAAGAACTGTATTCTTCTGTGCAGAACTTCATTCTTCTGTGCAGAGCCGTTTCCCTGTTTCCTCTGCAGAACTGTATTCTTCTTTGCAAAACTGTATTCTTCTTTGCAAAACTGTATTCTTCTTTTTATTCTTCTCTGCAAAGCCGATTTGCTGTTTCCTATGCAGAACTGTATTCTTCTTTGCAAAACAGTATTCTACTTTGCAGAAGTGTATTCTTCCTCTGCATAACTGTATTCTTCTTTGCAAAACTGTATTCTTTTTCCATTCTTCTCTGCGATGCCGATTTTCTGTTTCCTATGCAGAACTGTATTCTTCTTTGCAAAACTGTATTCTACTTTGCAGAATTGTATTCTTCCTTGCAGAAGTGTGTTATTCTCTGCAGAAGTGTATTCTTCCTTGCAGAAGTGTATTTTTCTTCGCAGAACTGCATTCTTCTTTGCAAAATGGAAAAAATAGAAAATAAATTGATTTAGATTTGATTTGATTTGAAGAACCGTTTCCCTTTTTTCTCTGCAGAACTGTATTCTTCTTTTCAGAACTGCATTCTTCTTTGCAAAATGGAAAAAATAGAAAATAAATTGATTTAGATTTGATTTGATTTGAAGAACCGTTTCCCTTTTTTCTCTGCAGAACTGTATTCTTCTTTGCAGAACTGCATTCTTCTTTGCAAAATGGAAAAAATAGAAAATAAATTGATTTTGGTTTGATTTGATTTGCAGAACCGTTTCCCTTTTTTCTCTGCATAACTATATTCTTCTTTGCAGAAGTGTTTTCTTCTTTGCAGAACTTTATTCTTCCTTGCAGTACTGTTTCCTCTGCAGAACTATATTATTTCTCTCAGAACTGTATTCTTCTTTGCGGAACTGTCTTCTTCCCTGCAGTACAGTATTACGTGGAGTTATCACCCTCTGTTATCATAGTCAAGTTATCACATTAAAAACAGAGGACCAGAACTAGTTACAATAGAACAGTTTGGAATATTCACTCAATTCAAAAGCAATAGACAATGAACGAATTGAACATACACCAATGAACAATGACAATGAACATATTAAATGAGCAAACCAACTCCAAAACCCACATCCCCAATAACAGCACCCTAAAAATATCCATCCAATCCTTCTACTTGTCTATGAGTGTAGCCAGGAAGATGGCGGACCTGCCGAAATATCTCGTTATCAAAGGGAATAAATGAATTCATTTAATGAAGGAATTCCACTGCTAGTCCATTTTTTAAAAAAACAAAAAGTAATTGATTATTCATATAAGTTTTGAGTACTATGTTGGAAATTGATTATTATACAAGTATGACATTTATACTTGTAAATAGTGATAATGGTGACAGAGCAGTTCTCTGCATTTCGCATCAGGGTGAAATCAAGCTTCAACCATCAATAAAATCAGGGGGAACAAGATAGGAGGGGTAGCAAGGGGAACATCTGGAGGGGGCCCCGAGGCCGATTCAATTTTCGACTTGTCTCCCGCCTCCCATTACTACCAATATATGGATCTGCTCGCGAGAACACACCAACTATTAAAGGCCATTAAGGATATCGTCATACATGCTGCAAGGCACAAAGTGATTCTTCAGCCCTCCACTATTGGCAGACCTTGATGCCACGTACGCCTATAAACTGACTGGTCTAATTCAATTTAGAGCCAAGCTAGAGTTACTTGATCAAGTCAAGATAATGTTCTTCGCCTTATCTTTTTTCGTCCTATTTCATCTTACTTATACCGGCTCCATTCAATGTTTTTGTTCTTGTGTTCCATTGCTCGTCCTTCTTCACATACCATCAGTTTATCTTCATCTTCCTCTTATTTCACATCTTCCTCATTCCAACTCCATATCGTTCTCTCGACAAAATTACATTCATTCATTCTTCTGATGAGGAATTTCCCCTATTAATTAGTAAAAAACATCGAATGGTCTCAACAAGATTAGTCTAGACCTTACATAATCCAGTCTTTGCTAAAAAGTGAATAATATCATGGAAAGAAACAATCTTCAGAATGGTTATCACGATCATAAACATCGCCTTCAACAAATAACAGCAATGGGAGTAAAAAAATTGATCCACAAATAATCACAGAATGTTTGGAGAGCGATTGAGACTATTGAAACTGCATCTGCAGTTAATTAACTTCCACATTCCAAGGGACCTTCTACTAGGACTAGGTTGTTATAGAACCACTATCAAGATAATGCTTTAATGTTGCTACTCGTAAACAGACCAATCAAGAACTACCAGATTTTTCTAACTGGATTTCCATTTAATATATTATCCCCAATAATCCAACAAATCAAACGATTTGAAAATAAGTGAAGTTTCCAGTCTAAGATAATTTTTGAACAATTAATTGAAATGAATAATCAAGTAAGGCATCTTCAGGCTATATCAAATTGGAAAATCACTGTCGACAGTCTACATTACTGAGTATTTATCCAGCTATCTCAACCTATATAGGAGGAAAGTTTAGTCGTCAAAATCTCCCACAGCCAGCACGAAAGAGGCATTGCGATTGCAACATTAGGAAATACAGTCTCCTTGACGTTTAACTACATGAACTGTAATTTCAGATTTCAATGATATTCAATTTATCTGTGAGAGTCAAAGATCAACGGCAAAAATGTCAATGGCATCCGGCTGGAGAACTACAACACTACTAATTAAGTCTATCAATTACCGACCAACGAACATGATAAACTATTAGGAATCTGCATACAAGTTTCGGTTTGAGCGACATGTAAATTTATGAAAGCAATAATGATACGAACATCAGTGCATCGTAAATCTTCCGAATCATAATATTTATGAAGAGGCCTTTGCTTATTATGAATGCGGACAAAATACGTTTCCTTGTTGAGAACTTATTTAAGAGTAATAACTACAGTAATTAGTCGAGACATTATCGAGCCGCTTGTGATTTTGAATGATTATTTCGAGTGTAGAATTAATAGCGGGATGAGTTTGACGATTAGGGTGATGTGGGAATGTGTGAAGAAAATGAGTGCGGTTTAAAAACCAATGAAACAGTTCCGGTTTGACGGACGGTGCGGTCGAATTATTTCGAAATTGGTGTGCGCGATTTAAAAGGCTCTGCGGTGTGGAGATGGGATGGCGACTGGTGTGTATGCAGCAGGAGTCGCCCGTTGATCTCGCAAACAAATTGTTAACAATTAAACCGTGCTCTGCACAGTTAACGACAGTTTTAAAGCGCCATTAGGCGAAGAAGATGCATGCCATCTAGTACTAATAGGTTCGAAAACCGCGGCTAGTCTGATCGATTAGGTTAATTTCGAGGTATTACCCTATTTGGCCTTATAATCGGGAAGAAGGCCGTCGCCCGGGGCACCCAGAGCCTTGTTTGTGGTCATCTCAGGACGCGTTTAGCGATAGCAATGATTATCTGCTGAATGGCGCTCGGTTAGCACGTGATTCATTGCATTTCCCCATTCTTTGCCTTCCTCTTCTTCAGCTCGCTGACAACTCTTTATTCCCATCGGATTCCCAGGAGCTTCTTCATGCTTAAATCCTTCATTCCGCAATGTATGAACATCAATTTCTTATAGAACGATTTTTTAGTTTCTGTACGTCAAACATTTCTCTAAAAGAGTTCTTTTGTTAAACCATAAAACTTTTCCAACTCACATGAACAATAAATTATCACATAATATGTGAATGTGAGTTAAATAAAAAGAAAAGACTAAAAAAAGTATAACAAAATGGAACTTGGAGAATAGTGATTGAGTATTATTAAAAAGTGAGAGACATTTCTGACATGTTCTCTGAGTATCTTTTGAAAAGTTAAAATTATTCTTGAAATTGGAATGTCTAGTTACAAATGCGATTGCGAAACATCTTATCTATGTTGTTCACATTAAATTTGAACCCGTTTTAAAAATCCATTTTAAAACATATATTAACTTCAAGATGCAATAGAAAATTTTCAATTATACTATATTTCAGGAATTTTACATCAAACTATTTTACATTACAGTTCAATGAAATGCATGACTGTACACTGAACATTGAAATATTATATTTAAACAGTATTAAAACACGATTTACGATTGGAGTTCGATGAAGCTGTGAATAAATTGTTTTGTGTGATATTATTATTATTTTAAATTATAGAATAATATTATTAGCTGGATTCTTAGTAAGCATCAGGTGAGCATGGCTGTGACAAATGGTAAAATAATGTAAATAATCAGCGAGGATGAAAATCCATCAAAAATACTGTGTTTCACTGAACGGTAGCGTTACAGTGGAAGCCTTCAAAATTTGAGTGCTGTTGAAGGTTCAAGTCCTCGAAAACAGCGTTTTGAAAAGTATATAATTGAATTGTTTAAAACAGCCTTCGAGTACTACAAATTTTTCAAAGTATGGACTAGAACTCCATACTCTACATAAATATAATGGACATACTAAAATGGGACATTCTATACATATATCAGTCATGGATATTCCATTATCATTATTCCCAGCATGTCTGTATGAAATTCGTGATTTCAATTTTAAAGGATTCAAGGTTGAACCAGACAACCCTGACAACCCGTTTGTACGGTACATACAAAATTACAAATCAAGTTGCAACTTGTAATAATATATTTGTTGGGTTACAAAAATGTTATATCAATAATTCACGAGTTAAACCAGTATTGTAATGGCGGATTCACGCAAATTACACTCCAAAAGCATAAATTTCGAACAGATCATACGCTTGTAGCTCTAACTAACGGTAGAGTTGAGTGAAAAAGCTACATTAAAATTGATTTCATAGGTGGCCACTGGATTATGTCCCCTCGGGTGATGTATCTAACTATTATACTTGGTACAGTAATTTCAAACCTACGCAATTGTATCGGCTCCCTTTAACTTGAGAGCATTATCATCCGGAGAACTACCGAAAAATGTTGTGTTTTGAAGAGCTTAAGACAAGTTGAACACATAATTTCATGCGATTTGAAAGCTGACCTCAATATTGTGTGGAAAGGAGCAGGTCACTGCCAATTATTATCCAATGTAAACGAAAAGTTGGTCTTTCACATTGTTCTTGGAGAAATTAAGTGGAAATGATTCATCCAGCTTTCTTGGTACCGAAATGATATTGATAACAAAAAAAACAAATTACAAATTAAATTCATTCTCAATAAAAATCGTTTTGCTTGTGGAAAACAAGATGATTATTACAAGTTTCCACTTGATCTGTATGTACCGTACAATGAAAACGACCATGTTCTGTGAGGGATACGAACCCATCGCCAAGTTGCGACGCCTCAGGGCACTTCCTGACCGGCAATACTGTAGTAATAGTATCTGAGAGCTATTATCAATATTAATCGTATGACAAAACGCTGTTGAGGTCACGAAAAGGAGAACCATTAATATGTGAACTACTAACAAATCAACTAGAAGCAACTGGATGAGAAGCTCACATAATGCTTGTTGACTGATATTTTGAAATGTCCAGTCGCCAGGAGCAGGGTAACTCAGTAACCGTGACTGTCCCATTGTCAGTGAGCTTTGAGTTGAAAACGATGTTTGACTCGCACTCGTGACTATTAATTATCATTTGTTGGATGGGACAACAAACACTTGAATGGAGAGGCGCCTGCAATGAGGCAGCAGGCGAGCAACTGGTTGTTGGGCAATGATCATCACCAGTCACGACCGCTACAGATCATGAATGAGCCGGAAATCCGTTTCTAGTACATGGTTGAAGAGAAAAATGGTTGAACAGAGCAAAGAAGCTAGTGTTCAACCAAAGAGTTCTGGATAGCGAGTGAATGAGAAAAAGCAGGAGGCTAGAAGAAACTGCGCTTCTGGTATAGTCGACAGTAGTTGTCGGTTTCATTCATGATTTTCGCTGTGCCACGGCAGGTTTCATTCATTCATAAAGACAAAACGCAAGTCACAGTGTAACCAATGGTGAAGGGGCCATGACGTCAGACGCCGGTCGTGACGTAGGGAGCAACAAGTAGCCAAGGCAACCCTTAGGTGACGTCACACATCGATCGCTCTCACATCTGAATGAAAGTTTCACCACGCGGGATCTTCGTCCTCTTTTCGGTTGCCTAGCAACGGCTCACTTGCCTCAAGTGATGGTACGTCGAGACACTTTCACATGCGTTAGCAAACATGCAAAATGTTAACTACAAAAATTTATATCTCCCAATAAAAACAAAAGAATTAATTTCTCTATTACAAACAATCTTCCAATACAAGATTTTTTCCCAGTAAGTGAACCACAAGAATAGTCAACACTCACATCCATAATGGTATCGAAACTAGTTCGTATGTGATGAAATATGTTTGAAAATTATTAGTTTTCCCCCTGGCTCTGATTTTCACCTCGACACCCCGAGCAAGACGTTGCTTATTTAACTATGCCAATTTAATGACTTAATGTTCCACTGAGAAATTAACATTGAAGATAAGTACTGCAAATATATTCTTGTGCCTGTGATAAATGTAGATATTATGGATCTCTTGAAAATAAAACATCGCAAGCTCTCCCTCTGATCAAATTTTGAATTTCCTGATTGAATGTATTTCCTGTAAAACTGGAAAATAGGGTTCGATTGGAGGTTTTGTTCCCAAATCAAGAATCTCTATTGGCTCATTTATATTCTGATAGAGTGTGCTTGAATTAAAATTTTCCATAGATTAGTTATCATACATAATAATCTCAACAATCTTCATAATCTTTTTCTCTCTCGTCTTCTTTCACTCTCCCCTTTTTCACTCTTTACCCTTTATTTGTTAGTTCTATACACTCTACCAGCCTATAACATGCGAATTAGTACAATATAATAAATTTGAACCTCCGAATATGAACACAAAACCAATGTCATTTATAACTCAAATAGCATTTTTTCCAATGATAACATCTTAATGATGATTTCCGGTCATGAAGTTATTCATCAAATATATAAGTTATTCATAAACATCTTATCAATAGTCAATGTTTCTGGGAAAAATAGAGTAGCCTACACCTAATATGGAAACCAATTTTTGGCAAAACAACAAAATTCTCGGAAATTCTGAGAATTGGGGAATGAGTTTTTCTTAAATTCACAGAATTCCTCAAACTCGAAACTAAAAATTATTCTGATGCCACTTTTCTAACATCCTCTTTCTCATGAACTAGTACATCACATTGCAATCTGGCACGTGTGATCTAGAAGTGAAGCTCTCAACCCTCTAGTAACCCCGATCTTTTGCATAAGTTGGGACTGACATTGTGCTCTCTCCCACCATTGGGCCGAGAATAGCCAGTGTTAAACGGAAATAACTGATACGCGAGAGCGGAATAAAGTCAATAGAAGGGGAAAGACTGTGGTATTAGCGGGGTAGTTCACGAACCTTTCCCCGGTTAAATCCATCTCATTCAACAGCGTATCCCTTTGTTGTAGTCAGCTCTATTTCAGATCGACAGTTCTCTATATTTATAGAGACTGAAGGGGAAAACTTTTGTCTCTGCTCCCTATTATCTCCTTTTCCTTGACATGAAAAGTTATAAAAGAGCTTGAGTTCAATGGGATTATTTATATGAAAAAATGTTATATTTTCATATTGCATAATGTCAAAGACAATATTAACTCCTATTGTCTCCATTTCTGAATGTGGGTTATAGACCTCAGAATTCAATTGAAAGGCAGTAGGTCGAGGATATCAATTGTGGAATATTGTATAATTATGTTTATCGATGTGTCAACCCGATTATGTAACATATTATTAAGTTGAAGTAACATCTCCCTGATAAGAATTATTCTATGGAAATAAAATTTGCAGATCTGTGATGCGGTAATTAGGTAGAGTACGCGTCCCGTAGCTTTGCCTCCGTGACTTAGAAACGGCATATAGGCAAGGTATGGTTCGCGGGATGATATTCCTACTTTTAGAAAAGAAATGCTCCAGATTATCTAGATCGAGGAAGCTCCCTATGAGGTCGATGTTTTTAAACGGGTAGTATCAGTCTAGATAGTCTAGTGGCCCTTCGCCGATAGGCAAAGCTAGACTGTAAATTAGTAATCATGCGATAATACATGCGATCATAATAATAAATTGTGCTCTTCTTATTCGATGTCTTTAAGCGAATGCCCGACAATATGACATTATTTGTGTTATATATCAATTTATTATACTCACCGTTGTATGATTGTATAATATTATTTTGAATCGTGAGAAATATTCTTGGATAATTATCCCTTTTTAAACACTTTTATTCTAGTTGCTCTGACAAACTTCTAACGTGCCATGGTTTTTCGATTATATCTCGGCTCATAGGCCACATAGAGCCTTCTGGTTTTCACTAGCTGATTCGTACCATCTGACACTACAATTTCAGTAAAATTTCGATTGAAGGATTCAAGGATTTAAGGACGAAAAACAGGAAAGAGTGTGAGTTGTTCATGATTTTGCTGTTTCGAACCTTGTATATAAAAAATCCCATGAGAACTTCATAGAGCGGTGTGGTCTATAGTGAGGTCCACGTTATAATGGCAGTGGATAAAGATAGAAGAATAGCGATACCGATTCTCTGCATTAATTAATTATATTTCTACACTGTCAAAAACATAATTGGCATCGTTGTGGACCTAGAAAAGGATAGTACCACCGGCTTTGTCGAATGATAAACTAGGATAGCAAAACCAAAGTTGATCAAATAATACTGTCATTATAACGTGGACCGTACAATAGCTGGTAGAGTCTGCTTAGCACGCTGATAGTATAGGTTCGATTCCCCTCATTTCCTCTTGTTTTTCCGCAAAAAAATAAAATATCTCGAAAATGTATTTATTCATTATGGACTTTTTGTTATTTCTTGAATATTCAAGTCGTTAGCCGACTTAGAGGAAAAGGTTCCTAATAAACGTTGTAGGCCGTTTCTTCCTGAATTCAATGATATATATAGTTTGGGGGTTACGATCATAGATGCGGCGGTGGGAGGGGGATAAGTAGCACTGTTACGCTGCGGC
The DNA here is from genome assembly GCF_014356525.2 of Nilaparvata lugens. Taxonomy (NCBI): domain Eukaryota; kingdom Metazoa; phylum Arthropoda; class Insecta; order Hemiptera; family Delphacidae; genus Nilaparvata; species Nilaparvata lugens. The sequence continues at coordinate 23,995,348 of NC_052507.1, forward strand.
GCGGTCCTCCCCCATGATTAATGCGCGTAGTGGCCTGTCTATCGCATCGCTCCTACTATTCTATGCATTCAAATTATGTATTTCAGGAACGCTATCTTATGTATTTTCGGTCGCTGAACACGATTTTTCAACTCTCAAGCCTCAATAATTGATAATTCTCATCATAATATACAAATTATGGTCAAAATTACAAACTTCATCTCATTATCGTAATATATCTCATAATCATAATATATTATGATTACATTGTAATGATAAACCATCTTGTTTCTTGTTAGGAATCCTATTTGTGTTTCTCAGTCGATAAAAAACTAATATCTCATAAAGAGAGAATAATTATTCGATTTAGTTCAATGATCACTTTGGAATTGCGAAAGTCAACTAATGGAGTAAGTTTAACAAATAATATAGGCTACCCAATATAGAGCACCGTGTAACAGGAGTAAAATATTTTCTCAATATAAATTTACAATTGAAGCACGAATATCTTATTTATTCATTTATTTCCAAGAAAACATAGGCTCACAGACAAACTCCAGTACGAGCCTTAATGACATAGATGATAGTATAACATTACAATTAACATACAAAAAAGAAAACAAAAAAAAATAATATCGCACTTCATAAAATCACGATTCAGTATATAATAATAAGATTAGAAGAGAACGATTTTTTGGTTAGATTCCGGAAAGTTAGTAAAGGGGTATAGGATGAAAGATACATATAGAAAGAAGAAACATTTGAAGAAAGAGAGTTAGTAGAGCTCAAAAATAATAATTTATTCATCAATTGAGCAGCATAATCTTCCACAAGATCTCTTGAATGTATTGTAGCGGTCATAGAAGGGATCAAGGAATGGGTTTAGTCTATTGTACAATCTCATTGTTCTATTTAGGTAGGAATTGAAATGGTGAGCGGTTCTGACAAACGGTATTTGAAATAGCATATTAAGTCTTGGTCTTTTGCATGGAACATGAAAATTTAACAAATTGATTAAATCTGGCATGCATATATTATTATTTAGAAATTCATATAATAACATTAATGCTCTAATGGATCTTCTGGTTTTCAATTTTTGGACTTTAAATGTTGACCTAATTCAATCAGTCTAATCAAGTCAAAATTAAGGTGTGAGGTGTTTCAATTCAATGAAACAACTACAAAGAAGGACTCATGAACGTTTCAAATATGAGAGATTGTCGAAGTATATTTGAAAGAAGTCAGGAGCTATTTGTGGAGTTTTTTAGAATCACAATGCAAAATCAATGACTACTTGAAATTTATGACTGATTATTGTAACATAGTTTAAATTATCTTGAATTGTATTCGTGCTCATAAGGAAGGACTCTGGTATTGCACATAGAAACTGTACGAGAAAAGACCCATACTTTTTTCATTCAATCACACAAACCATGTTATGGAGTCTGTGTTAAATCTAGAAAAAAAATACCCACAGAAGTAGAAAATCATTTCCAATAAGGAAACATTAACTTTAGACAGTCAATACATTGGCTCTCTGTCAAAAGGAAATCTTGAAAATTTAATAATGTGACAACCGATCATGCTTTGGAGCAACCCTCATTCGATCATCTAAAACTCATAGGTGAGTGATTGGAATAGCTAGTTCTTCAAAGGCTTTCCTAAAATGGCTGCTACTATATAAATAAATCTTAGTATGTTGACATCATTATAGGATATCACTGGAGATTGTGAAGAAAGACATCGAAGGAAGTAAAACAAGAATAATGAGAGATGAGAATGATTTCCAGGAGCACAACCTTCTCACGAGAACATTACATTTTTCTTCAAGACAGAATCTTCGTAATGTTATCAATGGTCTGGAAGCAAGTGAAGAAGTGTGTGATTCTCTTTTGAATGTATAAAGAAATATTTATTCGGTCTTCAACGATTTTTATCTGAACCTAGTTGTGGCAAATTGTACGAGTAAAAGTGTATTCTCACCTATAAAAAGAAACAGAGTTCTGTCATTCTCCACGATGCAATCAAACAAAAAATCCTAGTCTTGGTTCATTCTAGAACAAAAAGATCTGATCTCTGTATTTTTACTAGGTAGCTGTTTAAATATAATTCAGCATTGAGGTTTTAGTGCAGCATGCATTTCTACAATAACCGCAATCTCTGTCAACATCTGATGGATATTTGAAAAAAAACGCTCAATCTCACTTGGCCCATGAAATAATTAGTGAAACTAGTTGTGGATTTGACTAGATCCTTAAATATCGTTGACAAATTCGCATAATGATGACATGGCTCTCCTTAATTCAACTCCTACTTCACTTTTCAAAACTTTCAATACGCTGCAAGATTATGGAAACTTTGTGATGAGAAGAGTTATGAAAATTCTCAATGAAGATGGAGTGATACAGGTGGACATAGTTTTTCATGTCTATAGTCTAAATTCAAGCAAAGGTAGTGAACATACTAGAAGCAGCAGAGTAAAAGAATCACTCCAATAATATGCTCTCCAAACCATCGAGACTTGATTTCTAAATCTGTGACAGAGATTTATTAATGTAACATGCAAGAATCTATAAAGGAATAATCCATACGTTAGCTACGTGCAGGTATACATCCATTCATTCATTTGTGGATTAATTATAAATCATATAAATATGTTTGGGAAAGATTAACAGGCATGGCCCGAAACTATTCTATTCCCAAATTTTGATACTGAATAACTTGTTACCATTTCAAAACAGTCTGAACGGGAATACCATAATGGATGAATCAATCAAAAGTTAGTGAAATACCATTATAATAAAACTGTTAGAAATAATTTGAATGAATATTTAAATTTTCATTAAATTTTGACTTGTCACATATCTATTATTATATTGGATATACTTTCTCGAAAGTTCACGACAAACTGAAGATTCACGAAAGTTTAACATTTCCATATTAAACATAATTATTATGATAATGAATGGATGATGAATTCCATTTCCACCATAAAGAACTAAGGAATTCCACAAACATTTCTTGGAAATTAACTGACCACTATATCAAGTAAGCGTGGCCAGTGTGTAATTCTAATGTAGCCTGCAGCACATCACAATAAATTAATTTAAAATAAAAACAATAAAACATAAACACATATAAATACTAACATTTTCTATCTTAATATATTTCTTGAAACTCAAGTTTCGTTTATTTCAAACAGTCATTTCTTAGTTTCCTTGCAGAATGAGATGAAGTTTGTAATTTTGACCATAATTTGTATATTATGATGAGAATTATCAATTATTGAGGCTTGAGAGTTGAAAAATCGTGTTCAGCGACCGAAAATACATAAGATAGCGTTCCTGAAATACATAATTTGAATGCATAGAATAGTAGGAGCGATGCGATAGACAGGCCACTACGCGCATTAATCATGGGGGAGGACCGCGCCGCAGCGTAACAGTGCTACTTATCCCCCTCCCACCGCCGCATCTATGATCGTAACCCCAAACTATATATATCATTGAATTCAGGAAGAAACGGCCTACAACGTTTATTAGGAACCTTTTCCTCTAAGTCGGCTAACGACTTGAATATTCAAGAAATAACAAAAAGTCCATAATAAAAAAATACATTTTTCGAGATATTTTATTTTTTTTGCGGAAAAACTATGCGGTTTATCGCAAAAATGTAGAGGAACACATTGAAAGCCAGTTATAAGTACATGATATTGAGAAAAAAGTCAAAGCTGTACTATGAATAGTAACTGCAGGACAGGCGATTTTATAAGCGCGCGTTTTTTACAACTTACCCCCCTCCCCCCCAATCTGTCGACCACCCTGAGACGTGACGACATCGAGTTTCATATACACTAAAGACCCCCTAACAATAATCCAAAGTCAAATTCTCTGCCTCTCTCATGTATGCTCAATGTAAGCCAGCTCCTGGACTAGCTGATAGTATAGGTTCGATTCCCCTCATTTCCTCTTGTTTTTTGCAAACAATTTCAATAATAATTTTCTCCCTATCATTCATATGATTCTATCATACAGCTGTAGCAGAACAAGTAGGCTAGTGCTAAGTTTATTTTTGCAATAATTGTGATGAATGTATTTTGTTTGAATTAGTGTTGAGAGCTACACTCTCATCCTTACAGGATCTCTCTGTCGAAAAAGCCATAAGCATAAATAAAAAGATAAACTACACTCTACGTGGACAAATGTAAAACTTGAATGAATCTAACAATCTTCGACTTCCATTTTAATTAGTTCAGTGACTAGGAATTCCCAAAGTCTCTGTTTGGTCTATAACTTGCTTCTAGGAAATTTTGTTCACATTTTTAGATAGTGAATAATTTCAAGTGAAAACTAGAAAGATAAAAATAACGTTAATTTAAAAAAATATCAACACTTTTAAAAATGCACTAAAAAGAATAAAATAACTTTTTCTCGGAAAGTTGCTGTTCCTGTACTGATTACAATACCCAAAGATTCACTTTTCCGCTCTAGTGAGGGAAAACTTTTTTCTGCACTCCAGATTTGCAACATGGCAACACAAAATAATTAGCAGGTTATATGGAGCACCAGTGCAGGAAAATAAAAATTAAGTTGGTAACTGCACTGACTGTGGTATAGTGAGGTGCAAGTTATAATAATATTAAGGCAGTGGACAACAGTGGATGACTGCGACAGCCACCACATGAGTGACAGCCGCCTTCATTCATTTACTACATTTTTATTCAATTTTAAATAAATTAAGGTTTTTATTAATAATAAAATTACACAGAAAAATATTTGATGGATTTCAGGGAATTTTACCCATAATTACCCACTTTTCATATTCAATGGTAACTGTAGGAAAAATTTAATGTGAAATACGTGCGCAAAGTTCCTCTTCTGCACTCAAGAAACCATTCCGCCTTCGCCTACGGCTCGGGCGTAAACGTTTCTTTTGGTGCAGCAAACTGTCACTTTGCGCACTAGTTGCACAAATAGCTATTTTGATCACAGTTGGTTAAAAAAAATTTTACTTCATATCCCTGAAAAAATTTCTAATTACGATCAAACGATAAAAAGTGTGGCTCAAACTTAGCGAAGCTCGGTACCCCGATATTGAACCAAGTTAATTCATAATAATACATAACGTTAATTTTAAAAAAATATCAACACTTTCAAAAATGCACTAAAAAGAAGAAAATAACTTTTTTGATCACAGTTGGTTAAAAAAATTTTACTTTATATCCCTGGAAAAAATTTCTAATTAGACTACAAGTCAAACGATAAAAAGTGTGGCTCAAACTTAGCGGAGCTCGGTACCCCGATATTGAAGCTTAATCAAGTTTGAGCCACACTTTTAATCGTTTGACTTAAATCGTTTGACTTGTAATTAAAAATTTTTCCAGGGATTTGAAGTGAAAATTTTTTCTAACCAACTGTGATCAAAATAGTTATTTTCTTCTTTTTAGTGCATTTTTAAAAGTGTTGATATTTTTTTAATTAACGTTATGTATTATTATGAATTAACTTGGGTCAATGAATGAAGCTCAATCAGGTGAAGTGAATGTGAGCGTGAGCGGTGGGCATCCTTGAACTTTTCTCACGATATCAATGGAAACTCAGTTTCAAGAAATTGCTATAGATGATAGAGTGATTTCTTTATTGAACAACTCTTGGCATATCAAGCGAAACGTTCTATCATGTGTTTCCAGGTATCTAGCCTTTGAACAAAGGTCTTTATTCCATTTTTAATAGGATGAAGACCTTAATAAAACAAATACCTTTGATCAAAAACCAAAACACTTGGAATCACATGATAATTATTCATTATTTTAATATTTTTAATATAATAAATAAGATAATATCTAATTTCAATTTGAATATTACTCCAGTTTCATATGAAAACACAGGCTTCAAATTGATTAATATTAAGAAAATACAAAATTCAACTAACTCCATTGAACATTCCAAGACGTGACCCCGATTTCCCGAAAACTTTGACCTCAGTGTCAATCACATTTTGACACAAGCAGCAAGTTTTCATTCACATAGGAAAGATCTAATCCGTGTCCTTGTGAGTGTGACTGATGCAAGAGTAACACAGTTTGACAGTCAGCAGCACAATAACATCTCTCACAGCATCACGCTGCTGTGGATTTATTAATGACATCGTCCATATATCAGGATCAATGAACGTGCCCAGTGTATTATGGGATTAGGCGAAGTCCATCACAGAACATCAGGGAAAGATGTCCTTCCATTCAGGAGTCACAGGTTCATTCATAACTTACTAAGAAACGTGTGGTGACAAGTTATGTCACTGTTACAAGGGATGTTAATGGACGTAACGTGCAGAGGAATCATACGGTAACATATTTATTCCATTACGTTGCTATACAGTAAGTCAAATGTGTCAACATGTCTTCAAATTCCTGTCACATCAAATATCTGTATTACCGTGACAAGAAAAGTTTTTATGACCACGGTAGTTTTCCAAAGAACATTATGATATTTCAAGGATGGACTCCGTTCACCGAATATGCTACTGTCTTGAAGAGAAGTGGATATTTTTCCCCTCTATCATGAATTCCCAATACTACGTTTGACTATTCTAGAACAAATCATTTCTAAATACGAGATGCAGCATGTTGGAGCAATGAGCTGAAATCAGCCAAGAAATTATTATGTATTTTATTCCAGATTGCCTTAATGCTTCTATTGAGAAAATTCAGTGTTCTATTATAATGCAGTCACTATACTGGGAATGGAAACTCATTATTGAATTTTAAGAAAACATTTCCACTCCAAATTCAACTTGTTGAATCAAAGTTTGCCGTCGGTCCCAGCTGCCTAAAAACAGTTGTTAGGTCATGTCAGAGGCCCTGAAATTTATCAGTTACCTAAAAACACTGACACCAGACCTGAGCCAGACAGTTCACTCCACATTCTTATTATTGGAGTTTTGCTTATGGATACAATGATTCATGAAAATATGATGCATTGGGAATTTATCAGTATTTATAGGATAGTTTGTTATTAATTATTGTTATAATACATAAGTGAAATGCTTTTCATCGTTTGAATTCCCATTCCAAATCATCAAATATGAATTCATTGTCATTATTGGAAATTTAATGTAGATTTTTGACAGTCAACTTTTCTAGAATATTCCCAGAAAATTCTTAGTGAACTGCTAAACTCTTTCCCTAATCAGTGTTTTTTCCATAACCGATCAATTTATACAATTATAATTCTTACTCAATTATCATTGTTATAAAATTCATTTAATAATAATCATTAATGAATTTATTTGATTTACACAAGTACAAAATCAAAACAATGATTATTTTTATTTATTCCTGATCACTCATTAATTGAGATCATGAATGGGTAATCAAACATCCAGAATGATTTATCCAGATCACTTATTGTGGTGTAGATGAAATATTTGAATTACGAGAGATACATTAATCTGGAGAAATGCAGAAAACATTGTACATTTCTAGTTCAATGAATATAAACTTATTTTGACGTTCTCGATTCAAGAAGAGTTTAATACGGTAACCAAAAACTCCTGGAATATCATCTTAACAAATTAATTTCGGTTTCTTGCCTCGTTTTGTGTGGAAATAATCCTGTCAAATATTGCCATTGAACATTAGCGAATACGGTTGGTCCAGGGGGATTCTGGGGCGATAGAATCTTCCCCTGACCTTTGAACTTTGGCGACAGGCAGTGTCTACTCCTGATGGTGAGAGGGGGAGGCTCTCCCCACGAATCCCACCCTGGTCCAAGCTTCCAATTCGGATCCCTCTAATGACCCATTTGGATCGAATATGTATCATTATTGTAAAGGAATGGTGAACTCTGAACTAATTATTTCGATTACCATCGATAATATATGGAATTTTTCTATGACACAATGAGACATGAACAAAAATTCATAAGATATAACTTTTGCGTTCACACTTCACCCTTAACATGAAAGTTTCTTGCGATTCGGAATCTACATAAACTCATACCACGCCCTATTATGTCAAAAATATCGTGATTATCTGTGAAATTGACAAATCTGAATAGATTCATTTGCTGCTACTGAATGAAGCGAGTTACAGAATATATTGGAGATCACACTTTTCGGGAATGATAGAATAGAAAATCTGCTCAAAAACTCTACACCTACAAAGGAATGATTGAGCGCACTCACAACCTGCACAATCTCATATCTCTTGTTCAAAATAATGATATGAGAAATATAAAACCATTTCCACTTTGTAATTTTCAGAGATATTCAAGAACATGTTGATTTCAATGCTTAAACTTCAGAATAAATTTGATCCCGAATATTGAATTATTAGATTGAGAAATTATTAACTGGAAATATTTTATTTGAAGGTATAATACGGAGTGATTCGAAATTAAGATCCCAATTTCAAACAATTATAACTTATTTCTAGTTAACACAAAATCAATTTCACATCAAACTATTGACAGAAGCATGAATCAAGTTTATGATAGTTTATTATGTTCTATGTGCCCTTCTATTGACGCTTGGACGACATCTACAAAATAGTAGAGTCCATACACCATGGTTTGTGGAAATGCAGAAAAAACATTGACTTTAGGCGAATCTTGTAGGCCTACATCACGATGAAGCGATGTTTCATGTTAGCGGTATTTAAACTTTTTTGCGCATTTTACAAACCTTGGTGTATGAACTCTATATTTTAGTAGGTATTGTCCTAGTCTAAAAAGAAAGGAACCTAGAACATTACTGATAGTTCTGTGAACAGTAGACCTCGCGCAGTTGAAAACTACAGCCTCCATCAGAGTGAATTACGTCCTGTCCTGACGTGTCGGCGAGATATCTGTGTGTAAACAACTAATTGCTGTTAGGATTGTTGTATCGACAATAAGCATTACAATGCTAATAATTTGTTGTAAACAACTATGCTAGTATCATTAAAAGCTTACCGAGTTGAAAGTAGAGAAAAGTCGACAGAAAAAAATAAGCTACTTCGAGTTATCAATATTGCATGCCTCATTACTTGCAATTAATAGTCCACACGAAAGCTGATTTTTCACGAAATTACATTGGGATATTCATTGCATGCAATTAATAATCCACTGGACAGCTGATTTATGATGAGTAATTCTATAGTCTGATTTTCACGGTAATATTGGCCTTCGAAGAAGACTCCTCTTCCTTTTGTATTATCCTTAAAATGTAAAATTTCAAAAAACCTTGTATATATCAACCTGAGCAAAATAAAATTATTTTCATCATCACTATCCTATAATATTGGCACTTTTTATGGAAAATATGATCTTTACTTACTCACCCTCACATTTGTATGCTGTGGGATAATCATTTTCGTGGTTATTTTGTTGAGCCTGTAAGTATAATATCAAACTGAACGACATATGGAAAAGATAATAACGACTAACTCGGAACTGGAGATCATTGGAGCAATAGAGGGAATTAATACGGGACTGGGCAATCATGTAATAACAATTAGCTGTTTGAGGATAGAGTTAAGTCTATTGTTACAAGGTCGTCATGAACCTAGGTTCAACTGTAAATCATGATTCTATGAAAGTAACAACTGAGGTCAAACTGTACTGGGACCCATCACTCCAATTAATAACAATTCCAAAGTCTTTCATTTCTCCTATAAAAAAGCTTAATGAATGAACGGTATATAAAATTCAGTCCTCCATTCATAAAAAGTACAAGCTGGTCTATTTTTTAGATAGAGTACAACGACGAAATCATCAAACTTTATCTTCTCCATTCTGTTTTGATTCTTCATCATTCAGTTCGAACAACCCTTCGTTTGTCATGATTATTGATACACAAACATAATATTTCTTAATCTATTACTAATGGTAACTTATCAACCTAGCTTACTAGTAGTTCTGTGAACAGTAGACCTCACGCAGATGATATATAGTGATATCGGAGTATGGAGGAAATTCCTTTTCTTTCATATTATCCTTAAAATGCAAAATTTCAAAAAACCTTGTGTATACATCGACGCGCAGTTAAAAAATGAATATTTCTGCCGAATCTCATAGAATTCTATCAACGCGTTTGGCCGTAAATGCGTTACATACATACTTACAGATGAAAGAAAATCAGAGTTAAAACATAGACATCACTGCGTTCGGTCAATTAAACAGGCGTGATTGAAAATGATTGTCCCAATTTCAAACATTTTATTTATTTATTTTTAAAAACGGTGAATACCAATTGATTTCACATCAAATCACCCACAGATGACCCACAGTTTCTTTGATTGACCGAGTGATATGATAAATGCAGCTGACTTAGTTACCATAGTTTGTTATTTCTTGTTAAACTATATTTTGATCCAAATATCGGTCATTTCTATTTCACCGAGCGAAGTGAGGTCTAAGATTCAAGTCGACGGTTTTGCATTTCACTTTATGTTAATCATGTTAATATGTTAATATGCTAATATGTAATTATGTTAATATGTTAATATGTTAATATGTTAATATTTAATATGTTAATATGTTAATATGTTAATATGTTATATGTTAATATGTTAATATGTTAATATGTTAATATTTAATATGTTAATATGTTAATATGTTAATATGTTAAATGTTAATATGTTAATATGTTAATATGTTAATATGTTAATATGTTAATATGTTAATATTTAATATGTTAATATTTAATATGTTAATATGCTAATATGTTAATATGTTTATATGTTCCGCATTTACGACGAAACGCGGCAATAGATTTCCATGAAATTTAACAGGGATGTTCCTTTTTAAATTGCGCGTCAACGTATATACAAGTTTTTTTTTTGAAATTTTACATTTCAATATGATAATACAAAAGGAAAAAGAGTCTCCTTCGAAGGCCAATATTACCGTGAAAATCAGACTATAGAATTATTCATCATAAATCAGCTGTCGAGTGGATTATTAATTGCATAAAATGAATATCCCAATGTAATTTCGTGAAAAATCAGCTTTCGTGTGGACTATTAATTGCAAGTAATGAGGCATGCAATATTGATAACTCGAAGTGTAGTTCATTGGTACCAGCTGTAGATAATGGCTCTTCAGAAGACCTATACAAATAATCATCTCTCCCCTATCATTGAGAAACTGGAAAATGTTGGAAAAAATTATTCCCCTCATGAAAGAGAGTTGTTCATATTGCATTCATTAATAGTTACTGAAGAATGACAGAATAATTTACATTTTTTTTTAATTTATCTTAGCTAAATTTATCCTAAGATGGAAGATGGAAAGAATGTGGATTTATGGAATTCTGTGAGATTCATCGTACATCGCATATTTCCTGGACCATCTATTGACAATCAAGAACTATGAAAGCATTAGATTCATCTTTGAAACACTGCTTCAACCTATCTTTACTGATAGATATTACTACCAATTGATTGAGAAGAATATGTTTTCGGAATAATAATAAGGAAGTCCGCATTGAGATGTAAATGAAAATATTTCAGGAAATGATTCCTAAGCAGTCCTTACTGTACCAACCAGTTGGGAAACGAGATAGAGGACGTCCAAGAAAAAGATGGTCCGATTATAGAGACTATGAGGTTCGGAACAGCCAATGATTCCTCAACCGTGAAAGCAAGAAGAAGAAGATGAAAATATTGATTGTCAGATAAATATCATGATTCACCAAATAAAGTCAAGGGTGACATGAGATACATTGACTTTTTAGCGGACGAAGTTCGCCGGGTAAGTTAGTGCTTTATGAAATAAGATCATTTCATTCATACCTCTCGATGATTCACAGTAGTCACCGTCTTGAAGTGAATTAGGATCAATGGAAAATTGATTCGTCGACTGTGGATTTATCACATGAAATTAAAAAAAAAACAACAAAAGTAGCATAAGTTGGTCATAAACAGTTATTTACATTCTCTTCTGAGAACTTCTAACAATAATGAACAGAAGTCAGTGTTCATTTATTCAAATATCTGAAAACATCTCAAATACATGTATTATACATGTATGTCTACTTTCAATTTCGTTACTCTCGTATTTTATCACTTACCAAGCGAGAATCAATTCTAAAGCAAGTTCTAAAGAAGTTAGGTAGTATTTTGCCTGAAGTTGCAGTTCTTTGACTCATGAAAGGCGAAACAAGTTAAAAAATGTTCTGGTTGATCAAAATACTATTATTAATATATTGCCGTAAGGTTTAATAACATCAATAATTATTATGTACTAGCCGTCAGGCTCGCTTCGCTCGCCTGCATTTTTCATTTGAGCATGCTTCATTCCATCAGAGAGTCAAAATACTGAGAAAACGCAGAAAAGCTGAGAAAAAAACGCTGATTTTGGGCGTATCTTTGACGTTATTGCAAATTCCTTCCAATACAACATTATTACACCCTAGCTGAGCTTCTGTACTAAATTTGAACATTTTCTGTTCATTTGTTCTCGATAAAGCTGAGATTTGGGAGACTTTTCCTTAATCCATAAACGATTAAATATTTTCAATATAAGTGAGACTCCATTGATATAAAATTGAAAATTTGTACAAAATCTCATTAATCATCGCATTCAGCTGAAAGCACGGCTCCTAGCTTGAAGGACTTCTAGAATGTTCACCTACAAAATACCTCTGAACCTATTCCCCAAGTAAAAATTGTCGCTTATAGCCTACTTCAAGTTCTTTGTAACCACAAAAAAGAAATAATGCTGTCTCTTCCATAGAGAGGGATGCCCTCTAATGATGCCCTCTAATGCCCTCTAGGAGTAACGAAGACGACATGTGTCATTGAAATTTAAAGAAAAAGAAATTGTTGGGGAGAGGGTGCAAAAACAATTTTTGGGGGTTCCAAAAGATGAACGTCCAAAACAGGTCAACAGTGGTGAGAGAAACTATAATCCCATAATGATTTTATTTTTTTCTATTCTGGGAAAAGTATAAAATCTTGATCAGAGGTGATATGCAGGCTGTTGCTCTAATTTGAGTTTCATGTTCGGATTATCATTTCAGTATATTTTCATCAATAATATCAATTGTTGAAAATTGTTGGTTGACATGAAGGGCGTGGTATTAAGGTGAGTACAGAGTGGAAGCAAATAGAGTGGAGTAGCCGGCACCGGCACCGGCACCGTCAAGTGAGAAGCGACTGTGAACCCGCGATTTTAAAGGTCGCAGGAAGACTCCATGTCCGTGTGCTAACTGCGCGTGCGCCAAAGAGGGGACTCTGAGGGCTGCGGGCTGGCTCTGAGGCAACCTTAACATTGCGCCTCATCGATTGAGGGCTGAGGGACTGAGTCGGGTAATAACCTCAGCGCTACCACACTTTCCCACTTCAACTCGTATCCTCTCACTTTCCCACTTCAACTCATCGCATCAACCCAATTTGCTGTGCTCAGTCACTTGCACCTCTACTCTAAATTTAATATTACTGTCTCAACCGTCACTATGGAAACCTCTTCAATACATTTCAAATCTATTTATATATTATATATATAATATATATTATATATTATATATATATATATATATATATACAAAATACCTCTGAACCTATCCCCGAAGTAAAAATTGTCGCATATACTTCAAGTTCTTTATTAAATGAATGTCTGTTTGTGTGTTAGTTTGTCTGCTTCCTATAGACTTGAAAACTACTTGACAGAACAGCATGAAACTTTGGGGATATGTTGTGTGGATGTTGGGGATGGTTTCTGACCAGAAATTATAATAGGGGGGATAATAAAATTGAAATCTCTCAACTCCATCGTTTTGAGCTGATTTGAGCAATTTTTATTTCGATTTGAGCACCCTCCGTTTTTGAGATATGACGTATCAAAAATTGGAGAGCCAACTTAATGCTAGCTCTCCACTTTTCGAAAAAAAACCAAGCACGCATTCGTTTTGAGCTGATTTGAGCAATATTTACTTAGTTTTGAGCACTCATGGTTTTCGAGAGATTCCCATTCATAGTACACCAAATTTATTAAAGAGGAAATTGGGAAAACAATTTTAACTCCTGAGCTGGAAGGGCTCAACACGTGAAAACCTGCATAAGACTAGAGCACAATAAGGATCTGCTCTCAACAGAAATTCACGTTTTGAGCCATCATAGTTTTCGAAAAATTTCCACTCGTAGTATGCTCCATGTACTATATGGGGAATTGAAAAAGAATAATAACTCCTAAACTAGAGGTGCTCAAAACGTGAAAACCTGCATGAGGGTAGAGGACTATGAGAAGCTGCTCTCAGTGAAAATTGACGTTTTGAGTCATCGAGAAATTCCCACTCATAGTAGGCTCCATGTGAGAAGTAGAAAAAGACTCTATTTCCCATACAGTACATGAAGCCTACTATGAGTGGGAATTTCTCGGGAACTGTGATGGCTCAAGACGTCAATTTTTGCTGGAAGCAGCATTTTGTAGTACTCTACCCTAATGCTGGTTCTCATGTTTTGAGCAACTCTAGTTTAGAAGTTATATTTATTTTTCTATTCCCCATAATATAGTACATGGAGTATACTATGAGTGGGACTTTCTCGGAAACCGTGATAGCTAAAAACGTCGATTTCTGCTGAGAACAACTTTTTATAGTCCTCTACCTTTTGCAGGCTCTCACGTTTTGAACACCTTCAGTTCAGTTCACAGCTCTCCATGTGAGAAATAGAAAAAGACTATTTCCCATACTACATGAAGCCTACTATGTTTGGGAATTTCTCGAAAACGGTGATGGCTGCTCATAATGTGAATTTCTTCTGGAAGCAGCTTCTCATAGTACTCTAGCCTTATGCAGGTTCCCACGTTTTGAGCACTTGTAGTTTAGGAGTTATATTTCTTTTTATATTTCCCATATAGTACATGGAGTATACTATGATTGGGAATTTCTCGAAAACTGTGATTGCTCAATACGTCAATTTCTGCTGAAAGCAGCTTTCTATAGTCCTTTACCCTTTTGCAGGTTCTCACGTTTTGAGCACCTTCATTTCAGAAATATGGTGTTCTATGAGTGGCAATCTCTCGAGAACGGTGGGTGCTCAAAACGAGCTCAAAACGATGGCGTGTTTAGTTTTTCGATTTCGAAAAGTGGAGAACTAGCATTAAGTTGGCTCTCCAATTTCTGAGACGTCATATCTCGAAAACGGTGGGTGCTCAAAACGAAATAAAAGTTGCTCAAAACGATGGCGTTGAGAGATTTCAAAAATATTCTAGTGTAGAGCCACTTAATGTTGATGGTGAGTTATTCTGTCAGAGAGCTCCATAGATTCAGAAACAGTCATAACTTTCCAGTTCCATCACTTCTCACGTGTTTGTCACAAATCTTTATCAGCAAATGTTTAGTGTATAAATGTCTATTGAAATTCAAATAATGTCCCAGCAATCTATCATATTTGGCCATCATCGTCATTACAACTAGTAACCCACAGTAAATATCACATTGAAATTCATTCTTATTAACAAAGAGCTCGTTTCATAATTATCGGCCGAATCGCATTCCTATCGAAACACTTGTAATTGATATTACTGTTTCATAAGACATGCAAGAATTTTGAAGTGAGTATCCTCCTAAATCAGGATCAAAGTACAAAGAACAAAAGATCTGAAAGCCTTTCGCGACGGTCGGTCCACAATCAAAGAACTCATGCATGCTTCGTTTGTTCTTTTTCAGCTATTAAAATAACGTATCAAAGGCTCGAAATATGCATTGGGAATTAGGCGAGTCATTTTGTTATGAAACTATAATGGTCCGAACTGATGCTTCAATCATTATTGCGATGAGGATAACAGATCCAAATTAGAACGAGAGACAACTAAATGAAAGCGAGAGAAAGAAAGAGGATATAGGTGAATGAGGCAGAAGAAGTGAGACAAGTGAGCCTGGGGTTAGTGAGAGGAGCTGATAAACGAAGAAAAAGAGTTTGATATGACGGAAACAGGTTAAGTGATCCTAGATTGAACACGTTTAGAAGGTGGAGCTAGAATTGAACGAATCCAACATCATTTCCATAGCTAATTGTTATCGAGTTTAAATTCATTGTTGTTATAGTTCACCCATTGACCATAACTTGGTTTCAATGAGTTATCGAGGGCATTATCACTCTCCGAAAGTATTCATAAGATAAAAATAATCACTAGCTTCGAATGGTAAGAACAGGTTATTGAGGAGATCACAATATTTGTGTACAATATGAGATTCATTCAAAAGGATTTCCAAACACATTATCATATTTATTTGTGTATAATTCACTCCCTTTCCAATCGAATTCTGAACGAATCTTAAGTCCGTTAATTGAAATGATAAAATAGTAATGATAAAAATGTTTGCTTGTATCATGGAGTATATTGATGATAGACCATTATATCAGAGAAGGAAATTAAAAGCTCAATATGACATACCTAGGTATAGGCAAAATAATATATGTAGGGAGGCCGAGGGAGAGATGGATACCGGAACAGGTTATTTGAAAAAACCTAATCCATGTAGTGAAGATGATGATGATGATGATGAAGGAGAATTAAAAAAGTTGTCAATTTACATTCATCTGAAAAATGTGGAGGAGTATCAATGATACTCGTACTTTGAAAAATAAGTTAGTATTCTTGCTTCAAACTTTTCACCTATTTTTTGAAAATGCAAATAATTTTCTGATCACCAATTCTCATAGATATCAGAAAATGTATTATTTTTGTTCAGTTCAGGGGAATACATTCAACTCCTATGAATACATTCTATGTAGTTGTATGAATAAAGCTTGTGAATCGACAATTCCACACCTGTTGGTCTCAGCAGTGAGCATTTATCGAAGAAACTGGAGAGAACGAAAGATATCCGTTCATACCAAACATAGTTTTTGGTACTCGTTCATTTTCTATGTAATTCTCTGATATTTTCAAACAAACTTAAATTGACTCTAGTGACTAAAAGTGAGTCACTTTTGACTTGTGAATCAAACTGAGTTCAACTTGAACACTTTCGACCGATTTATTTACGGAAATCTGAGAAACAAATTTAATACGCAAGAAGATATTATTTGGAAGCCGTTGATTTTTGGAAAGAATTTAAAAATTAACTAGAATTTTAAAACTCTTGAAACTATACTATACTCTAGAGTATGGGCAGTATATACTTAGTTGAACGTGTGTACCATTACCAGTGAAATTTACTAATTAATTCGTTTTTGAAAAAGCGGAGTGGAGTGATCGACAGTTCAAAAACAAATTTCTTCAGCTGACTGTTTAGTGAGCTTACGCATTTCTGGGTGATTCATTTTCGGATGAGTTGATAACAATGACGAATGATACATCACATGTATTTTGAAAATATATTTTTAAGCCCCTGATCACACAAACCCTTTTTTCCTTAGTTGGATTCTAGTACCAAATTGCGTCTCTTTTTAACAGATTTCTATCGGAAACAATGAGAAAACTGATTGCAAATTGAAACGCTGAAATTCATTGTAATACGTAAAATTTTAAATTTGAGCCATTTTTCAAATTGGAGGGTCATGCTGACATGAACGAAATATTGTTATAGCGAAATACATTATTATAGTTTTAGTTTGTTCCTGTCGCTTCTATACTGGGCAATGCAGTGCGATTACTGGGACATTGTCTATTGAACATCTGGGACTATTGTCTCACATGTCGAGCATTTCAGCAGATAGCAGCCATTCTTCTTTATTAGTAGTAGTAGAAAGAAATGGATGATAATAAGCAATCGAAGATTCATTCAAATCAGAATACTTTGATCATCTCATGCTTGTTCCTCATTTGATGCTTCAAATTCAGTGAGTAGCCAACAAGCATCATTAAAAAAAGAATAAAAATACCCAAGCTTGAAATGATATTCATGAATCAGATTGTTTTGTTCCACATTGTTAAATGACCAAATCACAGTGGACTTCAAATAATATCAATAGTTAATTTGGCTTGAGGGGTGAGCGATGTAAAAAAGACATTCCATTTTAGTAACAAGGGCTTCATTAGAATGATCTATAGGCCGGGCCGGGTGTTGTTTACAAGCATCCTCATTTGTTTAGCAATTTGTGATGACAAATTTGAAAAGCATTTTTTTTGTATTGGCTGATAATGGATTCTTATTCTAGGCAGCCAGGCGAAGGATAACTAGAAAGCGGTGATGAAGTGGGGGGAGGAGAAGAAATCGAAAAAACATAATAGAGGAGTGAGAAAAGCGGAGTAAGGAACAGGCTTAGAATGAACTGCAAGGAGGAACACAAGAACAAACCTCGTTAGAGAAAAAAGACGATATGTTTGCATAGTTGGAAGTCGTAGGGACATAGAAGTATCCAATTTGAACAGGCCATCCTCAAATTTTAAGGGGTGAGGAGTGGTGAGGGGGTAGTGAGGGGTTCTAATGGGGGTGTGGCGTGATTTTGAATATTTATTTGAGTTTCCAGTTTCCTTAAACGTACAGTTGGAGACACGCCCTCTCGTGTAAGCGGACGAATTAATTAGACTGTCCTATTCTCGAATCCGGCACTTGTCTTCACACGTCTCACAGGACCCGGGGTTATATTATATACAGGGGGGGGGCGAGAAACGCTAATATTTACAGACGTGAGACGCATCGCCACCAGAACCTACCTCGTAATTATCGTCAAAGCATTGATTTTTGTTCTCGCTTAGCGCGTCGCTGTCCATTATAACTGACACGTTGTAAATCATAATCCTAGTGTGAGCTGTAGCCCGGTTTGGAAAAAATATGAACCGACAACAGCGTTGCTTTTTCACTTGCGGGCTTCAATTAGAGTCAAATCGCTTGATGCGATGCTGCGCTGGTAGAGGAGAGGGGTCGTCATATCCTATTGATTTATACTCCACTTCCAGAGACGATGATAGCTGGAATTTTAACCAAAACCCAATTTCACTCTTGAAAAATGGGTCGGTTTGAAAAATAACCGCTGTGAAAACCAGTCATCACATCTTGGTCACCTCGCAGTCATCACAAATATCTCATTTTAACCGATGAATAATAATATTGATCATGCTGTCAGTAAGTAAATATTTATATAGATCAAATAATCTTGTTATAATTAGACTAATAGTGGATCCTTATAATAGGCAGATGATTGAGAATTGCTCTATATATCCAAATTATTAGAATAATAAGAACACGTTAAATGCGATATTTCCCGTCCCAATTCTAAGACCCCATTTTCCTATCGATAATGAATCTCAACCATTAAGTGGATTATAATAATAATCTTTTAATACAATCATTTTTTACGATTGATATTCTCCACATAGAAAAAAGTCTGCAAGTCATAATCGTGCTATCACTTATTTCAATTCATGAACTTCATTATATTCCTTGAGAAGCACACTCCATTAAATGAAGTTGGACAATATTTTGTTTTTCAACCCATCTATTCTTATTCCTCTATGATAACGTCTTGCAAACTCAAACTAAAGAAGTCGGTCCAGAAGTCTTATCTCTTGGATTTTTTCAACCGTATCACGAAAAATCCTGCTCAACCTATCACCGAACCTCACCCACCAACAATAATTCAATAATATTAGTACCTAACCACATAAACCCTCTGCTGAACTCTATTACTCTCTATAACTCTATTATATTTGGTTTACAATAACCAAAAGTGGATTCGATTTTTTCGAATATTGTGACTTAGCAAACCCACAACTTTTCCCAGATGAGTTTTCACCCGAAGAGCTCCTTTTTTGTTGGACAAGGAAGAAGATTTTTCCTCATTTTTCAACCAACTGACCATAACCGAAAGTTGATGATTTTATTCTAACTTCAATGGCTCTAAAAAATTGACCAAATTTTAAGAGAATGCTTCGGAGTATTTCGCATGGTTTATTCTAGCTGAAAATAAAATTTTTCTCGGTTGCATAATAGCAGCAAGGAAGATTTCTACTTGTTCTGTAATTATAAAGATATTTCCTCCTCTATTCATAAAGACATCTGAAAAGCCAAGGTGGACTGCTTTGAATTGGACCGTTTGTGTAGCATCCATTTATCAAGTTAAATTCAAGAGACAAAGAGATAGGATCAATTAGGGAAAGAAATAAGTTTGAAAGCTCTTTGGAGGCGCCCCGTAGAGATCCCCTGGCGAGAGAAGAACTGCTTTGACTGAGCAATTCACCGACATCATTCAACGCTGATATCATTTCCACCCTTTACGCAGTGTATATCAGGTCCTTATCACCAGCATTAAGCAACACACATAGTAATCACTGATACCATCTCTCTGGTTTTCTTGAACAAAGCTTTGTTGCAAAGTCATCTTAGATCACATAATTCAGGAAAATCTTTCAGGTACTTTACTGAGTGTGAAATATTTCCAGCAACGCTACAAAGCACTTTCAGCCAGTGAAATGTGCAAATATAGCTGTTCAAAGATGACAAATAGAACTAAACAGTAAGTTTGAGTAAGTCTCGAGCAAGTTCTCCAACCCAGAGGGTAACTAGTTATTTCTTAAAGAATTATCCAAATAGTATTCTAACGTCTTGTTGAGTGAATCGTTTGAAAGTAATAACAGATTTAGAATGAAATTATGAACTGTATCGCGTGGTGATGCATTTCTCAAACGACGTTCAATTGTTGACGTCACTCAGGAAATGCCGTTGTTATTGATGCAGTTTCCATAGCAACGTTAAGAAAGTTGCTTTCAACTGATTTTGATTCATGACTATTGTTCGAGGAGGATTTGCCAATAAGATTATTGACTACACGATCCATCTCTATAGTGAGGTCCACGTTATAATGGCAGTGAAGAAGGATAGGAGAAATACGTTGCCAAGTCTCTCCATTTTGCCACTGACTGTACACAGCTGTTACTCAATTCATCCCATTAAATTTAATCTAATAATAATTATCATTTCCTTGATAAAATAATCAATTTAATGTCAAATTGATCAAGGAAATGTATTTTTTCATAATTTGATTCAAAAATTTGCTTTCATGACTGAGATAAGATTTTTATTTTTATACAAACCTGAAATGGCGGCTAATTTAAAAAGCTGTGATACACCAATCTGAATTTCAAAACAACAGAAATTGAGTTATTTGGTAGGTATTCTATTCCAATTTCCCTAAAAAATAATAGAAAAATAGAAATCCTATTTAAAAATGAGTAATTTCAATGGATTAATTCTGAAATAACTTTTCAATATTATTAAAACCGGTACGAGTAGGTCTAACCTATACGGATAGGCTAACTTAAGCATGGATGAAGTCTAGGATGGTTAGTTATTAACTTTTAAAATGTCATTTCATGTATTTTAATTTGTGTTTATCATAAGGTAATGTTTAAAAATTATTTCATTGGTTCAAAAATACATTTTAAATCAATTATACGACTTGTGTACTCAAGTATTTTGATAGAATGATGAAAAAAATGGCGGCTGAGAATATGGTTTGTTCAGTTTTGTACAGTCACTGTCAAAAGTAAATATAAAATATTCTGGCAAATAGACAACATTGCAAAGCGAGAGAGAGAGATAGTGCCATCTGTTTTGTTGTATGATAGAAAAGGACAGCAACAGTATTGTCAATCGTACAGCACTGCCATTATAATGTGAACCTCACTATAGACAGTGTTGAGCTCTTCTAAGATATAAGATTTGAGATGTGCTTGAATATGAAAAGTGGAAGAGCTATAAGTTGATATTTTTTGACAAATTTATTTCAAAATGTAGATTTTATCTAAAGTATTCCTCTTACAGGCACTATCTCATCTGTTATTGGAATTGCATCAAACCAATTAACAGTGCGGTACCGGTACCAATTTAATTTCACAATAATAATAATAATTTAATTTTATAATTTAAATTGTAATTCATTCCTCTTTATTATTATTTTTTTATAATAGAATACATTCAATAAAATGCTGCTCTTTTTTTGAGCATTGATAGCTGCGAGTTTTTTATTTTTTAATTATTATGAGTGGACCCGCTTATTGGTTTTTCAATTTTCCCTCCTCGCTATTTAAATCAGTGACAAACAACTTAATATGCTTATCTTCTCTCTATGGTAATAACCTATAGAGTATGTTGATTACGCTCAGAAGACTAATGAGTATGAGTAATCATAATCATATTCACTGTAGATTAAGTTAACTCAGCAGTGGCAAACCAGCATCCTATCTTTGAGAGGATACTTAATTGAAAGCATGATGATTTTAATCCCAAGTACTTTCTTTATATCATTGGAAGGCAAAATTGATATAAATGTATAATTCACGGTATCCAATACTGTTATACAAGTATAATAATAAGCTATAGTTGAGATCCATAATATACCATACATATATGCTACGTTGTTGGTTCTTAGAGATTAGAAATTAGCATTATAATAAAATGCTACAAATATAGTAACAAAACTACCGTTCATGAAACGTAGAAGACTTGAATTGATAATGGCGGAAAAGAAGGTGCGGTGACCGTGATTTCTCTAATATGACCCATTTTCTCTTTTTGGAAGAGAACCGTAGGACGATATGTCGTTTTACATGATTTCTCTCACTCAGAAAATGCGTCTCTCTTGCTTTTCATGCTAACTTATTCTGCTGCTGTGAAAATAATTTTTTTAACAATGAAAATCAATTTTCATCATTATTTTTCTTTCCTATAGATTAAGTACAAGACAATTTTGGACTGAAGTCAGTAGTAATATTTTTAGTAAAAATCAGTAACTAGTAATATTTGATGATCTTCGAAATTTCATCGCCACAACTCGATAATATAAAGAGACAAAGGTGGTTGCTGCAACATATAGAGATTAAGATAGAAAATCCCTGAAATTTTAAAATGATTCTGTTAAATTTGAAGAGTGACTGGAAACTAGGTTATGATCGCAGCCACTACTCATTTTTATAAATTTGGAAAGTGAGAGTAAATCATTACTTGAAAGAGAAGGAATCAAATAGTCGATTCTTGATAGCAACCAAAGACAATGCACAACTTTGAGATGATTTGCCAGGTATAAATAGTGATAATTCACATAAATGGGCACTAGTTGATGAATGTGCGGTAATACACTACCGTACCGTATTCCTTTCCATTTTTATAGAAACACATTAGAATTACAATACACTTCAACTCAGTGATTTTCCATGAAAAATCACAAAGCCACAACAGGTAATTTTCATTACTAAAAAATATTTTTTAATCCAGTTTATTCAAAAGGAAACTATTTTTTCATTCATTTCTACATGGATGAATTTATCTCTTTCTCAGCAGTCACTGTTTTGCTGTTCAAATCAGTCTTTTGTTATAATTCAGCACATTTCCTGTCATTATTCAATATATTGTTATGTAAACCAAATATAATCAATAATTTAAAGGCCAGTACATATTATAGAATGCGAAAAACATGTTGATTTATCTGACCTGCATGTGTATTTATTATTTGACAGATAAAATTGAGATACTGGAATAAAATGACCACAGTCATGGAAGTTATTTATCTCAACGTCATTGATATTGTTAGGCACTTAATATTTCATTCCAAGACACATGAACTATGAATTGGTTTTGGTGAGATTTATCGAACGAAAGAAGTAGGTGTGTTAGGAACTGAGTGACAGCTAACATTATTTATTGGCTGGCGTCGAAAAAGCTGATAATAATTTGCCAAGATTAATATTCGATTCCAACTAATTCATTATTTTTGATAAGGGGATCGGAGACGGCATATTCAATTTCATTCATCGCCTTACAATTTTTGGCTACAGGAATATTTTATTTTTGGATCCTTAAATGATGACTATTTGTTCATTAAAATAACTTGTATGAATAATATGTTTAGATGAGATTCTTGAGCTGGTCTATTTTTGAAAAGAGCAAGGAACATGATTACTATAGGCCTGACTGTTTGGAATAATAATTATCAACTCCGTCTCTTTTGACAAAAATTTAAAATCAGATTTCCAACAATCGCTTCCCCAATTTATTGGGTTCGCCTTTTTTCAGGAGCCCCCTGTTTATATTACAGGTCCTCATAAGTTTTTCTTCATCTTCACCAAGTTTTATCTACCTACGGTATCAAATACATTCTAGTTGTTTTTAAACATTTAGTTTTATGACCAAATTTTGATTACACTCAATAGTTTTAGAGTATCTAGCCTTCATAATACTAGTCTTTAGGCGCAATACTTTTAATTTGTCTGATAGTTTTCGACTACCCTAGATAGTCGTCTAGAGACTTGATAATAGTGTGAGGTAAGATAGTTTCGTGCCTTGCGGGCTAATCAGCTGTTCGTCAAGTTGTGACGTCACACGCGCATGCGCCCACACGCGGCCCACGTGCGATCAGCACCGGTACCACAATCTCTCCTTTCCATTTTTGTTGATCGTTTACTTAGCCCACACAATCTGCATGAACCAGCTTATCTGTTTGCTGCCAACAAAATTCATTAGTACGGCCAAATGAGATGAATTGGATGACCTCTTGGTGATTTCGCTCAAGGATACCCACAGCAATAAACTCGGGTTCATAAACCTAGCAACTGTATTTATTTTCTATTCCATTTCTTCAGATTTTCATGTGATATTATCCATTTCTTGGCTGGTTATCACGATTCCACATAAGAAGTCTTTCTGTTGAGCTGATTCGTTGATGAACAACAAACATCTGAACTCTTTCTTGAATCATCCTGTAGATTTATAACAAAGTTTAGAATTGTGAAGCTGTTCTTAACAAAGTTAGGCCCTATTCATATTTCAGCTTGACAGCCAATGAAAGATATTTTAAATATATACGTAAACTATTACGGTACAATGAACACCTATCTATGAAATTAATCCATAATTTTGATTTGAATTTTAAAACAGCACACATCTTATTTTATTCTCCATACCATCATTCAGTAGGATAGAAGCCAAATTAAATTCGAATGAAATAAATAAACTTATCAAAGACCCAGTGAAAGCATATTTTGGAGGGAATTATAATTGACCTAAACGAAAAAAATTCAAATTTGCAGCAATTGGAAAATGTTACAAAAGTCACTCACAACTAATGCAATCAATTATTACAGATTCTAATCAATCCATAAATATGTAATTTAATTGCAATAAGAACTGATATACGCGAGTTAACGGGCACTAACAAAACAAAATGGGTAGTTTACCAAGTTATAATATCAAGGGAAAAATCAAAATTATTCAATTGAAAAGAATTGAAGCCAATTTTATTCTCTTCTAAGATCGTAATTTATGTTACTGGTAAATCTAATTCTAACTTACATAATTTCAAGACTTAAAATTTGTTACATAAATAATTCAACTCTATTTACAAGATAAAATATACAAAATTCGAATCTATACATTCATTTATCACTCTGATTTATCATAGATTTTAATTTTACAAATAATTACTATTCTCTAGTGAGGCCACTCACTAAGCATTGATACCGATCAAATATAATATCAGTTTCCAATAACTACAGTCAATGTCAATTATAAGATAAAGATGACCAAGTAAGATAACCTCGCATCAGATGACCCAGCATTGTATATAATGTCATCAAATCAAATTATAAATAAATGTTTTAAAATTGACACTATTTGTACTTGATGCACTTTCCACTGTTACACTGTAAGTAGTTGACAATTCAGGTGAAATGAGCCATCGGATCTTCCGCTCGCCGCCTCTTCATCATGTAGGCTTCCATTTCCTCGTCTGTCGGTTTCTTGACTTCGAACATGCTGTTGTAGGGCCGCTTGCGTTCGTCCATACGCAGTAGCCGGTCAGCTTCACGATTCCTCTCCTCTTCCTCCTTCAATGCCTGAAAAAATGAAGAGAGAAGATCGTATCAAATAGTTTGAAGAGGTATTATTTTTTCAATATTCGAAAAACTCAGATTTTATCAACAAGACATTCTCAGAAAATTTGAAGTAGAATATAATGAATTGGTTGTAAGGTTCAATTTGAGAATGGGAAGATTGATTTGTAACACTTTACCAATATAAGATTTAAGAAAAGATTTTTTGAGAGCAATTGAAATATAAATTGATTGAGCCAAGAAGGAGGAACAAGGATTACAACAAAGTAACAAGCACAATTGAGTTCATATTAAGATGATTTTATAGTCTTTCTGTGTTGTTGTAAAGGGAATATTGCGCTAGATATCTTTATTCAATGGAAATGAGTTGTCAAAACCACTAATTTACAAAATAAATTTGATATACTAATTGCGGTTGTTACACCTCTAGTTCACTCTCTAGCCTGTACTCTACTATAGTCTGTACAAACTTTAGATTCCTCTTATGGAGTACAGTGCTGCCAGATTTCATGAAATCCAGAAAGCTAATTATGTGAGAGAAAGAGCGAAAAGAGAACGCAGGCCATTTTGATAGAATCTGCATAAAAATGACAACATTGTACTCCTATATTTATATTGAAACAGCTTTCGCCATAAAGCCCTATGCTGCTTACTAAGGTTTGCACGGAATATAGTTTACAAGTCTCTACTAGACTTTAAGGGCCGGTTTCCGAGCTCGGGATTTAGCCAAGTTCTAGACTTTAAACAGCTGGAGTCAGAAAATTGGCTTTCCGAAACGGGGCGTAGTCGCAGTTCACGTTTAAATTGAATTTGGAGAAACTAGAAAATTGAACACAAAATAAAATAAAGAGAAAATAGTGTAAAGTTTTGGCTATTTTGAATTATTTAGGAATGTTTCATTTCGTCAAGGAAAAACGTTTCCAATTATAGAAATGAGAAAATGAAGATTATCATGAAAACTATGACTAAGCCCCGTTTCGGAAAGTCAATTTTCTGACTCCAGCTGTTTAGTCTAGAACTTAGCTAATTCTCGAGCTCGGAAACCGGCCCTTTATCTCTATTTTACTGGATATTAATAATGGTGTAACAACCGGAGCTAGAATCTTAATTTTTTTTATGAATTAGTGGTTTTGACAGCAAGCCGTATTCATCCAGTTCTAGTCCTTGAACTAACTGTATTAAAATATATTAGATTTTATAGGTTACAGAAATAAATTGTTAAATTCTTGAGTTTCAAACTGTCTGATTTATGATTTGAGATTTGATTCAACTGATCACGCTTTATTGATAGTTGAATCATAGAGAAACGATAGCATAAGTAGATATCCCATGGTATAGGGCGTTTATGTCGCAACTTTTACTGTTATCCCAAGCCGATAGATCACGTAGTTCTCTCCTATGCAGCTGTGTGACGCTAGTAGTCTCTCAAATTGTGCCATTCATACACTATCACCCCAACAAGACAGTAAAAATTGACAATAATCGACAGTAATCTGCTTAAGATAACAGTAAAAGTTGCGACATAAATTCCCTATACCGTGGGATATCTACTTACGCTATTGTTTCTCTATGGTTGAATGCTCTAACGTGCATCAATATGTATAAAAACATTGATGAACATTTTGAGAATAGATTCACCTGTAGATGGGTCTACTTCCCTCTATTTACTTCCTCCTATTTACAAAAATATTTCTTACAACAGGAATTTCATGCTAACTTGCCTTTAGCATAAAACCATGTTTCAAGTGATTAATAACATTTATCAATATATGTCAATTAAGAATCATGAACGTGAAATTGCTATTGTCGCTTTGCTTAATAACTTAATAACAAGATACTGCAAACATTATTTCTAAAAATTAAACCTAACTTATCAGCTGGATCAAGTGGGGTTCCACAGAGTGATAGATGATTGTTAAAAAAATCATATCAATTGATGGTTCTTGAAATTGTTCTTGGACAAGCACGCCTTGGATAGCAACTATCTTACTAAAGTGAGATTTCAATTTCAATAACACATTGAAAATTGTAGAACCAACAAAAACGGAAATACTTACAATTTTCAACTTTTCTTCTTCCGAAATGTCCTTCTTTTTCAAGTTTTTCACTTTCTTCTGTTTCTTTGTTTTCTTCTTATTCTTCTTTTGTTTCTTATCCTTCTTCTTCTTCTTCTTAGATTCGCTGTCACTTTCACTCTGAAAAATAAAAAGGCATTACAATCGAAAATGTCATATTAGAAGAAACAACATTAATTTTCTATATATAAAAGCGAAATGGCACAATAGTAACTCACTCAAGTATTCATCTACAGAACTAAGAATCTACTGGACCAAATACGTTCAAATTTGACATGTTTTTATTTTTTTATTTAGTTTATTTCATCCTGATTTCAACATGTATATTCAGTTTGCCATCAATCTAGAGGAGCACTAAGAACGGTGTTGAAAATATTTCCAAAGAAACACCCAAAATCTGCGGTTTTCCAGCGTTATTCTGCGTTTTCTAAATTTTTTAAAAAACCTAACAAATTGTCAAAAAGTGTTCAAATTTAGTACACAAGCTCAGCTAAGGTTTAAAAAGAAAGTTACGTTCTGCCTAAAGTTAAGACGCCTAAGTTCCGCCCAAGATCGGCGGTTTTTGAGCGTTTTCTAGGCCTTCTTAAGAACTAATTTACAAATCATGTTCAAATTTTGTACAGAAGTTCAGCAAGGGTCTAGAAATTTATTCTTAAGAGGACTCAGAAATACGCCATAGATACGCCCAAGATGGGCGGTTTTACTGTGTTTTCCTTGGGTTCCCTAGTGTTTTTTCTGAGTTTTCTCACATTTTTCAAGAATCAATTGAGAAAAAATGTTTAAATTTGGTACAGGAAATCAGCTAGGGTCTAGAAATCACCAGCTAGTTCTATATCTGGATGATCCAGCTGGGGGTCCAGGGGCGGAGCCCCCTGGCTAGACGAATAAGACGAGCGAAGCAAGCCTGCCGGCTAGTAAACAAATAAACACAAGAATGCTCTTCTTTTAGAATGCAGAATAACTTTATTTATTCTATGCAATTATTGGTAGCTTAACCTAATTTTCAATTTTTCATGAATACTTTTACTTATAGAAAAATTTATATAAAGTCAAGATTAAAAACTTGTTATTTGTTTTTATTTTACAACTCTATGTTCCGCGGCAGCTGGTGGACGCCTAGTGGAAGCTACTATTGTCCACGTGTGCAGCGGGCTATATAATCAGTTACGACGAAATTCACATGAAAATAATAAACTCACCCTCTCAGGTTAGCAAAGTTTGGGCTCATAGACAATAATAGCAACTTGGAATGCTTGCTTACCTCAGATGACGACGAAGAAGATGAAGAAGAGGAAGAAGAAGAGGATGAGGTGGGAGGGGCGGGGGGTGGAGCCCTGCTCTGCTCCAGTTTGGCCCACACGAACGGCGTCGAGTCCGCATGACTCGTCGAGCTTGTGCTAGGCTGACCGGTACAGTCCGAAGTTTGCTTACCAGCCTCTCCAGTACAATACGATTCCTTCAATCAAACAGTAACACATCAATATTATGGATTTTGGACATTACTCCTAACCTCTAGATTGTTATTTAAAAATTAAAAGAATGGATGAAAAAGTTTTATTCCTGAAAAGCAACATGTTACAAACATTTTGAAAGTAAATTACAGAATAGTACTCCTCACCTAGAAGCGAGTCTGTGTGTGAGGAGGATCTTGTACAATGAAAATCAACTTGCGTAACACTTTACACTTGAGAAAGATGTCTGTATATGAATTATAACTAATTTCTAGCTATTCGGCTATAATCACACTCTAGACTCTATACTATGATAATGGAAAGAAATAATCTTTTTCGCCACACTTGGATGTAATGAGCTGGTTTACGTGCGTCATATGGAGGCCGAAAGTGATTGTTTTCCGACCAGGCCGGTAAAACTTTACGGTCCTAGGGCTGTAAAATGACCTTGAATAACAGCTGATCGTGTCCGATCTGACAATAATCATAGAGATAATCTCATAACGACTGTAATAATCTATATAATTATGTATCGTGAATCGCGGTATCATGTCTATAATATATTTTATGAATTACTGTTTCATAATTTAATATTTATTATTATGTTTTTGATATCAAACAATAGAATACGATGATATCTCCATAGCCTCAACAATATAATGTTGGCTGCATTGTCCATTGTCAGAAAGGTAAGTATCGCAAGTCTTTAAAAGTGAAGAATCGAATTTGAAATCAAAGTACAATAATTGTATCAATATTTAAAAGTGAGGTAGAGTAATAATTGTTTCTTTTTTATTATCGAATTCCACTTCTTAATGCAATACAATCAACAATAATAATAGGAAAATACAGCAGAGATCTAAAGTTTAAGGTAAGCCTACTGGTGAAACTCAGCCTTGACTGAAAAATTCCTAGTAATTTTTCCGTAATTCATTATTAAAACTTTTAGATAATTTTTCTTCAATATCAAACCATATAGAGAAAACATTAGGCCCACTCAAGATTGAATCTTCGAATGTTTTCTCTATGATTTAACTATTTTCAGAGCAATATTTTGTTGTGAAAATGCCGGCAAACCGGCTTCAAGTTTGCCGCTATTCTAAAATAAAACCATTCAATAAAAATTCGGTAATAAGAGAGGTGAAAATGAGACTCAAATGCCCATAAGCCGCAAGAATAGAATAAAATGACTTCTTCACAATAATTGATGACTTTGGGATTTCCATCATACTGTAATCTATATAAATAAAAATCGAGCCTCAAATTTTGACATTCAATAACTTTATTTGTGCACCGTATTCGATGATTTTTTTTAGTTGTGTTCGTTATGTTCAGGACCAGGTTTATGGCCAATCAAATTTATAATGCGACTTCAGGACTTTTTCCTACAGTCCTTCAAAGTTCACATGTAATCCTTATGGGAGAAGATTTTTGAGCTGGCCACACACAGAAATAAAAATCAGCTGTTATAATCATTGATTGCGTCATGCAACAGCCGTCGGTAGATCAAATCAAATCAAATTTATTTTCCATTTTTAAGACAAAAGTACAATTATTGAATAATAACATACTATTATGCAATATTGTATACAAAATAATACACTTAATACAATACAGGAAAAAAACCTGCTAAGGCGCAGGAGCGCCTAAGCGTAAGCACTTGAGCGCAGGTAAGTTGCAAATAAACTTATCAAGTGCATCTTAATGATATAGTCCGGGCGCAAATGTCATTCCGTGGTCATTTTTGGGTAACAGCCGTGGAAGATGTCTCAATTTCTTCGTTAGGTCTAGCATAATAAGGATCGTGATGATGATAAGTCGAAATCACAGGCAAACACCTCAGAAACAAGATAGCGGCCAAAATTTTCAGGGTTTTGCTATATCGCTTGTATATCAATAACCATTCAAGGTATTCAACCGTTTTTCTATACGAAAGTATTTTAAAAACCTTCCTCAACAATTTTTGTTTCATAAAATATTCCTCTAAAACGCAAATTTTTTTTAGTTATAACCTTCAAAAGCCCTAAAAACGTTTTTTCTAACTTTTTTCAAATTTCATTCCATTATAACTTTTGTCGTGCAAGAGATACAGAGAAATTTTGAATCTATGAAGTTTAGAGCGTTTTTACTTTCCTTGCCCTATTACCATAGGTAAGGAAAGTATTGCTTTCCAAAAAAAATTAAGGTACCCTAATTTCATGTTTCCTATACGTTTCAAGGTCCCCTGAGTCCAAAAACATGATTTTTGGGTGTGTGTGTGTGTGTGTGTGTGTGTGTGTGTGTGTGTGTGTGTGTGTGTGTGTGTGTGTGTGGTGTGTGTGTGGGCGTGTGACTGTGAACATGATAACTCCATTCCTAATTAACCGATTGACTTGAAATTTTAAACTTAAGGTCCTTATACCATGAGGATCCGACAATAAGAAATTCAATAAAGTTCAATTCAAAATGGCGGAAAAAAATTGTGGATAATGACTAAAAAACCATGTTTTTCACGTTTTTCTCAAAAACGGCTCTAACGAGTTTCTTCAAATTTTTAAATTTATACCCTAGATAGCTATTTATAAGCTCTATCAACTGACATGAGTCTCATTTCTGGGAAAATTGCAGGAGCTCTGTAATATTCTTGAGAAAAATGGCGGATAATCACTAAAAAACCATGTTTTTCACGGTTTTCTCAAAAACGGCTCTAACGATTTTCTTCAAATTTATACCATGGATAGCTATTTATAAGCCCTATCAACTGACATGAGTCTCATTTCTGGGAAAACTGCAGGTGCTCCGTAATATTCTTGAGAAAAATGGCGGATAATTACTAAAAAACCATGTTTTTCACGATTTTCTAAAAATGACGACCGATTTTTTTCAAATTCATACCCTGTATAGTTATATATCAGCTCTATTAACTAGTATGACTTTCCTCCCTGAGAAACTAACAGGGGGTCCACCCCATCCTTGAGAAATTTACTTTGTAACCTTCTTCTCGAGCTTGAGGTAGGTGGGCAGAGCAGTTTATTCAAAAGAACACACGTCGATATTTTATTTGTAGAACAGCTGCTTTGACAACTTTTAAAAAATCCTCAAATTTCATAATTCAAACAAAGGAAAATGTACTCTGAAAACAATAACAATAGTATAATCGTAGTTTTGATAAAATTATTTAGCCGCCAATCGGCATAATGTTATTCCCCTAGATTATCCTCGTTTAAGAATGAGGCTTATAGATCAATGAGCAAGGAAAGTTGTGTAAGTGTACCACACCAGATTTTTTCAACTTTAGAACGATATATCTTCATGCGCTGTACGTGGAGGAATGAGTTCTCCAGCGCCCTCCAAAGAAAACCCTGCACTGTTTCTTGTGAGTTTTTCCGTATACATGAGGTTACAAGCTAGAACTATAAAATCAATTTTTTCATGACTACAAGATAGAGACTTGCAAATGGTCTCAATCTCTTCCTCACAACAAGCGGAATAAGAATATTAATGATGGAAACAACGAAAATATTCGACATCATTGAAAAATTCAAGATGGCGGTCATTATTGACATAAATTTTTATATCGCTTGCTATTTAGTTATTGTGAGAGATATCGGATTGGTTTTACCACCAAAGTATTAGGAATTAACCAAACTATGATGTTCGAGAGAATCGTCTCATTTTGACCACTCTTTTCATGATTTATTCAACTTCAAAAACTTGAAACATACATTTTTTGGGTCAATATTCTACTTTCCACCCTGTAAATGTATTTGCAGTAGGCATACACTAGAGTTATTGGTACAGTGTTCTAGTATATTACCTAAGCTTCAAAATGACATCTGGTTGAAGGCTGTAAGTCCATATTCCATGAGGATCCTACAATAAGAATTTCAATAAAGTTCAATTCAAAATGGTGTGTGTGGGCGTGTGTCTGTGAACATGATAACTCCATTCCTAATTAACCGATTGACTTGAAATTTTAAACTTAAGGTCCTTATACCATGAGGATCCGACAATAAGAAATTCAATAAAGTTCAATTCAAAATGGCGGAAAAAATGGTGGATAATGACTAAAAAACCATGTTTTTCACGTTTTTCTCAAAAACGGCTCTAACGATTTTCTTCAAATTTTCAAATTTATACCCTAGATAGCTATTTATAAGCCCTATCAACTGACATGAGTTTCATTTCTGGGAAAATTGCAGGAGCTCTGTAATATTCTTGAGAAAAATGGCGGATAATCACTAAAAAACCATGTTTTTCACGGTTTTCTCAAAAACGGCTCTAACGATTTTCTTCAAATTTATACCATGGATAGCTATTTATAAGCCCTATCAACTGACATAAGTCTCATTTCTGGGAAAATTGCAGGTGCTCCGTGATATTCTTGAGAAAAATGGCGGATAATTACTAAAAAACCATATTTTTCACGATTTTCTAAAAATGACGACCGATTTTTTTCAAATTCATACCCTGTATAGTTATATATCAGCTCTATTAACTAGTATGACTCTCCTCCCTGAGAAACTAACAGGGGATCCACCCCATCCTTGAGAAATTTACTTTGTAACCTTCTTCTCGTGCTTGAGGTAGGTGGGCAGAGCAGTTTATTCAAAAGAACACACGTCGATATTTTATTTGTAGAACAGCTGCTTTGACAACTTTTAAAAAATCCTCAAATTTCATAATTCAAACAAAGGAAAATGTACTCTGAAAAGAATAACAATAGTATAATCGTAGTTTTGATAAAATTATTCAGCCGCCAATCGGCATAATGTTATTCCTCTAGATTATCCTCGTTTAAGAATGAAGCTTATAGATCAATGAGCAAGGAAAGTTGTGTAAGTGTACCACACCAGATTTTTTCAACTTTAGAACGATATATCTTTATGCGCTGTACGTGGAGGAATGAGTTCTCCAGCGCCCTCCAAAGAAAACCCTGCACTGTTTCTTGTGAGTTTTTCCGTATACATGAGGTTACAAGCTAGAACTATAAAATCAATTTTTTCATGACTACAAGATAGAGACTTGCAAATGGTCTCAATCTCTTCCTCACAACAAGCGGAATAAGAATATTGATGATGGAAACAACGAAAATATTCGACATCATTGAAAAATTCAAGATGGCGGTCATTATTGACATAAATTTTTATATCGCTTGCTATTTAGTTATTGTGAGAGATATCGGATTGGTTTTACCACCAAAGTATTAGGAATTAACCAAACTATGATGTTCGAGAGAATCGTCTCATTTTGACCACTCTTTTCATGATTTATTCAACTTCAAAAACTTGAAACATACATTTTTTGGGTCAATATTCTACTTTCCACCCTGTAAATGTATTTGCAGTAGGCATACACTAGTGTTATTGTTACAGTGTTCTAGTATATTACCTAAGCTTCAAAATGACATCTGGTTGAAGGCTGTAAGTCCATATTCCACGGCTGGAGTGTCATCAGAAAAAGAGAGAAAAGTACTGTTTGCGAAAACATGCTTTTCCCACCAAATGCCAATCCCAACAATTAAAAAACCGTGTAACTCATGACTCCTTGAAGGTACAGACTTGGGAATGGTACCAATCTCTTTGTAATATTCTTCAAGCAGCACAAAAGTTAAATAATTCGGCAACAGTAGTTTAGCGAATATAACAAAATGGGATACCATAAGAAATTTCAATAACATAAATGAAAATGAACAACAGGCGCCCTATCACTTGAAGTAAGACGGTGCTACTCTCTTTCACGGAGATGCTTGTGAATTTCTAGAATACTGACGAACTTGTAACACTAACTGAATCAGTCCTATTAAAATACTTTATCAAAAAAATGACTGATCATTACAGTAAATTGTGTACAAATATTTAGCTTCTGACTGAGGCTTTTTGGTGACTGATCTTGATAACTTCATAAGAGTACATTCATAAGAATAAATAAAGAAATTTGATTCCAATTTCCGAATTAATAAGTATTATTATAAATATTATATAAGGATGAAGTGTCAAATCATATTGATCTCAATAATCATTAAACAAAGCACTAGAACCTTTAAAATAAATATTAAAAAACTTTTCATAAATGAAGGTGGGGAAAAATGTAGTGTACATCACGGGACATAAGTAGTTATGTCCTAGAGTAGTAGATAACTCACCCCTGGGAATTGCCGTTTTGTCCCTTTATGTACAAATGTATTTACTAAAGTACAATATGTTTAGCTTGAGAAAAAGCTGACTTACCTTGATAACTTTTCCGTAGCGGGAGTACTCGACATAGTCCTCGGTCTGGGCGAGCAGGAGTTCGCGAGGCGGCGCGTCGAGGTGTTCGGCGCCTCCGTAGCGCTCGAGCACACTGGCCTGCACTCGACGCTTGAACTGCTCCTTCTTGCCCTCGTACTCGGCCTTGAGCATCTCCAGCTTGGTCGGCTCGGCCAGCAAATGCACGTCCACACCCTTCTCGTACGCCTCCCACGCGAACAGCTGTGCCTTCGCGTGCTTGCGCGTGTCGCCCGTGAACCGGACAAAGTTCTCGCCTGCGTAATCCACACTAGATAAAACAATAATAATAAATACATTTATTTCCGCGAAAAAAATATACACAAACAATATAGATAACTTGTGGAAGTACAATAGACAATATCATAGTAAATATACAATAAAAAAAATATAAAAACTTGAAGTACCCTTTTTATTAAAAACTTTAAAATATTTTAACGACTAGTTTTGACCATAGGTCATTTTCAAGTCATTTGAACTATAAGTTTTTATTTGAATCAAGTAGCCCATATAAGCGAAGTGATTTTAACTATACAATACATGATAATAGAGAATGCTAAAATAGCATATCTATCAAGAAATAAGAATAGAAAACCGCAACATCCTTTTTTAAATTTTACTCGAGTATAATTTAAAAAAGTGAACTTGGAGTTTCTTTATTTCAATTTCTTGATAATTAAGAGTAGCCCCAACCAAAAAAAGGTAATTAACATATTTTTATGAGTTTGTATTATTTTATTCTTTAGTTTATAT
This sequence comes from Nilaparvata lugens, assembly GCF_014356525.2. Classification (NCBI taxonomy): domain Eukaryota; kingdom Metazoa; phylum Arthropoda; class Insecta; order Hemiptera; family Delphacidae; genus Nilaparvata; species Nilaparvata lugens. The sequence continues at coordinate 24,031,605 of NC_052507.1, forward strand.
TTATTTCTATTTTAATACAGAAAATATCAATCTAATTTCTAAACGGTGAAATTATTAAAGAAGGCTATTTTTAATATTCATTATATATTTATTTTGCAAAAACAATCAGTCTCAAGAAATTTAAATTTTTAAAAATTCGTTCTTGCAAAAAACAATAAGGGTCGGTTTCCAAGCTCGGGATTTAGCTAAGCTGTAGACTTTAACCGGCTTTAAGCTCTGGCTTTCCGAGACAGGGCGTTAACGTAGTCGAGGTCTTAAATAGACCCTGGAGTTTGGAGATCACATTAGACTCTGGAGTTTATAATTTCGCTTTCTGAGTGAAGGGTTTATAAATTCAGGACTTGAATTAGATTCTCGAATTAGGTTTTAAAATTTAGTTCTGGACTTAAACTGAGCAAACACAAATCAGTTATTGTTTTGGAGTAGATGAACAGCCAAATAAATGTCAAGGAGTCCCTTAATTATTTGATTTAGTTCATCTAAAATAGGAAAAAATAGAAGAAATAATCAGAAATACACAGAAAAATGACCAATTTCTATATTCAAAACTGTGTATCTCGTTAACCCGAAATGGTACTTGGTCTTGATTTGAAGAACAGAATCTCCTCTTTTATGTGAGGTGAATGAATTTTCTAAAGATATAATCGTGTGTTTTAAAAATTGAAGAGTAAATAGCAATCTACCCGAAGACCTTTTGTGCTTTTCTTTCTAATGACATATAAAACGCGAATTTCTAAACATAAATATGTGTTCCATGAATTCTTGCAGACTACAGTGAGTAATACTATGAACTTATAAATAAAGATAGAATAAAAGAATGAAACTATGCATCTAGAAGTAAAGATACGGGAATAAAACAAAGAATAATGAAAAAAATTAAGAAATTGAAACAGTGGCTAATGATGGAACTACTATTCAATACAGAGCGCATGCGCTAACTTGGGTGCTTGTGTTTCCCCAGTGTCAAGTCCGAAGTAGTTGGAACAAACTGTCGGATAGTGAATGGCCCACTCAACAAGATACCTACATCATAATAATTATTATTATATTATTGTAGTGTTTGATTATTTATAGCTTGACCATGGTTACATCGATACATTGAAAACTATTCACCAATATTCTATATTAAGAGTATTGAGCGAAGTGTACTCACTCTTCATTGGAGGCGGCACTGGTGTTTTCGTTGGGGTTGTCCCTCATGGAGCGGGTCTTGGGGTCGTAGTAGGCCGAGTTGGGGTCGAGGTTGCGCAGATACTTGGCCGTGTCCTCGCGTATGCGCAGGTTGCGCACTGTGATGCGCTGCTTGCTGTCAACCTTGGTGCCCGGCATGTCCACCTCGTCCACGTACTTGTCCTCGTCCAATTCCACATCCTCAAACATTCACACCTCACTTACACAATACACATACAATTCCAACAATAAGACATCATATTCAAGGGAATATTATGGTGATTGGGGAACCTCATCTTCAATCGCTTAATTCCTCGTCCAATACCACCTCCTGACAAACGACAACTCACATTCAGTTACACATACAGAGTGGGTGAAAAGTCCAAGAACGGCTTAATATCTCATACACAAAGGTTATTTGACGGTGGGAGTGATTGGGGATCCTACTCAAATTGAAAATACTTTACTATGACTTCAAAAATCTGGTCCGCCATCTTGGACCAGCCATTTTGAATGCAACTTTATTTTTTTAAATAGGAAGGTGGTTATGCGATACATGATTTCGATACGAAATTTCAAGAAAAAATGAATTGTGAAAACCGCACATCGTTATCTCAAACCGTTCAGAAGATATTCACATTATTAATCAATACTATTCAAAGCAGAAAGGAGAGAAAAAAGTCCGAGAACGGTTTCATATCTCATACACAATAGCTATTTGTTTATCTAGAGTGAAAAGTACTGTTTTTTCTCCCTGAGGGAAAAGTTTGAAGCCCGAGGCGAAGCCGAGGGCAACAATTTTCCTGAGGGAGAAAAAACATTTTTCACTCATGATATAACACAACATTTTTCCTCCACCTACATTTTTATGAAAACTGCAAATAAATTAATTTTTAAAAACGTACCGTAACGTGACCAAACAATGTGTTGCAACATAATCTAAAAAGTAAACTGAAACAGCTGGCTTGTAATCACAGTTCTCCGCCGACAGCGCTATCTGTCGGCAAAAGTTGTAACAACGATGGCCGCCACAACTACAGCTCCCGTTTCAAATTTGATTAGTTAATAAGGAAAATTCGTTGGCTGGTATTTTGAATAACATGGAATAAAAAAATGTATACATTTTTTTAGTATAATGATATGAAGTTTGTAATAATTTTCATATTATATTGATCAAATGTCTGGTTGAGGTATTTAATTTTAGTTGGTTTAATGACTACTCTATATGCTTCCTCATCTGAGCTTAGACCTTCTAACCTATTTCAAATGTACGTTTTTAAAATAGAGATGCTTACCATGTTATTTAAATAGAGTTACTTTTACGCTCTAGGGAGTTTTTCTGTTTTTTAGTACCGAGATCGAAAAAGTGACACTTTAATATTATGTTCCAGGGAGTAAAGTGAGCACTTTAGACAGGAGGTGGAGGAAAAGGTAATTTGATGGTGAGTGTGATCGAGGACCCCTCTCAAATTGAAAATACTACTTCACTATGATTTAAAAAATCTGGTCCGCCATATTGAATGCAACTTTATTTTTTTAAATGGGAAGGTGGTCATGCAATACATGATTTCGATATGAAATTTCAAGAAAAAACTAATGGCGTAAGCCGCATATCGATATCTCAAACCGTTTAGAAGATATTCACATTATTAATAAATATCATACATATCAGACATGAAATACATAAGTGGTATTGATTTATAATGTGAATATCTTCTGAACGGTTTGAGATATCGATGTGCGGTTTTCACCATTCATTATTTCTTAAAATTTCGTATCGAAACCATATATCGCATGACAACCTTCCTATTTAAAAAAATTAAGTTGCATTCAATATGGCGGACCAGATTTTTGAAGTCATAGTAAAGTAGTATTTTCAATTTGAGTAGGATCCCCAATCACACTCACCATCAAATTATCTTTGTGTATGAGATATTAAGCCGTTCTCGGACTTTTCACCCACCCTGTATAATTACAATAATACAATATTTCAGCATAAAGATTCAATTATTGAATATTGTGTAAATCATCTTCTATAGTTTAATGTACCGAACTCGAAACAAACAGACATTAATCCAATACATGATATTTAGGGCCGGTTTCCGAGCTCGGGATTTAGCTAAGTTCTAGACTTTAAACAGCTGGAGTCAGAAAATTGGCTTTCCGGGGCATAGTCGTAGTCAGAGTCACGTATAAATTGAATTTTGGAAAACTAGAAAATTGAACACAAAAAAATAAAGAGAAAATTAGTGTAACGTTTGTAATATTACATTTTTTCTCGATTAAAATCGAATCTTCAATTTGAGATCTATAAAACTTGATAGTAAATATCAGAGTAATCGATATGTGGACAACTTTTCAACTGAGAATTTATCGTAAATAATTGTGTTGCACATTCCATGGTATCACCGAAACTGAGTTAACAGAATTAACAGATAAATAGATCATTATAAATATAGAGGATATATAAATTTAAAATAACAGTTTCGAAATAAAGTTTTATTGAGAACAAATGTAAAATGTAAATTCTAAACTTGTAATTTATAATTTTTTGGAATTTTATATCGGTGACGTGTTCATAACGTCAACACTGGTTTTGAGGTGGGGCTTTGCTCTGTACTTGTTAGGTCTTCTCTCTAAAAAATGGTGGCTGGCTATGTGTTCTAATTTTGTGCTCTCTGAATATTTTTCTGTTTAAGTAAAATTTTTAATGTTTTAAATTGAGTTTTGAACAGTTTTATGGTGTTCTAATTTTGTATAGTTTGTTTTGTGTGTCTACAAGCCTATAGCCATTGTTTTTCAACTATATAAATGGATAAGTATTTAGCTTGTAATGATGCTAGATGTTTAAGTGTGTAAGGTGTAAGGTTTTATGGATTTGTGTTGTATATTGCCAAAATTCTTCTGAAGATTATAAGTTGGTTTGCTCTGAAAACTGGATTTCTCATTCATAAGCAATAGATCCATTCATAATTTATCAAGAATCTACCATTTTGGAGCCGATAACTTCCTTTAGGTTAATAGGTGAAAAATGCTATCCAACCTATTTAGGAGAAATTGGTAGCACAGCAAATGGTACGCCCTGGTGTGGGACTCAAACTACAAAATATATCCCTGGTTATAAAAAATTATTGGTAGGATAGATATCTTGATAGATTGTGGATGGGAGATGCTGCTGAGTGGGAAATCGGTTCAAGAAAGTTCAGGTTCTAAAGAGTAAATATTTTTTACGCAGTAGCAAGATGGAGAACAATAAAAATAATGAAGTTTTATTCAGTGAAAACATTCAAAACTTAGATGAAGAATCTCAAGATTTAGACCTAACCTTAAACAATGACTCAAACGATAGTGTAGCTGTAAGTGAAAACGTTTCAAATGTAACAATTCATGAGGAAGTAGTAGAAATATCAAATGAAACAAGTATGGTAGGAGCTAAAAATGATCTAAATCTTATAGCGTTCTTAACACAAAGGTTTGATGAACAAAAAGGCTAGATTTGATGAGCTAAATGCTCGATTTGATGAGCAAAATGCTAAGATTGATAATTTGAAACAAGATCAAAGTGCTAGGTTTGATGATATGAAGCAAGAATGTACTAGCATTAGACTAGAGCAGGTTAGTATGAACCTTCTATTAAAAGATACACATGAAACATTGATAGATAATCATGAAGATGAAAGCAAATTGAAGCAGGATGATAGTAGTGTTAAGATACAAGATCAATTATTTCAAATTCCAGATAATGTAGGCCTAGTTACTGTTATTGAAAAAGTAAATCCTAGTAAGATAGTAGAATTGAGTAAAGTAGTAGATAGGGAGTTGTCTTTATTGAAAGTCAACATTAAAGAAAGTATTATTGCCAAATTGAAGGTTAGGAAAACAGTAAATAAAGTGAATGTTTACATGAGACAGGTTTCTGTAGAGGTTAGGAACAATGTAAACAAAATGAATCTTGCTTTGAATCAAGTTGATGAATTAAACTTTCAACTGAAAATTGAAAAGGTGTATGCAAAGCATTATCTAGTGAACATGACTGACTTTTGTAAGCAAAATGGCTTTGTTGAAACAAATGAACCCATGAATAAAATCATGTTCTTGAAGAAAACAAAGCACAAAGTCACCATTGATGTGTTAGTATTCAAAGGTTGTTTCAAGTTGTTTACTGATATGATGAAAGTGAATCACATGATGAAAGGGTATTCCCCGGCACTATGTTATGATTAGGAATCCTGTGTTATGCCGGGATTCAGAATAGCATAATCGCTACGCAGTGTATGGTAAGAGTTCATAATTGTGTCTTTTTTCTTTCCTGTAGCCTATTTTTCTTGGCCCTTAATCGTTTCAAATTTCAATTCTTTCCTGTCTTTGTGTAATGTTCAGTAAATTTCTTCTATGATGCATATCTTAACCAATCTTGTCCATGGTCATTTAAATTTGTATTTTATCTGAAATAATTTTGGAATTTAAAATAGTAGCTTATTTTCCTAATCTTTAAATTGTTATAAAACTTAACTTTTCTAAAATCTATCTATTGTAGTGTAAATAATTGTTTGCTTGTGGTATATTTTTTCATCATGTATTACATATTTTAATTATGTCTATTTTTTGTCAGGTATCATATTTGGTAACTAGGTTTTTCAGAGCAAATTATGTCCCATTTTCTCATCTTTCATTGCATATCGTGCCATAAGCCATATGTAATTAGGTTATAGTTTTCTTCTGGGCTTTTAACCCATTTTGCATTTTATTTATTTTTTTTTTTTTTTGCTGTCCAATACTTTGCATTCTTTCAGAGGTGTGGGCGTGAACCACATATGGCTGGACTCGATTATCTGACCTACTTGTTTGCGATATAAAAACCTTAAGACTACAACATCAAATGTTTGTAAAAACTTTTGCATACTTTTGTTTTTGTGGTCCGATACTAGAGTCTGCTATCACATTGCCTTACAGACATCTAGGAACTCTCCACCCAGTCACAATAGTCAAAATATTTTTTCCTTCACCAGTTGTTTTTGTGGGAGTGATAGCTCACAGTTATAACAAATTAGAGTCATACTTGGAATCTACAAAATTCCATAGTAGTATATTTTATTAATTTGAAAGTTTAGAACTGAAAATTCTGAAATTATTTAAAAAATAAATGGTTCAATTTAGAACATGCTGAAATCTAATCTTATGTATAAATTATTTTGTTATAATAATAAAACTTCAAAATTTGAAAGTATTAATGAATTGTGTCGCCATATATATGAGATGTACAATATAAATGAAAGTTAACTTGAATAATAATGATTTCATTAAATAAAAACGTCTTATCATATTATTAATTGAAATGAGTTAAAGGTTAAAATTTCTCTAAAGTTTTTGTAATTGATGTCTTTTTCTAAATTAAAAAAAACAAAAAAAAAACTGTTTGTTCTATAAATTTTGATATGATTGATTATCGTTTAAAATGGATGCTAGAGTGTATGTAGAATTTTTAGTGGGGTTTGTTGATTAGAATTTTGCTGGTATGTGATTGTTTTTTGAGATGGAAACCCATTATTGCCTAAAGAAGGAATAACAGAGGTTATGACTTAGAGAGGCAGTAATGAGATAATATTTTTGTGTTGATTACTTATGTTGATTGCCATAGATGCAAAATAATGATTAATAATGTTGATTGCCATAGAGGCAGATGATTACTTATGAATATTGATTGCCTTTGAAGCAAAATATTATTGATTTTTTGAATGATTTCTTGTTTAATGATTGATAGTAAAGTTTTGTCAAGAAATGTAGTTTGTGTTTAGAACATTGAAAAGTCGAAATAAACTATAGTATCCGATAAACGATAATTAATAATATTAAATATATTGCTTTTTATACAATAATTGAACAAAAAATTAAAATGAAAATTTATAAATTTGTCCACATAAATAATTTTGAAACCCTGAATGATAAATCATAAATGTGAAATATTATACTAAATGATAATGAAATGCAGATATATTGTAGGCCTATTATGAAATGATTGTGAATAGAAGAACAATTGTCTGAAATTATTGAAATATGTATTGAAATTATTTTTGTTGTGATGATCTGATGTTTTTTACAATTTTGATAATAATACAGAGTGTTATGAAATTTATGTAACATGTATTTGTTTATGTTCTAAATTTTGAAGAATGGATTAAATTTTGTTATTTGAACAGTGAATAAATGGAAATGAAATTTTTTTTATTAAAATTTTGTATTTGATGTCTCCATTGAGTTTGAGGAAATTTCACAATTTATGTATTGCTGACTGTATAATAAGATGTTAACAAATTTCATTTTATATTGATTATATACTTAGAAATAATTTTCATGTGTATTAGTTTGTATTGGTAGCCTAATCAAAATTTTCTTTTTAGTTTATAAGCATTTTAAAATAACAAGTACAGTATGGACATTAACATCAAAATAATTATCACGTGAATCTCGAAATCGACAACAAGTGAATGCCATGAAGAGTGTTAAGAACATTTGGGTGATTTTCGAACTAGTGTGACTCATTAACTGAATATCTATGCCAATATCTACGCTGATGCCTACACCAATGCCAACGCCAATATCTACGCCAATATCTACACCAATAACTACGCCGATATCTACACTGATGTCTACACCAATGTTGAAGCCAATGCCTACGACAATGCCGATGCCAATGCCTGCGCCAATGTTGATGCCTATGCCTACGACAATGCTAACGCCAATGCCGACACCAATGCATACGCCAATGACAATGCCAACGCCTATTGCTGACCATGTAACTCAAACTTCAACCCTACCACATTACCTGCAGGTAATTGCCATCCATGTTCACGTTCACAACTTTGAATTCAGAATAACAGTCACAGTATCATGAAAGAATTGATTCAAAAAATCCTCTCCTAAATTATTCCTGTATGCAGAACTCTAAACCTTGAAAGCTGAAAATATAAAAAAACCAAACCTTACCTAAATTAATCCTCACCTAAGTTAATCCTGTATGCAGCGTCTATCTCTTTTCCAAAAAACAAATTACATTGTCATTTCAAGCCTGAAATGTACATTGTATAATTATATGATACAAAATTTACGTGACTCTGTATTGAGTTTGGTATGCAGCCGTCTACTACAAGCATGAGGCAATGCTAACTGAGATGTCACCTGTATGGAGTTTGGTATGCATCAGTCGACTACAAGTATCAGCCCAACACTACGAGTATTCGGATCAGCCCAACACTGATGTCATCACACTGGAGTCACACTTAACTGAAATTCATACTGAGTGCCTTAACGGACTGTTTTCCAAAATTTGCATCGATGAAATCAACCGTGTCAATAGTGAAAGAAATTAACATTTTTTGATTTATTGAAATTTTATGAGATAATTCATCAAAAAAAAAATATCAATTCATTAAAAAAAAAAATTTTTTTAATCAACATACTAAATATTTTTATGCAATAAAAAATTGAATTTTTCTATCTATTAAATTTATGTGCAATTTCAAAAACTATTCTTTATATATATTAAACTTTCCGTTGAGATATTTTCCTTTAAATTATAAAGCTAAATCAAAAGTAATTTTGATATTCTATACTTTGAAATATTGTTTGGAAACGTATAACAAATGCTATTGATGAATTCTTATAATAATTTTCAATATTATAGGATGACATGTAATGTTTTTATAGAGAAATTGTTACTGTTCTCGAATTTAATTTCAACAATTTCCATTTGTTTCAATGTAATATTTTTTCTTTAAATTCTCAAACAGTAAAAATTTTTATGTCAAGAGGGGGGTATTTGTAATATTACATTTTTTCTCGATTAAAATCGAATCTTCAATTCGAGATCTATAAAACTTGATAGTAAATATCAGAGTAATCGATATGCGGACAACTTTTTAACTGAGAATTTATCGTAAATAATTGTGTTGCACATTCCATGGTATCACCAAAACTGAGTTAACAGAATTAACAGATAAATAGATCATTATAAATATAGAGGATATATAAATTTAAAATAACAGTTTCGAAATAAAGTTTTATTGAGAACAAATGTAAAATGTAAATTCTAAACTTGTAATTTATAATTTTTTGGAATTTTATATCAGTGACATGTTCATAACGTCAACACTGGTTTTGAGATGGGGCTTTGCTCTGTACTTGTTAGGTCTTCTCTCTAAAAAATGGTGGCTGGCTATGTGTTCTAATTTTGTGCTCTCTGAATATTTTTCTGTTTAAGTAAAATTTTTAATGTTTTAAATTGAGTTTTGAACAGTTTTATGGTGTTCTAATTTTGTATAGTTTGTTTTGTGTGTCTACAAGACTATAGCCATTGTTTTTCAACTATATAAATGGATAAGTATTTAGCTTGTAATGATGCTAGATGTTTAAGTGTGTAAGGTGTAAGGTTTTATGGATTTGTGTTGTATATTGCCAAAATTCTTCTGAAGATTATAAGTTGGTTTGCTCTGAAAACTGGATTTCTCATTCATAAGAAATAGATCCATTCATAATTTATCAAGAATCTACCATTTTGGAGCCGATAACTTCCTTTAGGTTAATAGGTGAAAAATGCTATCCAACCTATTTAGGAGAAATTGGTAGCACGGCATGTTTCAGCTATTTTTAATTATTTAGGAATGTTTCATTTCGTCAAGGAAAAACGTTTCCAATAATAGAAATGAGAAAATAAATATTTATTTTACTACAACTATTTACTGTGACTACGCCCCATTTTGGAAAGCCAATTTTGGCTTGGAAGGCCCTTAATGAATCATTGTGATTAGCGAACCTCATCTTTAATACTTCAAAGTACCTAATTAAAATCAAACCTAGAATGAATAGATGAATAAATAATTGAATTAAAAAAGACATAAATCTCATAAATGGAAATGGAATTTAATTTTTCTATCAACTAGTTAAGTTGTCCAAGTTGTATTTTAAAATATGAATGCTAATAAACGTTAATGACAGACAACTTACAGTTATAGAGGTATTGAAGGGGTAGTTAAGTTTAACATTGAAGAAACCTTTCGATTTTGTGGTGTTTCGAACTTTAAATTTCAAGAACTCACAAACCAATCAGTGAGAATGAAACTTACAAGGTAAATGACATAAACTAACCTTAAACAGTACTGTAGATTTCCAGTAACTACTATCAAGTTTTTTTTATTCAATTATTATCAAGGTAAGAGTTTTCAAATACAATTTAATAGATGTATAAGAAATCCACTGCAGGATGTCTTTATGAGTTATATTATATAAAATGATTAGAAATTGTCACATTCAATAATTGATTTTGAAAATTACAAAAAATCATAATTTAACTTAAGTGAGAGGTAGAGACAATTCCAACTAAATGTATTCAAAATAATCCATCACGATATCACCTTCACAAGCTGAACAAAATATTTTGATATTTTATGACAATTTCAAGTATTTTAAAATAATATGGATACAGTCACGGTCTCACAAGTATATCCCTGGACCGATTTACACCTTCCACAGTTAAAAAACGCTACTATGCATAGCAATAACATTTATCAACCACCTGAGTTATTGCAAGTTATTTCATTCAACTAGCCTTACACACCGCAATTTTTTGATTGGTAATACAGCAGTCAGGCATGCTAAGTTGGCTTCCTTCATCTTCCGCCCGAAAAACTAGGATCAACTTATGAGACCACATCTGTATCTAGTACACACCCACTAGAACACAGGGAGTAATTTGTGGAGGGTGAGGAAGATCGGCTTTGCTTACCTTGGCGTCACCATCTCCTTTCTCGGCATTGAGCTTTTCGGCGCGCAGCTGCCGTTTGGCCTCCTCAATGCGATGATACTGGTCGACGATGGTGCGGTGGTTGGCGGGGTCGTAGCCCACCCAGCGGTCGCGCTTCGAGTCGTAGTCGCGGTCATACTCCGGCTGGATGAACTCGTCGGCGGCCAGGGCGGCCCCCGTGAACTTGGCGCCCACCTTGCGCGGCCGCTCCATGCAGTCCTTCTTCTTGTGAGTCATCGCCCCGCAATTCTCGCACGCGCCTTTCCGGTATTTCGTCGACACTTGTTGCTGCAAAACCCAATTCAGTCCACGACTTTAGATCAAAACAATAGTAGGACATATTATGGATAAAAGGACTTGTGATGGACTGATGTTGCACACCAAACTGATACCTCACTATATAATATTATATAATAAGTGTCAAATAATTTCAGATGATCTTTCCAAAGCAAAGTGAAAGATTATTTTTGTAGTGGAATTTGAATATTTTAGAAATTGTTTTTAATATTAAGCTATTGTTATTTAATTCAACTGGAAGCAAGTATTTGCTTTGTTATCTCTTACAATGTATTTCTCTTAATTTGCTCATGTTTGTATAATGTGATTAATTCCATATTTCCTTTTCAAAGCAAATTATCAAGTTATTATTATTTTTGTTTTTATTCATAGCCTCCATAGTCTACTGTATTTTATGGATTGAAGATTTGTATGTAGTCAACGTAATAAGACCAACAATTCCTCAATGCAGGCTTAGCCTAATAGGGAGTGTACTCGACTATTTTTATTCTGTTCTTGTTTGTAAAATTGTACACAGATGTGAATGAAATAAATAAAAAGATTTGATTTGATTGTATATTTCAGATATTTCAGTTCATAGTTAATTTTGGAATCAAAATAGTAGATGAATTACATCAATTAGCATTTTCATAGCCTCTGAACTGTTAATTTTGAATTAGGGATTGAAAGAGTTTTGGGGTGAATTCCTGGTGATTCTTCCCGAATTGTACTAAATATATTGTTAGTTATACATGTATGAACAAGAAGTAAGCACATGATTATATTATCAGTATGAGCAACAGCACCATATCGAAAGCATTAGCATAGAGTATGAGCACTGTCTTCAGTGCTTGAACATGGAGTTGGAGCATAACCCAGGGTTTATGAGAGCCTCTTCAGGTCAGTTTCTTAGTTCGGTCAACTGGTAGTATGTACATCAGTCGTGCTTTTTTCATGTGGCAATTCCATGAATTCATTCACAGCAGACCAGATCGTTCGCTCCATACGAGTACATTAGATTGTTACATAAAAGACATAGGCGACTGACGTAAGCACTGGATGTCAGTCGAGCTATGAAACCGACCTCATCAAAAAAAGAGTTTTATTCCCAATCTTGTTAGTAACAACAGACTTTCTGCTGGCAATCTGCTGAGGTCAAGTTAAAAATGGCTGACCAGAAAAGGTAATTTGTTTGTTTGATTGGCTTTTCTTCCTGGTCTTAGAGAATATAGAAATCGTTAAAAATAAAACAATAGCCAGAGAATATATATTAAAAAGACATAAACCTAACAGGATCAATCTGAAATTGTTTGACCAACAGATTCTTGCACACTGTAGTTCATACTTTTAGTTAAATATTGTCTTTTGAAGATGTCTATGTTGTATTTACTTACGGTGACTCCCCGGTGATAAGCCAAGTCGATGCGTGTCGGTGCCTTGACCATATCCTCCTGGATTCGCTGATGCTTGAGCGTCGGGCCGCTGGAGCCGAAGTACCATGGTGCCGACGAGATATATTGCGGGATGTGTGGATTGATGTCCTTGCCTTCCTCATCTACAGCTGCTGGTGCTGTACCTGCCTGCAAAACAGTTCTTCACTTAGAAAAAATTGTGTTTTCCATCAAGGAACAGAAGAACAATATTGATACATTCTATTTATCTAATATAATTAAGCTGCGTGTGTACAAATGTGAAATTTTAATGCAGAGGGATGCAACTTATATCTTCAATTAGTAGTATTATTACTTATATCTTATTATTAGTAGTATTATTCAGAATTATTGGACCAGTTTTGAATTTCTAATCAGGAATTTTATTGTACCACTGAAAGTCGATCCCCGTTTTGATTTTAGCCTTTCGTGTATTATAAACAAAGTTTATTATGCCAAATGAATTTTACTTTCTGAGTAGTTGTGAAGATGATTATTGTGGTAGTTATCCATACCGAATTAAAACTGGCGAAATGAGTTTCTATGGGCGGCAGGACGAGATCCTTTTGATCCGTGCAGTTTTTTTGAAAACGCGACTAAAGATGGCACCGTACAACTTTTGCCTATTTGAATTTCACAATGTTAAAACTAATATTGAAATCGATAATAAGGACGCCAACCTTAGTGTTATAACAAGAAAAAGCGTACCAAAAATTGCTTTAAGGTGCAAATTACTAGTAATTTCAAGAGGAAAGTGTTTGTGAGTAACAGATCTTCTAGAGAATTTAATCTAAATAAGTAAGCTGAGCGACGCAACCACAAGGTAAACTGCATGCCATTATTAATTATTGCTTATCTGGATTTCTACGTAACTCAACATGCTGGACAAGCCAACACTACAAGCCCAATATAATTATTTATTCTGAACAAGCCTATTGTGTGAATTATTGGTATACAGCAAGCTTAAGTCTTACCAGAAATTCGAGCTATACGCACTCGATACTACTAAATAGCAAATGACATAACCTATTTCGACTTCAAATCAGTACGAACTCTACTTGTTCAAGTTTCCTATTCTTTGCAAACCCAGTTCACAAAGCGGTCTACTACTTCTGCAAAGTAACAGTCTATGTCGCCATAGATTTTATTCTTCACAAACTTTATATTAGTGTACTAAGATACGATCTCTTTGATGGTAAATAACTTGACTTGGCGACACACCTGGTAAATATAATACCTTGTGTAACCTATTGCAGAATACTCCATCTATAAACGAATTGCAATTAATTGCATGAAAAATTATTCTCGACTGTGTAGGCTGTGATATATATGTATAGGATATACTATTTCGATCATTATTAAAATTTCTCATAAAATAACTGTGATATTGGCTGTGATATTACCAAAACTTGTGTATTATAATTATATGTATCTCTGCTTTACTCAAATAACTGTTGTGGTGCAGACTTTTAGTCCTATCTTAAAATTCACTCGGAACAGTCAAATACTTTGGAGAAATAATCCAGTTAATTATGGCTAACAAGCATAACCACAGTGACAAAACTCAACAGGATAAAAATTTGCAAGAATATATGTGCCAAACCTGCCAACACTTAGTCCACGATAATGACAAGGCTGTCGCCTGTGACTGTGACATAAGCAAATGGTATCACATAGAATGCATTAATATCACCGACCAACAATATGATTTGATGAAGGAGGGGACAACCACTGGTCCGGTGTGGCTGTGTGACAACTGTAAACAACGGATTAACAATGAAGCAACTAATATTTCAATGATGCTGAATGCCACTGTAGACTCCAACGAGGCAGTCAGCAACCAGTTCTGCAAAGGTAACAATGCAAAGGCAAAGAGACAGGACAATCACTATGAGGTTATAATCGAAATGCTGCGGAATGATATGGATGACTTGAAAGAGGAAATCAAACTGCTGAAGAAGGACAGAGAAAGACTCTCTGATACCCTAGCTAGGAAAACTGACACCATATACAAACTGGAAGATATAATTCTGGATTTTACTCAGGGCATACACCCTGAATCAAACTGTCCTGTCAGGAGGAAGACCGAGGATATCACTAAGAGACTGGTGGATGAGCTGGAGCCAAGCATGATGCACACCAATCACAGAGGGCCTCCGGGAGGTGACCGGCCCATCCAATCTACAGGTGCAGCTCAGGGGGGAACCGAGGAGAGTGCTGGAGAGCTGGTGAATGGGATACACCAAAACATGACGCAGACCGGCCACAGTGGTCCACTGGTAAATGACAAGCCCATACAATCTTTTAATACATCACAAACGGATGCAGAAACTGAAAGTGATCACCCCCTCATTATAGGAGACTCACTTCTCAGAGGAGTGGACGAAATACTGCGCAGTCAAGGAGTGAGCAATGCAGCTGTTGAAGTCATTCCAGGGGGAAAAATCCAGGACATGAGCAGGTTCCTAAAAAACCGAACCCACTTACCTAGCAAAGTAGTGATCAACATAGGAACAAATAACTTAGCCAAAGCAAAGACACCTAATCATGTAATGAGGCCTCTCTGGATGACAATTGAGGCAAATCAAAAAAGATTTCCCAGGACAAACTGGTATATCTGCTCGATTCCGCTCAGGGAGGACTGTAACCAGAGATTTTTGGAAGAGACTAACAAATCATACAAGTTTTTGAGCGAACAGCTGAAAATATCATACTTGGACAACACCCAAAAACTTCACAGGCAGCACCTGGATTGGGATGGCACACACCTTAACAATGACGGTAAAAACATCATGGTAGCTGCTATATGCAACGCCCTGCAGCTGGGGAAGAACGAAGGCAGAGATGCTGATGATCCCGAAATTGAGAGTGCGAATATAGTCACGAGAGTCCACATTAACCCGAAAGAGACTAAAAGGCCTTTGAGGAAGGAAGAACAAGCTACAAACATTACCACGGGAGTCCATTCTGCGGAGTAGCAACAACAGAAAGACATCCAAAAATATCCCAGACAGAATTCAAATAGCTTTGCCGAAACACACAACAATACAGTACAACCAAATGAAAATACAAACCACATGAGATCCAGAAGGGAAAGACAGAATAGCAAAACAAAGGACCTGAAACTCAAGATCTACCACCTGAATATCCAAAGAGGACTACAACAGAAACTTGATAGACTGCAGATTGAACTTCACCTGTATTCTCCCGACCTGGTCATCCTCTCTGAGCATGGCCTGCGAAAGGAGGAGCTCCTTAGTACACACATTCCAGGCTACACTTTGTCAACAAACTTCTGCCGCTCACACCTCATGTGGGGAGGTATAGCCATGTACAAACGGGATAACACAAACCTAAAAATAGATGAAATCATACCTGAAGAATCACTCCAACCGTCTGAACAGACATTTGAGACAATACTTCTGAAAATTCAACTGAAGAAAACCAACCTTATAGTCGTAGGCACCTACAGATCACCTGATCCTGGAACGCTTAAGGACTATCTGGAGAAAATGGGAAACCTGCTGCACCAATACTCCTCAAAAAATTTCGAAATAGTAATACTGGGAGATACCAACATAGATACCCTGAAAACTGATGGAAAAAGCTATAAAGAGCTGAAAAACACACTGAATCAGCATGGATGTTTCATTCACAAACTGCCCGCAACTCGAATAACACCTACTTCAGCCACAAGCCTTGACGGATGTTACCACAGCCTGCCACCTGATTACATCAAAGTCACTGTTTGCCAAAACCAGATATCCGACCACAATTCAATTCTCTGCCAGATTCAGCATAAAACAGAACCCAGGAGAGTAATGTTCAAATTTGCCAGAAACTACTCAAAAAATAACCTACACAAACTAAAATACAGACTCAGTCAGACTGACTGGGAACAGGTTATAAACCAGGACTTGATAGAGGATAAATATTCAAACTTTGTAAAGATCCTGCGCCTCAACATAGATGAAGCAATGCCCAGAGAACCAAAGAAAATTACATCAACTAAGAACGTGTTCTGGGACAACAATACCATTGCTCTAAAGGATCAAGTACATCAGGCAAATAATAAGTTCATTACTACAGGATCACCAGAGGATAAGCAGAACTTTATAAAACTTAAGAAAATCTATGAACAGGACATCCAAAGAAAGAAAAAATCCTACATTAACAAAAAAATCCAACTAGCTGATAACAGAACCAGAGTACTCTGGAGGATAATAAATGAGGAAAGAAACAGAAGCGGGTTGGGAAAAATGGACAACTTAAGACTCAAGAAAACTAACAAAATGATAGTTGATCCATATCATGTTAGCAACCTCCTCAATTCTGCCTTCACGCAGCCACCCTCTGAGACTGCTTCTGAAAATACCTCTGACCATATCCACCTGGCAAATAATAAACAGGAGCTCAAAGAATTCGAAACCATTCCAATGGCCAAATTAGAGCAACTCCTTAGAAATCTCAAACCTAATAACTCATCAGGACACGACGATATCACTGGCAAGATAATTCGACATTGTGAGCGTGAACTAAAGCTGCCACTCCTTGACATAGTAAATGCATCAATTTCCCAGGCTGTTTTTCCGCAGAGCATGAAAATCTCAAAAATTTTTCCCAAATTCAAGGGAGGTGACAGGTTGAATGCAAAGAACTATCGGCCCATAGCTAACTTGCCTATCACATCAAAGTTGATTGAAAGAGCTGTATATGACCAACTTATTGCATACCTTGAGAACAACAGCCTACTTTCAGCACACCAACACGGATTCAGGAGGGGCCTTGGAACGGTTACAGCGATCTCCGAACTATGTAACAACATCAGCAAACACTGGGAGGAGGGTAAAACTGTTTCAGGTCTTTTTATTGACCTCCAGAAGGCATTCGACACCATTGACCTTGGCCTGCTGAAACGAAAGCTCAAGATATTGAACATCAAAGGGAGAGCCCTACAATGGCTGGAAGACTATCTCCTGAATAGAAAGCAATATGTTGAAATCAACCATCAGAAGAAAAACAGCATAATAAGCTACAGATCCTCTCTAAGGACGGTCTATAAAGGTGTTCCTCAGGGGTCAATACTGGGGCCACTACTATTTCTGATCTATATAAATGACTTCCCCACAGAAATCGACCATAGGAAGAACTGTATTCTCTTTGCAGACGATACCACTATCTTAATACCATATAAAAAGCATGAACACACCGAAGAAGTGGTGGACACAACACTCAACGAAGCAAACGAAATATGCAAAAAACTAAATCTAACCATAAATAAGGATAAAACAGTTCACATTCGCTTCACCCCAAAAAATAGAAACATTGAGGACCAAACAAACATAGGCATACCAGCACAGACAAATACTAAATTCCTGGGCATACTGATCGATGGTCACCTCAACTGGCAGCACCACATTGAACTGCTTTGCAAAAAACTGTCATCTGCCATCTTTGTAATCCGAAGGATCCGAAATATCACAGAGGAGAAAACTGCATTCATGGCTTACCATTCTCTATTTGCGTCTCATTTAAAGTACGGCATTGTGGCTTGGGGGTCTGCAGCCCAGACGAATATTGATAGAGTTCTGCGATTGCAGAAAAGGGCCCTGAGAACTATCCTAAGAAGAGATATGATGGACCACTGCAAGGCGCTCTTCATCCAGCATAACATATTCACAGTTGTCGCACTCTACATATACGAAGTAACAACCCTGGCTGTGAGGAGTAGCCCAGAATTGAGGGGAAATAGACATGCCCACAACACAAGAAATGGAGCTGACATTGAGCTCCAGCAGCACCGGCTCACAAAATTCAGCAGGTCGCCGGCCTACTCTGGGGCCCGACTCTTCAACCTTCTGCCCAAGGAGCTTAAGGCAATTCAGGACTACGGTGCCTTTACTAGAAGTCTGAAGAACTACCTGATCATGAGACCCTACTATGCACTGGCAGAGTTCATAGACGACCATGCATACCGGCATCACCGACCGTGAATCCCCATTGATTGGGAAGAAATTTGACGATTCCCAGGTCAACGACCATGGAGAAGACTACAACAAGTAACAAGTAACAAGTAAGTCGAAAGCATTAGATTGCTCATATATCAACTAGAAAATTCATTCCAGATAATAATTCTGAGATGGGTTGTGATAGTTAGCAGCTTACTTACTTTTCGAGCTTCTTCAAGCTCCTTAGCTTTTCGCCAGTCTTCACGTGATTTCTTTTTCGGTTCATCCTCTGAGGTGCTCTTGCTTCTTAAAATTTCTGAAACTGGAATATTGCTTGAAACAGCCATCCTCAAGCTCCAAGTTTCCTATAAATGAATGAAAATATATTAGCTTTTCATAATCACGAAATTCAATTAAATTACCAGAACTATATTCTATAATAATATGAAGGCTACAGTTCCTGTGGAATATCTCAGTGATGAGAATAAGGAATAACTGTACAAATTGAATCTTATAGCCAACACTAATTTGCGAACTAATAAAGCTTACACTAGTGTGGCCTATGCTGATTTCATTTTTTGAATATCCAAGATTTCTCAAAATTTCTTACTGAAACTGTTTTTTCATTCTCACTTTTTTACATTTATGAGATAAAATGATGATTAGTTAAGCAATTAATTACAAAACTTCTTAGATAAGGCAAGTGCTGTGCACCGTATTATTAAGCCACAATTAATAAATTTATATTTATTATTTAGATACAGCATATTTAGTTGAACCTTTCTCTATATATTGAGCCTAGCCTTACGCTGCCGTCTGCCATGAATTTGCTCAGAATTTTATCTAAATGTTGGTCAAATGAAAGCCAATGACGACCAGCACCAGTGTGTGGATCGGTGGTCATAGAGAATAGTTATTTGTGCAACTAGTGCGCAAAGTAACAGTTTGCTGCACCGGAAGAAACGTTTACGCCCGAGCCGTAGGCGAGGGCGGAATGGTTTCTTGAGTGCAGCAGAGGAACTTTGCGCACGTATTTCACATTAAGTTTTTCCTACAGTTACCATTGAATATGAAAAGTGGGTAATTATGGGTAAAATTGCCTGAAATGCATCAAATGTTTTTCAGTGTAATTTTATTATTGATAAAAACCTTAATCCTAAAATCCTAAAGTCCTCGTTGTCCTTGGTTTCTTGGTTATAATATATAATGAATAATAATTAGCTCGTTGTGCTTGGTTGCACCTCTGCTCACTATAGCAGCCCAGTCACTGTTACCAACTTCATTTTGATTTTGCTGCACTGTTGCTCCATATAACCTACTAAGTATTTTGCGTTGCCATGTTGCAAATCTGGAGTACAGAAAAAATTTTCCCGCACTAGAGCGGAAAAGTGATTCTTTGCGTTCTGTAATCAGTGCAGCAATGGCCACTTTTCAACGTAACTGTAGGAAAAAAATATATCTATTCCCTACGCCTTTGTGTTTTACCAGGCTAGGCCAGCTTACTCGGCCAACACGTAGACTAGGCATTAGGTAGGTATATTGCTGTTAGGTAGGGTATACGGTATAATATTATAGGCTACTGTAATAGTAAAAGGTAGCAAAACTACTTAGCTACTAAGGTGTAAATCAAGACTGTGAGCCAAATGTCTGTATTAGGTTACACAAGACTGTGTTAGGCTATACAACAAGAACGCCAGTAATCCTGAATTTATTCTTTAGATTACTCTAGGCAACACTTTTGTAATTATGGAATATTAATCATTATTGAGATTATAAATATTATTGAAAGACTGACAGTAAGAAAAGCTTAATGGTTCAGATATTATAAATAAGTTAATTGCTAATAAGTAGTACCAGTAACTTGCATAACCTCAATTGTGCGTTTCAACTTACGTTTGTTACGATATTTTTCCTCAATTCAAAAGACGTATAATACTTCTTTCCAAGCAAATAATAACAAGAAAGAAATGATTAAATCTTTAAAGAGGAAAACTATGTCAAAGTGTTACAAAGTTAAAAATTATTCAAGTAGAGCAAAACATTAAAAATCACAAACCACTCTCGGTCACAGATAGCACAGTATCGCGCAAGCGTTAGTAACGGTTTTTTCTCGTTACATTCAGTCAGATCTTTGAATGTAACGTTCTTTGTGATGATGGTTACCGAGCACCGTAACTGCAGCCGTCATTCCATTTTGATGATATTATTATCCAATGATGATTTATCATTAAATTCGATATAATAATCAATATATTATCGTCATTTCATACAATAAAAGGAAGAGCAATTTTCAATAATATAATTAATAAAATATAACGGTTGTTATTTAACTAATGTTAAAAAACACTATAACTAAGTCAGCATATTTTCATTTCAAAGCGAAAACCTAACCCCTCAACCTCCCCTTTTATATTCAAAACATTAATAGACATAATTCTTTGTGAAAACCCGTAGTTCCTTCCAACATATTGCAATTTCAAAGACAAATCCTAACCCCCCAACCTATCTTTTCACCTTTGAAATATCAAAAACCATAGTTCTACCTGTACCCCAGCCCTTTTTAGCCTATTGCAATTTTAAAGCGAAAACCTAACCTAGCCTTATAAAAACATTATTAAATATAACTTGAAATAACCCAACCCCTAACCATTTTACATTCAATACTTTGGATTTCAAAGCAAAATCCCAACCCTCTAACCTATCCTTTCACTTTTGAAACAACAAAAAATATAACTCTACCTGGACCCTAGCCCCTTCCAGCATATTGCAATTTCAAAGCAAAAACCCAACCTATCCTTATGAAACATTATTAAATATAATCTAAATAAAACCTAACCCTTAACCCTATTTTGTCAATAAGTTGAATTTCTACATTGTTGATAAACGATGTGGCAACCTTGCAATGCGTGAAAGAGATAGCGCCATCTGCTTTGTTGAATGATACACAAGGATAGTAACACCATTGCAAATCACACACGGGGCCGCGGAATTGGAAATATATGGAACTCAAAATATCAATGTTAATAATGTCCTATGCTTGAAAACTGTTGCTGGGTGGAACTCCGAATATTTGTCAGACTGCGGAATTGGAAATATCCGGAACTCGAAATATGTTGCTAGGCGGAATTGGGAGTATCTGGAACTCGAATTATTTGTTTGTCAGATGGCGGAATTGGAAATATCTGGAACTCAAAATATCAGTGCCAAAGTGGGAGTACTGGTAATGTGATTGTTATTAAGAAATGGTTCAAGTCTGACTTATTTTCTGGAATGATATGGACTAATTAGCCCACTTGGGGTAATTCATAGCTCATTATATATTAATTTTGGACAGAAATATTGAAATTGAACTCTAAACAGTAGAAACAACTTTGCTGATCTTTTTGGACTTGTTTTTCATTATCAAAATTAGGGAATACAATACTTTTGGACCTGGTCTGTCGTTCTTTTTTAATTATACTCATTATATTCATACATATTATGCAAGTTTTCAAAACTGTGTTATCTGTTTCAACAAACAAGACTGACGACTGTGGATGTGTTGATGAATTTATTTTAGGTTAACTGTAGAACCCTTCATTTGTTTTGCGATAAATTTGTTTCATCCCACATCTGCACAGTCTCGCTAATAACGATCGATATTGTGAATTCGATATATTTCCAATTCCACATACTTCCAATTCCACCAGCTGACAAGATATTTTGAGTTCTGCCGGTCTGCACGATATTCCGAGTTCCGCCTGTCAACATATTCAGAGTTCCATATATTTCAAATTCCGGCCAGCTGCAAGATATTTTGAGTTCCAGATATTCCCAATTCATGCGACTCTCACACACTGCCATTATAACGTGGACCTCACTATAGATACTCAAAGAATACTTTTGAATAACTATGTGATAACTGTGACCGTTGCTGGCCGTTACTCTGTATCTGCACAGAGAAGAGGATCTCTTCTCTGTGGCACAGCTGACCGAATATAAGGCCGAATTATAATTTCAAAATAAGCGATTGCTCGAATGAATGTTCGCATCTTTCAACTTCTTCGAAAGTGATTGAAGAGTACCGGTAACTGCAGGAAAGCATGGACATTGTAATATAATATAATTGATTAATCGATGAATTAAATAGAAATTAGATATTATTCTGGGGATTGTTCATTGAATTAACTTCAGAGTTTCCAAAGTTGACCCTGAAACAGAACAGAAATAGGTAATTTTTGGTATATGTGACTAACAATATTGTATCTCACAATATTGTATTGCACAATTGTATCTCAACTATTTTTGAAGATATCAATCAATTTTTTTTTAAATTGAAGAGGAAGAAAAAATAGGTGTCGATAATATAAATTTTATCCTACAATACTAATTTAAACATTAAAAAAACAATTATGTTCTGGTCAATTTATGTCAGGTTCAAGTCATTTACATTTATAGTATTAAGATGATTGAATAGAATAATTGAACATTGAGGTAAGATTTAAAAGTTGAGATGAAGAGATTTTCCAATAGTAGAGACTCTTGGAGTATGGAAAGAACTTTAAAGTTGAGAACTAGGAGTTGAAGAAGTGGTGAACAATGTACAAACCTTTACTTTTGATCACATTTTCTCATGACAATGATAAATTTCAATTGAATGAACTCTTGAATCAAGTCAAATAATTACTAACCTGAACAAGTCTGACCAAAGCTTACTGAGCCTGGGCCAAGACCAAATCTCTCCTAAACTAACCTTTTTCTAATCTGAGATATTCCTAACCTAAGCTTTTCCTAACCTTAGCTTCACCTAACTTGAGTTTTTTCCAATCTAAAGCTTTTCCTAACCTAAGCTTCCACTAACCAAAGCTTTCCCTAACCAAAGCTTTTCCTAACATAAGCTTTACCTAACATAAGCTTTACCTAACCTTAGCTTCTTCTAACCTGAGCTTTCCCTAACCCTTCGACCATTAATATAATAGACACGGCTTGAGCGTAGTCGCTGAAGCAAACATGAATTGGGTGTGTGACGTCACATGAGAGAGCCTTCGAACTACACGCCATAATCAGCCTATGCTAAATGAGCACTTTCATAGCTTCTGAATCAGAATTTTAACTGATTTATTACTCTATTTGAAAAATTAATTATGGAAGTTGATTTATCCATTATTTATTCATATAATTGCATACGTAGAGCCTATGTTTATATTGCCTAGTAAACGTATTTAAACAGATTATGTTGTATTGAGATTTATTTCAGGGCTTTATGAAGCCGATAATAACTTGCTTCTTGAATCTATGAACAAGTATGAATAGACTTATTGAAAATTCAGGAATTATTGTATTTTATGCACACAATCAATAACATAATCTTGAACCTGTTCAAAAAATAATATTGACATTGAGTTTGAATTCTCGACCTAGACACAACAGATTTTCTTATCACACATAGAAACACAATAAAATTATGATGGTAAAAACTGGAATACAAGGATTAAAGATTGGATGATTTGAATGAACATATCAATATTGAAATATTATTACTACATTATATTATATCAATATAATATAATAATCATGATATAATTTCTTTGTAGAAAATATATCGGCAGTAATAATAATTTATTGCATTCTATGATTAATAGAGTAGTAGTTTACATATATATGTTAACAGAAGAGTAGATGGAGAGCATGAAAAATTACTTATCAAAATTAAGTAGGTACATACGGTAATATTAATAATACTAATAATATATTCAGCTTCATTGAGCTGAAGGAACGCTTAATTCTACAACTTTGTCCATAGAACTTTTGTTAATTATTATTTGGTGCATTAATAAAGGCAGTGATCTGGCTATCTACTATGATGGATAATATTTTCGAAACTAGAACACTACATATAATTATATTACAATCAGAATTAATATCAGGCCAGCAAAAAGTACATCCTTCATGGAGATTCAGATGAGTAGATGAATAGCTTAAAAAAACTAGACTACTTATAAAAATTAGGCACATAACATTAATAATACAAATCTATATAAGTGATAGAGGGAGCTCTTAAATCTACAACTTCGTTTAGGTATACAACTTTCGTGAATTATTAAGTGCATTAATAGAGGCAGTGATCTTTGCTATCTACTATTATATTTTTTTCAAAAATAAAACTACATAGGCCTTTTAAATTACAAAAAGTACATTCTTCATGAAGATTTAAATGAGTAGATGAAGAGCTTAAAAAACTAGACTACTTACCAAAATTAGACACATAACATTAATAATATAAATCTATATGATAAGTGATAGAGGGAGCTCTTAATTCTACAACTTTCGTAAATTATTAAGTGCATTAATAGACGCAGTGATCTTTGCTATCTTATTAATATTTTTGTATGCAAAATCAAATGATAAAATTTAGAATCTCTTAATCGGCTGCAGGCATTGAAATACCTTTTTATACAAGGACAACAAGCAAATTCACGTTTGCATTCTTCATTAACATTGACTTATTGAATGATAACTTGAGCCTAATTTGAAAAGAATGTGGCTTAGATAATTACTTACCTGTGAAAAGAAATCCCACTCCCTTTCTATCACTCTCTGTGCAGTTATATGCACAGAAACTTCTCACCATTTTTTAAAGAAATCACCATCTGGTAATTGATTAAAATACAAAAATATGATAGTGTGCCTATACCGTAAAAGAATATCCAGCCATTTTGCTCCTTCATGTGACGTCATACGGCTGTTTATGTTTGCTTCTGCCCAATGTATTGTGGAGGTATTGAGAAGCCGTGTCTATTATATTAATGGTCGAAGCCCTAACCTTAACTTTTTCCTAACCTAAGCTTTTCCTAACCTTTGCTTCTCCTAACCTAAGTTTCTCCCAACTCAAAGCTTTTCCTAACCTAAGCTTTCACTAACCAAAGCTTTCCCTAACCAAAGATTTTCCTAACCTAAGATGTACGTAATGTTAGCTTCTCCTAACCAAAGCTTCTCCCAACCCAAGCTTTTCCTAACCTTAAGCTTTTCCTAACCTAAGCTTTCACTAACCAAAGCTTTCCCTAACCAAAGATTTTCCTAACCTAAGATGTACCTAACGTTAGCTTCTCCCAACCTAAGCTTTTCCTAACCTTAGCTTCTCCTAGCCTAAGTTTCTTCTAACTCAAAGGGTTTCTCAACCAAGCCTTCACTAACCAAAGCTTTTCCTAACCCAAGCTTTCCCAAACCTTAGCTTTACCCAACCTTAGATTCTCCTAACCTTAGCTTCTCCTAACATGAGCTTTCCTAAAAAAAGCGTTTCCAAACCTAAGCTTTTTCCTCACCCAAGCTTTTCTCAACCCAAGCTTTTCCTAACCAAAGCTTTTCCTAACCTCAGCTTCTCCTAACCTGAGCTCTTCTTAACCTTATCTTTTCCTAACATGGGCTTTCCCTAACTTAAGATTCTCCTAAACTATTTTTTCCAACCTAAGCTTTTCCTAACTTGTGCTTTTCTTAACCCAAGCATTCCCTAATCGAAGCTTTCCCTAACCAAAGCTTTTCCTAACCTAAGCATTCCCTAACCAAAGCTTTTTCTAACCTAATTTTTTCCCAACCCAACAGTTTCCTAACCTAAGCTTTTCCCAACCCAAGTGTTTCTAAGCTAAGACTTTCTAACCAAATCCTTTCTATGCAAAATCTTTCTAACCTAACCTCCCCTAACCAAAGCTCTCCCAACCTAACCTTTTTCAACCTAAACCTTTGTAACCTAGGTTTTTTATTATCCCCAACCTAATGAAGCCTAACTTAAACTAACAAATGCAGTCCAGCCCAACCATTGAGCTCCCATCTTACCAAGCATAGTCCAACCTAATATAACAAAGCCTTACCAGATAAAGACTGAGCAACCCTCAGACTTGCTCAGTCTTCATCACTTAAGGTTTGGGTCACAGTTCAAGGTCACAGTTTAAGTTTAAGGTCACTTCATCACATCAAACTTTGGTAGGTAGGGTTTCATCAATAGCATTAGATACGGGAAAAATGTGGTCAGCAGTAATGGTTAGCTCCATTTAAAAATATTTTCAACATTTTCAGACAAAAACTGGCACATTTTTTATATTTTCCAGATTTCCTATCAACTTCATCAATAGCATTAAATACAGGAGAAAATTTAGTCAGCAGTAATGGTTAGCTCTTTGATGGAATTAGAATAATTTTTTTACAAATTTGATATTTTTGAATTCTATTTCAAAATGATTTTTTTCCCATGATTGGAATTTTTTAAAAAAATTGAAGATAGTGAGAATTATAACTGGAACCGTTTAAGCGTAAGTTAGCCTGTGGTACTTTTCTGTAAGTTGTATAATTCTGAATGATTGTATAAACTTTAATTATAAATACGTAAATGCCCTTTCTTATCGAGCAACTTCAAAAACCGATGACAACTCTATTTAGCATGCTTCAAATTTGTGACCCCTAGAGAATAGAGCAGCAACTCTATAACTCTACAACTCTATGGTGCTAGTAAAAACATGATAGGATTATTAATAGGTTAGACTAAGTTCAATATTATTGCTATTAATATTAATAATATTAAATTTCATCGATTAGAATTGTTGTTATTCAGTTACCGACACGTATTTTTTCTTCTTCTTTCATTAAAAAATTAAGTCCCATATCTGTAATAATAGTTGATACAATTAATTATAGTATTGTTTATAATCGTCCTTTCTTCAAAATAAGGTTAGTTTTGAAACAGCTATATCTAATATTAAAATTGAATCAAATGGTATGAAAATATGCTAGCTTTATTTTGTCTTCCTCTTTAATTTATAAAAATTTGAGTCGATATCTACAATAATAACTGAGATAACAGGGGGAGCTCACCGGCTAGAGCTTAGCCGCATTTACTGCAGATTCACTTCAGGAATGTAAATAATAATTATTTTTCAAATAGAAAAGTATTATTTTTTGAAAAAATAGAACCAGTTAGTTTACAACGGACACATCAGGTATTTAAAAAGATGTATTCATTTTGTTATTTTATGTTATTGTTATTTATGTTGGTACTTGCCAATACTTGCTTTATTCCTTATTTGATTATTTCTATTTTTCTCTATACATGCTATATGTACATGGATTTAGTAAGTTAAGTTCTCTTTTTATAGTAAATTTTTCAAACTCGCATTTCTTAATTTAATCATACTAGTGTAGGCTATAATCTACATAAATAAATATAATATTGAACCTATCATACCAAAAAGTAGCATTGATATGACTATCAATCTTAATCGATTAAATTGACAATCAATTGCTATTGAAAATTAGTGACTTGCTTATATTTTGCATTCTGTTCCAGTGGCGTTCTTCTTTATGAAGAGGAAGAGTACTAACTAAGAGGACAGGAGAGTACTAACCTACATGAAAAATCATTTGTTGGCGTGGGAGATTCGAACAATCACCAACGACTTTGAGATCGGGCTGGTAAATTCTGTGAGAAACATTTTTCCCAACGCACGTCACCTGGGTTGCTGGTTTCACTATACTCAAGTAAGTGCTGAGTATGTTTTATAATTATTGTTTCCAGTAATTATAATGGGTGATGCCACACACAGCCGTAAACAAAGAGCGCTTTTGTTTCATTCCATCACAGTACACAAATTAGCAGATGAATTTCATCAGAAGTTAATTGAAGATTGATAAATAACTCTATAATAGAAAAACAGTATTTGTAGGCTAATATTGAGTAAGTGGTAGGGCCTACTATTCAATACTTTAAATAGATAACTATTTTGGAAAAATCCTTTCCAAGTTTATAACTTTAAAGTTTATAAGTGTTAAGTTTATAACTTTAAACTTCTAAGTTTATAACTTTTTTCAGATAAGTTACGGTTCCTTGCAATGTTATACTGAAATTGTTTTCTGGACTATTTTTGACGATACTAGAACAATCAATAATATAATGATTAGTTATATTACTTGACTAGAGTCAAATCATCTCTTTGCAAAATATCCAAAGGTGTTCCTCAAGGGTCAATCCTAGGACCCTTGTTCTTTCTCATTTACATGAATGACTTCCCAAATAATATCAAGAAGGACCAAAAATGTGTACTATTTGCAGACGATACCACCATAATGATCCCATCAGACAGAGAATCCCAAAGCAACGATATAAGCTCGACACTTGAAATGGCCACAAATACATGTAGGAAACTGAAACTATCAATAATTTTTTTTCAATTTATTAAAAACACACAAAACAAGACATAACAAAGAATTACAAAACAAATAAAATATAATATAATGCTACAAATATAAAAAAGTCAATAAAGACAAGCCAGTAAATATAAATCTGAATTATTCCAGCGCATGATGGGGCTCCAGACCTGGCCTATGAACAATGACTGCATGAATGTTGAATATCTCTTTGAAGACTTTTATAAAACTTTTCTACATGTTTTTAACAATTTTTTTCCTAAAACTAACTTTTACATTAAAGACAAGTCTCAGGTCAAGTGGAATACAAATTAAATAAAAAAATCAAAAGACAACTTGAAAGAGCTGTATTGGAGAAGCAGAAATACAACAAACAATCAAAATGAAATCAAGTTGGAATACAATAGAGCTAAAACAATGCATGATAAACTGATAAAATTAGCAAAGAAAGAGTATTTAAAATCAAGAATAGAAAATTAAAAAAAAAATAAAATAAATAAGGAAGCTTGGCAGATAGTTCGAGACTTGACTTGTGATGATGACTTGAAAAATTCAAATGTACAGCTAACAATAAATGACGAGCTAATCACAAATCCTTGTGATATAGCAAACATATTCAATGAATACTTTGTGGAGGAAATTAAGAGATTGAGAGTGGATGATGAGGAGGCTGAGGTGCATTGTGGTGTTGATGGAGGATTGGTGCTGTGGCCTGCTACAGAGAGAGAGGTGAGGGAGGTTATTGATGAGGTTGGAGCGAGGACGGGTGCTGGAATTGATGAGATACCTTGCAGCCTGCTGAGACATTGCAAACATATAATCGACAAGCCTCTAACTATGATGATAAATAAATCCTTCGAGACTGGCACATTTCCAAAGCAGATTAAGATATCAAAAGTAGTACCAATTCCTAAGAAAAATGAAACAAAAAATGTTAGAAACTACAGATCTGTTGCAGTTCAAAGTGTATTTTCAAAAATTTTTGAAATCATATTTCTCAAAAGACTTTCTATTTTTATTGAAAGAAAAAACATCTTCACTTCTCAACAGTTTGGATTCAGAAAGGGTCGGTCAACAGGAGATGCAATATTCGAACTGTTGATCAACATATATGAGAATTTGAACGCAAAGGGAGAATCAATGTGCATAATCTACGATATGACTAAGGCCTTTGACCTTATCCCACCCAAGAAATTGATAAGGAAGCTGCTGACTCTGGGCATTGGGGGTATGGCATTGAAATGGATTGCAACTTATCTTTCAAACAGAAGACAGACGGTTTGTGTGAGGCATATTGGTGTGGATGGCTTGACCAAGCACTATTATTCCAAAATTCTGGAAGTTTCAAATACAGGAGTCCCTCAAGGTTCGAATCTGGGGCCGATTCTTTTTCTTCTCTATGTGAATGATTTGCCTGAATCGATTACGGAGGGAGGAATATGGATGTTTGCTGATGATGTAAGCCACCTTATACGGAGTCAAAATCATGAACAGCTAAGAAACAGAACGCAAAGAGGTTTGCAACAAATGCAGGTATGGTGCACCAATAAACAGTTGATACTAGACAGAGGCAAAACAAATGTAATCAAGTTGTACAATCGGAAAAACCTGACCACTCACCACTGCTTAAACTGGACGGCTGTAGTATTGCAGTAAATGAATCTACAAAATATTTTGGGATCACTTTAAGTAGTAACCTTCGATGAAATTAGCACATTGAAAATGTGTCTGTAAAATTGACATCAATATGTTACTTGATTCGTAGACTCTTAACAATTGTAGAAAATGATATTTTGATGAAGGTATACTGCGGATGTTTTAGTAGCATAATGAGTTATGATATAACAATGTGGGGTGGAAGCACATTGGCAAAAATAATTTTTCTGTTACAAAAGTGTATTGTACGAACAATTTGTGGAGCACCGTACTTAGCGCATTGTAAGCCACTTTTTCGTCAATTAAATATTTTGACTCTGC
Source organism: Nilaparvata lugens (assembly GCF_014356525.2). Taxonomy (NCBI): domain Eukaryota; kingdom Metazoa; phylum Arthropoda; class Insecta; order Hemiptera; family Delphacidae; genus Nilaparvata; species Nilaparvata lugens. The sequence goes on from NC_052507.1 coordinate 24,062,372, forward strand.
CATCAACATTCATCTTGGAGTCGGCCATGATGGTGAAGAGGAAGCCAGAATTGTTTATTAGAAATGAGGCAGTCCATTCATACAACACTCGACAAGCAGGATTGATTCATGTGGAGCAGGTGACATCTACTTTAGCCAGAAATGGGCCCAAATTCCTCAGCTCCGCCATATTCAATAGGGTTCCAGCGAACATTAGAATCATAGAGAGGGAGGACAGGTTCAAGCACTGAAGACCTACCTGCTAGCCAGACCTTATTACTCTGTAGAGGAGTTTCTGCAGAGCGACGACCACGACGCAGTAGCGTTTCCAGTGGGATAACAACAAGTATCAAGTAAAGGGACAGATATTCAATATAGACAACAATGTAATTAATGAACCAACAAATACAAAGGATTGTACAAGATTTCTTGGTATCATGATGGACAAGAACCTGAACTGCAGTAAACATATTGACCTTTTGTGTAAGAAATTAGCTTCAGCCACATAATTATGTACTTCGTAGAATAAGATGTACCACTGATGTCAGTACCACATTTATCGCGTATCATGCCCTATTTGCCTCACAATTGCGATATGGCATTGTTGCCTAGGGAGCATCAGCGCAGGTGCACATGGACAGAGTTCTACGAATTCAGAAACAAACCTTACGAACCATCCTAAAGCCGAGTCAAGCTCGAATCTCAGAAATAGCCAACACACGCATAACACAAGAAGCAAGCTGAACATTGACCTTCCGCAACACAGGCTCGGCAAATTCAAGAACATACCTACCTATGCAGGCTCACATTTCTTCAACTATCTACCGGACAGCCTAAAGACTTTGAGGGATTCACGGACAACATTCCACAGAAAGCTGAAAAAATACCTCATTGCAAGACCGTACTATGCAGTGACCGAATTTATTGAGGAGCATACGTACCACCACCTTAGAGTATAGTGCAAGATACTCTATACACCTTCTTGACGACTCTGACAGAGGAGACCGAATCCATTGACGATTCCCCGATCCCAGGACCGTGAGGAAGACATCAGAAGAAGAAGAAGAAGAAGTTATCTGAAGTACGATAATTATTGTAAAAACACGTATGATAATTTGTCTGTTGGCGAGAAATGAATAAGCCCGGCTTTATATAGATTGCATTTTAAAAAGTACAAAGTTCAATTAAGTGTCTAATTTTTCGATAATAGTCAGTGAAAATCCGAAAGTGTACCACATGTGAGTACCACTTTTTAATAACTATTATTCAAGAAACTAGACTATAGTGTTGTAAAAAATAATTCAAAAAAATAATTATCAACTAACAGTTTGTGATGGAAAGTGAAATCAGCATGTACTTGGATTATTAGAAATCGCCAAGAGTTGTTACATTCTGATGCTATGTCATGTTTAATGTTAGTCTATGTACACTTCTATAAACGCACGTTATATTCAACTCTTTTCAGGCAATTTGGAGGCATGCTGAAGCCGAGGGCCTGACCAACGTCATTCACAACAATTTTGATGTGAAAATGAGTTCCGCCCCATCAAGGACCTCCTCATGATGACCGGGTCCCCCCATATGGCATAGTTGATGGCTTGAGGAGGGACTCCTCGACCGTCGGTTGACGAGAGTCATTGCATATATCAGGAGGTACGTATACAGGGTGTTTACGAACTCCCTACCAATACTCTAGGGCATTGTTCCTGCATAAGAAACTTATCTAAATATCATATAAAATTTTCTTCTTATTTACTCTATTTCCTTCTTCTTATTTCCTCTTATTATTATTTCTTCTATCAAGAAAGATACGAGACTCTGCTGATGATCTACGTCTGCACTATATGGATATCAACAACTTTTTCCAGAGAAAACATTATACAACGCATGGTCTTCATTTCAATAGATGAGGAAGAAGGCTACTTACCAGATAGTTGGCTACTTTTGCTGAGCAAACCATGACTACTGCTGTTGGTGCTTCATATTCAAAGGCTGGTAGGCCTATCACAAAGTCAAAAGGACCTAATCTCCTATCATTCAGCACATTGGATCGTATCCTGCGACACCTATTTCGACAGCTTCTCAAGTGCCTTGCTGCCCGAGTGTGGACTCCAGAGAGCGCTCTCCGCAATCCTCACTTGGTAGTGAGTAGTTCCAGGATTTGGAACTGCATCAGCATAATAGAAAGTATCCGAACTACTACACAAGAAATGAGAGCTATCGTGGTGACCGGATACAAAGAGACACAGATCAAAGAAATCATCACAACATATCATCACTCACTAATCAGCAATCTCGGGACTCTATGGGGAATTGCATAAATAGTGTTTCTGAAACTTTGTCTTCTAGTTCTGCTGGTATAAATTTTTTAGGAATAACAAACATCTAAATACAGTTTTTAATAATAGCTCTGTACATAGTCAGCAAAGTAATCGAGCCGATCATCTGTATTTGAAACATTGGAATATACAGGGAATCACTCACAGCAACAAGTTAGATGAGATAAATATGTTCATAACTGGTATGCAACGAAAACCTAACATTATCTCTCAGACTGAACACTGGGTTGGAGAAAACAACTTATTTCTCTTGCATAAATTTCATGATTACAATCTGAGTTCCTTTACTTACCGACAAAACAAAATGAGGGGAGGACCTTGTATAATGTCAAGACACGGCCTAATATGTGAACAGCTTTCTGATTTTGAGGGATTCTACATTGAGCAATACTTCGAATGTTGCGGAATTAAGATTACACAGCCGAATAACCTTATTTTAATTTGTATATATAGATCTCCCATCAATTCTATTCAATCCTTGAACATATTTTTTGAAAGATTAAATGGGTTGTTAGAGCTCTGTTCCAGGAAATATCCCAAATACAATCGAATTTTTTTAGGAGATTCTAACATAAGACACAATAAAAGATTCAATAATGCGGTCCAGGTTTTTAAATGTACTGCACTCTTTCAATCTACACTTGCATTTCGTGGATGCCACCACATTAACACCTGTCTCTCGCACGTGCATTAACAATGTAGCTTCCGATTTTGACCCACTCCAGTGTAATAGTTTTATTATTGACTAGCCGTCAGGCTCGCTTCGCTCGCCATATCCGTCTATATCTTTCCAACAATACCCTCGAAATTGAAATTCGACCAGTAGTTTTCGAGTTATTGAGTATTTAATGACCCGAAATGGGCATATTCTGAAAATATCGAAAAATCGATATATCTCGAAAACTAAGGTCGATAGGAAAAAAGTTTACTGATCATTTTCTGTCAGAAATGTCGAGTAGAATCTATGGTTAACGGCTGTTACAACCTTGGTGGGACACCCTGTATATATCTAATTTTTTCCATATGTATGTATTTGTTTCATTTGTCTATTCAATTTATTTTTTTGCCAAATTCACTTTTTTGGGAGAAGTTGTGTTAGAGCGTGGGGTCCCATCTGACCGAATCCCAAAAGGTCGAAGAGTATACTTTCCCATATAGTCGAATCCATCTAGCCGAAGAGATTCGATCAATTGCGACAAACTACAACATTTTTCTATCAAATGGGATTCGACTATTTGAGAATCGGTCAGATGGGAGAATGAAATCTTCGACCTTTTGCGACAGTTGAGATTTTCGGCCAAATTAGATTACTATTAAAACTTTTCGATCATTTGGGATTCGACCATTTGGGAAAGTTCAAGTTTAGTTGCATGTCAAATGACCGATTCCCATTTGGTCGAAATTATAATTTTGTCGCAAAAGATCGAAAATTGAAGAATCCCAAATGGTAGAATTGAAACTTGTACTTTCCCAAATGGTCGAATCCCAAATGATCGAAAAGTTTTAATAGTAATCTCATTTGGCCGAAAATCTCAGCTGTCGCAAAAGGTCGAAAATTTGATTTTCCCATCTGACCGATTCTCAAAAAGTCGAATCCCATTTGATAGAAAAATGTTGCAGTTCGTCGCAAATGGTCGAATCCTATTAGGTAGAAGAGTTTTGTTTTCCCATATGGTCGAATCCATCTAGCCGATGAGATTCGATCATTTGCGACAAACTAAAATATTTTTCTACCAAATGGGATTCGACTGTTTGAGAATCGGTCAGATGGGAAAATCAAATTTTCGACCTTTTGCGACAGTTGATATTTTCGGCCAAATGAGATTACTATTAAAACTTTTAGATCATTTGGGATTCGACCATTTGGGAAAGTACAAGTTCAATTCTACCATTTGGGATTCTCCAATTTTCGATATTTTGCGACGAAAAATATGATTTTCCCAACTGACCGATTCCTAAATGGTCGTACCGCCAAATAGTTTATGCATGTCATGACAAACTTTAGCTGGATGCACACCTCAAAATCCATAACCCATACAAACAATCCTCAATTCCAGACCATCCTATTATTTTTTATTGGCCAAATAATCAGTTCAGCATACTCTTCCATGTGCGTGTACGATAAAATCATAACTGACAGATTAATCGATCACGCATATCATTAGCATAATATATAATCGACGTTTCAATCACGCATATCACGCATTCAATCACGCATTTAAACATTAAATCATTTAAATATTTAAACATTGAGAGAAATGCCAAACCGTCGACTTGAATCTTAGACCTCACTTCGCTCGGTCAATAAAAGAATAATCCACTACTTCATGTAGGGAATTAGAACTGTGTGTTTAAACTCAATGAGGCATTGCAGTATAAATGGCTGTGCTACTATGAAACTCAAAACAGCTGTTATGTTTTCTCAATAAAGACATCTTTCAGCTTTTATTTTCAATCGCTAAATCAATATTCAATATCCAAGAGAATACATCTTGGTACATGGAAATCGCCAGATGGTAGAACGATCAATCAAATTGATCATGTGGTAATAAGGAAAAGATTCGCATCTTCCATAATAGACACTACGAGCTGTAGAGGGCCAAATTGTGACTCGGATCACTATTTAGTGAAGGCAGTCCTCAGAGAGAAAATAAGTGACTGCAGGGAAAATAAAATACAGCCGAGAAAATGGAATTTAGAAAATTTAAAAAATGAAAGGTACAAGGAAATATATAGAAACAGAATACATGAGGAAATCAGGAGTAGAGGTGAAAGAGAAAGCGTAGAAGAGAACTGGAAAGTCATAAAAGAATCGGTAAATGAAGTGGCAAAGGAAATTCTAGGGCAGGTGAATAGAGCGGGTAGAAAAGAATGGTTTGATGATGAGTGCAGAGTAGCTATAGAAAGAACGCTGCTCGTATGAAGATGATACAAAAGGAAACCAGAATGAACTTTGAAAATTACAAGATCGAAAGGAGAATGGCTGATAAAATCTGTAGAAGAAAAAAGAGAGAAAAAATGAAGCGCGATTTGGAATATATTGAGGAAATGAGTAGAGTGAATGAAACCAAGAAGTTCTACTTGGCGTTAAATAAAATGAGGAAAGGATTCCAACCAAGAATGATGGTATACCGTGGAAAGGATGGGAAAGTGGTTAGTGAAGAAAGCATGATGGATAGATGGGCGGAATATTTTGAGGAGACTCTGAACCGTGCTCATATTGAAGATATTGATGAAATGATGATGAAATACAAGTACAAATAGAAAACGATGTTACTAATCCTCCAACAATCCAAGAGATAATGCAGGTGGCAAAACAAATGAAAAATGGTAAGGCACCAGGAGAGGATGGCAGAAATGATCAAAGAAGGAGGACAAACTCTATTCGAAAGTTTGCCTGATAGGTCTAATATGAAGAGAAGAAGTGATGCCTGAAGAATGGATAGGGTTTTTCAAGGGAGGAGACAAAATGGAGTGCCAGAATTATAGAGGGATTACCCTATTGAATGTTGTATATAAGATTTTCTCTGCAATCATAAGAAATAGACTGGAGCCATATTCAGAAAATATACTTGGTGAATACCAGTGTGGCTTTCGCAGAGATAGGGGTACAACTGACCAGATTTTTGTAATAAAACAAATAATAGAAAAATTCTATGAGCATGGAATAGATGTGCACTGCCTTTTCATTGATTTTAAGCAAGCCTTTGATAGTCTCATCAGGCCTAAGCTGTGTCAGATACTCAAGAGTTTTGGTATTCCGAGTAAGCTTGTTAACCTCATCACAATGATAATGGCTGCTACTACAGCCAAAGTGAAGATGGGGAATAGGCTGAGCAGAAGCTTTCATTTTAATGCTGGTGTAAAGCAGGGTGATTGGCTCTCAGCAGTAGTGTTCGACATTGCTCTCCAGAAAGCTATTGAAAGGGTGGATCAGAGAGGTGCCATATTCAACAAGATGCATCAAGTATGTGCATATGCGGATGACGTGGTAATAATGGCTAGAAGTGTGGCTTGCTTGAAAGAAGTTTATAAAATCCTGGAAATTGAAGCACAAAAAGTTGGACTGGTTGTAAATGAGAACAAGAGTAAATATCTGTGTGTGTCAGCAGTCAAGTCCAGAGTACCAAGAAATATCTACGTGAATAACAAAAAGTTTGCAGGTGTAGAGAACTTCAAGTATCTAGGATGCCCAATAAATGCCACAGGTAATAATGCTTATATAAAAGAAAGGATTCAAGCAGCTAATAGGGCCTACTATGCCAATGATAGGTTATTTGAAAGTAAGTTCGTCGGCAGGAGCACCAAGATAACAATATATAAAACATTGGTGCGTCCAGTGGCAACATATGCGGCAGAAACTTGGGTGATGAATATGGCTGACGAAAATGCGTTAAAAATCTTTGAAAGATCCATACTAAGAAGAATTTACGGTCCCGTTCAGGTTAATGAGCAGCAATGGTGAATAAGAAAAAATGAAGAAATAGAAGCATTAATAAAATGAGAAAATATAGTACGCTTCATTAAGGCCCAAAGAATAAGGTGGTTGGGGCATGTGATGAGGATGAGTGAGGCTAGAATGCCGAAAATAGTTTTTAATAGCAAGTTGCACAGCAGACGAAAGAAAGGTAGGCCAAGGAACAGGTGGGTGGACCAAGTGATGGATGACCTGAGATAGATGGGGGTGAGAAGATGGAAGGAAAGAGCCATGAACAGGGAAGAATGGAGGCGTGTTGTGAAGGAGGCCAGAGCTCACCTAGGGCTGTAGCGCCGGATAAAGAAGAAAGAAAGAAATCAATATTCAATCTATCTTCTTCTCTTCTTCTTCTTATTATTTCTCTTCATCTTCTTCTTCAGCTCCTCCTCCTCCTACTCCTCCTCCTTCTACTCCTCCTCCTCCTCTTTCCTCCTCATCCTCTTCCTAAGTCCCAACATACTGAAATCACACCACAGCCCAAACTACCGAGCCTAAAATCTTTAATTTTTGCACAACTTGTTTATGGTAGCCTCAAGACATCCACTAAGAAAGGATTTTTTTTTTAATTTTCCCCCTGAGGAAGCTGGGGCCCCCCAAAAATGTTGCAATTTTTAACAGCTCATTGCACAACAAAGTCATGAGAAACTTTTTTCAGATGGAATTAAATAGAGAATGCATTTATTCAAATGCTAATAATTAATATATAATTATTATTTAACGAAAATCCCAAATAAATGCTGCAAATCACCTCCAGAGATTGTCAGTTTGGTGTAAGGGCAAGCATTCCTGACTAACAATTGGGAGGTACCGGGTTCGATTCCCGGGCTGGCAACTAATTTTTGGATAGTAGTTCTCATCGAATTTCCATCTAGCTGTTAACCCTGTTGTCAATGTCTGCAGTAGCAGAGGTCTTCGGGGTGATTTGCAGCATTTATTTAGGATTTTATTGAATAATAATTAGAAACTTTTTTGTTCAGCTACGAAAATAACTTTGATCTATGCAGAAAAACTCCGACCAGGAGCACAAGGGGGTCCAGGAGAGGGCATTTTTCGAAAATTTCAATGTAAAATCACTCTACAGCCCTAACTACTCGGCCTTCAGACTTGAAATTTCGCACAAATATTCTTCACTAGACGCCCACTAAGAACGGATTTTGATATATTTTGCCTCTAGGGTTCCAAAGGTTGAAAAAGGATCCCATTAAGTAAGCTCATGAACATGGTAAGGTGAACGCCAAATGAAAATGATATGAAATAATATTTACACATGATTCTCTAACATATGTTGTAATATGTTAGAATATTTTACTTTCCTTGCCCTATTACCATAGGTAAGGAAAGTATTGCTTTACGAAAAAAATCAAGGTACCCCAATTTCTAAATATCTATATGTTTCAAGGTCCCCTGAGTCCGAAAAAGTGGTTTTTGGGTATTGGTCTGTATGTGTGTGTGTGTGTGTGTGTGTGTGTGTGGTGTGTGTGTGTGGTGTGTGTGTGTGTGTGTGTGTGTGTGTGTGTGTGTGTGTGTGTGTGTGGTGTGTGTGTGTGGTGTGTGTGTGTGTGTGTGTTGTGTGTGTGTGTGTATGAGTGTATGAGTGTATGTGCTTCTGTGTACACGATATCTCATCTCCCAGTTAACGGAATGACTTGAAATTAGGAACGTAATGTCCAGTAACATTTCCACCTAAAATTGAAAATAAGCTTGAAATCCGAGAAAATGTGATTATTAAATTGCAAACGGTTGGCAACTGTTGGTTCTATTAAATCATTCACTACGAAGAGATAGCAGACCTAGTGTGTCTCCAGCGTTATTGAACTATCACCAGCTGTCTCATATCTTTGAATAGTAGACTTGAGATGCGCGAGTACACTAGCGTCAGGTGATCAATTTTCATAACGGCAAGGAAAGTTGTGTGAGTGCGCCACACCAGATTTTTTCGTGATAATAAGATCAGCTATGCTTTTAGTTTAAGTTTGTTTTTCGGTAATCCTTCAAAATTATATTTTTAATTTGTGAATATTTCCTATTTTAGTTATATTAATGTGAAATATTTCTTCTATGTTTATTTTTGAAGCATCTAAATTTTAAAATCTACTTTGTGAAAATACTTGAAAACTGAAAATTTTGTGAATTGAAGAACTTCGAGACTTAACCTATTTCGAACGATGAGCAGTTTTTTATATCAGGGTAGTTTACACTATGTCTGGATCTAACATCATCGTTCAACGAATACTAATCTATCAAGATATATATTTATTATTGATGTATCGATTTGTTCTTGGTATTATTATAATTAATTGTTCAGATTTTTTTATTGTATTTGACCATTTTCTACTTAAGAAAAAAGTACTTCAGTCCTGATTTAGAACTCCTGAACTTTCAAAGATAAAAACGGTGTAAGTGTACGTCTAGTGCCATCTGCAAAATTATTGACCGAGCGAAGTGAGGTCTAAGATTCAAGTCGACGGTTTGGCATTTCTCTTTATGTTTAAATGTTCAAATGTTTATATGTTGCACATTTACATGAAATTTGACAGGTATGTTCCTTTTTTAATTGCGCGTCGACGTATATACAAGGTTTTTGGAAATTTTGCATTTCAAGGATAATATAAAAGGAAAAAGGAGCCTCCTTCATACGCCAATATTAGAGTAAAAATCAGACTATAGAATTATTTATCATAAATCAGCTGACAAGTGATTACACAGATGTGTGGAGAAGCCACTCTATTGATGTATTTCCATAAGGTCTATAGTTTCAATCAGGTACATGTGGATGAGAATACTGCGTGAGGTCTAATGTTCACAGAACTACTAGTTTAGCAAAGTTAACCTCAAATTTTACATCTCTGCCTCTGCTCCAAGCTAGTAAAGGTGCATTTTCGTTCATGCGTAAATTTCCGTAGTCGACGACGGCAAGCATTTTTGACATTCATATTGTCCAAATTTCAAGTGTGTCAAAACAGCTGATCAAATAACTCTTCATTATTTGTCTCTATTATAAAGGATTAAACATTATTTCTTATATTATCAACATATTGCCATTTAAAAGTATAAAAAAGTATAAGATCATTCTGCCCCATTAGAACATAATTGAACATAATCTTTTAGTTATGTAGACAAATTGAGATCCACCCAATCTGAGATCCTCACCCTGTCGTGGTCGACGACGGCATTTACGCACAAACAAAACCCAGCTTGACTGTCGACTACATCTCGATATCGATGAATATGTAGGCCTATTTTGTTTAAATTCAAATGCAAGAAAATAACTCACATATTTTGTAAAAAAATATAAAAGTGTAAGGTTTGACAAACACAGAAAAGTTAGTTTAGATTGAAGCTGATTATATTTGCATGTTTTTCCACTTTGTGTGCCCTTAATTTGTCTTCAAATTCTTGTAAAGTATTGGTGAATGGCATTATTAACGCTGTTATAGATAGCTAGTAAGCTTATACATACAGAAACATGAGTTATATTGATTGTTGATTGTAATAATGAAATTGAACAAATCGATACATCGAATATAATCAATATCGAGATATACATCTCGATAGAACAGTATTTGTTGAACGATGACGACAAATCCAGTAGCGTAAACTATCCTGATATGAAAAAGTGCTCACCATTTCGGACTATGTGTTTTCTAAATTTAAGAGAGGAATAGCACAAGGTTACTTTATTTTTCCTCTCGCTATCATTTTGATAATTTAGTTATTGTACTGTATAAATGAATAAAATGAATCATTGGGAAGCTTCATTCCGATTAGAACTGAGCACAGGGATTTTCTCTTGTTAGGTGTTTGTTGATAATTCTTTTTCCAAATTTTATTGACGTGAAAAATCACATTAAAATCTTTCTTTATAGACAAAATTACAGAAAAACTAAATGTTAAACATATAGTTTTAGCACTATTTCACAGATTCCTATAACTTGCAGTCGTTAACTATACCGTATCTATAATAAAGTAAAGAACTGGCTTATACACGTACGGGATAGAAAAATTATGTTTGACGCATTATCACGTCTGAAGTACTGAACTGATTAACTTGAAATTTTGCATATCCTATACTATTAAACGAGCAATTTCTGTTTATATGTTTGTATTTCACGGGATCTCGAAAACGGCTCTAACGATTCTCACGAAATTCAGAACATAGTAGGTTTATAATATAAAAAATCGATTGCACTAGGTCAAATCCCTGGGAAAACTCGCTGAAGTACATTAAAAGGATAATTATTATTCATCCTTGGAAAAACAGCTGATAAATTATTTCGTCGTCTGTTGATGATGGAAGTGAGTGAGTGAATTCATGTGTGTGGTACTGTATCAAAATTATGACTCAGCTGTTGAACTTTTGTAATCATTCAATCAGGTACTTAGTGCCGAATGCAAAAAAGCCGGGCTATTTTCAATTCTGATTGATTCCAGTAGAACCATCTTTTTGAAATAGCCTTCTCTGATTTGGTTCACATGAAATTAATCAGGATTAAAATTCAACCTGCTTTTGAGCAACCGGGCCTTTGTGAGGGAAATTTTTGCATTTCTGGGAATTGACTGTGATTAATATTATCAATAATTCACTGTGATTAATTGTCAATTCAATGTGATTAGATATCACTGTGACTGTGATTAATATTATCAATAATTCACTGTGATTAATTGTCAATTCACTGTGATTAATTGTCAATTCAATGTGATTAGATATCACTGTGACTGTGATTAATATTATCAATAATTCACTGTGATTAATTGTCAATTCAATGTGATTAGATATCACTGTGACTGTGATTAATATTATCAATATTCACTGTGATTAATTGTCAATTCACTGTGATTAATTGTCAATTCACTGTGATTAATTGTCAATTCACTGTGATTAATTGTCAATTCACTGTGATTAATTGTCAATTCAATGTGATTAGATATCACTGTGACTGTGATTAATATTATCAATATTCACTGTGATTAATTGTCAATTCACTGTGATTAATTGTCAATTCACTGTGATTAATTGTCAATTCACTGTGATTAATTGTCAATTCAATGTGATTAGATATCACTGTGACTGTGATTAATATTATCAATAATTCACTGTGATTAATTGTCAATTCACTGTGATTAGATAGAACATTTCTGTATGAAATATGAATATTATTATAATTTCTAATAATTTTTTTATGCTTTTGTACTCCAGAGCGAAGCTCGGTCCTCGATATTAGATTCTTAATTAACCAAGGATGGTTATAGGACTATTTTTAATTCTTCTTGAATAATGATAAACAATATTATATAAGCAACAGTGGTTATTTTATTGACCAAGCACTGTTCACCAGCGTTGGAATACATCTATATATATAAAAGCGAAATGTCACTCACTCACTCACTGACTGACTGACTCACTCACTCACTCACTCGCAGAACTCAAAATCTACCGGACCAAAAACGTTCAAATTTGGTAGGTATGTTCAGTTGGCCCTTTAGAGGCGCACTAAGAAATCTTTTGACAATATTTTAACTCTGAGGATGGTTTCAAAGTTTGTCTTTTAGCACGTATATTCTTCTTATTCTCTCAATTATAATTGAAAAATGTCCATACCATATGTTAATATAGAACTATAATCTAGAGAGAGTACCTCCTCGAAACAGTTGTTAACTGGTAACTAAATTAATAATTTTGTCAGGTAGGCATCAAGTTGAGTTGACTTTGTTAGGTTGGCACCAAGATGAAGATTGAAATGCATTTATCTCGGAAAAATTGATTGGGCACTGCTTCTTCAATCAGAGCTATTCCTGGGAATATTATATTACTAGCCGTCAGGCTCGCTTCGCTCGCCATATCCGTTTAGCCAGACGTTTAGTCTGGACCCCCGACTGGATGATCGTCCTAACATATGATAAAAATGCTCAAATAAATGAAAAATGCAGGCGAGCGAAGCGAGCCTGCTGATCTCATTCTTGGACGATCCAGTCGGGGGTTCAAGGGGCGGAGCCCCCTGGCTAGACGGATATGGCGAGCGAAGCGAGCCTGACGGCTAGTAACAAATATAATCTAATGATCGAATCTTAATTTTTGTCTGTGAGTGGATTTCAGTTTATTTATGTGCCATACATGCAGTAGCCTAGTCTATTATCATCAATAGACGTTGTATAATTATGCTGCTTAAGTTAGACTCATTATAATTATGATAATTAATATAAATAATACTAGCCGGTAACCTATGCTCCGCAAGCGTATTTTTAAAGCATTGAACAGATTGAATTTAGTTTCATTGTTCTGTACTTTAATCAAGCAGTCAAGCAGAAACCAAAAGAGCTTTATATTTTTTTAATAATTGCCAAGATTTCAGAGCCTTGGAGATCGGAATCTCCAAAGCCTTGATCAGTATTTATAATTTTTCAAGTATCAACGAATTGCTTTTCATTCCGCCAAATCTTGCTCGAAATTTGTAAAGATTTGTCTAGTCTTAACATATAGATTTTAAGCGCTTCTATTTGTTTTATTGGAAGGAGTTAAGCTTATAAATTATCAAAAATCAAATCGAGATGCTTTTGCAGATGAAGAAGAGGTTTTGTAATCTAATCAAGGACCAGGTGAGTCATCCCCATAATGCAAGATTCAGAGTTTCTTTTTACCCACATAGGCTCAACTCACACTTAAGCGACTCAGGTCGAGAAGAGACTCGACTGAAGTCGAGAGCATTTATTGTGTTTCCAGATGGTGACAGTCGCGGAGACTGGAATCGACTGGTCTGAGTGTCACCATTTGGAAACACATGCTCTTGACTAGAGTCGAGTCTCTTCTCGACTTGAGTCGCGTAAGTGTGAGTTGAGCCGGAGAGTGGCCCGTTTTATATGGGAATGAAAATATTCAATTCAATTCCATCTCATATAAGAGAAATTAGATAAAAGCTGAATCTCTCACCATCGACAGAGCCCTCCCAGAGGGAGTATTCATATTTTCCAATATGAAAATATGAATTTTCATATTGGACTGTTCAGATATGTAGATTCAACTAGTAAGAACACGGAATATGAGCTACTTTACAGAGAGAATCATAGAAAGTTTCAATTCAACAAACCCAGTATATTATTTTATCAATAAAACTGTTTATTTTATAAAAAAATTAATATGACCAATATTGTAGTCCATAATCGAATGACGTATAATAAAACTGATCCCGTGATTACCTGCATTTTTCATGTTTTAGGTGGCTGGGGGGGGAAAGCTCCAAGGGGATTTTTATGGACTTTTGGGAGAATGACCCTCTGGGAGGGTTCTATCGATGGTGGGAAATTCATCTTTTATTTAATTTTCGGATCGAAACTGCGTTTTTGGACCTTCATTGACTGGGCTATATTTCCTCGTTCCTCACTTCTATCATGTCTTCTTCCACCATCATTTGTTACAGAATTTGATTTTTTTCAAACCGTCCCCAAAGCAGTTTTTGTCAATTCAATTCAGATAGATTAATTGAAAATTTTGACTTGCACTAGTATGTATTAAGGTGTTTTCCTTTTTGAAAAAATGAACGAGTTGAGAATTGGAAAACGGTGTATAACACTTGAAAATGAAATTACTAACTCAGGATTTACCCTGGGCGAGATTCATTGCCATATGATTCAATTCGATTCCCTGCAGAGAACCAATCTATCTCACATTGGATTCATTTTCATTGTGTTCATTGTTGCCACTGATAACTTGGAATTATCCGGATTAAATCGAATTGAGAGTAGAAGGGTACTGGCGTGACGCTTTACCGTAGGATTCCATATACTATACAATTTGGGAATATAACTTTAAGCCAATAAGATTCTACTTTCAATTCGAGTTCATTTTGTATCCTATAAACTTCATGAGAAATCTATATACTTTTGTTTCCTTGTAGATATCCTAGAGCGGCGGTCAGGCTCGGGTATCCGAGCATCCGGAGCTCAATTCACCGGCAACTAGTACAACCGCCAATGCCGCACTCTCTCCATGAGTTAATAATTCAAATAAAATAATTCAAAGAGATGAGTGGCGGCACATGATGTCCGACAGAGATGACCAACTTTTTTTCCGAGGGTTGATTGGTCGGCGGCAATATACATATTATCACAAAAATGTTGAATGCCCTTCGTGGCACTGAAAGGATTCATATCGACGCCACATTCAAAACAGTGCCTGCACAATTGCAGGCTCACCAATTGCTAACCATTCATGGGGAGTACATGCACCATGTAAGTAAATTGTATTTCATTCTGTTATTAGTGACCCCCTGGGTAGGAGAACTTGCTCAAGAACTGTTGTATTGTAATCTATGAAACCCGCAACTTTTAATTATACAGAGTTGATGAAAATTATGGAAACAGCTCAATAATTCATTTACAAGGATAATTTGTCAGTCGGTGTAATTAACGATTCTATATTTTAAATGAAAAATTACTCTTAAAATATTACCCTGTCACTTCAACATCTTTGACCCTCATATAAATCCAAATTCTTTTTTTCCAATGAGAAGGTGGTCAAGTGATACATGATTTCGATACAGAGTTCCAAGAGAAAATAAATGGCGGAAACCGCACATTGATATATCAACCCGTCTCATTTTGATGATATAATATAGAGGTTGTAAATGTTGTGTAGTACCTACATTAACCAGCTGAAACCAAGTGTCAGCGCGTGAGAAGATGATGCCGTTGCAGGCGAAGACGACCTGGCCTGCATCACCTGCGGAGTCCACAAGCGCTCCTACATTACAGAGCCTTGTGGACATTTTGTTATGTGCGGAAGGTGCGTGAGTGTACATCGTCACTCGGTGAACGAGAATGACTTAGACATGCCATTACCAATAACGTGCCCCGTCTGCAGAAGAACCTTGTCAGGGTACCAAAGGATTTATCAATAAAGCTATTTTACCGAGAATGAGTTGTTTTGCTTAAGTAATCTTTCACCTATGTATTTCAAAGCCGCCAGACGTGTCGCCGCCAACCTGTCTCCCCAACAACTAGTCTCCTCACTATTTTGATCACAGGCGTCAGTAAATCCCCTGGCAAAATATACCATTGCCGTCAACTAGTCTCCCCGACAGTAAATCCCCTACTAGAAGGAAGGAGCCTAGTTGTCGGCGACAACTAAGCTCCTCACATGCTCACGACAACTACTCTCCCCGGCAGTAAATCCCCTGCTGGATAGGCCTATTAGGGGTCTGATTGTCGTGATCGTACCCGACAACTAAGCTCCCCGACAGCTAATACCCTATTGAAACCAGCTTGAAGCGGGCGGGGAAGTAGTACAATCACAGATACTGCTGTTGTACACATTCTATGAATTCGATTATTGGAATAAAAGCTTGTTAGAGTTATCACTTCTATCACTGCAAACATAAAATTAAAAAAATAAACTATTTTTCTTTCCGAATTCAACTGACTTGGAAATGTTCCTTATTGAATGTCAAGCAGTTTCAGAATGAGTTTGTACATCTCGCAAGTGATTCCTGCATACATGTATGCATAGAATATAACATATATATCATCAAGCAAAACTCTGATGTACTGTTCAGTCTTCAACTCATGGCATTCAAAACTTCAGATTGAAACTTTATACTCTTATATTTTTGTTTTTCCTTGTAATGTGAATTGTAGGAATAATTCTACATCGATTTGTCACTGTTCTCTTTTGAATAACCATTCATTAATTTTTAACTAAACTCTTTTGATTAATTATGATTGATCAAAGTTGATCTTGATTTTTTAATATAGTACTGTATTTTCTTCTAATATGAAATGTAAAGGGTTGTGTGGCAGCGAGTCCTAAGGCCCGCCGCAAAGTAGACCCACGCTAATCCATGAAAAGCAACCCACGCAGTGGGATGTTTTGTAAACCATTGCTATAGAATTATTCATAATCAATCTGCTGACAAGTGGAATCAAAGGAAAGTGGAATCCATAAAAGGAAAATCCACTAAGTCCATAAAAGTAAATTTTTCTGGAAATCAATTTCCAATTTTTAACATCAATCATAATTTCCTTATAGTGATTTTTCATAAAATAGTTTTGTGCGAGGAGCTTGGTTGTCGGGTTCGGTGACAACAACCAAGCTTCTTGCACGCTAGCGTCAACTAGTCTCCCCGACAGTAAATACCCTACTGGTTCAGAAGGGACTAGTTTTTGGGACCGTAGACGACAACTAAGCTCCTCGGACGCTGTCGACAACTAGTCTCCCCGTCAGTAAAGCTCCTCTCTCAGGAGCTCAGTTGACGCCATCAGTAAATCCCCTCGAATGTGGTTTTAAAAGGAGCTTTACTGTCGGGGAGACTAGTTCCCCGCCAGACGCTGACTAAAAATGCCTTAAAACGTATTCCTGAAATATCCTGTTGTGATCCAATCCCACCAAAATTAATGATGAGTTCAAAATAATAGAGAGAATAATAGTTCATTTGAATGCAAAATGTTTTTTATCTCTCATAGTTTTCCAACTATTACATGAATTTTGGTAAAGTACTCTCACTTTGGGAATATTTCAAGTCTATATTTTCCGTTGATGAACAATATTCCATTGTTAATGTAGCTTTTTGAATATTAACACAGAAAGAGATGGATATTGATGCAGATTAGTTAGAAATATTGTCATATTGATGCAGATTAATTGATAAAGTGCCAAGTGTATGAGGCATGAATTATGATGTTTTCCAATTTTTCTATGAAGTTGTGAAAGAAGAACTTGCGAGATTCACGAGAATAGTAATTGGTAAGCTTTGTGAAGTTCTGGAGAGCAGTAGGCTTATTTTATTATGTTCTACCATAGAAAAAGGTAACGCTATTGAATTAATTATCATTAGTTTATTTTAAGTACAATCGCATCATTGGTCTCTGGTATTATTCACAAAGCGGACATCTCTTTCTAAAAAACACGAAAATATTCTAAGAAATTATAATTATTAAACTAAAATCCCAATTGAATGCTGTAAATCACCCCGAAGACTTCTGCTACTGCAAATATTGACAACAGGGTTATTTAATTGGGATCTTCGTTTAATAATAATTATTTATTTATTTGCATTTGAACAAATGCAACTTCCAGTTTATTTCCATCTGTATTCTATGAAATAGTCTCCATTCATTTAAATTATCATATTCTGAGTATGTAGTTTCCAATGAATACCAGATAGAATATTGTATATGTTTTAATCTTGTAATACTTCAAATTTCTTCAGAAGAAACAAAACGTGACATTATTTCCAAAAAACGTATACTGAGAAATAAAACAAAAGAAAATCTAATAAGAGCAATGAAAAGATTAGGAATAATTCAATGCTCATTTTTCCAACATTTGTGAAACCTTAAATTTAAACATAAATGTGCAAACTGCTCTTGATTATTGCAATAAATAAATAAATAAAGCCTTTATTTTTGTTCAAAACACACATAAGTTACAGTACTGAAGTACTTAAAAATACTTTTGAAATCAATTTCATTTAAAACAATCTATAGTCTTTTTTATGTTTTGTTTTGGAAACTAAGCCCGTCACCGAGCATAGGCCTCCCCCAGGTTGATCCATCTCTGTCGATCTCTGGCTGCTACCATCCAGTTGATTCCTGCTATTCCGACGATGTCATCCTTCCATCTCACTCTTGGCCGGCCGACGTTCCTCTTCCTCCACGATGGCTCCCATTCAGTCACTTTCTTCGTCCATCTTCCGTCTTGTAGTCGCGAAACGTGTCCTGCCCATTTCCACTTCAGTCTTCTTATTGTTACAATGACGTCTTCCAACTTGATTTTGCTCTTCAAATTTTCAAATTCAAATTTATTTCTCATAAAACATACACAATTATAATAATATAATATTATAACATCTAAAAATAATACAAGAAAAATACTATTAAATATATAAAATTATCCCAAAACTGCAGTATATTTTTTTATGTCCATCTATGTTTAAGGAGTAGCCTACAAGGTAAAACCTGTGCGTAGACCTAAGTTGCAGTAATATAAACTAAGAAATTAAACCAAAATAAGAACAAAGATTAGTGGAATTTACACACAAATATAATTTTGTAGATTAGTAGATGATGAAATTAGATAAAAGTTAGTAACACACAATAATTATTATTCTACGATAGAAAAACAAAACATAAAACAAGAAACAGTTGGTGCCTAGAAGATTTTTTCTTCAGTTTTATTTGATCTTATCCATTCCTCAATCTCGCAATTTAGTTTTTTGCTCCGGCTTGTATTGGCAACAAAATGAGTAGGAACAAGATTTATTATCCTTTGTAATAAGTAAGTGAATTGTCTTCTACATACATTCAAATTCATCCTGTCTTGATGGGATGTTTCTCTAGTAGGAAGTAAATTTAAATTCAAGTTTCTTTCACGAAGAAGAAATTTATTTTTATTCTTTTTAATATATATTATCAAGTTTTTTATGTACAGCTGTCGAACAGTTAGTACTTTGAATTCATTGAAATTCATTTATTATGTATTTTAGTTTTTTATTTTTTCAAAATTATTGTACTGATTTGTTAAGTTCATTTACTTTTGTTTGTAAATTGTCAGTGTTATGAATAAATTTCAATTTCAATATTCAATTTCAAAAAGATCGCTTGTATTATAATTGTGTATGTTTTTTGAGAAATAAATTTGAATTTGAATTTGCTCTTGATGGTTGAAGTTCGAATTCTTTGCATACGGTGAATGTTCATCTGAATGTGAATCTGTTCAGAATCACCAAGTAGGAAAACTTCGGAGCATCCTGATAATTTCGCAATGAAACTAATGTAGCCAGCATGCATCAGTACAGCCTCATCTATAAAGACACGATGATATTTCTTGCCCACTCCATTTACAATGAAAGATGAAACTGTTCTGATTATCTTTCACAGAAATCCTTACCGTACTTATGAATGACAGCCTCTCTGATGTCTTTGATTCCTGCTCTTGTTTGACTTAGAACTAAATCTATTCCTGGTTTATGCTGGTTCAGTATTTCAAACGTCTTTCCACACCCTGGCACACCATCTATCCACGTAATATTAAGAAGACTTGAAGCAGAAATGTCAACTGATGATATTTTCTGATACAGCTTACCGTTTAACATGAGTTTTGTATCTCTACTAACAAGAATGTATTTTTCTTTTGTTAAGAATCTTTTATTACTCTCGTTGAATTCCACGTAGGTTCCTTCGTTATCCAAGCAGAAGCCCATTCTATAACTTTTTCCAGTTGGCCATAGAAATGTTCTTATGAACAAGCACATAACATATACAACTGCCAAAATAAGGAAGCTTATATAAAAATTCTATCAATTAAGGCGTATCATAGACAAAGAAATGTTAAAAACTGTATACTTAACATAAGTTGAATTTCTTACGTAATGGTACGGTCTGTTAGTTTTGTGTGCAGCTAACTTCAGTTTTATAGATCCATTATTTAAAACTCAAAAACGCATTTTGAAAATAATGGGAAACAGGGAAATTCGGTTTCCAACTGTAGAATTATTTATAGAAAATAGAGTACTCAGCGTTAGGCAATTGTACCTATATATTGTTGTTATTAGGGTATATGAAAAAAAATCAAAATAGGAACCATATTATAAATCATAGCCATAATACTAGAATAAGAAAACTTTACAACCAAGAAGTACCAAAAATGAATACAGCATTTGGGCAAAGATCACTAGGATATTTAGGGCCTACAATATCTAATAGAATACCATTACAAATCAAAGGAGAGCAAAATTTCAATAGCTTCAAAAGAAAAATTAGACATTGGTAAGGTAATTTATAGGTAGAAAATAGTACCTCGCTTTAGTATCATTATACTAGGTGATGCTTAGGGTAATAGATATAGTTTTAGATTTTGATTTTTTGGAATCTTTGTATTATCTGTTTTAGCATAAATTTGTATTAATTTGATGATAACGTCGACACATATATTATATAGTGAGGTATCATTTTGTAAACCTTGAATATTGTTATATTATTAAAAATGTATGAAAAAATAATATGTAATGTTCCTGAATTTATGATGAAATGATGCATGCAATAATCAATATCTATTGCAATAAATGCAACTTGAACTGCTTTTCTTCACTTTCCACTGCATTCAATAGAACAGCTGACTGAATACTGAAAACTTATAATTTAAAATAACAGATCACAATACTGGAAACGTGTCACTTCAATTTTTCAAGAAGGTTTTTCAAGTTCCTCTGTAATTTTATTGTTGGAGGTGGAAATAATTGAATTTCTTTTATTCAGGTATTGGGTGGGGGTGATTGGCGTGGAGAGCCTCTCCACCTTCTAGCACCTCGGAGGACTAACAACCACCTTGGAAGTTTTCACGCTAGGATGTTGGCTGCATTCGGCGTCAACCTGGATGTGTGGAGTTTTATAAGTGAGTAGCTGCGATGATACATTTCAAATGCATTATAAGATAGGTATTTTATTTCCAACATATTGAGCCTACTGGCTGTCATGATATGAAATTAATTCTATCACACATAATAAATAATTAAAATTAAAAATTGTTGAACTTTATTTATATGTCACTCTACCTTCCTATTCAGAATACACTCTACAATGGTCACTTTTTCACATTCCTATTAGCCATAAATGGATATCCAAAATATTTTAGAAGTTACTTTCACTCTTATTCTTAAATACAGTTGCTGAAAAGGTTGTAGCATTTGTCATACCAGTGGATTAGCCTAGCGAAAAGTCCTCTCCATAAAATCTGCCACCAGATTAGTTTAAGTGGGCTAAGACGTTGTTTTGGAGCTCAAGTTATTATATAAATAATTATTCATTCTCTATTCATTCATACAATAAGTACATTATCAAAATGATAGGGAGAGGAAAAATAAGGTAATCTTGTGCTATTCCTCTCCCAAATGTAGATAACACATAGTCCGAAATAGGTCAATTCTTGTAGCTCTTCAATTCACAAAATTTTCAGTCCTCAAATATTTTTACAAAGTAGATTTTCAAATTTGGATGCTTCAAAACTAAACATAGAAGAAATATTTCACATTATTATAACTAGAATAGGAAATATTAACATATTAAAAATATAAATTTGAAGAATTGCCGAAAAACAAACTATTATTGTTTTTATAGGAAAATTCAGAGACATTGAGAGATCATCATTTGATGATTCACAACGGATAGACATTGTGCAGACAACCTGATATAGCGGGGATTTTTCCAACAACACAATGGTCTCTAGTAGCAGTGGTTACCAGTGGCAGGAGAGGAAGTTTTGGTAGCAGGAGAGGAAGTGGTGGTGGCAGGAGAGGAAGTGGTGGTGGCTGGAGAGGAAGTGGTGGTGGCAGAAGAGGAAGTGGTGGTGGCAGGAGAGGAAGTGGTGGTGGTAGGAGAGGAAGTGGTTGTGCCAGAATATCATGTAAACCCACCTGCCTGACGCCGCCGAAGAAGGCAGCAAGGAGCCCTGCAACGTCCCATCGCAGCCCAGCAGCAGCCAGCTGCAGCTCCACGGTTGAGCAATAGCGTGATTTGTTTAAATGATAAATGCACATTGCTCTTCCGTGTGGGCACATATGCATGTGCGGATAATGTGCCGAGCAAAATGTATTGCACATGAACGGGCAGCCCCGTTGCCCTCTATGCAATATAGATTTTACCCATTATCATAGAGTACTTCAATTTGCAGTAAGCAGCAATAAGCAGGTAGGCTCAACTCACACTTACGCGACTCAGGTCGAGAAGAGATCCGACTCTAGTCGAGAGCATGTGTTTCCAAATGGTGACACTCAGACCAGTCGATTCTAGTCTCCGCGATTGTCACCTTTTGAAAACACATGCGACCTGGGTCGCGTAAGTGTGAGTTGAGCCTGCTTATTCTAGGTATTCGGCTAGAACGGTTCCGTTGTAGTTAATTTGCATAAAAATGTTTCATTGGCAGAATGAGTATGACATAGGCATTACGTCACAGACAAGCAAGAAAGTAGTTCTTTGCTTTCAACAGATAAACTTGAATTATTCAATTTTACAAATTATTTAACCTTCTTTATCATTTCCCATGAACAGTGTATATGTGCTATCACATATAAGACTAATTTTGTTATTGATAACAGATCGGACTGTAACATTTGAACGCTCATACCTTTTGGGGTTATTTGTCTGACTTGTGATTGGCGTAGACTGTCCACAGAAATTCATACATCAATCTTATTAACCTAACAATTATAATTAATATTCTTTATAAAATTTCCTATTCGTAAATATAAGAAATAAATATTGCTGCTCTTATCAATGAAAATACTTGTGCAATGACATTGTTATAACATGCAATTATAATGTACTTTTCAATTAATAAATAATTTTAACAATAATAATTTTTTTTTCAATTCTTATCCTTTTTTACAATATTATACTTAATTTTTGAAATAATTATAGTTTCATTTATCTCAAACATAGAATCGGTAGTACAAAGAATCATTCAGCTGATTTTGACTGCGTTCAAAACAGCTGACCAGTGATGTAAACAAAAAGTATAACCTCTAAATTTGTTTGTTAACTTCATAGGATCTATAATTTAGTAATAAATTCTATTTTCAATAAATAATCCTTTCTAGGGAATATGCAATACAAAACGGTGCTCTTTATCTCAGCCTCAGCTGTTGATAAACGAGCCTTATCGATAAGGATCGAGCGATCGCTCGGCAGATAACCGTACCTGGCGGTTCTTCAAATATCGGGGCACCGAGCTTCGTCGTTATTTTTATTTATTGAGTAGCTTACCCGGCGAATTTCGTACCGCCAAAAAGTCAATGTATCTTATGTCACACTTGACTTTATTTAGTGAATCATTAAATTTATTTATTTAAATTTACAATCAATATTTTAATACATTTCAATACGGACTTCCTATTTGCTTAAAACTACCGTTTTAATACCAGTAAACAATTTCATCACAGAGTGATGTGTTTATTACAGCTGGTAAGTTTAGATGCTCCCCCTGAGGAAGCTGGGGCCCTCCAAAAATGTTGTACTTTTTAACCGCTCATTGCACAGCAAAGTCATGAGGAACTTTTTTGTTCAGCTACGAAAAAAAATTAGATCTATGCAGAAAAATTCCGATCAGTAGCACAAGGGGGTTAAGGAGAGGGCATTTTTCGAAAATGTTGATGTAAAATCACACTACAGCTCAAACTAATTGGCCTACAGACTTGAAACTTTGCACAAATATTCTTCAAACATGCTAAAGGCGCACTAAGAACGGATTTTGAGATATTTTGTCACGAAGGGTTTCAAATGATCAGAAAGGATCCTATTAAGTAAGGTTATCAACATGGTAAGGTGAACACCATATGGAACTGAGATAATAATTGACTCATGATATTCTAACATAATATGTTGTAATCATTGGAAAGCTTAAAATAATCTTATCAATCAGCTGATCGAATTAATTTTGCGTTTATCGAGAGCGCGATCTTGCCACGTGTCCTAACTAGCCTATTCCTAAAAGAGCTGCAAAGTCAAAAATTGTGTTCCATAATTTGTAGATTATACTAGACTGAGGTCCACGTTAATGGCAGCGGGGAAAAATAGGAGAACAGCGTTGCCGTTTCTCTGCCTTGTCTTTGCCATCTATAGAGGATAGCTGATACCAGTATATTCATTTATTTATTCATTAATAATCATTACATTACATCAATGCTTTGGGAATAATACCATTTGATAGGTAACTTGTCAGTACCTACTAATACCATAATACATATACTAAAAAAATAATATCTGATTCAATATACATTCTTGACTAGTCATTCTTGTTGAGAATGGTTAATATTTTTATTCGGCAAAAAATATGTTTTCAATTATCTGAGAATATAATTTTTGTAATTGAGATTGAATATTTTGCTAATTAATCATCTTCCTGCATTGCTAAAAAACAATGTGTTACCATTTTCTAACCATATTAAACCAATGTTAATCAAATACTGCCATTATAACGTGAACTCTACTTCTCCACTATAGGATAATTGGATCAATTTCTCACTATAATAACTGTCGAATTGGAATCGAACATTGGAGAAGAATGTTTAATTATAAGATAATGAAAAAAGTGAGATATGATAAACAGTACATAGACACAGAAAGATGCAGATTATAGTGCTCTACAAATAACTGAATAATATGACATCAAAATTATTTAAAATATTTTTATTTACAAAAAATGTACAATCACAATAAAAAATACTACATAGTAAAATACAGCGGAATAATTCAGCAAGTGATCATATAATATTATAAAGATATAGTTTTGAAATAAACAATTACTTATTATTAATGTCATGTAGTTTAGTACCAAAAATAATGAAATAGTGTAGCATACCCAAACTGGAAATTCATGCATAGGTATTTGTTAGATGATATTTGCCTGGATATTGCCATAGAGAGAAGATAGCATTGAAATGTTGCATTTACAACATCAGCATACCTTATCAAATTTATTAAATTTTTCTCCCATTGAATTTATATTTTTAAGAAAGTCAATGATTGCTTTTGCAATATACATGTTACTTTTCATAAGATTATTTATTTTTGATAAAAAATTTTTATTCATTCATTACAGGTCCAATTATGACTTTTTATGGTTCAAAATCCACTGGACGATATCCAGGCTATTCAGACTGTAACTTGGGATTTGAAATAGATTTCAATCAATTTTGTATTAAAATTCTGAAAAACCATAAACTTGAGTTTACAAACAATTAAGTACAAAAATAAAATACTAATAGTACTCTATTTAAAATAATACCATTTTTATTCATTAATCACTCGCACTAATTTTAAATTTACAATTTGAAATAAATAATCAACAACTAGTCTAATTACATTTTCTTAGGTAGTTGTGCAAGCACGTTTTATCCTAATCATAAAATCTATGGCAGGGTTATATTGAATAGAGTGTAAAATATAATTTTGGATATTGTTTCATACACCATGCTAGAAAATATCATTGAGATTTTCTAGTAATTTAGTGATTCTTCTTGGCAGAATTATCAATTATTCGAATTTTTATGAATGTTAAACCATAAAATGGACTCCTTTATGAACAATATTGGATAAAGTAGTAGAGTAGGCCTATTGTACACTGTACGGTACCCCTTTTCTATCGCCTATTCTTATGTAGGCTAAAATTAGATTAAAATTTCCAAGTAACTAAACTAGAATATTTCTTGATCATTCCTCACATCTGAGGAAGATTCGAGAATTATGAAAGTTTTTATATGTCCATTAAATTTATTGTAGGCCTATTTTTACCGAAGTAATCAATAATTATATGACATTTTTGAAAATTTTTATTAATAATTTGTCCGCTTGTTGTTACATTCAAATAGTTAAACTGACTAGAGCGAACGATATTCTTATTTATCATAGTTAGATTTTGAAATAATTATTTTTTCATTTTATACAATATTCAATATGACTTATAAGGTAATACTAACATATTGAGCTTAACATTAAAATTAATAATATAGCAACAGTAAAATATCATGGTAGATGTCACTCAAGTTAATTGATAGAATTAACATTGACAATATAATTTACAAATAGGCTAGATACAAAATAATAACCATTAATATGGAGGGAATAACATACAAATATATGTTCAATTTTACCTACATTTACTCCATAATGATAATTTTGGAAAGTATAGTGATGATACAAATGGAATATTCACAACATACAGATATACGATGATTTATATAATATATAATATCCATATAAATTCCAAGTTGAATACAAATTTACTTCAATAAGTAGTTCGGTACCGGTAAAATCGTTTGATATTATCAAACACATTCAAGATTCATAACTATAGACCTAGCACAATATTAAAATACACGTTATGAATTTATTAATTAAATCTATAGTTCAGTATTGACAATTAGTACGAAAATTCGAAATGCATATTCGTATGCATAATATTTTACAAATTGACAAATCAACAATCAACTATTATTGTGTTGGTGTGTCCATTATAAGAGTTGGGTGCGTCCTTGATTTAGAAAATGTAAATAATAAAGATTCAATTAATTACACCGGAATGTACAAAATTAGTTTATTATAGTATAATTCTACTATTAGTGAGATTATAAAACCTTACATCATACTTGTATTATAATAATTGCGATATAATATTTTCTCCTGGATAGAAGGAACCAATAATGTATTATTATTGATATTCTTAATATTCAGAGTCAAAAAAGACACTTTCCTGTTCTCAATTAGATGTAAAATTTCAATTTTCATGTTCAATTGGATTGATAACCAGAGGCATGATAAAGGTAATTTTACAATAGAATTCAACCCCACCCAAGTCGATTGATTCCTACAGTACTGATAATGATATTCAATCATACTATTGGATACGTTTTGTGTAATTGAAGTGCATTGTGAATTTGAGAAGTTCTCGAATTCTCAATAGGCTTCAATTGACAAAATGTTTCTCTCTCGACCCCTGGGCTCATGACAAATTACAATAAAAAAATCCACTTTGAATATTCACATCCAATTGAAATAGATAAATTCATTTAACTGGTTATTTGAACAAAAGTGATGACTATTCAAAAATTGAGATAAAATATCATGAAAAGTTTACAATATTTTTGTAGGATCCGGTATAACATGCTATTATTATTAAATATTAATGCGAACCTGTAATGAGCACGTTAATAGTGCAGTATATGTTCTCATGCAATGTGGCCCAGCACCACAATCAGTTATTTAATTTTACATCCTACATCACCCATGATAATTATATCAAATCGTTTCAAGAATTCATGTGAACCAATATTGAAGAGGGGGCTTACTTTTACAATGGCCCCGTTTCGATAATTGCACAGTCTTATTTCATCAAGCTTGGTGTTTTCTTGAATCCTATTGCTTGCTGCACATCTTATTTAATTACTACTATCATGTACTCGAGTGAATAATTATTAACGCACAAGGATAACTATAAAGTTAATAATTGTGGAGCACTAATTATCATAACATGAATGCATGATTTTCGAATGATGTTGGAAAATTATTATAATGAATAGAAACATTTGATACTGGGAATCACCGAAATCAAAGACTGTGTTGAAGCTTCTCTTTTAAACAGAAAAGAGAAATTCGATGCACATGATGAATGCTCTAGTGTGACAGGGCACGGTATGAAGTATAATTCTGTCTCAATTCTAAACTTTAAGAAAAATACTTTATCCGCAGAATTCATCATTGATATGTCAGTATTCGATAGAAGGCTAAGGCTGTCTGCTATCACCTATTTTCCACTCATTGATCTGTTCTTTGGTGAATTACTCATTGAAAATTGGAGCCAATACATCATTTCTTGAAATTCACAATGCTTGATGGCGCTAATTTCGATATTATTTGAGATTGAATGGCCTCAACACTGGTGAAAGTTTTCAAATTACTCGTAATCTCAGAAATTCGTGTCGTAATCTGACCGGCGTCGCCCGTAGCCACCACTGGTGCTGCTTCCATTTCCATAATAGGCATTGTAATAGTAACCGTTCCACTCAGATCTCCAACTATCGTACAAGTTCGCCATGCTGTTGTCGTGCAGAGAGCCAGACGATCTCTGAAAAAGTAGATTAGAATCAGATACATTCAGGTTCACATTACGGCAACGATAATTATTCGATCAGAACAGTGTTTTTCATAGAAAATCTAACAATTACAATGCATGAATTGAGTAGCACAGGACAAAGAAAAATGGTGTAATTCACACAAATTATTATTTCTTAAAAAAAAACAAGAACGTTACTAGAAATGGAACTATTGCATGTATTCGGCATTATAATTGATGTTCCTACAATACAATCAAACAATTGAAAAATGCCTCTCTTACTTAGGTACTTTTTAAGATGACATCGGGGATATTTTAGCTCTCATTCGAAGTTCACAGCCTGTCATGGATCATCAAAGAAACTGAAAATTTTTGAATAATTTCATTCCCATGACGAAATTCATCAAACTATTAAATATCTAATGAAATTTCTTACCATTTATAATTCTACAGTGCCCAAGAGTGGCTGTTAACATTTGTTGAGATGACATCAGCAAGATGTGTTGTCATTCGGTGTTTACAGTCTTCTATTTCTATTATAGAAACTCTGAAATGACAGTGTAGAAAATTATCGGAGATTGCAGTGATTTCATTTTGAATATTCATCAGTTCATTGATTGTTGTAGGTCTTATACTGCGCACATCGCCTTTATGTCAAATGTGGTAATGCTGTCAAAATATTCTCTTGCGGATGTTATATTGACATCTCTATTGAATGCTCTTATACACATTCCATTCATTGATTTTTCAAAATTTAGAGTTTAATGTAGTTCCAGGAACATTTCAAGTTTAAATATAAGTTTGCGTAAAGTATTTATTAAGCTTCATTTCATTGATAGTTCTACTCACTTTCTTGGGAGGTTTATCATTCCAAACATCCTCCATGTTGTACAGATCATCAGCACCATAATTATCGAGACCTCCCATATGATTCTTATTCAGTTCATTCAGCATATCTTCAGTGAGAGTCACTGGTGATTTTTTCTTAGCACTTTTGTGACGATTAACAAGCTGGAACAAGATATAATATGATTAGTATCATCAAGTAGACTTTGAAGTAATAATTGATGAAAACATAAAAATAGGCTATCAATAAGTCATTCTATTCAATAAAATTCATTACAAAATTGGTACGGTACCGCTAAACCTAAATAGATTTTACATTTTACAGCAGTGCCTACAAATAATAAAATACAATAAATAGGATGACATGCAAACTTTAAAAAATAAACTAATAAGAAGAAAAGTTTTCATGCGATATTTAAATAGGAGTTTATAGGAATTTAAAAACGAATATGAGGTGTGGTCTAAAGATGTTGATAGGGCTATTGGAAAAGGGGAAAAACGGAAAACACAAAAAAATTAATCATAAAACTAAATTAAAACTACAAGAAAATATACTAAATACTCTATGGTGAATATGAGTCAAAGATATTGATTCAGTTGAGAATAAAGGAGTTATACCTACCAAAACAAAAAAAAAAAACAATAAATTATAGAATTTACATCATATATATTTCATGTGTTAATTGTCAAAAAATATAATTAAAAAACTAGTTTTTAATTGTGTCAATGCTGTAAATTCCAAATAATACATATAAACTCTTACATAATTATAGACAAACTTAAAATCATTATTGTTTGGTAGACCTCTACACTCTACATGCAGTTCCAGTTCAGAGAATGAGAAATTCTACAAATGGAATAATGCCTAGGCAGAATAGACAGACATGATACAATATAATTGCAATATATACTTTAAATTATAGAACTTTTAATTATAAAAGTTGAAAAATAACTCAAAATATAACTTAATTTGAAAAATAAGTAACTTTTTCAACATATATTTTTATTTTTCACAACATGCTTCAACTTTGAAGTCATTTTCAAGTAGAAATAATATATATTATATATGTTGAAAAAGTACTTTAAATGATTTTTAATGTTAATTTAAATACAAGTAGCCCTAAGCAAAAGAGTAAAATTTGAAAAGTATATGAAATTCTCTCAAGTTTTTGTAAGGCCACCTTCTTAGTGGATGAGTAGCCTCAAACATCATAATTGAAAAAATGAGTGATACATCCTGTTTTGTAGTAGCAATTTCAAATTTAGAAAGAAGGTAAAATCAACTCTCAGGCTTCATGTCTTCAGGTACTCCTCGTGAAAATTTATAATGAACTTACCAAGTTTTACATTTCCTAGTTGGGCCAAACATATTTCTTGTTTGAGGAATTTACATTCTATTTATAATATAGACATAATCATCATGCTCGGGATAGATCTACTGGATTTTTGCTGGTGAGACCAAATTTCGACTTTGACATATATTTTATAGTTTCTCTGAGTGTACGTAAGTAGGCATAATCATCACACTAATGCTTTCAGAATAGATAATATAATAGGCTACTTATTCAATAATCTAATTCATCTTTTGAGATTTCTATTTAGACTATTTATTTGAAAAAATAAGAATTTTCCTCATTTATAATTTGTAATTATAATTTATAATTATAATTATAATTTATAATTATAATTTATAATTTATAATTTATATTTATAATTTATAATTTATATTTATAATTTATAATTATAATTTATAATTATAATTTATAATTTATAATTATAATTTATAATTTATAATTTATATTTATAATTTATAATTATAATTATAATTTATAATTATAATTTATAATTATAATTTATAATTTAAATTTATAATTTATAATTTTAATTTATAATTTATAATTTAAATTTATAATTTATAATTATAATTTATAATTATAATTTATAATTTATAATTTATAATTTTAATTTATAATTTATAATTATAATTTATAATTATAATTTATAATTTTAATTTATAATTTATAATTATAATTATAATTTATAATTTATAATTATAATTTATAATTTATAATTATAATTTATAATTATAATTTATAATTATAATTTATAATTATAATTTATAATTTATAATTTATATTTATAATTTATAATTATAATTTATAATTTTAATTTATAATTTATAATTTATAATTTTAATTTATAATTTATATTTATAATTTATAATTATAATTTATAATTTATAATTTATAATTATAATTTATAATTATAATTTATAATTTATAATTTAAATTTATAATTTATAATTATAATTTATAATTTAAATTTATAATTTATAATTTATAATGTATTCCCGTTTGTTTCAAGCTTTTATCACCTTTTGTTCTGGAGTTATGATTTTTTTATGATGTCATTCTAGCGGCTGAGCCAATTAACTATCATTAAAACTGAACTATATAAAATCGAAATTAAAATCGAAACGGGAATAGATTATAAATCTGTCTAGTCTAAGCTGCAATGCTATTTTCTATAAATACCTACTTCTTAAACTCTCAGCAGTTGAATATGGGGAGCATTGATGTGCGTTATTCATAGAGATTGCTGTCAATTTGAAGTGTATCTCAATATAGGAGTGGGCTATATATGCTATCGCAGTAGTATGGTAGTATGTTCGCAGACGTCCACTCAGTGTAGGTGTGAAAAAGAGCTTCATAGGAAGTATGTTATGTTATATTTTAAACATATACAGGGTGAGTGAAAAGTCCGAGAACGGCTTAATATCTCATACACGAAGATAGTTTGAAGGTGGGTGTGATTGGGGATCCTACTCAAATTGGAAATACTACTTTACTATGACTTTGAAAATCTGGTCCGCCATCTTGGATCAACAATTTTTAATGCAACTTTTTTTTTTTAATAGGAATATGGTCATGTGATACATGACTTCGATACAAAATTTCAAGAATAAATGAATGACGAAATCCGCACATCGATATCTCAAACCATTTGGAAGATATTCACATTATTTAATCAATACCATGAAAATCAGAAATGAAAATGCATAAATAAAATGCATGTGAATATCTTCCAAACGGTTTGAGATTTCGATGTGCGGTTTTCGCAATTGATTTTGTCTTGGAATTCCGTATCGAAATCATTTATCGCATGACCAACTTTCTTTAAAAAAATAAAGTTGCATTCAAAATAACGGATCCAAGATGAGGTATCAGATTTTTAAAGTCATAGTAAAGTAGTATTTTCAATTTGAGTAGGATCCCCAATCACACCCACCATCAAATTATCTTCGTGTATGAGATATTAAGCCGTTCTCGGACCCTGTATAAATACATACCTACATATCAATACATAGTCATATACCGTATTTTAAAACATCAAAGTTACCGTACATTCTTTCAATTAGCCCAATCCCGGAGAGGTGTTGATATACTTTTATAAGCTTATTGAATAGTTTTGAGTTGATAATAAGATGAGTACTTACAACAGTGACACCAAATATAATTACAAACAGAAGTGACGCAAGTCCAATGACAATGACAGCGATGGCCCACTGCGGCAAGAAAACGTCCTCCTCAGCCATTCCCACTGTTGGAACAACGGCCTTTGGCAGAACTGTAACAAAATATTTATTTATATATCCAGGTTGGAAAGTACTCCCACCTTATACTTTTATAATTCTATATTTTTGTATATCTAGGATGGAAGGTACAGTTTTTCTTCCTGAGGGCAACACATGTAGTTAGGTACCGAACGATATATTCTACCGGTATATGTGCCGCAAACGCGCACCTTGCGCTCTTCATTAGCTGTTTATATAGTCTATGTATCGTTACAGTAACTGTAAGATACAGATTTACAATCAATATAATATAAAGCTGGTGAAGAGCACAAGGCACATAAGGCTTGGATTATACTATACCTAGCTCAAGTCTGTACGCACCTTATTTCTCTTGAATTCTTTATTCATGTGGTTATCAATTTACGCTGAATTAAAATTCTCGCAATCATGATATTATGACCACAAGAACTGTTCAACTGATGTTCAACTCTTTTATTTTATTAATTTATCAACTATTATATAGATTTTACATCATTAGTAATCATTTTGAGGATGAAATACAATACTATTCTGGCTCATGAATAGGAACTTGATTTTAACTCTGGCTTATAATTTGAAACATCATGTTCAAGTTGTTTTCCACCACAGAACACTTATATAATAACGCAAAACTTGATAACTTGATAATGTCATGGCTACAACAGATATAATTATTATGAATTCGATTATTTAATTCATTTCATAATACTATTGATCAATTTGAAGAAGTAATACCGGTACGATTATTGTGTATTTGGTTTTTAAAAATAGGAACTTATTAAAATTAAATTATAATAGATTCAATTACCAATTAATAAATTATTATTATTTTAAAATAACAAAAATATTATTAAAACGTTTATTTAACATTTATTTTTTAAAACCTGAAGATGGTGTAGATCACTGAAACTAGTTGTTATAATTTGTATTTTTAATCTATTATTCTATAAATTTCAAAAAGGGTACTATACATCTATTTTATGAACAATTATCATTAATATTAATATTAAATAATAGATAATTGATTGAATTATCATTATTAATTAAAATCAAACTTGAATTATGATTTTGGCTTACAATTAGTAACATAAATGGGAACTGACCAACAAAATCAGTGAACTTGGGATCAACGACGAATTTGCCGAGTTTGAACTGTTTGGTGGTGGCGTTGGAGGCGGCGGCGTCGGCAGTGGACGCCTCCCCTAGCAGAGCGTCGCTTGCGACTGTCGCCCGGTGCAGGCTGTCGTGGAACATGCGCTTCATGTCAGCTGTGTTCACTGTCCTGCCAAGCTCGCTCAGCTCCACAAAGTAGTCCACCAGAACACTGCCCTCACTGCCAAACAAAACACATCAATACAAATAAATCATCATCAATAAAATAAATAAACATCAATATTATAGCCTACCCGTATTCGATAAAATTTTTCAAATAGTGCCTATAATATAGAAACAGGAATTCCATTTTTCACAATAGCAACAGACATGTAGTAATGTTTCTCGATATTATTATTATTATTATTATTATTATTATTATTATTATTATCCATAAGATGAAATAAGAGAGATTTTTAGGTATAAAATAATAACAATCATGTGGAACCATAGAGGAAAGATAGCATAAGAATAAGATACCATGGTATATAGGGCGTTTATGTTCCAAATTTCACTGTTGACTCAAGTCGATAGTCTTAGTAAAACTTTTTAGTTTAGCTACGTGATGCTGATAGTGTCCCATATTACAGTGTCATTCCTACAGTCCCACTCGGCAAAATCAGTAATAATGGACAATAAGACAATAGTCGATAGTAATTGGCTTGAGCTAACAAGAAAACGGCCTGAAATTTGGAACAAAAACAACCTATACTATGGGATGGATATCTTCTTATGCTATCTTTTCTCTTTGGTGGAACTGAAATATCCTTCTTTCCATCTTAATTCTACCTTTATTTGGATTTGATTGAATAATGTGACATACAGGCGCTTAAATAACCTTATTAACTTGGATTACAATAGCAATAGCATTCAATAGCATACTGTAATAAAAGAGAAAACGGTAGTGGATTGTGAATATAATAGTATTTCTGAGTAGTTATAACAATTATTAAATTATCAAATACATGTATAATAGGATAGATAATGCAAGCATAAAACGCGCAACCTCTGTACAGAAATTTCAATAAAGTTGATAACTGAACGAGCGACTATTTCCTACTTCCTACTTATGACTTGAGGCTCGAGTAACGACTGGAGCCTTGTTACTTGTTAAGAGCCACAAATTTGGCTCGTTTGAAGGTTTGATTGTTTCGATGTTTGACGATGACTTTCGATTGCTTTCATCAATCAACTTTAAATTTTCAACACAATATCCTTTGAACTAATACATTATACCCCAGAATATACAATGCTATAAAAGAATATCGGCAGCATCTTGAGTGAGTTTTTCAGCCCGGAGTCTCACTGTAGCTTAGAAGAATTATTTTAATAGCATATTTTCAATAATTTCCGTACGTCTTGAATACTCCAGTTATGGATAGGACTTATTCTGAGGAAAGAATACTAAGATACATGATCCAAGATGAATTGATTGCGAACGGTAAGTCTCCACGAGAGATAAGAACATTGAGTCATGAATCAATTCTCGCTGAGCATGAATTTCACAGAGCTATTCTTATAATGGATTTCCTTACCTAAATGCGTCAATGGTGATTCTCTTATACCACTTGCTCAGAGATTCTGAGCTGCTGTAAACATTCTCCAGCTGAAAAAAGAGATGTTACAATTATAATAAGATCCACCTCTAAGCAAGAATGGGTTTTTTCCCAATTGAAGAGAAAATTTATTCTCACAGAACCGAAGCCTAAAAGTTATTGAAATTTTAGTTATTTGAAATTTGATTTATTCATGTACTTAATATTATTCTCAAACTGCAAATCTCACAACATTTATCAAGATCAAATTAGAGCTCATCTCATAAAAGTGGTTTATGACTGCATTATATATATATATTTTTTTGACAGCATTTTGAGTACGTAACTGACAGTGCCTATAATAGTGGGATTTAATACGGTACATTTTAATTTTTCCTGTTCTTCTGATTAATTTGTATCAGAGACAACGTGGATAGTAGTTGATCTATGCTTGTACTTTTAACAACTCTTGAAATATTTTTCCCCATTCATATACTTCTGTAATCAGTAATGAGACAACATTTTTGCCAATCTTAAGGTCCAATTCCTTACAGGCGTTCGAGCAGCGCAGCTATAAGCAGGAAGCTCGCAGCTATAAGCAGGCTTGACTGCGCTGCTCAAACGCCTCTAAGGAATTGCATATTTAGCGCATAAAATTGATAAACCTGAAAATAGGCAGCTTAGATAGAACCTATAGCAGCCTGAAACCTGCAGAAGGCAGCTCATGATTGATGCTGATTGCAGCACACAGTTACATTTTACTGGTAACGCATATAAGGTTACGTTGATAATAATATAATTATTGCATGTTTATGCTTAAATTAAGTAGCCTATTTTAATTGTGTTATTGTTTTTGAAACTTGTATGGTATTATGGCAAATGTAGAATTCGATTTATGTTTTATAAGATTGTAAACTGAAGTGAATAAAGATGATTAATTTGATTTGATTTGATCAATGTATGAGCGTACCTGTTGCTCGACCTCGTCGGCGAGTAGCTGCCACTCCTTGGTGTTGTGATCGAGCAGCTCGGGCACCCACTTGGTGCCTCCGACCAGCTTGATGGTGGCGGCCAGGTTGCAGTCCTCGCTGCAGATGCCGGGCGTCGTCGAACGTGGCGTCGTTGTCGTCGACGTCGTCGTGGTTGTCGTCGTGGTCGCCTCCTCAGCCGCTGCAGCCGCAGTCGCAGCCGCAGCCGCAGCCGCTGCAGCCGCCTTTGCCTGCGCGATTATCTTCTCGATCGGGATTGGCGTCGTGGACGACGTCGGCCAGCCCGTGAATTCGGTTGTTGCTCTAAGTACGGCAAAAAGGGAAAGTTAGATACTTTGTAAGAAATAAAATTGTAGGAAAAGGTAGACACTTAGTTTTGAAAATGATATTATAGAAGTAGTTAGACACTCTGTTTTTGAGATTATATAAGTAAATGCCAACATATACAATTTGTGTATTGAAAATAGAATAGAGAAGATAAATTTTGAGATAATGGGAGGTGACAGATAAAAACAAGTGGAGTTTTTATTTTTCTAGGAAATTTACATCGTGGTTTGTGTCTACAAATTCAATCTCATGGATTGGGCTACATTAATAATAATTCTATGTGCCAGTTGCACAATAGCCAGTTGAATTTTAATTGTGATTGAAATTGATTTCAATTAGAATTGAGATATATTCCAAGAGTATAGTGCTAAAGTTATTTTCAAGACTTTTCTGAAACACATTGTTTCGAATATAATCATTCCAATATTGATGATTGATGATAGCTGAAATTTGATCTAATAATAAAGAAAAGTGTTTAAAAAGATGTTCTTGCCTTCTATTGAGGTGATCGAACCTTATTGATCAATTTACTGATTGATTTTAATTTGAGAAGCCTATATATCAGTATCTTAAGCTGACGATCATCAGCATGCTTGATAATAATAATTTTTCTGAACTTGTTACCTCGTCGGCCAGCCCTTTTGGATTTTGGGCTGAACTGGACCAAGGCCTCCAGCAGACTTTGTTCTGGAGGGCGATGAGTTGGAGTTCTTCCTTGTGCCTCCGGGACGGCTTGGGAAAACTACTTTCAGACCTGCGGCGGTGGTCGTTTCAGGAGCACTGGAGCTAGTGGGACTGCCAGTGGTTGTTTCGTTGAAACCTGCAGGTAAAAGTGCACTGACATCTTTCAACTTGACTTTGCTCAGAATGGCATCAAGTACATTTGACTCAGTAGTTGCAGCTGCTTCAGTTGTGAGTTTGTAACCGGGAGGAAGTAGAGCCGATATGTCAATAGCTGAAGGTTCAACTTTCTTCTCTGCGGATGATTTACCTGGTGGTTTGTATCCTGGAGGCAGAAGATTACTGGGAACTTCAAATTTGATTTCTGGTATCTTTTTCTCCTCTTTACTCTCATTCTTTTTCTCTTCTTTAGTTTCATTTTTATCACTCTTCCTTGGCTTGTAACCAGGAGGCAATAGAGAACTTGCATCATCAAATTTAATCTTACTCAAGAGGCTTTCAAGTCCTTTTGGCTTTTCAGTTGAAGAAGCAGTAGGCTTGAAACCCGGAGGAAGAAAGGCACTGACATCATCAAATTTTATTTTGTTCTCTAAACCTCCCAATCCACTAGACCTTCCACTTCCTTCTCGGGTGGAATTGCTCTTTGCTTCAACAGCTTCATCAGCCAACATACTATCTGATGGGGGTTTTGATGTAGTGACTGTGGTTGAAGTGGTGGTAGATTTCCTTGTGAATCCACTTCTGGGTTTGAATCCAGCTGGAAGGAGCCCAGTCAATTCATCAAACTGAATATTTTCGATCAATGCTGCGATTTTCTTATTGGGTTTGTGGGTGGTGGTAGTAGTGGTGCCGCGACGAGATGAAGGGCTGAATTTTCTGATAACAACTGGAGGTGGATCGTTGGGACCGGGAGTAGTTGTTGAGGTTGTGGTTGTAGATGTTGTTGTAGATGACGTTGGCATAGATGTACTCGAAGATGTTACTAAGGTACCATTATTTTCAGATGTCATTTCTGGTAAGACATCAATATCCAATTTGTTTGCACCTGGCCTGAAACCACCAGTCAATATTCCACTAGACAACTCGGACTGTACTCTATCTAGCTTGTCGATTATACTCTCAGTTGAAACTGGAGATTTTGTTGAAACTGTTTCAACAGCAGTAGAAGAAGGTACAGTGATCGGAGGTGTTTCTTCTCTCTCAGTTCCTTTTGAATTTTCATTATCCATTCCATCAGTTTTTAGAATTTCAGGTGCACTTGTTTCAACACTTTCAGATTTAGAAGTGGTTTCTGATGAAGTTTTATTTCCTATATTACTTGTGGGCTTTGGAGCTAATGGCGATGGAAATTCTTCCTGATTGACAGATCCAGATGGAAGAAATCGAGCACCTGATACACTTCTACTAGTCTGTACAGAAGCAACAATCACCCAGCTCTCAGTTGGCTGAGGAGTGTCATCATCTGAATCTGATTTTGTGCTGGGGGGAGCATTGATCTGATCATTGGCGAGATGTGATTGACCAGAAAGGACTTTATCAGATTCATTACTGATGCTCATTGTGGTAACAACTGAGGACAATTCATCATCCTCATCCATACTCCTTGTGTGATTGAGAGTTGATTCAGCATTTTTGTTATTTGATTCCATAGTGACAGTCACACCACTAACCTCTCCAGCCTTCTCCTCTGGTTCTCCAGCTAGATTTGGGGGACTGTCTGTGCTATCTATGGATATACTATCAACAAACTTCTTGAAATTATCATCAGCAACCTGAGGTTGATCTTGATGCATGGGCAGTACTTCGAATGTTGATGTTGTATTTATTTTATGCTCATCTGGTGTAAATTGACTATCATCATGTTCTCCATGTGATTCGTGGTGTGGGGAATCATCGACATGTTCATCATTTTCATCATCATGATCATCACTGAGCTCCTCTTCATCATATGGTACAAAGTCTGTGGCGTTTTCGATTGTCTCTTCATCACCATGTTTGGTTTCTTCATGATGCTCCTCCACAACACTGGGAATTGAAGAGGGGAGAACAACTCTCTTGTTGCTCACATTAGCACTACCCCTATTGAATGGAGGGCCATTGGTTACTTTTTTATTGAATGAGTGCCTCTGGTATTCTTTAATAACTTGTTTTTCATCAAATTCAGATGATGAAACAGTACTTGCACTGAGATTCTCTAGGTTATTGTTTGTTTCAGACTGTCTCACACCTTCTCTACTAGAGTTATTGAATCGACTTTTCAATTGATTTCTAGATCTGTTTGGTAATGTACCTGAATGCAATAGTGGTGAGTAGGTTGTTGGCTTCACTCTGGCTATTTGAAGTCTATTACCCCTTACTGTTGTAGGCTTAATATTTTCTTCTTCTGGGTTGAAAGCAGTAATTGATGTTGTTGGTTTTCTAGCTCTCGACTCGATATAACTGTACTGTCTAGGAAGAGTGTTTTCTTTTGTTGGTTGATTTCTTGGTCGAGAATAGTTTTGAACCTCATTTCTCCTCTTGTCAACTGCAGCACCTGTTCGCAGACTGGTGAAATCAGTTGTGGATGATACAGGGGTCTCTGATGTGCTTTCATCCAATTGAAGCTGTTGATCAACAAACGAATTGATGCCACCATTTGAAAAGTCATTCTGTCTGAGAGGTGATACTGGCTTTTTCTGCCTCCTGAGGTTATCTGCCTGTTTCCATCGGTTGCTAGTAGTTTGTGGAGTTGGTGACTGTTCAAGAAGACCTTGGGGATGATGAACATTGACATAGCTTTGTGTTGTCCTGCCTGTTTCATCCTCTGTATTTTTAACACCAATGAATGAATTTTGATTGAAAGTTGGTTTTGGTAAAGTGACAGGCTCTGATGCTTGGAACCTTGGACTGGTCTCCTGGAACCTCTGCGGGTTCAATGGTGGTTGAATCTCGAAAGGAAACCTCTGTGCCCCTGACTGTTGTGCCTGCAGATGATGGAATGGTTGTGGGAGGTGTTGGTTTGTTCGGAACTGAGTGGGTGCCGGCTGTCTGAAAGCATCAATGAACTGACCATTATCAGCTGATGCAGATGGAGGAATCTGGTAATGACTTGGTTGAACCCCAAAGTTATTTTGTACTGGTTGAAACTGGCTGTTCTGTGCCGATGAACTGGATCGAAATGGTGTGAAAACACTGCTCTCAACTGCTGGGGAGAAAAAGTTGGAAAACTGTTGAGGCTGCTGCTGTGTCTGCTGGGTGCGCTGTGGCTGTTGATATGTTAGAAAGTGTGGCTGCTGTTGGCCTGTGTTCGCGAAGAAATAGTCCTGGCCTGCAACAGAGAAACACAACACATTTCTCAGTAAATTAGAAAGTTCTGGAACTAGTAGCTGAAGAAGTTGATGCAGTAATTGAAAATAAAAATTTGAAAAATTCTATTATCATGTGAAAAAAAATCCAACTTACACACACAATCATCAAACTTGATAATTCATCAAGTTTAGATGGTTTCCATGATTTATCATTGGATTGTTTTAATACTACTTGCTTTGCTTATAATTAATTTGAGTAGCAAATCAATTCTGATGAAGGAGAAAAATTGTCCAAATTTTCCAATTCAAATTTAAATTTTAAAAATCCATTTTCATTGGAGTTTAGGAAATGTATGAATATTATCAGAGGTAACAAGCCCACTCTCCCTGAATTTAGAAAATGTTACTCATTCTACGCCTCTCCCTTACGGGATGAATGTCATCAGTAGTCATTTGAAA
This sequence comes from Nilaparvata lugens, assembly GCF_014356525.2. Classification (NCBI taxonomy): domain Eukaryota; kingdom Metazoa; phylum Arthropoda; class Insecta; order Hemiptera; family Delphacidae; genus Nilaparvata; species Nilaparvata lugens. The sequence continues at coordinate 24,103,645 of NC_052507.1, forward strand.
AAATGTTTGGAATCCCCCCTCCTAGAATTTTAAAGACGCAGTCTGCGTAATGTAGGCACCCCTGAATAGTATTGTTCAGAATCACTTGTATTTCTGGAAGTATTAACATGAAGTCATAAAATATTGGGATGCTTTGTGACTGAGTTGATCACTGATTGAAAATATATCAAGGTGAAAAAACTTCTTGAGCAATGAGGTTGAATGGTGCTGAAACGTTTTGCAATTTCTAGAAAGGTACTCGATGACAGTTTCAACTGAATTCTATTTATTACCTGGTGACTGCATAGTACACAGTTAATACAAAAAAAATAGGGGAACTTAATAATATGATAAGATGAGGTCACATCACTTCCATTGTGATAAACAATAATTCTTAGCTAGCTGTAATGTTGGCTGGTGGTGGAGTGGTATGCTGGGAATTCTACTTATCATCTTGGAAATTTTTTCTGGATGCCACAGCATCTTTCTTCCCCATTCCGGTATTTGCGACAAGGTAAGCCCCGAGTTTTATTAAATTTTACCAGAAATAAAGCCTCCTTTCTTCTCTTCCGGGTCGGACCTCATTCAAGCCTCAAATTACGTCTATTTACGTCTCATTCTTTCCATGAATTGTACATTTCATTCCATGAATTGTACATTCTCATTGAGTTTCATCAACATGACGAAATTGGATTCCACACCAATGAAGTGATCAATTGTATCAGAGGTTCTATTTATATTCTTATTGGTTCTCATGGCACTCAATCATGATTCAAATTGAACAGGCTTTTGTGGAACCTTGCCTAAATCTATATTGAGTGAAATATAAAAGCTACGGTATTATTCGCTCAATCATGAAAGCTTGAAATGCTTCATCAAATCGATGCATTTCAGAGGCGAGGGGTCCGGTCATCTCTGGATTCGGCGATGACTGGACAGAAATTTATATGTAATGTGTATATTATTAAATTGAAAATATTAAAAATAAAAACAAAAAAGGTGAAGAAACCAAAAGAGAAACGTTTTTTGCGAGCGCGCCAAGCTTGAATAAAGTAGACTACTGCATTCAGTTCCATCCGTTCAATGTGATTCTCAAAAACATGCGATTCCAGTAATGCTATTTAGCATTGGTTACCACCACTCTTCTGCATCATCACTCTCCCTCTCCATGTAAACGATGGTGGAGTAAACGGTCAAAGACATCGTTATTTTCTGCGATTCCACTGTTCCGCGCCAGTGTTGCAAACCGTACGATAGTTCTGTTATTATTTTGTATGTAATTTGTTATTGATAATTATTATTATTTCTTCTATGTTTGGTTTTGAAGCATCTAAATTTAAAAATCTACTTTGTGAAAATAATCAAGAACTGAAAATTAAGTAAAGTGAACAACTACAAGACTTGACCTATTTCGGACTGTGTGTAACCTTATCTAAATTTGGGAGAGGAATAGCACAAGGTTACCTTATTTTTTCTCTCCCTGTCATTTTTGATGATGTACTTGTTGTATGAATCAATAAAGAATAAAGAATTCCATTTCAATTTTTTCAATTAATTTGAGGGCCAGTTTCTGAGCTTGAGATTTAGCCAAGTTCTAGACTTTTCAACTCTAGGATTTTGAATAGTGAGCTTATCTTATACTAGATGTCATCTTGCTCGATAAATAATCGTCCAAAATGGAACATCATCTTTGAAGTAGGGAGGGGGGGCAGCTTTCATTCAAACTTTCAACTGAATTGTTCCTGGAGATGACTGAGCCAAAAAGTCACGCCTCGCCCCTGATGCATTTATGGAATGTTTAATACTCACCAATCTTCATAAAAAATTGGTTTTCAACAGTGATATTGTAACCGAGTAAAAAATATACGTAGATTCTCAAGATTGTTATCATTGTAATAAAAGTATCTTCTATAAGAAAGTCAATATTAATTACAGATAGAAATTACTGAGCTATTGCAATTATTCAAATGCTAATGAATTGATTAATAACTGCAGTATAGTAGAAGTCTTCGGGGTGAATTACAGCATTTAATTTTGATTTTTGTTTAGTAATAATTATCAATATTAATTCTGGTTGAATTGATTATTCACATTGATTTGACAAAAATTTCGCCACAGAAACTCTGGATACCACTCATGTCAAGTTGATTGGTAGCATGACTGGCATAATTGGTAGCAACAATTACCTCTATTGTCGGAAAAAGAAGCTTAATATCTAAAATAATTATGACTATTTTGAATTTCTGTTCTTAAAACATCAACGAAGAGATTTTGTTTTCTTGTGAGAGTTCATACTCTGCCCAAAGCCTTTTAAAACATACAGAAATGCCCTCTCATAAGACAATTACCCAGGCGCCATTCACTCGGTTCACTGCTTCACAATTTCTCGGCTAAAATATTCTTCGGTCTTGCAAATGGAATAGAGAAGCTTATTTTCTGAGCAGCCTGATGTTGAATTACATTCTCTTTAAATTCATCCGAGAGACTTATGAATGTTAATTAGCATCTGAACTCTTCAAAAATCACTTGGGAGTAGTTGAGGCATCAAATTCAAGATTGAAACGGTAAAGAGGTGATTACTTACTGCCGACAAACCGAGTGGGAAAGAAAAGAAGTGGAATGAAGAGGAGGAAAGGGAGGAGTTGAAAGGAAAGTCCTTTTCCTTAATTTATCTTCTCGGAAAATCAAAAAACTAAGGTCCGTGGAAAGTTTAAAGAGGAGAAAAGTCTTGAACTCTGAGCTAATCACTTGATCTTTACCGTTCTATCATCGCTCAAAAGTCGATGAAGTCAATGTACAACAAAAATAATTGGCTTGAAAGCTGATCCTATCAGATTTCTTAACAAGAAAGACTGCCACATCTCCTAAGCTCTTTTCATTGCATCATTTTCTTGGTAACGACATTGGAATGAATAAATTATCTTTTCCATCACAAAATCAATATCAGTAGAATCAAACATTTGAGGAAGAAATACGAAATGGAACGTCATTTAGTGTGGAAGAAATGCAAATAGAAAATGAGACAAATTCATTACTGATAACGGATTTTCTTTTTTTAATATTTAAGAATTATCAAAGAAACTCTTTCTTTGATAATAACTCTTTTCTCTTACTAATAAGTAAAAAGTTTTTCATAATTCTTAAATATTAAAAAAGAAAATCCGTTATCAGTAATGAATTTGTCTCATTTTCTATTTGCATTTCTTCCACACTAAATGACATTCCATTTCGTATACTAATATCAACAAATCATTCTTATCGAGTTCTTCCAGAGAAGAGTTTCTTAGAATATCACGTGGGATAAGAATAACAAGACTGCATAGGGATAACTTTGTATCGAATCATTATAGCGCCAAGATTTCCATGATAATAGCAAAGGTTCCTGGAAATGCCATCTGTATCCAATAGCTACTGTATATCTCAAGACCAGAGGCAGGGAAACAGATCAATTACCTAACTCTATAGTAGCTGAGATTGTCTGGGCTACAAGAAAGACCCCGCTTGTTAGCATACATTTGAAAGGAAATCTCTAACAAAATTTCATTCTCTATATTGAAGATTCATAGAAATTAAAGTTTCGAAGCATTCAGTTCTTTTAACTTATTGATTTTACCCAAAGTGCTTCTTTATTTCTGGGAAACAATAATTCATGCAGAAAAGCGAAGTTAATAGGCCTACTGAATTGTAATTCTAATTAGAGTGCAGGTGTTACAGATTCCACTGTATATCTTTGTTAGGGCTTATGGGAATGTTCTATGTAAAGGTGCGTACAGACTGAGCGCCACGAGCACGCACATTTCGCCTTTTGTCAGCCGATGCTACGGCTGCTAAGCCGATGCTTAGCCGATGCTAAGCAGCCGATTGCTTATTATATCTGTATCTGTAAAAATACAGATATGCTGAACATCAGCTGATGAAAAAGCGAGATGCTAAAATAAAAAGCGAAAAGTATAAATGCTGGATAAAAAGCGAAATGCGCGTTTTTTTGGCGCACAAGTCTGTACGCAACTTGAGATAGGATATAACAATGAATGAATTCGTAATTTCTCTTGTTATTTATAGAGATATGGACTTAAAAATCTGGTGTGGTGCACTCACACAACTTTCCTTGCCGTTATGAAAATCGATCAACTGACGCTAGTGTTCCCGCGCATCTCAGGTCCACTTTTCTAAGATCTGAGCCAGCTGGTGACAGGCCAATAGCGCTGCAGACACACGAAGTCTGTCTGCTATCTCTTCATAGTGAATGATTTAATAGAATCAACAGTTGCCAACAATTGAATTATTCTTTTTTTCTGGAATTTCGAGCTTATTTTCAATTTTAGGTGAAAATGCTACTGAACATTAATTGTAGAGATTTTATGCTCAATCTTTTCCACTTGAAATTTTTTGTTCAAATTGTATCTGAAGCCTGATAATTGAGAATCTAAAATCAAACTTTGCATAGATGGTGCAGTGCTCCTGAATTTTTTACAGATATGAGACTTCAGACAGTTGATATAGCTTATCAATGACTTTTCTAGGCATGAATTTGATCAAAATCGTTGGAGCCGATTTCGAGAAAATCATGAAAAACCCTGTTTTTGACATTTTCGCCATTTTAGCCGCCATCTTGAATTCCATTTGATCGAAAATGTTCGTGTCGGATCCTTATAGTGTAAGGACCTTAAGTTCCAAATTTCAAGTCATTCCGTTAATTGGGAGATGAGATATCGTGCACACAGACGCACATACACTCATACACACACACACACACACACTGTCACGTGGTATTTTAGCACCACAAAATATTTTTGAAATGAACTATTGAGCTTTAATAGAATTATAAAATAGAAAGGAAAGATAGCCTAGTCAAAGTACCACTCAAGTAAAATCGAATGTTATTGGTGATGAAGAGTAATCATATTATCTAAAGCGATAAGAGAATCAAACAAATTGTAATCCAACAATAATGAGAATTCATTGGTAGAATTAAAAATTATAAAGCGGCTTATTTATTATTGGCAGATCATAAAAAATAAAAGTTTGCATGTACATTTGAGGTTAGAATTCTTTGTTTTTGTTCTAAATGAACCAATCGATCTAGGATCAATCGACAGTTCTTTGAATCGATACCTAACGAATCAGCTGATTGCTCGACCAACCAGTATGAATTAAATTATAAAGTTACTCACAAAATATATGTTATATACACTAGGGAAGGTTAATGTAAATAGATAAGGACAACTATTATTGTTACATGAGTATTTATTGCAATCTAAAAAAGTATGAAAATCAAGAGTACACAAAGCTCACATAAAAAATTAAATGTATACTGTTTTATAGTATCCTATCCTCTTCAGGCCGGGAAATTTTTTTTTCACAAAAACTGATTATAGCTGGTTCTATAGTTTCTTTAACATTTTTCTAATATAGGAAAAATAAGAAAAAAATTTTTCTTCAAACTTGAATTATTTAAATTGAAGAAAAAAAATGTCCTCAATTGAGGACAATCGGCTCCAACTATAATTTGAAAATGAATAATGAAAATTACAACATTATACTTAATTAATTGGAATTTACAGTTTTTTGAGGAATTTAAACAAAACAAACTGCAAAATAATTAAAAAACCACTCATATTTATTTATCAATTATTATAAAAATATCAAAATATTTCAAAATCCTTCTAATTGGAAACAAAATTATGTTTATCATTTATTCTATGAATAGCTCATGAACATTCAAGTAAATGGTATGGAATGGATTTCCAGTGTTTTCTATTGAAGATTAATAAAATAATTTTCGCATTTCTCACCAATCAATGTACAGGAAGTTCACTGAATATGAATGCTTAGTCATAAAAATAAAAATCAATATTGAGTCACAAAAATTCTAATAAGAGCATCCTTCATCTATCTCAATCATTCAATATTTATCACTATATATTTAAGCATCAAAATCATAGACATCAACATAGGAATAAAAATAGCAAATAAAAATCAATAAAAAATTAGAATTTCAGTGGATAAAATTATACTTAAATGAAATTGAGAACACAAATTTATAATCTATTGGTGAAATAGTTCATAGCAATTTTTATCCTTTGTGAGACAGAGGAAAACATCACACCTTTTACATTTTATCCGTGATTTGCCAGTACTACATCCCGGTCGTCTGCACCTTGCAGGATTCTTCATTTCAAGAGCTTCTGGCATATGTCCGGCTTTCTTCAGTCGTGCTGGTAGAGGAGGAAGACGTTTTCTTTTTGGGGGGGGGAGGTCCTTGTTCTTCTTCAAGCTCTTCCTCACTTGAACTATCCTTGTCTCCTGACTCTGTCAGATGCTCGGAAATCTCCATCATGAAATCCATAAGGTCAGAAATTTCCTTTTTGGGTCTCCCTAGAATTTTTCGATCATTGCGGTATTGCACCCAAGCATTGACAACAGCCAGAGTGAAAAAATGCATGATAATTCTCAATGTCCACTTTTTTGTCTTGTAGAAGTTCCTGTAATAGGATATGAGCCTATCGTTCATGTCCACACCACCCATGTATTGATTGTAACTTGTTACAATATTGGGCCTTGACACGTCAATGTATTTTTTTGTTTCTTGCACCAACGTCTACACTCATCCATAGGATTTTTTCCTTCTTTGCTCGACATAAAATAGATGGGCTTATTGTCGTTCCATTTCACTACAGCAACTGACACCTTTTCTAAATCTTGAGAAACAAACATTTCAGTGGTACCTCTTGGCAAACGAGAAAAATCTTTATCGCAAATGAAATCACATTTTGGAAGCTTATTCCTCATTACTGTCCCTGTGCAAGCTATTTGCTGCTCTCCTAACAGATCGATCAATTTTTCTGTTGTAAAATATCTGTCCATGTAGATGCAAGAGCCGGCTGGAACAGACTCTGACAATTTTCACCACAACAGCTTCTGCTACATTCAGAGTCAGGTGACAGTCTGTTTGAAAGGTAGTGCCTTTTCCTTGATACACACAGAAATCTAAAACTAGACCCTCCGGTGTTGCCAAAACAAAATTTTTCATTCCCTCTGGATTGGGCTTGCCTCGTAGAAATTGTTTCAGATTTGTGACAGTACCAGTAAAAGGTATCATTTGCTCATCAATGCATACTCTTACTGGGCGAATCATCTTCAGACATCCATCTCTTATTGCAGTAAGGAATGGTCTCACTTTCCAAAGTCTGTCTGCTTTTCTTTGGTCCTGGGACACATCTAGGTCATTCACAATTTTTAAATTTGTGCGGATTTGTGTAAATCTATCTCTGGACATTTTTGATGTGACAGTTGAAACCTGTGTGAATTTCTGCCAATACATCCTCAGCCTGGGATACCTCAATACACTCATGAGAAGGTTGATGCCAAAAAATATTTTCATCTCTTCAAACGTGACATTTAGATTTCTACCTTTTTCTTGGACATACCTGAGGTTGGTGAAATTGACGAATGACATGAAGGTTTCGGTTGTGATATATTGTTCAAAATAGTTCATAGAACTCCAATCTGCTCGAGTTCCAGCTTCAGTATTGGGTTCATCCCTCATTTGTATCTGGCCATTGAATTCCTCTCTATGTCGCCACCGTGTTCTTTTTGTGTGATTCCCAGTGCTGGTGGAAGGAATTGGTTGTTCTGAAGCAATTGTTTCTTGTTGTCTTGTTTCCTCTTGCCCTGTTTCTCCTGCAGCACTAGTATCATCTTCTTCATATCCATCTCCATCATATTCACCAGCCAATGCCGCCTCAATTAATGCATCATCAGTTTCTGTGACACCTGTCAGAGAGAAAGAAGATACATAATTGTTATTTGTTTTTCAAAAAACTTTATATCAAATTTTAAAATATTCTTCGAATTATAGATCAAGAGAATAACAATCTCAGCACAAAACAAAAAATAAACTTGATATTATAACTTTGAAGTAGAAAATAAACATATATTTGTAGTGTGATAGGTTTTTTACTTTACATGGAGCTTTGTCAGAGACTGTCGACAATGAACAGAACTGTGCAGTACCAATACACGAGAATCATACTTGGTGTAACAAACAGCACATTACTCTAATCAAGAACCTCAAGGCTTGATACTGTCCGGTTCCAAGATTAACAAAGATTGTCAAAGCAAAACAGCTGGCAAACCACTAGTATATATCTTTATTTTATAGTTCAATATAATAATAACTAGTTTACATTAGTGAGAAATTGACAACTGATTAAAAATACTTTACCTCCATCTCCATCGCATCCTTCATCTTCCAGCTCGGATAAGTCTCCATTCAAAAGAATCTCTTCAATTTCATTCTCGTTCAGATCTGTGGAAAAGCAAGGATGAGAAAAAATAAGAGTTCAATCATGAAAATACTTAGAAAAAATGTACCAAATTTTTATAGAGTACTGTACCAAAATTATTCTGATGTGTGTTTTGTAAAATGTGTAGACTGCAACCGCAGGATTGATGAATTTATCAGCATACAGGCATTGTAATTTGAAAAATCAGTTCTTCCCAATATGGATGCATTTTTATAAATCATTTATTGCAGAAATTCTACATTTTAAAATTGTTGTTGTCCTATTAATTAATTTTCAATGCAAAGTTGTATAGTCCAGTCAGTAATTGTACTTTGAGATAATGAGCTCATTGTCCTCAAATGAGGACAACAAAAGTTTGGTTAGAGAATACTCATAGAAGAGAAGACGCCGTTTGTCCTCAAATGAGTACGTTTTTCATATGCCCAAATATAATGGAAAAAATAATAAAAATTAACTTAATATGCAGTCAAATGATGAAAAAATACATAGAGAATGGATAAATATGGGAATATCCACAAGTTAGTTGAAAAATAAGGACTTACCAGCAATGTTCATGGGTTGATCCATTTCACGTGACCTTTCAAGAAAATTCGCTCCTACAAACATAACCTGCAACTTTTAGTGTGAAAAGCTGGCGCTAGAGTGCAGTTCAGAACGTCCTCGATTGGACACAACTGGCTCTTCTTAGATAAGTTAATCTGAATTTTTTCTATAGATTGGAATAGAATGTCCTCGATTGAGGACAAAAACCCCCCACCGGCCTGAAGAGGCTATATCGAGATTTATTTATTGGAATAATCTAAGACAATCACTCAATTTATTTATATAAAACCTTTTTATCTATCTTTGTATAACAAAGTTGGAGAAACCCTGAATCTGAAGTAACCAATTGCATTGAGTCTTACTAAAGTTAGAAAGCCAATCAGAAGGAAGCTTACAAATCGTTCAAGGAAGAGATGAAATTTTTCTGAAAATCATTTCTCTTTGGCTTGTGATCCCGATCTGTGAGGACGCACATGGAGATTAGGGTTCTTTCTTCCTATTAAATTTTTAAATCATCAAGCCAACCCCTTTTTAAATGTAAAATATTTGTAATTAATGTTTGATTATTTGTGAACTCAGTGTTGCTAAAGAGTTCTTAATTGTAATCTGTTCCCATAAATATATTTTAATACTGAAAGAAATTTCTAATAAATCTGGACCATGTGCAAGCCCAGCAGAGATGAAAAGGACCTGCATAATTAATTATTGGAAATAATTAATTTACTCCACAAGACCTTCAAGAACATCATTACTGTGAGTGTTAGTTCAAATGAGCTCATTTTTTAAGGCCTTTAACAGTGAATTGGGGAATTAATTGAAGCACTATATAAATTAATTCAAGTTTAAGAAATTTGCAATGTGTTGAATACTAACATAATATAATCTATAAGAACGTTCTATGAATTTATTGATTTATGTAGGAAGCTTACTTCCATGCACGGCACGAACTCGTAAAACCCTGAGATTATTGGATGATTATTTTTATTAATTATTATTTACCCATTGATCAAAGTATGTCATGTTAAATCTACAGACCAACAGGTTTTAAGTTGTAGAATTCTGAATTGACTGGAAGTCCATGTATCAGTATTAAATACAAATTTATAATTTTTAAAGCTCACAACTGTGAATGCTATTAAGCCTTGTGATAATTATTCAAATCATAGAAAAGAATTTATTTAAAGAAAATTATAGATTTAAGAATATTTTATATATATTATTGTATGGGAATATATTTTATGTTTTATGTCAGCATACAAAATCATAGAAGTTTTTATTATATCCCAACTCATCTCGTGATATACAGTTTGAGCTGTCTTGGCACCAAGAAAAAATATTCTGCAGCACATAAAATTAGTGAATCAATTAATATTGATCTTATTAAGAGCATTCATTACTTATCATCCTTTGATGATAGTCATACTAGTCCGCCAGAAAAATCATACTGATAATTATATTAATAAGGTTACAGTTATATCATATAAGGATCCAGAGAACTTCAAGAACTGGCGTTGTAAGTTCCAAGGAATTTCAGAAGGGTAAGTTGGTGAATACCTGTATTCTGTATTCATGATAAGCGTTTTAAGAATCAACTAGAAAGATCATAGTTGATTTTCATCATTCTCGATTGAATATATGGTTACTGATAATCAGTCACCAATTATATTTTTGACTTCCTTATTGGTATTCTTCAAGAACTTCACGGAAGCGGCGGTAAGAATTATTGATCACCAGTCATTGAACCCTGTGGTGATTAATTATATTGGGAAAATTCATGCATCTACCACTGAGCTAGAGCTGCGGTCTGAACCCAGCATATTTGTGAGCCGGACGGCCTTAATTTTTTTGCGAATTTATTTGCAAAATAGGGATTTTAGCAACTGCTCTTACAAATATCAAAAATACCACACCACATATGAATGGGCAAAAATTTACGTCTTTACACAATGGCTTCACAACGTGGGACTCTATCACAAGAGGTAACCCCACAGGAAGCACGTCTTTACAACACATACAGACCAATACCCAAAAACCACTTTTTTGGACCCAGGGGACCTTGAAACGTATAGAAATTGGGGTGCCTTAATTTTTTTCGGAAAGCAATACTTTCCTTACCTATGGTAATAGGGCAAGGAAAGTAAAAAGTGAATTAATCAATAATCAGGAAGTACAGACTAGCACTTAAACACTGTAGAACTACAGTAGAAAGACTGAATCTCTATTCGAGATATCGGTTCTATAAAGCAGATCATTTCTGCTGTTCTCAGTTACATCAAAGTATTTTTGTCTGAGTTCCAAGATTCAATTTTTTGGGCTTAGCAGCAAACTTACAACTCTTTAGTACTTGAGAAGACGTCTTCAATCATTTGCTGAACAACCATCATCATCATTATCATCACAATCATAATAAGTATCATCATCGTCATCGCAACGACCAATATCATAATCAGCAGCGTCATCATGGACTAAGACCCTCTTCACTTAAAAATATTCTTTCAACCTTCTTCCCGTTGGAGCCTTCCCCATCAGCCATCATACCAAATAAAATTTCCCCAAAAATAATTTTTAACAAGCTTGGTCGCCTTTATATTTCATAATTACCGTTCAGAGTAATTTTCTCTTGAAAGTTGCAATTTTAAAGGAGAAGAAGCCACTTGAAGGTACAACTGATTACAGTATGAAGGGTTCCTGAGAAGTACGGGGACAAAATATAATAAGAATTTCAAAAATGAACAGAATAACATATAATAATAACTTTTTTCTTGTCAGCATTATCTACCATTGCAAGGACATCCCATTAAATAATTACTTGAGTTCATTGATTCAAGTACTCAAGCCTATTGAATCCATTTATCAATAAAATTTACCGATCGAAAATTACAAACTTCTAGTATCATTGACATAAAATATAGATTGGAAATGGAACCTACTTCGAAACTTAGAATGAGAGTATAGACGTTGAGAAATTCAAAGGAAATTTATCTGATTTATCAATAGATAACTTTAAAGTAGGTGCTGCAGAATTATTCCGATATTCACTAGACAAAAAATATTCTGGCCTATTATGCAATCATAAGTTTTCTAATATTTTAAGCCTGATGAAATCAAAGATAAAAATCTCTTTATGAGGATTATATTTCATTGTTAAAAAATGCACTGTAATGGGTTAGGCCTATACGAAGAGAAAAATCCTCTGCAGTATGTTTTTCTTGAATAAATGTGAACAGAACACAGAAGGGAGAGGGCAAGTGGAGCAGAAAACTTAATTGAGAGTAGTTGAAGAAATTGAGCGAATAATGCCTAATGATTGGGAAGTTAAACAGCTTCTCCCTTCGAGTTGACTTTTGCAATTACTCAACCAACCGCAGGTGTTTCTACTCGGTAAGGGAGAGAGAAGAACTGTGGTGATGGTTCTAAATCTCCTCCTCCAATAGAACATAATCCATAATTTCGGATGAGATTAATGATTTCAATAATAATCTAATTGAATGCCCTCTATAACGGCATATTAGTTTGTCGTCGAATCTTTGAAAATCTTTTTAGATTGCCATTTGAAAATGGAACTGAGGTTAACAGCTTCATCGGATAAAGAGTTGATTAAATATTGTGTTAGTAACTTGTGAAATTCTTTACTTGGTCGAACGTAAACTCCCATCACAGTAGGTACTGTACTTGTATTTAAACTTCGAAGATTTCAAAAAAAATATAAACAAATAATGAATATTCAAATAAATGTTACAATATTTTGTAATAATGACATTGAATAAAGTTCAACATTTTAATACAATTTAATCCTGCATTAAATATGATATGGAATTGTTCGAATCGGAATTAATTGAAGTACTAGTTCTTTGTAGTTGTAATCATGAGATTCACTCCACTATGTAGGCAAATTTCAGGTTGCAAACAGAGAGTATAGAATGTAATTACATTCTATCCTCACTGGTTGCAAACTGGTACAGCACCAACATTAAGTTGGCTCTCCACTAAAATATTTTTGAAATCTCTAAACGCCATCGTTTTGAGATCGTTTTGAGCTGATTTGAGCAACTTTTATTTCGTTTTGAGCACCCACTGTTTTTGAGATATGACGTCTCAAAAAGTGGAGAGCCAACTTAATGCCAGCTCTCCACTTTTCGAAATCGAAAAAGTATACACGTCATCGTTTTGAGCTCGTTTTGAGCCTATTTGAGCAACTTTTATTTCGTTTTGAGCACCCACCGTTTTCGAGATATGACGTTTCAAAAATTGGAGAGCAGCTCTCCACTTTTCGAAATCGAAAAAACAAACATGTCATCGTTTTAAGGTCGTTTTGAGCTTATTTGAGCAACTTTTATTTCGTTTTGAGCACCCACCGTTTTTGAGATATGACGTCTCAAAAAGTGGAGAGCCAACTTAATGCCAGCTCTCCACTTTTTAAAATCGAAAAAGTAAACACGCCATCGTTTTGAGCTGATTTGAGCAACTTTTATCTCGTTTTGAGCACACACCGTTTTCAAGATACGACGTCTCAAAAATTGGAGAGCCAACTTATTGCCAGCTCTCCACTTTTTGAAATCGAAAAAGTAAACACGCCATCGTTTTGAGCTGATTTGAGCAACTTTTATTTCGTTTTGAGCACCCACAGTTTTTGAGATATGACGTCTCAAAAATTGGAGAGCTAACTTAATGCTAACTATATAGTGAATCAAAAAATCAATTATAACTCCTGAACTAGAGGTGCTCAAAACGTGGAAACCTGCACAAGTGTGAAGGTCTATGAGAAGCTACTTTCAGCAGAAATTGACGTTTTGAGCCATCAAAGTTCTCAAGTAGTCCCCACTCATAGTATGTCCCTTGTACTATATGGTAAATCGAAAAATCAATTATAACTCCTGAACTAGAGGTGCTCAAAACGTGGAAACCTGCACAAAAGTGGAGGTCTATGGGAAGCTACTCTCAGCAGAAATTGACGTTTTGAGCCATCTCAGTTCTCAAGTGATTCCCACTCATAGTATGTCTCCTGTACTATAGGATAAATCAAAAAATCAATTAAAACACCTGAACTAGAGGTGCTCGAAACATGGAAACCTGCACAAGAGTAGAGGTCTATGAGAAGCTACTCTCAGCAAAAATTGACGTTTTGAGCCATCACGGTTTTTAAGTAATTCCCACTCATAGTATGTATCATGTACTATATGGTGAATCAAAAAATCAATAATAACTCCAGAGCCAGAGGTGCTCAAAACGTGGAAACCTGCACAAGAGTAGAGGTCTATGATTTACTATATGTGCTATATACTATGAATTGGAATTACTTGAGAACTGTGATGGCTCAAAACGTCGATTTCTTCTGAGAGTAGCTTCTCATAGACCCCCACTCTTGTGCAGGTTTTCACGTTTTGAGCACCTCTAGTTCAGGAATTATAATTGTTTTTTTGATTTACCTTATAGTACATGGTACATACTATGAGTGGGAATTACTTGAGAACTGTGATGGCTCAAAACGTCAATTTCTGCTGAGAGTAGCTTCTTATAGACCTCTACTTTTGTGCAGGTTTCCACGTTTTGAGCACCTCTGGTTCAGGAGTTATAATTGATTTTTTGATTCACCATATAGTACATGGTACATATTATGAGTGGGAATTACTTGAGAACTGTTATGGCTCAAAACGTTTATTTCTGCTGAGAGTAGCTTCTCATGGAACTCTACTCTCGTGCAGGTTTCCACGTTTTGAGCACCTCTAGTTCAGGAGTTATAATTGATTTTTTGTTTTACTATATAGTACATGAAACATACTATGAATGGGAATTACTTGAGAACTGTGTGGCTGAAAACGTCAATTTCTGCTTAGAGTAGCTTCTCATAGAGCTCTACTCTTGTGCAGGTTTCCACGTTTTGAGCACCTCCAGTTCAGGTGTTATAATTGATTTTTTTATTTATCCCATATTACAGGAGACATACTATGAGTGGGAATTACTTGAGAACTGAGATGGCTCAAAACGTCAATTTCTGCTGAGAGTAGCTTCTCATGGAACTCTACTCTTTTGCAGGTTTCCACGTTTTAAGCATCTCTGGTTCAGGTGTTATAATTGATTATATGATTTACCATATAGTACATGGTACATACTTTGAGTGGGAATTACTTGAGAACTGTGATGGCTCAGAACGTTAATTTCTCCTGAGAGTAGCTCCTCATAGGCCTCTACTCTTGTGCAGGTTTCCACGTTTCGAGCACCTCTGGTTTAGGAGTTATAATTGATTTTATGATTTACCATATAGTACATGGTACATACTATGAGTGGGAATTACTTGAGAACTGTTATGGCTCAAAACGTCATTTTCTGCTGAGAGTAGCTTCTCATGAAACTCTACTCACGTGCAGGTTCCCACGTTTTGAGCACCTCTAGTTCAGGTGTTATAATTGATTTTTTGATTTATCCTATAGTACAGGAGACATACTATGAGTGGGAATCACTTGAGAACTGTGATGGCTCAAAACGTCAATTTCTGCTGAGAGTAGCTCCTTATAGACCTCTACTCTTGTGCAGGTTTCCACGTTTTGAGAGCCTCTGGTTCAGGAGTTATAATTGATTTTTTGATTTACCATATGGTACAGGAGACATACTATGAGTGGGAATTACTTGAGAACTGTGATGGCTCAAAACGTCAATTTCTGCTGAGAGTAGCTCCTCATAGACCTCTACTCTTGTGCAGGTTTCCACGTTTTGAGCACATCTGGTTTAGGAGTTATATTCGATTTTTTGATTCACCATATAGTACATGGTACATACTATGAGTGGGAATTACTTGAGAACTGTGATGGCTCAAAACGTCAATTTCTGCTGAGAGTAGCTTCTCATAGACCTCCACTCTTGTGCAGGTTTCCACGTTTTGAGCACCTCTGGTTTAGGTTTTATAATTGATTGAATGATTTACCATATAGTACATGGTACATACTTTGAGTGGGAATTACTTGAGAACTGAGATGGCTCAAAACGTCAATTTCTGCTGAGAGTAGCTTCTCATGGAACTCTACTCTTTTGTAGGTTTCCACGTTTTGAGCACCTCTAGTACAGGAGTTATAATTGATTTTTTTATTTACGATATAGTACAGGAGACATACTATGAGTGAGAATTACTTGAGAACTGTGATGGCTCAAAACGTCATTTTCTGCTGAGAGTAGCTTCTCATGGAACTCTACTCACGTGCAGGTTTCCACGTTTTGAGCACCTCTAGTTCAGGAGTTATAAATGATTTTTTGATTTACCATATAGTACATGGAACATACTATGAGTGGGAATTACTTGAGAACTGTGATGGCTCAAAACGTCATTTTCTGCTGAGAGTAGCTTCTCATAGACTTTTACACTTGTGCAGGTTTCCACGTTTTGAGCACCTCTAGTTCAGGAGTTATAATTGATTTTTTGATTTACTATATAGTTAGCATTAAGTTGGCTCTCCAATTTTTGAGACATCATATCTCGAAAACGGTGGGTGCTCAAAACGAAATAAAAGTTGCTCAAATCAGCTCAAAACGAGATCAAAACGATGGCGTGTTTTCTTTTTCGATTTTAAAAAGTGGAGAGCTGGCATTAAGTTGGCTCTCCAATTTTTGAGACGTCATATCTCGAAAACGGTGGGTGCTCAAAACGAAATAAAAGTTGCTCAAATCAGCTCAAAACGAGCTCAAAACGATGGTTAGGCCTATATGAAGAGAAAAATCCTCTGCAGTATGTTTTTCTTGAATAAATGTGAAAAGAACACAGGGCAAGTGGAGCAGAGAACTTAATTGAGAGTAGTTGAAGAAATTGAGCGAATAATGCCTAATGATTGGGAAGTTAAACAGCTTCTCCCTTCGAGTTGACTTTTGCAATTACTCAACCAACCGCAGGTGTTTCTACTCGGTAAGGGAGAGAGAAGAACTGTGGTGATGGTTCTAAATCTCCTCCTCCAATAGAACATAATCCATAATTTCGGATGAGATTAATGATTTCAATAATAATCTGATTGAATGCCCTCTATAACGGCATATTAGTTTGTCGTCGAATCTTTGAAAATCTTTTTAGATTGCCATTTGAAAATGGAACTGAGGTTAACAGCTTCATCGGATAAAGAGTTGATTAAATATTGTGTTAGTAACTTGTGAAATTCTTTACTTGGTCGAACGTAAACTCCCATCACAGTAGGTACTGTACTTGTATTTAAACTTCGAAGATTAAAAAAAAATATAAACAAATAATGAATATCCAAATAAATGTTACAATATTTTGTAATCATGACATTGAATAAAGTTCAACATTTTAATACAATTT
Organism: Nilaparvata lugens; assembly: GCF_014356525.2. NCBI lineage: Eukaryota > Metazoa > Arthropoda > Insecta > Hemiptera > Delphacidae > Nilaparvata > Nilaparvata lugens. The sequence goes on from NC_052507.1 coordinate 24,120,772, forward strand.
AATCCGTCATTAAATATGATATGGAATTGTTCGAATCGGAATTAATTGAAGTACTAGTTCTTTGTAGTTGTAAACATGAGATTCACTCCACTATGTAGGCAAATTTCAGGTTGCAAACAGAGAGTATAGAATGTAATAAATTACATTCTATCCTCACTGGTTGCAAACAGCCAGTCTTCGTATACTATTACAATAACATAAAAAAGCGGGTTTATAGATATTCTACTACCCAGTAGGCAGTAGCTGATGCTTATCGTCTTCTTTCATATTCGGAAACTGTGAATAATCGAGTATGGATAGAAATCAGATAATTTTTTGTTATATTTGCATGATGTGGTCACTAAAGATTCGAAACAAATAACCGGAACTGAAAAGTTTCAGTGGAATTGTGCAAGTGAAAAGATGGATTCACAAATTGCAAATCCTAGTTTATTTGGTTTTGTATTTTGTTTCGAGACTCTCTGCCACAGAAAATTTCAAATTCTGAAATTCTCAAATTCTGATTTAAAGAAACTAGAATACTAGATTCTTCAAATCTAGTATTTAACAATCACAATATTTATAGAATTGACAACAGAACAGTAGTAGCCTACATTCAAGATTGAAATAATTTATTGTATGTGGCCGAATCGGATAAAAACAGTCACTGAATTTGCAGTTGGAACTCACGCGTCGAGTGTCCACAGTGAATTATTATTTATTTTCTCTGAATTCGAGAGATTTGTTGCGCGCATAATTATAACTAATACATTGTGTGACAGTTGGGTGGTTGAAATCTCATTTCGGTTTGGTGGTTGCGCTGGCAGCTTGATAAACGACGCCGATGCATCACGACGCGCCGTGCGACTCCGAGCGCAGCTGATGGCGTTTATTTATCAGCGCACACTTTCAGTCGTTGTCCTTGTCCCATTCGCGACTGGCGATAACAATGTGAGGGAGAGGGCATTAGCTATGTTGTGGTGGGGGAAGGTAGGCCGGGAGTGATGAAGGAAGTTGGAGCAAGGCAAGGTGAGGCACGGCCGGGTGAGGCAAGGCAGCGTGAGGCAGGACAGAGAGAGCAAGGCATGGTGAGGCATGACACGATGTGGCAAGGCAGGAGAGCATGGAAGAGTGTGACAAGGTAATGCAGGGTGAGACGAGAGGCATGAGGATAACATGAGGAATTGGTGGATGAGGTAAATCTAGACCAGGCAGGACACAGGAAGTTATCGGGCTGATACGAACAATGGATGAATGCCTGTGTACTCTCCAATGAAGAAAATCAAAATACACATTCAAATGGGAACAAACTCTGGATACAGATCTCAACTGTAGAATTTATTCATTTACATCGAGTGTCAAAAGTTTTTTATTATGAAATAGAGGCAATTTATGAAAATTTATTTATGAAGATTGGTATTCTATTACATTTATTCCAGTTATTATCTCCAGAACGTACAAAGATAGGTTCACTGATAACAAATGAAGAGAATTTTTCAACTTTTTGACAATTCACAATAATTTCAGCATGATTAAGAAGATAATAAAAATTCAATTGAGGACAGATAAGAAATATATGGAAAAACATGATCAGAAATTATTGATAAGAAAAATACAGAATTTATTAACAAAATTTATAAATCAATTGATGTCATCGCTATCTTCTAAATTTCAAAGAACAGTACTTTGAATTGAATAATGCTTCTTTTCACAGAATCTGTATAATGCAGTGGTATCTTGCTTGTATCTTGTATTCACCACAACAATATACGAAAAACCAATACTCTCTTCTCAACCTTTCCAATTCTGACAGTCACTTGAAAACTTTATTTCGACCAGTAACAATGACACCACGACTCAGTAGAGTGATACTACTATATCCATAAAATAATTCGAGAGTAGAATAGAACAGTTTGGTTCAGTAACTTGAAGGTTAGGAGCTGATTCTATAAATAATGTCTGATCGGTTATACTGGGGAGTGGACTTGGACGTATCAGTTGCTATGAAACTCAAGAGTATTGATAAGTTATTTGGCATCGTGTGGTTCGGTCTAAGCGATTCTGTTGTTGATATCACGTTTTGGTCGAACTTGTGAAAAGCTTTGGACAGGAAGCGATTAGTGAATGGTTGAAGGGACCAAGGGAGAGACCGTCTGAGTGAGAGAGAGTGAGAGCGCTAGTCCCTGGGGACAAGTTGACTCGCAACTTCAACTACTGCGGTTGTCTCCAACTTGCTTCATGCAGTTACAACTCTCTAATGGCAGACATTTCACAAAATCCTCAACATAGAATATAGTACAGTTGGTCAGTTTGGACTCTAGAGACACGCAACATTATTGTTGAATGGGTTATAATAATTTTAAATAGCTGTGCATTGACAGTTCCTCAGCCACCAAGATAAGGAGCATTAATATTGCGTCTAGGAAATATACGTTGAAGAAGAAATTGTTTCTAGAATCATGTTCAAAAACTAGATAAGTGCATTACTTCGTATTACTTAGCAGAGAGTAGGCGAGTTGTATCTGAACTTGTCAGCTACCAAATTCTTTGGAAACAAAATATAATAATTGTTAACTGAGCAGGTTGTTCTTTAGTAAATAATAAACTATCAATACTTTACATTATTATGAAGCTTCCAATATGAATATTTATTCTGATCAATTATGAAATAAAAAATTCATATTGGAAGCTTCATAATATTGTAAAGTTTGCTCCTTAATGATTACTGATATTGAGAGAAACCTATTCATTAATCCATCGACTCTTATAAGTAATTTGTGCATTCTATACAGTTTTTCATCCTAGTAAAATTGTCAGGTTGTGAAAATATCATCGATTTGAAAAACTTGTATGTAATGATCTTGCTATTCGAGGGTAGAAAACGGCACATACACATACATCTCGTCAATCTCTCATTGAAAATTATATTAGCAGTTTTTTCAAATAAGTTTCACACCGTCAAAACAGTTTCTCATTTCAAATGTATGGTTTGGAAGTCAAATTACAGAATTAGAATACAGAACACTGTTCAACACTGAAACCCGACGTTGCAATCCAAAGGACAAGAAATGTGTTTTAATACTTCAACTCTTCACTTTTCTATTGGACTCTACTTCTGTATGGAGCTAGAAATATTGCAATATTTGTCTCTAGAGCAGATCTCATTTATATTGCATGAGAGCAATCTAGTACACGACACAATATTTCCGGTATTATAAACATCACCCATCACATCCCCTGCAAGGTTTGAGAGCAAATCGATTGAAAATATTCAGATTCACTTCCTGGATAAGAAGGGTTTTCTTTAATTCAGCATCCTGTCGATCTCAGAAAGAAACGTATATTTCTACTTTCGTTTCTCCTCTTTTCTTCAGTTGCTCTTCATTCGTTTTTGAATAATTCATAGATGAGGAGAAAACCTCTCTATTCATATGGAAGGCGAAGGAAAAGCTCAGCTCTGCAAAAGCGAAGACAGCAGTAGAACTAAGATAGGAAATCCTTACTCATGTCCTAATGTGGACTCATAAACTATTCAAATCGCGACCTGGACAAGATGCTCCCACTTTTTTTCCTGACAACTCTCACGGTTCCGATTTCAAATCATTCCCAATCATGACTATCATTCATATTTTTTAATTGAATGAGCGAAGCGAATTCTATGTATCAAGTCAATCGGCGTTTGTCTATTCGTTTGTACCGCAGTTACAGTCGCAGTTATGGACCGATTTGGATAAAATTCGGTATACAAGTACTTTGAAACAAGGCGCAGGAACATATTTAAACTTTTCTAATTCATCCCAGTTTCAAGATGGCGGCCCTTTATTCGGAAATTTTACCTTAAAAATCAAACCAACTTATCAATACTTTATCGGATCAGGTTCAAATTGGACTCATTCTTGTCAGCGCTTCAAAGCGGTTATTTCACGTATCACATGTTCAAAATTTTTAGCTGTGCTTCCGAGCTCAAAAGTGTAGAGGATCTTTATTCGTCAGCGCTCCAAGATGGTCTTATTTCATATAAGAAGCTTAAGTCCCACATTTCAAGTTTCAAATTTTTATCTCTTCAACCGTGCATCCTAGCTGAAAAGTGAAGAGAACTTCTATTTTTAGCGTCCTCCACCGATTGTATATTCAAATTTAATATGCAAAAAAAGATACAAGATTTTTATAGGAACATGAATAATATTTTTTATCGTTTTGCTAACATAATAATTAATAAATACTATAATTATATAATTCACCTTGAAAATGAAGTATCCTCATAGAATAGTTCTGCAGATTTATCTTTCTCTCTATTTGATACAGATCTCTGATATTTAGCACTATATTTCAGAAACTTCTATACATAAATGTTTCTCGAAGTTGTAGAATACAATTTATAAGATCAAGAATAAGCCTACTTTGATTATGATAATTCTCATAAGTTGATGAATATTGGTACTGAATAGTTTTATTAATTTGAGAAAAATTTAAATAATTATAGTTTCTTATAACTTACTGTGAATGTGAATTAGTAGAGCATAAATCAACTCATGTAGTATAGGTGGATTTACATGTACGATACCGATTATGTAATATTAACTGTGAGTTGGAAATAACACTATTCCTGAATATCGATACTGTACATGAATATTTTAATAGCCTCTATTAAATAATGCTAGTGATAATTTTATTTTACATCTCTCTCTACCATTCAGAAACCGTTCAGTACATGCAACTCCTCATTCAGATGTTATCATCAGCACGATAGTTCTCAGCATCTCATGAACAAGTATTCCGCTGCTATCTCGGCAGTAAAAATTCAAGTTTACCCATGCAAACACACAAAGTACACCACCAATATGTATTCAAAGCGTAATGAAAGAATGAATAAATAATGATTTGGTGAGTGAGAGAGTGGACTGGCAGAGTGTTTATTTTCAATTCCGTTGCGCTCTTCTCATTCGTTAGTAAATAACGCCCTTCCCCTGGAGCAAGATAAAAGATGTGCCTCTCTAGAATCTACTGGAGAAAATGATTAAGTGCAATAGGCTACTCAGTTATGAATACTATACAAAATGATGCATTCAGAGAAAATGATGATCTTGAATATTGTAATACAATATACGAGTAATTCTAATATTATTGAACAGGTATGGAAAAATTAGAATAGAATACCCAACTGAATTATATTCAGTATTATATTCTGAATTATTTTCAATATTATTTTTGAATCATATTCAGGTTTATTCTCAGGTCTAAGTCGTTCATGTCAAGAATTATTCTAGCTCATTCATATTACAGTATTATTATTCAAACCCACTCTCTAATATCTCTCCATGATATAATATCAAGCAACTTCAGATGTGCTCTAGCAAAAGTGTGGTAGAAAAGATTAAAAAGAAGATAATTCAAGGATTTGAGAGAGAAGGCAGAATATATACGAGTAGAAGGCAGAGAGACAAAGGATAAAGGAAGGAAATAGCATGGTTTTATAGCTTATGTTCAAGGACTTGAGAGAAACGGAGAGCTAAGGGGTTTTCTAGAGCTCTCGACCAAAAATCAATTTCCTTTGTCAACGCAGAATTTATTAGAGACGCCACACGTGAGTGTGAATTCAATGTCAGCATGAAAGTGAATTACAATCAACACATGGTGCTTGAACATGAACATAACTAACACTTGGTGCTCGAACATAACTAACACTTGTGCTCAGGACACATATTTTTCCTGTTGATGAAGCATCCTATTAAAAAGGTTATTACTTCTGCTCGCATTTCAATAGTACATTTCGAATTTGTATGAGGACTAATTTTGGATGTTTTCTTGGCTTAATTGGGCTATTATGCAAGTACCTAACATAGTTAAAAGCAATAGGATAAGTAATTTCGTTGTAATCTGAATCACTAAATGATAGTCATCAGTGCCAAGCATGAAATTGTACCTGGATGCATTTCCATGGTAACAAGTCTTGAGATTCCAACTCCAAACCTGAGTTTACATCTATCGCTGAATCATTTACTAACGCCAAATTAGGTTTGAATTAACTGAGGCATTGCTATTCTCTCACAATACTGTTCAATCTCGAACAATATTAATTTGTTTGGAATGTTAGTTCCTCCCGCATTTGAGCTAGTATTATAAAGATTCGAGCTAGTATTATTAAGATCTGGAACCTTTTTGTGAACAGGAATAAGTTTCATAAAAAATAGAACAAAATTGGAATGTGACTAGAATTTTTCGGAATCTAATTTTCTAATTGAAATCGAGACGAACAAATTCTCACTCGAATTAATAATGTTTGAATATTGTTGAAGTACTTGAATAGGGAAATCAAGTGCGATGCAGTCAAGATGTAAAAAATTGATTAAACAAGAATATAAGATACCGTACAAGTAAAATACAGAAAATTATTTTTGGTTCAAGTAATCGTAATCATTGTCAGATATTCAGTTGGATATTCGGCAATTATTGAAATAATAAGCAGCCTGAACGGTTCATTAGAGTATTGTTTGAGAACTCTGAGGGCTGAGAGTCAACTTAACTTATCTAAGCGATATCTTATCAGCGATAACTGAGTCACTACGATTCGAAATTATAACAAAATAAAGTTTTTTCTACTCAATTGAACTCCTTAAAGAACCATCCAGTCGGTTGAGTCTCGGCAACCAAGTTTACCTGTAACAAACAAAATGCTTCATGAGACTAAAATCTCCAAGAATGCTGTAGAACAGTAGGCAATTCACATGAATATAATGAAATGTCTCTGAGCATCAAATAAATAATCTTTAAATTCATTACCATTTAAGGTTCCTGCTGAAGCCATGGGTTTCACAGCAGGTGCCCATTGCAGGGAAAAATACCGAGTTATTGAATATTCATACTTCAGAAAATAAAAGTTGCACGTAATAGTATATTTCGCTCCTAGGGCCGAAAATGAGAGTTTTCCGGTTCGAAACCGGTTTTCAAGTCCGAGGCCGTAGGCCGAGGACTTGAAAAGATTAAGAGCCGGAAACACATTTTTGCCCGTGGTGCGAACGCTATTTTTTGCCACACAATAAAAACAATATATATCAGGAAATTGTACAAGTATCTTTATTTTTTCCAATTTCAGTGGATACAATTACAAATCATATAAATAGGATCGGGAAAGAACAACAGGCATGGCCCAAAACTATTCTGTTCCCAAATTTTGATAATGAATAACTTGTCCGAAAAAATAGGTTGCTTTTTATAGTTTTAAGTAGTTCCAAAATTATCCACCAGGTTTAGTGGTAAACGCAGTACTTCAGCTGGGTTTGGGTACATTTCAATTTGTCTAAATAACCCAAAAGATTATGTTCAATTATGTTTTAATGTGGGAGGTTAAGTTTATACTTTTTTATTCTTTCAAATGGCAGTAAGATGATATTATTAAGAATGTTTTGATTCTTGAATAATGAACACGAAGTGAAATGCTTTTTGATCAGCTGCTTTAGGGTACTTGAAATTTGGACAATCTGGATGTCAACAATGCTTGTTATCGTCGACTGCGGAATTTGAGGTTAAAAGTCCTATCCTACTCTGAAAATCGAATCTGAATAGTTTATAATATCTTATCTGTATTTCATTCATCCAAATAAAACTATAGTATCTTATTGCAAAATACTTTATTCAATTTCTAGAAGCATAAACTGATTCCGTTTCCTAAACCATTTTGTAAACACGTTCACATCAAATCAGAATAAGCTGACTTCAAGGTTATTTTAAAGCCCTAGGGCCGTAAAACTTTTACCGGCCTGGTCAGAAAACAATCATTTTTGTTTGAAAACAAAACTGGTCAGAAAACATCATGACGCACGAAAACCAGCTCATTACATCCAAGTGGGCGAAAATGAAATTTAGTATTAGTTGTTACACACGTAATTTTTTCTGAGTGAGTAGTGTAATACAAACAGAAAGTACTAATAAGGAAAATTGCTACAAAGAAGATTGATTGGTGTAAACGTTCCATCAATACTATGAATACTAGAACCATCAGTACTACGAGTCCTTCAGTACTCGTAGTATTCCAAATACTAGTCTACTATTCCATTGATACTAAATCAAACTCGTATTATGAGATACTTGGTGAAGACTGCTACTTTTATATTTAGTCTGGTGAACTATAAGCAATCAAATACAATCGAATTATTCCACATAACTCACTAACTGAATTCACAATTCACGGTACTTATCAGAGTCAAAACAAATCAAATCAAATTGGATTTTGTTATCCATGATAACAGGGAACAAGAATTCAAATCCTAAAATAACGTTACATCTTCTGCAAACAAATAATCATGAATAAAACTTACAGTTGAAATTAAGGTAATTGTGCTAGCTAAATCTAACTACAATATATATCATTCAGAAAATACAACACTATTTTTTGATGAACTTGATGAAAGCTCTCCAGGCAAAGCCTTTGTGTGGAAGTGGGTCTTGACGATAGATAATTCGCTAACATCATCATCCTCATCATATTGTCAAGCAAGAACATAGAACATACTCGGAAAATGCTTCACTTCATGGTGTCTTGTGTCCAAAGGCAATACTTGAGAGAATTCGGACCGATAAGTGCAGCTGACTTGATGGAGGTCTGAAGGGAGCAATAAGTCGACTACATGAAGATCGATGTTCATGAGGAGTGGAGAGGACATGTGAACTGATGTGGACACAATAAAAATAAAGCAGCTGACGAAGCAGAGCGCGCCAACACAGGACAACGGAAGTAGAGGTGCCGGTACTGGAGAACAGTCACTGTTTATCGATCAACAAACTGCCGTTACGAAACAAATCAGCTGAAGAAAGATGTTAGAATGCTTCAATGAATAGATGAAAACAGGCGAAAAAATAATAAAACACCGGAAGAATTCCTTAGGTAGGAGGAATATTTTTTAAACATTTTCTACCGGTTATATAATGTGGAATAGACATAGCAGTTTCGTCATTTTATTTCTTGATAATTCAAGAAATGATTGAATGATTTCAGAATATCTGACTCTGATGTCATGAAAAGTGTACGAACATCCATAATAGAAGGTTATACTCTTCAAGTGAGTACCCTTTCTTTCCCACCTGCCTTCCATGACAAACTCTTCTTCTACTTATTTTCCTTTTACTTTCTAGCCGATTTTCATCAGCTAAGGGAAGAAAGTCCCCTGGTCCCCTGGTAGGGGGTTGGGAGCAAGGCCAACAACCTTGCCCCGAAAAAAGCAAATCGTTATGAAACCAACACAACGGCCTCGGATCGGTAACCGGAAAAAAGGAATTCATGGAAAGGAAACTGAGTTGGATTTGGGCACGGATAGATCTAATGATATTAAGATAGGTACATGGACAATGATGAAGCCTGGGAAAATGAAAGAGATAATGAATGAGATAGAAAAGGCAAAAATAGATATTGTTGCGCTCCAGGAAATGAGATGGCAGGGACAAGGAAGGATTGATAAAAGGGAATTGAAAGGCATTGCAGGGAAAAATAGCATCCATGAGATAACAAGTGAGAATGGATGGCTATTAGCAAATTTCGCGGCCAGGACAAATATGTGTAGCACAAACTTCCCTCATAAGAGAATACATCTTGGTACATGGAAATCGCCAGATGGTAGAACGATCAATCAAATTGATCATGTGGTAATAAGGAGAAGATTCGCATCCTCCATAATAGACACTAGGAGCTGTAGAGGGCCAAATTGTGACTCAGATCACTATCTAGTGAAGGCAGTCCTCAGAGAGGAAATAAGTGACTGTAGGAAAAATAAAATGGAATTTAGAAAATTTGAAAAATGAAAAGTACAAGGAAATATATAGAAACAGAATACCTGAGGAAATCAGGAGTAGAGGTGAAAGAGAAAGCGTAGAAGAGAACTAGAAAGTCATAAAAGAGTCGGTAAATGAAGTGGCAAAGGAAATTCCAGGTCAGGTGAATAGAGCGGGTAGAACAGAATGGTTTGATGATGAGTGCAGAGTACCTATAGAAAGAAAGAACGCTGCTTGTATGAGGATGATACAAAAGGAGACCAGAATGAACTTTGAAAATTACAAGAACGAAAGGAGAATAGCTGATAAAAAGCTGCAGAAGAAAAAAGAGAGAATAATTAAGCGAGGTTTGGAATATATTGAGGAAATGATTAGAGTGAGTGGAACCAAGAAGTTCTACTTGGCGTTGAATAAAATGAGGAAAGGATTCCAGCCAAGAATGATGGTATACCGTAGAAAGGATGAGAAAGTGGTTAGTGAGGAAAGCATGATGGATAGATGTGCGGAATATTTTGAGGAGACTGAACCGTGCACATAATGAAAATATTGACGAAAATGAGGATGAAATACAAGTAATTGAATATACTTAAAACGTTGTCAAAAATCCACTCTAATTAAATAAAACTTAAAAATTAATATTTTACAGGAGCATGCTTTCGTGAGTGCTCACACATCATCAGCTGTAAGTTACAGTAAATAGAAATACAAGTACAAATAGAAAACGATGTTACTAATCCTCCAACAATCCAAGAGATAATGCAGGTGGCAAAACAAATGAAAAATGGTAAGGCACCAGGAGAGGATGCTATCATGGCAGAAATGATCAAAGAAGGAGGACAAACTCTTTTCGAAAGTTTGCATTTCCTGATAGGTCTAATATGGAGAGAGGAAGTGATGCCTGAAGAATGGAGAGGGGGTATTATTCATCCGATTTTTAAGGGAGGAGACAAAATGGAGTGCCAGAATTATAGAGGATCACCCTATTGAATGTCGTATATAAGATTTCCTCTGCAATCATAAGAAATAGACTGGAGCCATATTCAGAAAATATACTTGGTGAATACCAGTGTGGCTTTCGCAGAGATAGGGGTACAACTGACCAGATTTTTGTAATAAAACAAATAATATAAAAATTCTATGAGCGTGGAATAAATGTGCACTGCCTTTTCATTGATTTTGAGCAAGCCTTTGATAGCCTCATCAGGCCTGAGCTGTGTCAGATACTCAAGAGTTTTGGTATTCCGAGTAAGCTTGTTAACCTCATCACAATGATAATGGCTGCTACTATAGCCAAAGTGAAGATGGGGAAATAGCCTGAGCAGAAGCTTTCATTTTAATGCTGGTGTAAAGCAGGGTGATGGGCTCTCAGCAGTACTGTTCGACATTGCGCTCCAGAAAGCTATTGAAAGGGTGGATCAGAGAGGTACCATATTCAACAAGATGCATCAAGTATGTGCATATGCGGATGACGTGGTAATAATGGCTAGAAGTATGGCTTGCTTGAAAGAAGTTTATAAAATCCTGGAATTGAAGCACAAAAAGTCGGACTGGTTGTAAATGAGAACAACAGTAACTATTTGTGTGTGTCAGCGGTCAAGTTCAGAGTACCAAGATAACAAAAAGTTTGCAGGTTTAGAGAACTTCGAGTACCTAGGATGCCCAATAAATGCCACAGGTAATAATGCTTATATATAGAAGAAAGGATTTAAGCAGCTAATAGGGCCTACTATGCCAATGTTAGATTATTTAAAAGTAAGTTGGTCGGCAGGAGCACCAAGATAACAATATATAAAACATTGGTGCGTCCAGTGGCAACATATGCGGCAGAAACTTGGGTGATAAATATGGCTGACGAAAATGCGTAAAAAATCTTTGAAAGATCCATATTAAGAAGAATTTACGGTCCCGTTCAGGTTAATGGACAGCAATGGCGAATAAGAAAAAATGGAGAAATAGAAACATTAATAAAAGGATAAAATATAGTACACTTCGTTAAGGTCCAAAGAATAAGGTGGTTGGGGCATGTGATGAGGATGAATGAGGCTAGAATGCCCAAAATAGTATTCAATAGCAAGTTGCACAGCAGACGAAAAAAAAGTGGGCCAAGGAACAGGTGCGTGGACCAAGTGATGGATGACCTGAGAAAGTTGGGGGTGAGAGGATGGAAAGTAAGAACCATGAACAGAGAAGAATGGAGGCGTGTTGTGAAGGAGGCCAGAGCTCACCTAGGGCTGTAGCGCCGGATAAAGAAAAAGAAAAGAGAAGACTCTTCAAGTGAGTATCATTCTAAGATAGAAGATATTTAATAATTTATCGAATTTATTGTGATTAGGGAAAACTCAATGAAGATGGAGAAGAAGAAGAAGAAGAAGAAGAAAAATAAGAAGAAAAAGAAGAAGAAAAAGAAGAAGAAAAAGAAGAAAAAAGAAGGATGAGGAGGGTCGTACGAAAATTTTGATGACGTTTTCTCCTTGATAGGATACAAGTAGTCACGATGGGATGATGAATTATATCATTATTTGAGAATTTATTATTCATCTTATCATATTATTGACAAGGTATTGTACTATAATTGACAAATATTCAAAGGAATGAAAATGCAAATAAAGATTTGATTTGATCTGAACGCGTATACCGTATAACAATAATACAACATAATTCCATATTTCTTCATCTGTAATTATTTCACTTTTAGGTCCCATTCTCACCCTCTCCTTCTTTGTCAATACTTCGTTGATAGCATACAACATGTTCTTCACATTTATTTTATTACCTAAAATAAACTTGATCATGGTGAAAATAAATATATTTAGTTTTTAAGTAATAATTCTTGTATTCTAAATTTGTTTACTAGTTTATGTCGATAAGCTCGATACTTGTATAGGCCTACTTGTATATTGCATTATTTTAGGATCAATGTAGGAAGATAGGATTATTCTCCATTTACCACTCACCCCAGGATTTGCACCACGAATAAGAATGTCCATGTTGAAACTCACTGATTTAATGGGAAAACTGCGATCTACCAGTTGGTGTTCGCTTCTTCTGTGACTTCTTCACTCCACTCTACTTAAAACCCTCTTAGGAACGAGTTTTGTTTCAATAGGCATAGGCCCACAAACTTTGTTTCATATTATCAAATAGAATAAAATATACTTAACAATTTCGAATAAAATTCAAGAAATATGCCTGATTGAACCAATAGCATTTATGGACTATTACTGAAAGTTATGGAAAAACCGTGAGCCGTTTCTGGTTAACTTCCAAATTTGTGAGCCAATCACAAAAATAGCAGAGGCCGAATAAAGTGTGGGGTCAACTTTGCTGAGTGAGTGTGATGGGAGAAAGGCTGCTCCCATTTATCGTTGAGAGAGCGACGGCACTAGCTTCTTCTTAATCACAAGCAGCCTTCATTTATTTCCTCAAACCCGCTTTATCGCGTTGAAGCCATTAGCCCTCAATGACTGTCGAGCCCTTTTTCTTCCACCCCCCCACCCCTCACCTAAAAGAAACTTCGACCTCATTTCCAATTTTTCCCCGGAATGATAACAATTCCAAGTTGCTCTGCAGAAATAATAAATGATTTCCTCCCAATAAAGTTCTGGAATTGCATCCTCTTGATCTTCCATTTAGAATCTGAAATTCCATCTACTAATTTTGACAAAGTAATGGTGACTTATTAAGAATTATGCTTCTTAGTCACCGACATAAAACTTAGTAATTGATGGCTTTGCATGTTATCGGAATTATTGGAAAATTCATCGACTGTCTGTTGATTTTGTTTCAGGATTTAGCTGTTGACAAAATGTATAAGCGAATTGTTGTATAATACCATGTGCAACCGAGATCAAGTCCTATCACCATCAAGTTATTCCAATATGAAGAAAAAGCCACCATCCATAACAAAATATTTTTCTATTCAATCAAAATATCAAATACCGTTGAGGAACGACTAGTGGATTTATTGAGATGATCAGAATGATTTCTAACAAAATGCGAATACTAAACCCCAAACTATGATTTTTCCGTAGTTTGGAGTTGCCACTGCAACTTGACCGATAATACATCAAGGAGCTACTTTATCAAAATATCCAGAACTAGCTTATAGATTTTAGAAATATAAGTGATTATTTAAAACATTTCATCCTCTCTCAGGAGAGGAAACATTGATCTCAGTCATCCATTAATACTCATCTTTAATGTTTTAAAATTAAGAAAACAACCCTTTATGGATATCAATCATTAGTACCATGGCTTACTTTAGATAATAGTTCATAGTAGGCTGTGATAGTACTGATGTAGTACACCTACAGTAATACACAGAATTAATTAGAATATTTTGATATTTATATGGGATGTTGTTTTCTCAATTTTAAAACATTGAGGATAAGAATTAATTGATGACTGAGAGTTCTGAGATCTACGAGAAACTAGAAACGAGAAATTTTCCTCTCGAGAAAATGCCTCTTGACAACAAATTACATTGAATGTTCAATGTTGTTTACCGATGATATGTAGTAATATCGAGCAGGAGTGTGCCGGTACTAAAGCAGGTTGGCACGTTACTTTGAAAGTCTAGTAATAAAGTGGGATTAATGTCGAACACAGAGGCCAGTGGTTGCTGTTGAAAGGGATGAAGTGAAGCTGTGTTGCGGGTGGAGGGTGGGAACGATAGCACAACCTTCTCCCGGGTAGAGGGCTCAGCATTACCAACGATTGAGAGGTTCCATGGCAAGGGGTGACGGAGAATGTATTGGAAAAGGAAATTCTCAAAGGATAGCATTGAACCAGGATGGAGAGTCAGAGGGGGAAGGGGTTTTGCTTCCACTGTGCTTCGCATTCAACTTCTGTATGTCGTTTTCCTCTTCTGACCACTGGACCACACATATTATTGCAGTCATTCTTTCTCGTTTCAAATTCTGCACGTCGGGAATTCCTCTGCGGTTGTTATTTTGACACAGTTTTTGAATGCAACATGGTTTTCTTTCCGTTTGCAATTCAAAACAGTCTGGACAAATCAAATACAAATCAAATGTAGTATGTGAATTTGGAAATAGGATATTCGTCTATCCAACGATTGGAGATACTTTGAGCAGGAATGATCTCAGGTTCTCACAAATGAAAACAGCACACTGGATAACAGATGTATCATATCAGTAGATCTTATTTCGAGACAATAAGTATTAGAGGATATATAATATGAATAGATAGACTGTAGAATTTACAAAATATGATACAGCAGAAGTCTATATTGCTACTGGTTTCTACTCTAATTATACACCAGAGGCGATTTATACTGAATAGATTTATTACTTATAACACTGTAACACACGTTTACCTCTAGAAGCAACTAAAAACTGATAACTACCTGATAAATTACACAGAATTATCACAAGCGTACGTTAACTAGTATACATAAATGTATAAGAATAACTGTCACCAAGAATAATAACTGTATAAACAACTTCAAAAGTCTATTAACACTTTATCACTTTATCTGTCACGATTAGAAAAAGCGAACAATACGACTGTAGTCTGTCAACTCACTCCCGACTGCAACACGCGCCATTTATATAGGCTCAGCAGAACAATCTAGGGAGGTGGAGAATACAGCAGATCTCTACAGAAGGGTCTTGAGGTGTAGCAAAACTTCCGACCAATCGCAGTGCATGGAAACTACCAGAAGGTTCGAGAGCACGCTTGCCATTGGTAGAGGGTTCCCTGCACCAAAACTGGAACACACTGGAATGATGTAGAGGCCCCCTGCCACCTCCGTGTTGTTTACCAGAAGCACAGAGGAAAGAAACACTACTTATTTTATGCTTATTTATGCTTATTTATGCTTATTTATGCTTTATGCTTATTCCGTGCCAGAAGATTCCAGAAACTCACCTCTGCCATCCCTCTACTATGCATTCAATGAACAGGTGTAATCGATCTGATATATAATTATTTGAATCTATTACATGTATTTTATCAAGTAAAATTGGTAGTTATTATGTCTCAAAATAATTTCAAGGTTAAATTTTTTCAATATTGACTCATTAAATCACTGCAGAATATTTAATAACAAACGTTGTTGAACAAAGTATCAAACGGTATTAAACTTACCATATTAGAATATTGCTATAATTATCAACACAATATCACCACGATAATTATCAACATATATCTATCAACACAACTATACAGTAGGTACAGTACGGTTTACTGATATATGAATATTAAATGTGTGTAGAATTGAAAAAAAAATATTATTGTATTCTGAAATTCAAAGCGAGTCTCTTTCAACAGGGGTCGTTGCATCTTTTTTCTAAATTATAAACTCAAAAACCTGAGGCACAGTGGAGGCAACTCCAATGGGAGACTCATACAGTGAGATTCTACAGGCTAGAACTTATATTCTATAGAATACCATTACCGTTCAAGGTTTTCAGGAGAATAAGGCATCACAGTGATTTGACTTATGATTATTTGAGTGGAGTTGGGCGTGTCGGCTGGTAGAGAGGGGGGGCTGTTGACTATGTTGACCCTTTGCTCGATGATTTACTTACGGATGCCCAACCATTCTCCTTCAGTGTTGAGAGTTGGTGCTTGCAATATTCAAGACACATAGTCCCTGCGCGTACATTCAACAGCTGAATAAATTTCAAGGAGAAACTAACAGAACAGAAGATTTCGCTCAAGGGGCGGACATTTACTGAGCGGAGATAGGATGGGCAGGTTGAGCGGATGAGGGATGTGAAAAGCACCTCGAGACGACGCGCTTGACTGCTGCAACATCAACACAACCAAAGTGCTCACCAACATTGAAATGAATTTGTCTCAGGAACAAAACAAATGCGTTCGCAAAATGATGAACAGGAGCAATAAATAACAAGCCGAAGATGGAGAATAAAGCAATTCACTCTGTGTACAATCAATCATGCACGAGCTACAGATCATTGATCTTGGAATAAATATGCAAAAGATAACAAGTTCCCATGGAAATCTTCTCTTCTGTCAATACACTCGGAAAGAAAAAACTTTCGAGATAGATGTACTGTGGGGACGTGGAGGTGGAGGTGGGTGGTTTTCGAGTAGCAGCGTGGAACGGATCGAGAGGGAAGTTTCTTCACTTTGAGAGAATAAAGCGAACCAGGAGAGGAAGAGAAGGGAGATAATTCGGGAGAAAATTAAATTTGCCACGCTCCAGATGACCAGTCCACATGGGAAAAACAAGTATTCTCATAATATTACTCTTGAAATTGGTCAGAGAGCAACAGGATGGAAAGGGACAAAATAATATGATGAGGATCCGCATTAAATTGATGGACTGAAAAAAAACTTGATTGCTATCAATTTTCTGATTGAAAATTAATCACGTTCAACCTCATTTTTCCTTATTCTATGAATTCTTCCTCTTGGTAACTCTATATTATTAAACTATTTTGGATTGTATGGATCATAATTTTACTTCAATAAAAATCATTATTGTCAATAACGTCCCAATTACAAGTACCTAGCTACCTACCCTAATGTACTGAGATATTTTTTCTTGCACATGAAGATTATAAGAGGAATAGAATAACCTTCTATAGGAAATGTATCAAATAGAATTCTTACTGTACCATAGGAATTGAAAATTAAAAATGAAAATAATTATTGTGGAACACAACGAATGGGGCAGAACTGATTGAAATGTGAGTAAGGCAAGTAGGTGTAATGTCTTTTTATATGTGTATATTCAAGTCGAAAACTTACTTTATATTAATCGGATTGAATTTGGGTCTATAGTCTTCTCAATCATCTCAGAGTATCCGTCTTGAGAGTGAGAAGAATACATTCTGGTTTAATTTTTCAATAATGAAATATATGATAGCTATTTCATGGTGAGACACAGCGTATCCAGAAGTAATAATTCCCCCTGGAGTTGTTAGATTTAATGTAGAGATAATTTCTTCGAATGGCATGCTTCCATTGAAATTCCAAGTTTCATCGATAGAGTTGGAGTAGATTTCTGAAAAAGCTTTTGATCACAATAATACTGTAATCATCAAATTTTCGTAGTATCTCAAAAATAGTAGATCTCATCATTCAAAACACACTCCATGATACAGATTATTCAAATTCTCAGACACAGGGAAGTTCTCTCTTGAAATTGGAATTAATGAATAACTCAACTCATTGAAGGAAGCAAACTAGGGAAAAAAGTCAAGAGAAATCCCTCTACATCAAATTCTCAGAGAAAAAATATAAGGAGTCCAGATTGAGACAGAAAAGAAGTGGCACATTATTACTTGTTTCCTCTTTGATCTTCCCTACCGACAATCCTTGGGCCCTGGCAATTCCAGAATTCAACTTTTTCTCTGCTGCAGATCAAAGAAAAATGAAACTGTATATCGAAATAAGGAAACTGATGAAGCTTGAGATACAATGTTTGTCGTGTAACTTCATCACTTCCTTATTCTCTTATCTCGTCGAAAGGGAGTTGATGTCAATATGCAATTGCACCTTCTACAGTTCCTACACGACCAGTTATATCTCCACTGGAATTATTTCAAAATAATAATCTTGATAGACGTGTTATATCATTCATCGTCCATGTTGCATGATTGTTGCATTTGATTTATTTTAGAATGACAGAAAGCTGGTCTCACAGGAAATACATCTTAAAGACCAAAGACGATCCACAAAGACAATGCATTACGAGGTTAAGTGGTTTTTGGAACGACGATAAAGAACGTTATATGAAAAAATTCTGCCAATCGGGACAGCAGTTCCGATTGCTGATGCTCACAACTTGACTCAATCCACTGCTCTCATTGAGGAGCCTACCCCAATATAGTTTCCCCTAAAATAGTACCCGGATTGAATGATTAATTAAGTAGTACCAATTTACAGTAAGACTATTATCCGGCTGTAAGTATGTTTTTCAAGTCAATCAAGAGAATAATTTCCTGAAATTCAAAGTTTGAGTTCAATTAGGATTTGATTCTTGCTTAATTTAACATTCTCAAGTCCATGGTGCCTTTGCATATTAAAACAAGGTAGACACGTATACTGTCAAAAGAGCCAGTCCAATATAGCACTCTATGAAGCAACAACCAGTTTCAGTAACAAAGCCTGCATGTTTTCTGCTCTGTTTTTTCTCTTTCCTGAAACCGGATCGAAGTCTGCAACATTGCGGACTACTGACTCCACCCAACTCGCATAATATTCAATGTCACAAAGAATGACCCCTCGCTGAAAGTTGAAGGTCGCTCAAGAACGCCTTCCAAATAATAACAATAATACTGGTACTTCTACTCGCCAGATAAAATAAATCTCGGCAGCAACCAGGCATAACGTACAGTAATTATTGTGTAGCGCACTAAACAACCAACAGCACTTAGGAAGTGTCCTAAGCTTCCTTTTTCCCTATTATTTCGCGCACAACTCCACTGAGAGCAAAAATAAATTTGTATACACTTTGAAACTGGTGACCACGCCTACACCTGAACGAAGTTCATAATTCAATAATTGCTAGAGATTTTTCTCTCTGATAAGGAATTGAAAAACAGAACAGTATTATGGTGTAATTGCATTACGCCCACAGTAAACACGTTTGAGTTAATTTGGACAAGACTGATATAGTTCTAACTCAATTATAGCATCGCGTTAACTGGCAAAAATGTTGATACATGAATACATTCTTTGAATCGGTTGTAATATGTAATTATAGCCTCTGTTAATATCGCTCATAATATATGAGTCAAGTTTATCGCTCATGTCTCCAGGTAACTTACATGAATAATTTATTCTCAATTTAGGCCTAGAGCTTTTCGAAACAAATGGAATCAACGTCAAATAATACGAATAGATCATAATTATAGTTTGGTCGTAATAGATTTAACAAATACATTAGTGAACGAATTTGTGTCTATTTCACGGTGTTATCTCATTTCATTCTCAAAATGTTATTGATGGCTTGACAGAACAGAGTTTATTCAATCAACATTTTGAATCTTATTATAACTGAGCCTATCTTAATCATAATTATAATCAAAGTAGCTTACATTGATGAATTGAGGTTTCATCTTCAACTAACTAGAATGCATCAAAAATGCATTCAAATTCATGTTTCAGGTTTTCTGACATTTTCTCATTTCTTTCTAAAGAATATTATTTTCAATGTCTTCTCTCAATTAGAATTCTCAGTTAGAATTTGAATAGTGGAAGTATTCCACTCCGAAACATTCATGCTTCGATCGAGATGCTGCTTCCCTCAAAGGATACATTTACAAAGCTCCAGTAGATTAACAACAACACAAAAAACTTGCGTTGAATATTTATTATCCATTCAACTGCGTTCTGGCTTTGTACCAAATGTAAATTGGCACCAACATACTCACCAAGTTGTTCGAACTTCCCTGGCTTAAACTTGGCGAGCAATTCCTTGACTGCCAGTTTTTCCCACAGGGTAAGTTATTGGCAAAACTGAATATGGAGCCCGTTCATTTTTCATATTAGCCGTGCAATAGATTTCCAAACATTTTCCATTCCTCATACTATTGATCTCAAATACTAAACACTTATAAAACTGTATGTGACTCGAGAAGTTCAAGTACTTT
The DNA here is from genome assembly GCF_014356525.2 of Nilaparvata lugens. NCBI lineage: Eukaryota > Metazoa > Arthropoda > Insecta > Hemiptera > Delphacidae > Nilaparvata > Nilaparvata lugens. Next base: position 24,141,105 of record NC_052507.1, read on the forward strand.
CCAACTGCCGGTGAGCAATATCGGAAAAAATTATCTGATGTCACTTCTTCTTTTTTTCTAAGAAATGATATTCACATCACCTTATGTGTATGTTATTGATAGAATGATGACAAAATGAGTGTACCATCAGTCATTTTGGATTTCAAACCACTCTTAGATGATTCCCTGCCCTACAAAATCCATAGTTTTCCTGAACCTCGTTTTCTTGATTTACACTAATTTCCTGTGCAATTAGATGGAGGAAATTAACCAGTTCTCATTAAATAGACATTAAAGTTGGAAGCTTGATACATGTCTCCCTGCTCTGCGGTCTGGTATCTTATTTTGGCCATTTTTTGAAGATTTCTCTTCTCCCTAATTACATTGTTAAATATGAAACATATCACAGAAGCATAAAGTTTCATGTAAACAGAATATATACTTTCAAAACTGAGATCTATGAGAGAAAAGAAAATTTAGGAACTGTTCGCGATAATGAGACTAGTGTTCCAAAATCGGAATGAGTTGTAGTAGGCTACCTGGCATTCCTAATACTGTACTGGCACCCTGTATTAGTTCTAGCAACCACTTAAACTGGATGCAAATATCATTTTAACTATGTAATACCTTGAGTTGCTCACTATATGCCACACATCACAGCTGAGCAGAGGAGCGCTGCAATTCGATCCCCACATGGGAGTTTGTGAGCCATCGATCTAGTTTGATGAGTTTCATAAATGGGGGGAGTACAGGCTGCGATGGGCTTCTACCTCGTTAAATTACAAATTAGGAACCAGGTCACGTCATTTTGCGTTCATGCTGTGACTTGTGCTCGTCACGTTGTCAAATTGCAAATTGCGAGCACAAAACAGAAAGGACATCTGCTTATGCAAATAGCATGATATCCACACCATCACCACACCACCACAAGCGCCAGCCATAGACCATAATTATATTACTGTTCTCAGTAATACATGGCTGAGTGATACTCACTCACCCCACTTGTCACTTTAAGTTATCTCTTCCTTGCTAAAGCCCCATGTCTCATCCGTTTGTAGTATTAAACTCAACTAGTGTATACTTTGCGATTCATACACCTTATTCTTTACAACAGTATTTGGTCATATTTTTATCTTGTATTATTTTGTATTTTTTCTTTCATCTCATGATACAAGCAATTTTTATTCCCATAAAGAGATATACTTTCCAAGTAGAGAATGAAAAAAGACCAATACTCCATCTGCAGTATTTTATTATTTATTTATTCAGATACAAAAAACAAATCTTTGAAATGATTGGGGAAGGACCAACAAGCACAGCCAAAACTGTTCCTTCACCGAATTTTGATTAATACACTAGTCCAAAAAGTAGGTTATGTTCCATTCACTTGTGAATTTGGTTTCATTTTTCAGTGGAAACACTTGATACTCATATACTGTGAGTGTGCATATACGTGTATCTCTATTCACTCTTACTTTTAGGCCTACTAATTGTTAAAACAGGATGAAAATTATCAAGTACCCTTTAATTCATTTGTACTCTCTATATATTACAGGCTTTTGAAGAGTTGAGACTAGTAGTGTTGTAATAAAATAGAGTGTACTTTATAATTTATATAGTTTTTATACGAGTATCTCTCTATAACAAACGTATCAAACAGAATGGAAGATGAAATTTTATATATGGTAGCAGAAATCACACATTCAAGAATAGATTTCCCATCATACTTCTGTTATGCTTCCATTTCCCATTATTGATTACATTATTTGTGCAATCCCATCCAATCACTACACTTTTAACGGTCTTCTTTTTCCATTACACTCTTGAAAAGGATTTTATCTTTTTGGTAACAGAAATAATTTCAAGTGTGAGATGAAAGTAAAATGCAAAAATAATAAAAATACAAAGAACGGAATATTACAAATATGGAAAAATTACACACTTTTCCCAAAGGGTATTTCAAGGGGCCTGGACCCATGGACTCACCCTGGACTTCCTTAGCCTATGCTCACCTTGAGCTATAGGGATGATGAGACAGAGATAGAGTTTTGAACTGAACCACTTAGAATCTGGAATATCGAGAGGCGATTTTGAGCTCATAACTATCAGTGAAAATGCTCGCGTCGAACTATTATTAAACTATCCTCTCGGAAGAACTCAATGGGGTAATTTGTATAGTGAGATATATTTTTAAAAAGAGAAGTTCAAGAAAACGTATAAGAGGAAAGGATTCTGTATGAGTATAGGGGATTGGAGAGGAGCTCGTTTCACAGATGAAGATGATGTGGACTGTGGAGGTGGTGTATGGTAACTACTCGAACATGACTCGCGTCGTCTCGCACATTCTGTTAAATGTGTGAGAATGCCGTTGAAAATATCCTGTTGACAAATTGGCAGCCACCCACTGATTTATTCACTGGCTGGTTGGAGGGAGGAGAGAGGAGCGGAGGATAATCCGAGGGATTGTTGAACCGCGCAGAACTCGCCTAGTGTAATTCGCGTTTGCCACGAATTTATTGCTGGGAATATCTAGGGACGCGAAAAGGGTTTCAAGATAGCCCTTATCCAGCGAAACTAGATTTACACGGCCCAAGTTTCTCAGCTGAGAATAGATGAGCCGATGCAGCTTCGCCCTCAGCCTCATGTATCCTCCACTCTAGCGACGAGTTAGCACTCCCATCCAGGTACACCGCAGCAATTCATTGGATCGGTCCGTACTATAAATATTTCTTGATCCCGTAATTCACATTGTTGGTTATTCATAGATTCTCACATTCCGTACTTGTTCTACACATTACTCTAATTCCATCCACAATCTAAAGGATTCTCTCAAGATAAGAATCAGAAGTATGTGAATTGAATAAGTTGCAAGAACAAACCGTTCTTGTCGTGTGAAAGAGATAATACTTGTAAAGGTATCAAATTTGGGTAGATAAAAAGCCCTAACAGAAATAGTAATAGGTCTAAAAATAAAGTAATTGGCTAATATCGCCAAGCAGATAATAATCAAGATAAGATAGCATCAGCTTGTTCTGGCTAAATGGTACAAGAACTTAAAAAGGATTTGAAGAAAGTTTACTACTCATAAATATATTATTTATAAAATATTTGAAGATTGAGGTTAGATAGATGTATTCACAGATCGGTGACCTAGAGATCGATCAAACCGAAGAACGTAGAATCTGACCAAAACCCCTTGGCAGAGCTTTATTGCAATCAGACGGTGTGCAATGTGAGAAAACACCCGTCCACGTGGCTAATTATTAGTTAGCATGGAATTAATATTAATATATAATATTAACTAGCATGCAAAGAGCATAAATAAAAAACCAAATAAAAATAATTTAATGTATTCAGGAAATAAGAGTTACCAGGCGCATGAATACCTAATAAAATTTGCATGCACCAATAGTAAAACGGCAGTTAATAGGCGGCAACTGTAGGCCGATTCAAAAATATTTATATATATTTATATAATTGTAGTAGATTTTGTGTAAAAATTTGTGTAATCTATATTATCAATATGGCTCGAATGCAAAGAAATTATTAATAATATAATCTAAGCAATATTTTGGCATTCTTTGTAAGACCTATTTGAATTTAATGGCGGAGGATTGAGATATTTAAATTTTATGCTAATTTGAAAGGCGGAAAGAGGATCTGTAAAACTTGAGAAGGAAGAACCAGCACTCGCCAGCAGACTCGCCAGCCAGATGCCACCATAAGAGGACCCCAAATATTTTAGAGCGAAGTACCTTATTAATAATTTTGTAAAAATTTAAAGTTAAAGTAAATTATTAAATTTCTTAAGAAGACTTCGTGATGCTATTGTGAAGCAGAAGTCATTTTTCATTTTAATTAAATTTATAACCCCTTGGAGGAGACGATTCCGGCTACCATATTCCCGGACCACATGGAGTTGGATCGACATCGGCGGCTTACAAGAAGATTTTCGACACGTGAGTGATTAAATTTGAATTTAGTGATGGGCGCCCTAGTGCTTCGAAATAATCTGATGATCAAAGCTAGCTCGCCGAAAGGGTTATTATAAATTGAGAAATTAATAAGAGTAATACTTGCGCAAGTAAAAATTAGTATTAAAGGTATTTAATTGAAAGAAAAATATATAGATCAATATTTTTAGAAATTTCTATTTAATCAAAGAAGTACGAAATCTAGGCTATTAAAACATATGCATCAATATTCAATTTTTTGCAATACAATTTGCGATAATTTATCATAGTTCTAATTCACTAGATGAATGGCTCTACCTATTCCGTCAGGTGCCGAACCTTACACCCTGAGATAAAAATATATATTCGATACAAATAAATCTACTAAATACTAGAGATTTTAATATATAGATATATTTGGATTATTAGTGGCTAATTTATCAAGCTGATCTTAGAGCACATATTTATGATTGAATTATCCAAGCGGACAAGTATTAGCAAGTACATGTCACAGCTACATGCCAAAGAATGCATATGATTTCAAGATAAAGGCACATGGTAATGATTCGTGCCATAAATCTAGAATATAAAGTTAGCCTGTGATATTTTTATTGATTTCAAATATTGTTCTATTTTTATATTATATTTTTTATCGCTCTATATATATATTTTTTGCCTCGACTGATCTTTGCATTATTTGTGTAATATATGTGTAAAATTTTCATGGTGTGCAATTTATTTTATATTCCTCATCTCTATAGTATAAGTATCATTTATATATATATATTTATTATTATTGAATTACAAGAGTTATTGGAGAAGCCCATATCTAGGCCTATCAAGATTTTTTAAGACTGAATACTATTAGAAAACCACGCCCTAATTATATTAAATCTCATGCTTTACCGACTGATGCCAAGCAGGAGGCTAATCGTTATTTTAATATAAAGAATAACGTGACACAAAGACATGTCGCCCAACGTGATAGGCCACGGATACGACAGAAAGACATGTCGTACCAACGTGGGACTGATGATGAGAGCCAAGCTCATTGTATAATTATTTGAAATTAAGTCAATAACCATATTGAAAATTATAGATAACTTATACGAGTTTTGAGGAAAACTGGTGAAGGGAAATTTGTATTACTTTTTGGGGAATCAATAGCTTTAAATAAAGAGAAATTATATGTTTAAAGAAAATTTTATATTATTAGTACTGTAGAAAATAGATTTTATAGAGAGAGCTATTATATTTTATGTCAACTCTTCACGATAAGTCTTTTCCAGTTTCACTAATGAGCTAACTCTTAATTCAATGAAGGAGAAAAGCTTCCGAAATGATCCTGATACTGATGAAACGCAAACTGGTATAAATGCAAACTGATAGACTATGACGTAAAATACTCCATAGCATATCTCATGTTATACACGGATGAAGCACTATAATTATCAACTATTAAGGTCTACGAGGCCCTATTATTCAATATTTTAGGGTATGTAGGGTTATGGATGAAAATTTCAAAGAACTGATCCATCTCCAGGATCTCCGAAGTCGCCGTTAAATGAATTTAATGATATTTCAAGGGGTACTGTGGAAAGATAGAAATCGAACCTATGGGATCAAACATTATATTAAACTCAATCTTTGAAGACTTAATATCACTGAAATATATCGTAAAATCTATCAACTATAATGTTCGATATTGATTTTTCCATCTGAAAAAATCGTCATTGACAGTATGTTAAACAGTAATTGTTTTCAGGGATTTTATTGAAACAATATTATCTATTGAGAATATGTATATTCTGATTGAACCAGAGAGTATAGAATAATTACATTCTATTCTTACTGGATTGAACAGGATTTAATTTTGAAGATGTGTATTCTGGAAGAATGATAATTCAAACAGATCAACAATATCTCAGCCGACAATAGCTTCCATCCTATAGGAGGAAACATGATACTGTTATCCGCGAAGCAACAGATCCTTTTCAAATTGCTAAATCCAAGCGTTTCAGCTCAACCTCTACCATTCACTGTTCACGTCATCCTTTGTTATATGATACAGATTGAAAGAATCGAAGTAGAGTGGAGATCTGATACAAAATAGAAGTGAGTGGCGAACTGTCTGAAATAATGTGCTTGGACGATCCCTCACTGAAATCCGGACCCTCGTTAACTAAATAGATGTTTTCGAAACTTAATGGAAATTGGAATGCATGACAAAACAGTCATATAATCAACCAAATTCATAATTGAATGCTGATTACAAGATTCGTTATGGATAACTCATGGATCATCATGAGTGATTGTTTCCTATTTTTAAAACAGTGAATTCTTCTCTCGGAATTTGAAATACAGACTACTGTACCAAGTTATCTGAAACTGATGACTCTTACTCGAACCTCACAATTGAAATACTAAACTTGTAACGCGATAAAACTTCAACATTAATAGGTTGTTGATAAATTTATAGCATGAGTATACTTAATTTATTATCCAAAGATTACTTACAAATGGCTTGATAAGCTTCATCGTTACGAATGTCTGGCTGTTTACCTGAAACAAATATAATTCTTATTCGCTCGAAATGCTAAGATAATTCTTCAAATTCGATAGGATCGATAATTATTTATATTTAGTAGAAATAAACTATGGTATGCAAAGCAGTGGAATTTGATTATCTTGGTACTGATTCAAATTACTAAAAAAGCTGTAGGATTATTATTGATGATTGGTATCAAATTTTAGAAAGATAAAATTATCATGAAAATTGAATTTCAGACTACCTACTACCAGTCAAAGACATAGTTTTTTATTGATTTAAAAGAATTCTGAAAACAACAATATAATCTTGCACATCTTCAGCAGTTGTGCAAGATTTAAATGCACACCTGCTAAAGATAAACAGGTATCTATTGTAAGGTAACAATGATTCCTTTGAAATTTGCAGCAAAAATATAATTCAGAACCGAATTGAGTACAATATATTTCCTGATCATATTATATATGTGATTTGTGTATTATGAAATGTGAATGAATAAATAAATATTGAGATATGGTAATTGCATGAATTCAATATAGTTGACTCAAGAGGGATTTGAGAATGGGGTTCCAACAAACAAAGATTTATATAACAATAAATCCAGTTGTTTTGACTGGTTCTACAAAATAATAGCGTATGTGTAGGAATAATATTTATGAACAATGTTCACTATTAATCAGCCATATAAATCAGCGAGTCGAGGGAGAGAAATGATTCTCATTGAGCATGGGACCTAGCAGGGAGGAAGGAAAACGCTGAGCGGACGTTGCTACTACGTACGGAAAAGCGTGTCTTACACTTTTCACGCTCAACAGGAAAAGCATGTAGTGCGTGTTGCCTATAGGGGATGTACACGGCGCTAGTGATCCATCACGTCAATTGATGCTCGGTGAAGTGAACTCGGGTCCTTGTGACGTGATAATTTAACGCACAAATACACGCTGCTAGGAATACTCACACACATCACGCAACGGGGCGCTCAACCGCTCAACAGTGACAGCGAACGGACGAGAAGACGCTGCGCCCCGCGCCGCGCCGCGCTTGCAGTTGCCATCTTTTCACTGACATTCACATCCAGCTTGTTTTTGAGTGCTTGAAAACAGAATTGACTCTTCTACAGAAACATTATTTTGAAAATTCCATACTGAGAACAGCTCTAGCCATATTCGTATATACCTATTATTGATCAATTTCTAGGAGATTCCTATATCCTATGGAGATCATTTTCCAGGAGATTCCCACCTCCTATGTAGATCATTTTCTAGAAGATTCCTATCTCCTATGTAAATCATTTCCTAGGAGATTCCTGTCTCCTATGTTGATAATTTTTAGGAGATTCCTATCTTCTGTATAGATCATTCATTCATCTTATATTGTACTATAGTACAATGCACTTTCGTTGGTCTGTACGTTGCTTTATCGTCGGGGTTACAGTACCTTGTTTTTGGCGGTGAGCTTTTACCGTTGAATTTGGCTTGACGGCGACGTCCTCTTACGTCCTTAGACCTGTCGTCTGAACGGGTGTCTTGAAGCGGTGTTACGTAAAGTTGCGGAACCAAAGGGGTGGTAGTACAAGAAGTTGGTTTGGGGACACACATGAACCGCTGTAAATAAATGTATTACAGCATTAATTTCTAACTCTTCCTACAATTCATCAAAAGCTAAAACAGGAGTTATCTATTGATTACAATTAATTAAATTCTTTCATTCTTTGAATCCTCATTTTATATAGATTTTTATCTTTGAACTACTGATTCTTTTTATCAGAATTAATGGATCTTTCTTCACAAATAATTCAAATTGAAATGATGCTAACTTATATGATATTTTTCGTTTGGTTTGCGAAATCAAATATAATTTTTCATATAGTAGCTCGGCTAGTATTGTTGGAAACTTGTGCGCCAGCCAACATTTATTTTATTTATTATTTATGAACTATAGGACGCAATCCAAGTGTAAATAACGGGCATTCGCCCAAAACTGCTCAGAACCTTAATTAAAAATGAACATTCCAGAGTTTATGATTTGATTTACCTACAAATACAAGTCCAAAAACTAGTATCAACTGAAATTATGAATTTATCACCTAATAAAACAAGACACTTTATAACACAATAAAAGAAAAAAAATATTGAAAATTTCACTTTAAGGAAAGATAATGTTTGCCTTATAAGATTCACCTTTAATTAAATAAAATTAGTAACACATAGAAAATAATTTAAATTGTATTAAAATTTGAACATTCATTAATATTAATTTCCTGGAGAAGAAAAACTTTCTTCTTCATCTATTAAGATTTCTATCATAAAAAATTTACTAAATCATTCAAAAGCCTTAATGACATAAGAAAACAGAGTCTGAAAAATATAAATTAAAAAATGTCATAAACTCAATATGAACAATTCTTAAAAGTTTCATTTCAATTTAAAGGCTATCTTCCTGACTTTCAGCAATACTCTACGATAATATCTCTCCAGGAACAATAACTCAAATGTAACGTAACTGAAAACTTTCTATACTTCTGTAGAAAAAAATTATAAGTATCTTCCATCACTAATAAAATCAAAAGGATTATTCTCAATCAATATTATTAACTTGAAAAATAACAGGCTTTGTTGATAAAATCTTTTGATTGAAGTTTCACTTAATTAATTTCCCTAAATTATATTTTAACCTTAGTTTACGTACCTTAGCGGTTATTTGAAGAAACAATTATTCGTACATGATGAAGAAACACAATTAAACCTTTCAGGACATGGCACTACTAGTACATTTAAACATTAATAAAAAATAAACTAGCTCCTACATTAACTACTGAAATAACTTATAAACCTGCCCAAAAGGGGAAACATAGTGACTACATCTTTACTCTCGTAGTGCTCCTAGCAAAGTGTCCTCCGGAATGTAATCTGGTCTCTCGACTGGGGAATCCCCACTACTGTATTTAGAAACAGGTCTCCTATTGGGCGAATGGAATCAATTTGACCAATCGTCGCGTGGCTTCTACAGCCTTTGGACCAAATAGTAACTGCAAAATCGGTAGTTTGTTATAATTTCAAAGCTTGCTGTTTTCCAACTTATCGCATTTTATGTCGCGACAAGAAGGCTAAGTTTTAGAGATAATTCCATAATCTACATTCCTCGACGACTCGGAGCCACAATTTTTAAATATCTATCATGGGAAACTCGAAGTCATGGCCGTTCATAATAGAGAGAGAAAATAATTTATTTCGCTAACTCACTTACAATAAATGGCTCTAGTCTATTGCGTATTAAATTTACTATTATAACTTGGGAAAAGGCCTGAATTAAAGACAGTGCCCGGCACAGTTGTATAGTATTTCATCATCCATTTCAAGCTCTTTCACTTTGATGCAATGAATTCCAATAGAATAAGTTGATATCATTCAATACGATTGATTTTTAGTCATATTCTCATCAAGAAAAAGTATGCATCCACTCCGATTTTCAAACTGACACACCTTAGTCGGTTGATAAATCTCATCAAATTATATAGATGTACGAGGTACTGGAACAAGTCAACAAAGAAAAATAATTTAATTGACAGCAGATTTCATTGAACTGAATTCATTCAATGTTTGAGGAGACAATCATCTATTTTTCTCCGAGTATTTGCACATCAATTTGAATTTTCTCTCAGAACAATCAAATTAAGTTTTTATCATGAACTCGCCCACGAACCACAGATGAGCAGACTGAAAGGCAATAGCTTCTGTTTCTGTTTGTAGCGAGTGGAAACAAATTACGAAAATTGAAGAGGAGCTTGAAATCGATGTGCTGTGCAAGCAATTCAGGCCGTATCCAGGGAAACCAACACATGTAAACAGTTAGAGCTCGTTACAACCCAGATCATCTTTCTCTCCGCATTGTGACAGTTCTGTCACTTTGCACCACTGACACACTCGATTCTTTCCTTAGCTACATATCTAACAGAATAAAATATTCCATCAACTGCATTTGAAAATTATGACGATCAAGATTCTCTCAAACAAGAGCACCTTCTTGATGATTGAAATAAATCTGAAACCATGACATTCGAATAAGAATAAAATAGATCCGGATCATACATCAAAACCTACAAGAGCCCAAATGGTGTTTCTAAATTCCTGTGATATTTCGGGTATGACTCTCTTAGTGATGATCTTCACTAAAATGTATTATTGGTTCTAATTTGTTATTATCAATATTCTCTCATTTCGAATTAATATTATGTTAACTCTTCACGATAAGTCTTTTCCAGTTTCACTAATGAGCTAACTCTTAATTCAAATGAAGGAGAAAAGCTTCCGAAATGATCCTGATACTGATGAAACGCAAACTGGTATAAATGCAAACTGATAGACTATGACGTAAAATACTCCATAGCATATCTCATGTTATACACGGATGAAACACTATAATTATCAACTATTAAGGTCTACGAGGCCCTATTATTCAATATTTTAGGGTATGTAGGGTTATGGATGAAAATTTCAAAGAACTGATCCATCTCCAGGATCTCCGAAGTCGCCGTTAAATGAATTTAATGATATTTCAAGGGGTACTGTGGAAAGATAGAAATCGAACCTATGGGATCAAACATTATATTAAACTCAATCTTTGAAGACTTAATATCACTGAAATATATCGTAAAATCTATCAACTATAATGTTCGATATTGATTTTTCCATCTGAAAACAGTAATTGTTTTCAGGGATTTTATTGAAACAATATTATCTATTGAGAATATGTATATTCTGATTGAACCAGAGAGTATAGAATAATTACATTCTATTCTTACTGGATTGAACAGGATTTAATTTTGAAGATGTGTATTCTGGAAGAATGATAATTCAAACAGATCAACAATATCTCAGCCGACAATAGCTTCCATCACATAGGAGGAAACATGATACTGTTATCCGCGAAGCAACAGATCCTTTTCAAATTGCTAAATCCAAGCGTTTCAGCTCAACCTCTACCATTCACTGTTCACGTCATCCTTTGTTATATGATACAGATTGAAAGAATCGAAGTAGAGTGGAGTTTAAGAGATTCGTGGATCTGATACAAAATAGAAGTGAGTGGCGAACTGTCTGAAATAATTTGCTTGGACGATCCCTCACTGAAATCCGGACCCTCGTTAACTAAATAGATGTTTTCGAAACTTAATGGAAATTGGAATGCATGACAAAACAGTCATATAATCAACCAAATTCATAATTGAATGCTGATTACAAGATTCGTTATGGATAACTCATGGATCATCATGAGTGATTGTTTCCTATTTTTAAAACAGTGAATTCTTCTCTCGGAATTTGAAATACAGACTACTGTACCAAGTTATCTGAAACTGATGTGCTCTTACTCGAACCTCACAATTGAAATACTAAACTTGTAACGCGATAAAACTTCAACATTAATAGGTTGTTGATAAATTTATAGCATGAATATACTTAATTTATTATCCAAAGATTACTTACAAATGGCTTGATAAGCTTCATCGTTACGAATGTCTGGCTGTTTACCTGAAACAAATATAAATTCTTATTCGCTCGAAATGCTAAGATAATTCTTCAAATTCGATAGGATTGATAATTATTTATATTTAGTAGAAATAAACTGTGGTATGCAAAGCAGTGGAATTTGATTATCTTGGTACTGATTCAAATTACTGAAAAATGCTGGAGGATTATTATTGATGATTGGTATCAAATTTTAGAAGAATAAAAATTATCATGAAAATTGAATTTCAGACTACCTACTACCAGTCAAAGACATAGTTTTTTATTGATTTAAAAGAATTCTGAAAACAACAATATAATCTTGCACATCTTCAGCAGTTGTGCAAGATTTAAATGCACACCTGCTAAAGATAAACAGGTATCTATTGTAAGGTAACAATGATTCCTTTGAAATTTGCAGCAAAAATATAATTCAGAACCGAATTGAGTACAATATATTTCCTGATCATATTATATATGTGATTTGTGTGTTATGAAATGTGAATGAATAAATAAATATTGAGATATGGTAATTTCATGAATTCAATATAGTTGACTCAAGAGGGATTTGAGAATGGGGTTCCAACAAACAAAGATTTATATAACAATTGTAATGGGGTATTTAAAATTGGGATATATTGGGTTTATATTATGTATGGTATTGTGATGGTATTATAAGGTTGTGAGAACATTATGGTAACAATTTATAATAGGGGAATCGCTTGGCTTGCGAGAGGTTAAATTGATCTAACTCTATAACTCATGAGAAAGGAACTATATTTTAAAATAATAAACAAAACAGTTATATTTTGGAGAACTAAGTAATCGATTTAATCAAAGTGTAACTCAAAATGAAACTGGAAACTTAAATAAAAATAATATTGAGAAAACTTTTTAAACAAACAATAGAATAATTACAGGATTTGCCTTCAATAAAAAAGATGAATAATATATAATAATAAAATTGATAATATTAGCTCACTGAACTCACTGAACCAGGAAATGGTGTCTCGGAAAAGAAGGGTAGAGCCGGGCCCGATTATCTGCAGTAGATAGCTCCAGGTCCCGTCCTCGTAACCGACTGACTAGAGACTCTCATTTTTTCCATAATTTTACTTGTCATGAATTTTCACCGTCGTCAACAATTTATCTATTCATTGTGAAAATTCATGACAAATAATAAAAATTATGTAGTTCTATTACATCCCCGGGTCCCCCTAAACTTCGACCCGAAGTTATCGAAAAAACGGCATCTCTCTAAGTTAATTTTTACACATTTCAAAAATATTTCAAAAATTAAAGTCAAAATTACCGCAAGCTGAAATTATTATTATTATTATTATTCACAATATTATTCTAATTGGATATTTATATGTAACATAACTTTCAATGAATACCTTAAATCTATGTGAGTGCCAATTCATAAGCTAAATGCAAGTGATATAAATTACATTATAGTGAACTAATTCATAAAAATCAAACTTAACACATCAATCAACTTCAAATCAACAATTCAATACATTCATATCTGAATAAGAATTGAATGGAAAAAAATTTCAATTATATTGATGAATAAAATTAAACCTACAAAATCTACGAAAGTAATAAAATTGAATCATAATGCAAAAATTAAACATCAAGTCCGAATAGTATTCGAGTAAGCAAATAATATTGTGGAACCCTTGAAAATAAGAATAATAATAATAATTGAAATAGTTTATCTTCTAATCTGGGAAAATATTTGAATCGATAGCATAAAAGAGTAAATGGATAGAATAATAGTGAATAAGTAATTATTATTTGCATAGTTTCCTATATCCTAACCCATTATTTTAATGATTTCATTACATACTACTTTACTAAAACACAATATATTCTTAAAGACAATAGCTGTTTGAAGTTGGTTTCACTTTCTATTTCGTTAGAGCAATTAATTTCACTTTCATTTGAGTATAACTGATTATTATTGGCATTGAGAAAAAACTGCCTGACAAATTCTATCGCTTTGGATTGCTCATCTTTCATTGATACAGAAGATATTATATTACATGTGATTTCTTCTTTATCAATTGAATTTGGAGAATAATTATCAAATGGAAATTCAGCGCTTTGTTTTTCAAATCCGGATCCCAAGTTCATATCCGATTCGTCTAGGCTCGGGATCCTGTATTCGAGTTTTTTGATAAGAAAAAACAATCGTCTTTCCAGTGGTTATTCCTCTTACAGTATGTACAGAATCTAGTCCTATTAGGGTTGATTGGTGTCCTGTAATTGACTGATGTTGATTGTGTGTAATTATTGTTTGTATAAGGTTGTCTTTGGAAATTGTTCTGATTTGTTTCGTGTGGGAAGACGTTTCCGCTCCTATTTCCAAACTGTCTATTAGGATTAGGATTATGTGATTGTGTGTTTCTGTCGCGATCATTGTAATTATTATTGTTTGAATAAGGTTGTCTTTGGAAGTTGTTCTGATTTGTTTCGTGTGGGGAAAAGTTTCCGCTCCTATTTCCAAACTGTCTATTAGGATTGGGATTTTGTGATTGACCTACATTTCTACTCAAATTTTTCACCACAATACTCAGATCGTTCAATTTCTTCTCTAAAGTATCTACTACATTTATTTTTTGGACAGGCTGTTCGATTGAAGCATTATGCATTCCTAACTTTTTGTCTAGAAGGAAGCGAGATCTTTCATATTTGGCGAGATTTTTCTCTAAATCTTCAACTGATGCATTGTCCATGAAAGCAACATGTTGCAATGCTCCTACGTCTAAGCTCTCAAAACATATCCTACTATTCTTTTCTCTGACATTTGAGGCTCAAGAATGTGACAAAGTTTTATTATATCTGCTGTGTATTCTGTGTATGTTTCTGTTGGTAATTTGTTTTTGTTTTCGAGTTTTTGTCTGGTTGTCTCTTCATGAACAGGGTCTACAAGTTTACTTTTTAAGTGGCCTACTGCATCAAGAAATGTCGCGTTTTCATTTTTATCCGAAAATATGTCGAAAATTGCCAATGCTGTTTTCTTGAGGTAGAGGGGTAAATACAAGATTTTATCATCCTCATCCCACTTATTTATTTTTGCTGCCCTATTGAAGGTTTTCAACCACTCGTTGAAGTCTTCACTCGGAATTTGAAATACAGACTACTGTACCAAGTTATCTGAAACTGATGTGCTCTTACTCGAACCTCACAATTGAAATACTAAACTTGTAACGCGATAAAACTTCAACATTAATAGGTTGTTGATAAATTTATAGCATGAGTATACTTAATTTATTATCCAAAGATTACTTACAAATGGCTTGATAAGCTTCATCGTTACGAATGTCTGGCTGTTTACCTGAAACAAATATAAATTCTTATTCGCTCGAAATGCTAAGATAATTCTTCAAATTCGATAGGATCGATAATTATTTATATTTAGTAGAAATAAACTGTGGTATGCAAAGCAGTGGAATTTGATTATCTTGGTACTGATTCAAATTACTAAAAAATGCTGGAGGATTATTATTGATGATTGGTATCAAATTTTAGAAGAATAAAAATTATCATGAAAATTGAATTTCAGACTACCTACTACCGGTCAAAGACATAGTTTTTTATTGATTTAAAAGAATTCTGAAAACAACAATATAATCTTGCACATCTTCAGCAGTTGTGCAAGATTTAAATGCACACCTGCTAAAGATAAACAGGTATCTATTGTGAGGTAACAATGATTCCTTTGAAATTTGCAGCAAAAATATAATTCAGAACCGAATTGAGTACAATATATTTCCTGATCATATTATATATGTGATTTGTGTGTTATGAAATGTGAATGAAAAAATAAATATTGAGATATGGTAATTTCATGAATTCAATATAGTTGACTCAAGAGGGATTTGAGAATGGGGTTCCAACAAACAAAGATTTATATAACAATAAATCCAGTTGTTTTGACTGGTTCTACAAAATAATAGCGTATGTGTAGGAATAATATTTATGAACAATGTTCACTATTAATCAGCCATATAAATCAGCGAGTCGAGGGAGAGAAATGATTCTCATTGAGCATGGGACCTAGCAGGGAGGAAGGAAAACGCTGAGCGGACGTTGCTACTACGTACGGAAAAGCGTGTCTTACACTTTTCACGCTCAACAGGAAAAGCATGTAGTGCGTGTTGCCTATAGGGGATGTACACGGCGCTAGTGATCCATCACGTCAATTGATGCTCGGTGAAGTGAACTCGGGTCCTTGTGACGTGATAATTTAACGCACAAATACACGCTGCTAGGAATACTCACACACATCACGCAACGGGGCGCTCAACCGCTCAACAGTGACAGCGAACGGACGAGAAGACGCTGCGCCCCGCGCCGCGCCGCGCCGCGCTTGCAGTTGCCATCTTTTCACTGACATTCACATCCAGCATGTTTTTGAGTGCTTGAAAACAGAATTGACTCTTCTACAGAAACATTATTTTGAAAATTCCATACTGAGAACAGCTCTAGCCATATTCGTATATACCTATTATTGATCAATTTCTAGGAGATTCCTATATCCTATGGAGATCATTTTCCAGGAGATTCCCACCTCCTATGTAGATCATTTTCTAGAAGATTCCTATCTCCTATGTAAATCATTTCCTAGGAGATTCCTGTCTCCTATGTTGATAATTTTTAGGAGATTCCTATCTTCTATATAGATCATTCATTCATCTTATATTGTACTATAGTACAATCATCTTCTGTAAGAAGACCTATCTTTATGACTTTATCACTTTTTGCTCATACACATCATTCATACCTCTCATGAAATGCTTGCCCACAATAAGCTTCAAGTTTAGTAACAAGTTGAAGCAATAAATTTGAATACCTCAGATTCAAAGATTGCATTTATTTTTGTCAATTAGAGTGAATCTTATGCAGCGATTTGTCAAGCTAACACATTCTTCGTCAACAAATTTGAAGTTCATGGAAAAAGAATATACGTATAAGCTTTCTATTCAGTCCCCTGAAAATCTCTTATTGTGCATGCTTGCAGAAAGTATGGAATGTTATTTAGAATACAGTAGTTATCGTTTCTGATAGAATCTGTTGAAGGTTATTGTTGAAGATTTTTTTCGACGAGTAGAATAGAAATTGGGATAGATCATTTCGAGAAGACGTGGTTGTGATTACATGATTCTTGATAAATTCAATTAGAAAGCTCATCGATCATGAATTTAGTGAAACCAATCAAGTGTATTCTAATCTAAATCACGTTCAGAAAACGCGAACACGGACTGCCCTACACAGTGTCAACAGTAATTTATTTATCAATTCATGAATCTTTAACTCCAGGTCACCAGGATTAAAAATGGACGACCATTACTCTTCCTCACAGATAAACAAGTCTCTTCTTTCTTCAGTATCTCCTCTTTCTCCTCCTATTCATCCTCCTCTATTTCCTCTCTGTTTCACACGCCCCTTCCCAACCCCACCAATCTGCACGTGCTTCGCAGATCATTCATCATCTTTTCTACTTCCCATCCCATTTATGAGAGCAAGAAAGGAGAAAAACCACTCGAAATGCGTAGACACACACATTAGACTCCACGGGGAAATATTCCCGCGAACACTCTGGCAGCAAATTTTCAATACAAAATGATGAAGCATTTGTTACTTTATAAGCTCTTTCCATGCTCAGACATCCCATTACTATGCATGCAGCACCCTTTTGTTCATCCTATACTGCTTGCAGTACACAGTACATCACGGAATATTTATTTTCATGCAGCATATCTTGATCTGTAGAAAGGCCTACTCACGTATACCATGTGAGAAGACTGTGTAGGCCTACGTGGAAATGCTCGAATTGAGCATCGCTGCTTTCAGTCTTTCACGTAAGCTCATGATGAATCCTCCGTGTATATTTTTCATGCAATATCATAACACGAGGAGCTCCTTTCAGTTAATCGATTGAATGAATGAATAAGCTATGAAGCTATGAAGCTGGAATTCAACCAATTTGCACAATATTTTGATCAGCAGTAACTGTCGAGAAAGTATTGTACGGTACTGATCTTCTGATACCCTTCGTCCGTGGGACGTTGTAGACTCAAGTACTTTAGCAAACTCATCAAAAATATATTAAACTGGATAATACCAATTTTCTGATTAACTGTAAACCATTGTAAACCGTTATACCTCATCAAACTAGTTCCACGAGCAAAATAGACAATTTAGAGATCTATCTCAATCGTAGGCAGTTTTGTTGTTTGACAACAAGTTTGTTTGGGAAGAATGCACTGTAAACATGGATGAGAATATTCTGATAAACTTCTAATTTATGTCATTCCTTGGTAACAAGGTGTTGAGCCCACGCAGTTCACTGGAAAGTGTGGGCGTTGTGATCAGTCCTATGCCTTTTTCGTTCATAGCCGATTTTTTTTTAGTTTTTCGCATTCTGTTGATGTTGCCCGACTGGTTGGTCTCAACCTGGAACCGTGTGGGTACTTTCCGTTATAAACCCAAGTTCAAAGACCGCCGTGGGTAGATCAGGAGCCAATACACCGACAAACTCTGACTAATTTTTGTCTGGTGCATTTAATCAAGTCTCGAATAGAGAAGCAAACTGTAATGATTGCATTCATTGCTCTATGAGAAAGGAAGTGTTGTCTTTTTGGTGGATATTTCTCAAAATATCAATAGACAGAGGGAGAAACTAATACAAAGAAAATTTAATGATCAATACATTGCTTATAAAAATGTAGATAGAGAACTTCTGCACTAAAACTCCTCAATTCATGGATATTACAAATAT
Organism: Nilaparvata lugens; assembly: GCF_014356525.2. Classification (NCBI taxonomy): domain Eukaryota; kingdom Metazoa; phylum Arthropoda; class Insecta; order Hemiptera; family Delphacidae; genus Nilaparvata; species Nilaparvata lugens. The sequence goes on from NC_052507.1 coordinate 24,159,879, forward strand.
AATTTCTTTCCATTTTATCATGTAACATTTCTCTCCCTAATTAAGATAATATTTCAAAAGTCCAAAATAGGGTAATGATTTAAATTTTTTTGAAATTCAGTCAATTTTTACTCAAAAACTAAGAATTTTTAAATTTCGACGGTTGAATAACTACATTCGTTTCACAGATTGAATTATCAAGAATATGCTACATAAAATTTCAAAAATTATGAGTTGGATGAAGATTCTACTAAATTTTATAAAAGACAAAGTTTTAAAAGCTAAGCTATATGAGATATTTGAATTCTCTCCATCTCCTTGTTTATGATGGGAAAATAATATTCTAGCTGAATGAATTCAAATTGATATACAGTATTTGTCATTAAAACACATTTATTACAAACAATAAAATATTACATAATTGATAAATCAGATTGATGATTTTGATATTGGAATGAAAATAGACTGGAAAATAAAATGAATAGGAATTGATATAATATTATAGTAAAAACCATATGAAACAGAAAAATATAATTACAATTCGCTACAATCATTGATCAATAAATCTGATTTTAAATATTTATTGATAATATGATAGAACAATTAATTTTCAAAGTCAGACTCTATTGATAAATCAATACTTTGATAAATCAGACAATAGAATCAATTCAATTGATAAATCAGACTTTATTGATTATTGTAGCAAATTGTAAATATATTTTTCTGTTCCATACGATTTTTCTTTTTAAGCGAATTGAAAAGTTCCAAAAACAGAAACATAACATAAAAGTCTGTAATACATGATAACACATTTCTTTTCTAATCTGGCAGGCTATTCGATAGCCTCACCATTAGATTCATTCTATACTATCAGAGGGTGAATGAAGAGAACATGGTAATAAAGAAATTCTGAATAAATTATGAATAGAATGAGACTCGATTTTAAAATTTCATATTCTATCGGGTAAAAAGTAATAACGAATCATACTTGAATTTTCACGAGCTCACAGAAGCTACAGCATCAACCACCAATATGTGAACAGTAGTTGTAGCCGGAAGATAAGGGACCATTGCAGATAATAGTTTGTGATAAAAAGTGCTTTACATAAAATGCTGGATAAATGCAGCAACATAAGCACCCACCTATTATCATAACGATGGTTTAAAGGGAAATGCCATATCATTTTATCTAGTGGGCGTATAACATATCCCGTAATTTGTACCTTCATGAGTGAAACCTGATTTGCTTGCATTTATGAAATTGGCCGTAAAATGCTGTATTCACAGCCACAATCCCCGTCTAGGGTCTATAAATTCATAAATAATGTTCATGAGTACTGGTCATCTTTGTTCTATGTGAGTGGATATCAAGTGTGTAATGTATAGTTTGAGGAATTTGTTTGCTCTGTATGTTCTGAACTAACAAACTAATGTCATGTTTGAACATATTGCTGTAAGTGCACACATTAAAACCTTCATTATAAATCATAATCTATTTACATAGTACTGGGATCTATACTCTGGGGTATTAAATAATATCCCCAGATAGTAGGTGTAAAATGAATATTCAGCCCCCGGATTTTAGGATGAGGTGTTTTAAATATTATTGTCTAACAATGAATTATTATGAAATACCTATGTGTAAAGTTGAAAGCCCTGATTATACATTGTAAGCCTACTGTTGAGACTTACATCAAACATGTAAATTATACTTGTCTGATGATTCGTCACCCAATAAGCTGCAAGTTACCACATTGACAAGCATACCATAATATTTATTTCTTCTTCGTTATCCACTACTCCAATTCCTTTATGTTCCATATTATTTATTAATAGTTATCCAAATGGGATATTAGTATTGGTCCCAAGTTCATCTTCTTTCAACTCTGGCTCCTACACCACTCCACTTTTTTGGGCTCCTACACCAATAAAACACTAGCTGATATAGATCAGCTGAAATCAACAATTTTTTATTGGTGTAGGATCCCTACCTGGGCTGACGTCACCAGAATGCACTATGGCTTTGTTTACGGAGGTAGTGGTTAATCACATTAATTTGGTTTAATTTGAATGTTGAACCGATTAATTCGCAGCAGAGAACACATTAAGTTAAATTGAATGAATCAAATCAATACTCGATATTCGAAAACAAAACACATTCCAGTAGAATGAAATAAAGTGGATATTTTATACTCTTCATACAGTATTTTATTTGTAGTATCCCATATTTTGGGACTTGGAGTAATCCGATAGGCCGCCATAGTATGAAGAAAGTCATGGTGAGAGGATGAATAATAATAAACTGTAGCATCAATCAACACATGATACCCTTAATAAAGAGAAGATTGGTGCTTCCGTTGAAAGAGACCTTCTCAAAATGTGTACTATATTTCTAGATGAAAAAAGAAACAGTTGTTTCTGCAAAAATTTCAGTTGTAACTCAACCTCGTATTTTCGAAGCAATTCGTTGGGCAAAGTCGAAATGACCTTGTCCGATCTTGTTATCCCTTTCCTTTTTATCCTCAAGAAGAGGAATAAGGAGAGGAGATGGCTGAGCAGTAAGTCATCGCTAAGTGCCACTCCATTACCCGGGAAGACAATGTTAACGTTAACTCCCCTTCGCTGTAGAGACGAGAGGATACTTGGAACATGCTTCAGGGAGCTGACACTCTTCCACTAACTCCACTCTCTCACTCACTCTCACTCATATCCCTCATCTTCCAACCCTCTCTCTCGGTAGCTTACTCTCAGCCAATATCTTCTCTGGATTCGCGTTAATGGAAACTTTCTTGCCGTACTGGTATCGTTAGGATAAAGATGGAACGGTATACTGATCTAGATTAATCTATCACTCTCGCCAACTTCTGTGCGAATGACATGTCTGAAAAACAATGGATTCAGACGCGCTTCCGAAATTTAAGTGATGGGTTCTTCAGTGTGTGGTCGTGTGAGAGTGAGTGTTTGCAACAAAGAATGTTATACTGAATTGTATCACTATAGATTCTTCAAGATATGGAGCTACACTGACCATAAACAGAGAATAATTATTCATCTTGAACAATGATTGTGATTGATGAATTACTCTACTTATTTAATAGATCGTTCGAAATGAAATACTCAAAGATCCAGAAGCACGTTACTTAGCGAATATGTGGCTTAAAAATAATATAGCTTACAATCAATAATAAATATATGCGCATGATGGAAATAACACAAGATCAACAGTATCTTATAATAATTTTTATTTCATTTCTCTTCATACTTATATTTCTAGATAAACTCAAGTCACGTTATATGATAATGCTTTTGATTTTTATGATGATTTGATTTTAGTTTTCACATTATTTGATTATCATAAACTATAGGCTACATCATTGCCGATGTCATGGCGAATTACTTACTTCATTATTGTTTCACCAATAATTTTAATTAATTTGAATAAAATGTTCTACTGTTCATTTTATAATCCACAATTGAGTAAGCACATAGAGTATGATTATAATTAAATTGAACTGATAATTTCCATGTGATATAGTTGTCATAATATGTATCATTAATAAGAACATAATTAAAGTAGTTACTTCAAGAAATGAATGGTGTACATAATTGAAGGTATTTAATAAAATGAATCACGCATCAATCAGTATTATAGTCTATAAAGAAAACTAAATCAAACATATTGATTGAAGCGGAGCAATCATTATAGAACATGGCAATCATTCCCATTCCTCAACATCGCGAGGCTGTATTTCAGTAATAACGTTTCCACTTTCATTTTGTGGGTTGGTAATGGGAGGCTGTGCAGCCAATAATTACCATTTAATCGTTCATAATGACAACAGCTTATGTTCGATAAGGAATCAATAGATAAAAGACTTTCCTTTTAAAGATGTGTTTGATACCATCCAAATATATTTCAAACATATCAATCTGCCCACATTACTTTCGCACATGCAAAATAGCTTTTTGCATTGAGAAATAAGTTTTTGCATAACAATAATTTGAAGGTTGTCCGATAATGATACACTAATTAAAATCAATATCTGATATATTGGATATTACTATACATGGGCATGCTTGGTATTTGGATACGCCCATAAGAAATTGAAATACTCCCAGCTAATTAAAACTGGTTCGAGGTAACGTGGAGGTTTTTACTTTTTAATTTCAATACATTTCATTTTATTTTTTAGAGCAAACAATACAATGGTTGGAAAAGATGAAACAGGCTATTGCCCAAAAATTCTTCAATTTCCTAATGAATAAAAATTATATATTATTATTATTTTATCCTAATATTTAAACCCATAATATTCTTGGATTACATCTCAAAATCACTCGTAAGAACATGTCAGGTGTAAGTTAGTTTCAAGCTCAATCTGTTTGGAAATGGATAACTTCGAAATTAGTTGGATTGAATATGTTGTGAAATATCAATCTTATTGGTTTGATAATCACAAATCCGATTGTGAAGGAGGAGAATATAAATATCCAATAGAGACTTATGGAGATAATCTGTGTTCGCATATAATATGATCTGATATAATGATACTGTATTTTCTTTCCATGATCATAATTTCAATTGCCTATTGAAATAAGCCATTTATAATTCACAATATGATGAATAGGAGGAATATGATCGGAGCGATATCGGCTAGATTTTGCCTTGTACGAATAGTTAATGACTGGTCACTTCATGGGTTACCCGATTCTTGTAGAAGGACCTGCGTTCAAGAAAGTATTGTGGTGATTAAGTTTTACGTCAAGGAAATTGGGAGTGGGGAAGTTCATTAATGTTATGAGTGGATAGTCTAATAAAGTGACTTGTTCATAAATGATAAATTACTTTCACATTATTAATTTTGAATCTGAATCATTGGTGTAATAGCAATAGATTCTATATGAAATTCTGTATGATTTTTAGAAGACTAGAGATTTTTCTCTTATAATCTTAATGTTCCTTATTTCATGAAGAAACGATTTGATGTAGTTATCTTCGATATAATCACGATCAAGTTATGTGATACTCATGAGATTAGAAGTCTCAATAAAGTTCTCAATTCAGGATGCAGGCTTCATAAAAGCATAAGCAAAAAACTCTCAAGGTCTATCAATCACTTGGTAACGAGGAGAGTTTTTGAACTAATAGTTTGCATCCTTTCATAAAAAACAGTTCACGCTCTTTTCGGCTCCTGATGTCGTCCACTTGATCAGGAAAGAGGATGTAGTTTATTGGTGAGCCGATGCTCCTAATTACCCAGATAATTGACCTTCAATGAATTCAAGGTGAGATTTGAATCTTGATAGAGATTAAGGTTATATCCCTTAATTACTCAATAAGATTTGCTATCTATAATCAAATATCTATTCAGGGGATTTTCTCATTGGGTAATATTCGACGATGAAAATGAATGCAGATACATCAAGCTATTGGAATGATGCTTTGAAAAATACATTAATAACAATGAATGGAGTACGGCACGTATTCCACCTTCCTGAACTAATACGAATTGAGCAAGAGAGCAAAGTAACTGGGCACAGAGCGCGCTGAGCCAAACAAGACGAGACTTGCAGAGCAAATACAGCAAGCAGTATCATGTAATCAGAGCAAATTGATGTAACTAGAAGACGCGTTTCAGCTGATTTTCCGCGGCTCAAGAGTTCCGTTGGTTTGTTAGGAATGTTCACGTATCTACGGCGTCGTGAAATTTGTGAACCGTAACAAGCTGGGAAAATAGTTGTTTGTTGTTACCGTAGCGTACAGCTTATATCATTCACGTCTTGTTGGAATGGTGCATTCATCCTACTGGTAGCAGTTGCCTGCCTTATCTGATTACACCCAGCTCTCGGTAATTCGTGTAGGCCTACATTTGATACTGCAGTGTTCTTAATCCAAGGTATTATGAGATTTGGTTCTATTTGAGCACATATTATCGTTGAACAATTTACAATTAGTTACAAGTAATTCTCTAATTACTTATCTTCTTCTTATCTTCAATTCCTGGAACATTGAAACAGGAAACGTTTCCACTATGGATTGGAACGATCAAGTAGATAGGATAGAATTATGAGATAATATTGGTTTCTTTAGCCTAGCCTGATAATACCTGAATCAATCAATTGGGATCGTAATGTAAAATAATACAGAGGGGCTTCTAAAACATGCATGAAACATACACTCCTCTTTACTACAAGTCTACAATGAGTAATAATTATTGTTAGCTTGAATAGATCTGTAGTTGAGTCTTAATACAAAATATCAGTTGAAGTATTCAGTGACCTAGAATTCAGGTGAAGGATAGGAGAGTTGAAATATTGTTGATTCACTGACAAACTCTCAGTATTGACTCCGCAGAATACAGAATATTTTTTATTTGGAACTTGATTTGCAGAAATGTTCATCCATTTCTATAATATCGTTGAAGTATTTGTGTTTCAACTTTTCCAACCAATACAAATTATCTGGGACTCAACTTTCGAAGGGTATTTTTTCCTATTTTCAATAAAATATCGTTGCAGTTAATAAAATGTCGTCCCTTTAAAAAATATTGCCCCTGCAACCTCACAGTCTCAATTCCAAGCCCAGTTCGTCGTGCAAAATATTTCTCCACGGGCACTGTGGATTTGTGGAGTGCCGGTGTGGATATTTGTGGTGCTTTTGTACAGCAGTCGGCTTTAGGAAGGCGACGGTGCGAACCGAGCGATGAGGTTGGCGACACAAATATAAAGCGAGAGCCGAGAGCCGATCAGTGGTAGTATGGAGAGGTGGTGTTGGCTACTGTGCCACAGAATATCCAATCAGTGCTACTGCCGCCTTTGAGGCACAGCACACCAAATCAACAGCGGACCGGTCACTGGACACCCGGTCACAAATAATGAACTATTCAGGGGCTGAACCCGTCCATCCACACTCAATCATTCTCTGCTCATTGGTCAGTCGCTGTTAGATTACATTCTACCGATACTGTGATTGATTGCGGCTTACTGGCGTTGTATGAATATTTGACAAACACTTTAAATCTCTCTACAATATAACATATAGTCAATTATTCGATCCCAATCTATTAAATTTCTGGTTAGACATTCGTGATAGAAATTAAATAATATTTCAAACCACAAGAACATAATTTACTTTGAGAACTATTTCTACAATAATCTCATTTTCCTCCTTTGAATTCAATCATTCAATTTAAATTTAATTAGAATCATCTAAATTTGAAAATCTGCTTTGTGAAAATACTTGAGGACTGACAATTTTTTGAATTGAACAACTACAAGAGTTAAGCTATTTCGGACTATGTGTAACCTTTCTAAATTTGGGAGAGGATTAGCACAAGGTTGCCTTATTTTTCCTCTCCCTATCATTCTGATAATGTACTTATTGTTTAAATGAATAAATGGGTAGATAAATGAATTGCTCATCCAACTACAATATAATATATTGTATAATGTTGTTGTATATATAATATATTGTATATATGTATATGTTGATTATTTCATTAATCATACAAGTTCATTTGAGATATCACTATCAGTTTTATTATATATTTTTATCATAAGGTATTATTATTATTCAACTGAAACCTAAGAACTGCATCTCCATTTTCACAATTCATTAAATTCAAGAGAAGATTGAATAAAAATTCTTATAGATGATCAAAAGAAACAAATTGGAGAATAAACAAAATAAACAACTCATTGGAAAAAAGAGAGAAGGGACAGAGGGAAAAATCTGTCAACTTCAACAATGTTCACAAGTGGACAGTGCTGTTCTTGTGTTTTTCATCCTTTACTCTTCTTGAAATCTCGACCCTTTAAATTTTGTCCTTGCTCACAAAAAGTTTTGAAACAATAGCTTTTTGGTGAATAAATTTGAACATTTCTCCCGAGGGCGGACCCCTTTTGAATACACTCCAGACTTCTCGGAATTGCAAACCAGAGTCTATATCGTTACAAAAACAGCACTGGCAGTAGAGATACAATGGACCTGATGAGATATTTAAAAAAATAAATTCAAACTTTCCTGATGATGGTAGAACTGCTTTGGATTCGCGACAATGATTGATTGAACATATCGTCTTGATACTTGTGCATCATGTTGTGTAAAGACACCATGCATTTGGGAAATTTATACACAGCTCACACAACATAAAATAAAATTAGCATAAACTATGAACATATAAAGAAGACTTGGAATGAATTCACAACGAGTTTCTGCCTGGAAAAAGGGATTCCACCTCTTGAACTTTAACTTGTTAGAATAGGATAAGTACTCAGCGTGAGAGTACAGGCGTAAAATGTAAAATATATCACTTTGAATTAGCCACAAGAGAAATATACAGGAATGAACTCATCTCTTGTGGTTTAGGAAGGTGGAGAAACAAAGCTAGAAAAACAAGCCAACTTTGGAGAATGAATGCGTGGGTGGGCCGCGGTGATAAAGTTGCCTACAAATGGCTTTCTCACAACATGAAAATGCGCTCGAAATAAATTATCACAGATGCGTCTCTTCAATAATTAGGAACATTCATCTTTGACAAAGGCCCAGCTTGAAAGGTTCAAGGTGGCACATTCCTTGTGCCAAAACCATGTTGAGGGAGAATTAATATAGCGTTATGCACAACTAATAGATTCCTCTTCTGTCTCCTATCGTATTTACAGCTCACTCATCAACTATTTCACCCTCACCCTTCTTGTTACGTTCCTTTGAACGCCCTCAAATAGTTCCAGCTACCAAATAACATCTCTCAAAATGGTGTGCTATGAATGTTTCAGCTGGAATTTCTGTGATATCTCTCTTCAATGCAGTCAAGTGGGAATCAATTTCAATTTACTCACTCTACGGAAGTCTAGATCTGCAATCTTCAATCTTCTGAAATACATAAGATGAATAGTTCTGTCTTTAGAGTTATTCGGTTCAGTGGAATAGTTTCACAATATATTTCAAGGTGAAGAAATTGAAAAAATATCAGAGATTGATTATCATTGGAACACAAACGCTAACATTTTTCCAGACAAAATGGAGCATTTATCATTGAAAATCCACAGGTATAAGAGAATATTTATAGATGCTCTGATATCAGAATCATAGAAAAATATATGACACACCAGTGCTCTTTCATATGCCATACTCTTATCAAAATCATGCATCACCATAAAAAATATTCAATTATATAAGATGTCATATTGAGATTGTATTGATGTTTTTAGTATTTTTGCCGATAATGATGCTCATTTATGAGTTTCTGACTAACTTGTGCTTGGATAATAGAAAGAAATGATGATGGTTGACCTCCATCAATTCAGCTGGCTTCCGTACCACTGAGAACTGATTTTGGAGAAACTTGCTGTCAAGTTGTAGACTTGCTGATTGATATGGTACAATTAAAACCATAATATCCTTCCGGTGCTCCTTATTATGATGGCCTACTGAAATGTTAGGACATTTTCCTCCGAGCCGAAGTTGACAGGTCGTTGCGGTGGAGAATCCAACTTGAAGTTTGGAAAATGTATTCCTCAGCACAGGGAGAAAGAAAGCTTTCAAGCAATGAGATTGAAGTGATGCAAAGAAGAGTTGTTTTGGAAGGATAGCGAGCAGAGTTCGACAAAGAGAGAGTGAAGGTTCATATGATAGTGAGAGAGTGGGAGAGTGGAGAGGGATGACAAAAGAGTGAGTTGGAAGACGAATAGAAAAAGTCGAGATTGGTGTAGATTGTGCTGCTGGTTGTATGCCGGGGGGGGGGGGGTGGTCAGGGACTGGGATATTCAGCTCAGATACTTGGCAACGTGAAATCGTTCAGTGCCCTGTAAAATTCTGAATGACAGTGGCATCTTCCCTGCTTAGTTTCACGTCAGAGCACCGATTCAAAATCCACCCAATTCTCCTAAACAGCTTCAAATTCAACAGCTAGACATTTCCCTCAATTTTATCGAATAAAAAGACACATTTAGTTATCCATATCATATTATGATTACAACATGACGTTATCCAACGTAAATATGATTTTGCTGATCATTTATGATTTTTCAAAGATGTTTGAGGAAAATAAATATTGTACATAGTCATACTTTAAAAAAGGAAATCTTTCACCTACCCGCTTAGAAACTGGTAGGAGTTTGAAAAACAACAATATTCTGATCAAGATGAAAGGTGAAAATGTATCCGTTATTTTCCAAAGAGAAACTTTCAAAAATCCTGTACGAGTTTTATTTCAGGGAGAGAGCCAGTATTTTCCTACATCTAATAATTTATAATTATATTCACTAATTAATCATGCATAATTAGTGAATAATACTTTATTTATCAAGTGTTCACTTTGTTGATATTTATTTAATATTTATTCAGATTATACATCAGATTTATTCAGAGTCGGTGAAAAGTCCGTGAACGGCTTAATATCTCATACACAAAAGTAATTAGACGGTAGGTGTGATTGGGGATCCTAAATTTAAAATACTTCTTTACTATTTTACTTTATAAATCTGGTCCGCCATATAGAATGCAAATTTATTTTTTAAAATAGGAAGGTGGTCATGCGATACATGATTTCGATACGGAATTTCAAGAAAAAAGAATGGCGAAAACCGCACGTCGATATCTCAAACCGTTTCGAAGATACGTAATTCACTGTAAATTGCAAAATTTTATCTGTAATTTGATGTATCACGTCATGTTTCGTACAAAACATACTTTGATTATTAACCCTCAAAAATCGTCAGGTTTTTATGCCGGTCCCTGTACAATCTTGATAAATGTCTGAGATTTTTTACACTTCTAAATGAAATAGTACAAATTCTAGGCAGTCGGTTTGAAAAGTCACAAAACATGACGAAATTCGTATCACAGTGAATAAAATTCAATTTCAAGTTACCTAGTATCTCAACTAGTGTATTTCTCGATAAACGATAATTGGAAAGTCACCTGCAGTGAATAGGAAATATTATTCATCAATTCAAACTACCCATCGAAATGTACGAGCATTGGGAATTTTTACATACTACTGAATGTGGTTCAATAATACGGTAAGCTACTTATAGTAGCTTATAATCCACTATTAGCAGATTCATATCCAATTATGGAGGAAATTCGTGACTTCTTAGAATTTCATTCAATTCCCATCTGTTTAACAATTATTTCATCAAACCTTACGACAATAATTCCTGTCTTGATTCTGGGGAGCATAGTTTTCGAAACGACTTGATATTGTCAAAGCAACTAATACAATAAAACAATATGAGATACTAGTTTCGGTTTTCACACCGTTATCAATCTTTAGTCAACACGGAAAGTTACTTGCATTGCTCTGCGCTGCAAAAGATATACAGGATATAAAAGCTTAGAACCCAGGTAATCTGTGTAATACACGACCACTCCACAATGTAGTATGTCGTCACTCATAAACAGTGAAATATTTCTAATGAAATGAGTGTTGGCGATGATCATAACTACCTTTCTAAATTGTAATTACTCGCTCACGTTTATACTTGGTCATTAACAACGATTGTGAATAATCCTCTTGATCCGGTTTATAGTCTAATCGATTTATAACTGTGATTAGAATGAAAATTATACGGTTCATTGTTGCAGTGATCATATCTTGTCCTGGGAGTTCAAAAATAATAAAAATTTGTCGACAATCTTTCTTAATAACAGAAAACCCCGTTTTGAAAAATAATCTTCAGCTAACTTCTTTTATAACAAGTATTTTAGAATGCAAATAAGTCAATAATATAATTGTTTAAATATATGGAAAGTTATTCATTTATCATTGAAGAACTCATACAGGGTGGGTGAAAAGTCCGAGAACGGCTTAATATCCCATACACAAAGGTAATTTGACAGTGGGTTTGATTGGGGATCCTATTCAAATTGAAAGAAATACTTTACTATGACTTTAAAAATCTGATCCCTCATCTTGGATCCGCCATATTGAATGCAACTTTATTTTTCCAAATAGGAAGGTGGTCATGCGATATATGATTTCGATACGAAATTTCAAGGAAAAAAGAATGGCGGAAACCGCACGTCGATATCTCAAACCGTTCCGAAGATATTCACATTATTAATCAGTATTATTAAGAGCAGAAAGGAGAGAAAAAAGTCCGAGAACGGCTTAGTATCTCATGAAAAAATGTGATTCCAAGGTGGGAGTGATTGGGAATTCTACTCAAATTGAAAATACTACTCTACTATGACTTTAGAAATCTGATCCACCATCTTGGATCCGCCATATTGAATGCAACTTTATTTTTTCAAATAGGAAGGTGGTCATGCAATACATGACATGCAATTTACATGGATCACTCACAAAGTTTCTTATTTGAAGATTATTGCCAGGTTTCACCAACGTTGGGCAAGGCATTTGAACATGGTTAGAATCTATCCGATGATCAAATCAGCAATAATTCGTTCCATTAAGAACAGTTACGTTCAACCACGGTCAAACCAATGGTTAAGTTTGACTGCCGCCGAACTGGAGATCAAATTATTTGAACACGGTCAAAAGACTGGTTCGATCAATTTCCTTGCTTGTTTGTAGGTTATGTTTTTGTATGTTACGCAATGAAAAACTTCAAATTTTTTAGTGCGATTGAATTTAGTTGTAGTAAGTTATTTATTAGGTTCGTTCTCGGAATTTTTTAAATAGTAAAAAATCATAGTATCGAAAATAAAGGAAGATTTTGAAGAAGATTTGCTTTACTCTTTTATTACACAGTAGGCCTATATTATTCAATCCCTAGAACAACCTTGCTGCTCCTATGTATCTTATTAGAATTGGAATGTTCTTTTGTTCATGAAAAAATTGTCGAAATTGATGGTGAATTGTAAATCTCTTTGTACGAGAGTATTTAATTCATATTTAAAATATTATTATAAATTATTATTGATGTGTGACTATACAAAAAGTCTGTGCCGGGGGCGTATATAAGAAGGGGGCCCAGGGGGCTCGCCCCGAAATGATGAATATGAAGAAGAATCAGTACATTAATTACAGAAAAAAGTACAGTAATCTGAATTTTGACGGCCTGACGGTAAAGTAAAAGCGCAAATTACCCTCTGAATATGAGCAGAAAAACTGATATTAAGTATCATGAGGTGTTAATATTTTTACTAAATTACAGCATTTAATTTGGATTTTCGTTTAATAATAATTTCCAATTCATTAGCATTTGAATAATTGCAATATCTCAGTAATTTCCATCCATAAAAATAAGATGTAGTCAATAGCAAGCCAGCTAACATGTTGGCCAACTTCAGAAAAGTACAGCTACAAGAATTGACCATGTTCATATTTGACCGACGGAGTTTTGATCAATTCCGAGGTTGGTGGAACAGTTGTAGGTTTGAACAAGTGATCAAATTTTGATTATGGTCTAATTGACCATGGCTAGGCTATATTTGATCACGTTTAATGAAACCGGGCATATGTCATCCAAATGTTTTCCATTACTTTTCAGACCTTCACGCCTAATTCTAAAATTTGCCATTGCTCACTCAATCATCACTTGTGGAATTACGTTGAATGACTTCCTTTAGTTCTGTGGATTATTGGCTGCCCAATAACGGTAATTTTGTTTATTCACAAATCCCGACAAATGAAAATGTGCCTCGTCACTTGAAAGAATATCGGCATCCCGGTGGACATTTTCGATAATAATCTTGCAAATGGCTTTGCGATATGCCACCCATTTGCATTGATTAAGTTATTGCACTAGTATTATCTTATACGGATGGAAATTCAGATCGAAATAATGAATTCATCGTACACTTCGATCAGAAATGGCTAGCGTAACAGAATGTTTCGCTGCTGTTATGTTTTCAGGCGTTCTCACAGTCCGTTTTCGTCCTGTTGGTTTTGTTTATGGAGCAGACGACGTGTTCCTAAAATTCTTTACCCACAACAAGATTGTATTCCTACTGATGGGAACAGGCGCGTGTCGATTTAAATTGAAATGTCTGCGAAATAAACGCTGTGTTAAAATAAGAGTCATTATTTTTAAAATAAGCTTCAATCACAAACGCTCGATGTTCACTTGACTGGCTACTGAAATGGCAAAAGTAGACCTGTCGATGTAAAACATTCCCGCATTTCAATGACAGTGGTGCCAACATAACAATACAAAATCGTCAGATTAATATGCCAGTCCCTGTAGAAGAAACCTTGAATAATGATAATGCTATTCAGAAGCTGTAATAATTCTATTCCAATTTAAAGATGTTTATATTTTTTAGGCAATTTAACAACAATTTTCAGGAAACTCTTTTATAATAGAGTGGAATAATTTACAAAGTAGTAATATGTAAGTACTTCAAAACAACTGGGAATGAGAGAAACGGAACTTTCGAGTACAAGCTTGAAAAATTGCTGCAAGAGGTGAACTCAAGGAACAAGGAGTTGAAAAATGAATCGAACAAGTCAAACGACTGATGGCCCAAAAAGGGATCAGGTTTTTCCCCAAAGACCCTCAACTAGTACTGACAGCCAGCGAACGAGAATTGATGTCAAACAAGAGCTTCCCACTTCTCACCCAAGGGACGTCCTGTTCCACTATTTCCTCTGAGACCTCTCTACTTAGCATGATTGTTTACAATCATACTGTTGCCTGAACATTGAGCAATATCAGTGGAAATTGTTTCTCACATGAATGAGCGGACAAAAGATTATTTTGCAAAGCATTTGCATTGCATCACGCTCCGTTACCTGAATGTTTCACGCTTCCACAAGTATAAGCGATTCAGATACAATACTTCGTTCCTTGTAATGATACTACAATAGCGAATAGCGGAATATTGTAACAGTCGGATATAGACACAAATTATAATGCAATGGGTGAGAAACATAGGTTCTAAGTCATGAGACCAATACAAGTGAAGTAGGTTAAAATAATTGGGGATTGGCACACGAATTCGAAACGATCAAAGAATGAGCGATATTGAGGAATACAGTTCTCGAGACCTTGAAACTTGATTGTGGCCAGTCTCTACAGATTTTCTTATTTTACCACGATTGTTCTCGGCAAATTATGTAATGATGTTGATAACATCTCAGCCAAATAGTTCTCAAACTATTGCCATGTTAAACAACAATTATTATCAAGAGCTGAGAATCGATTCTGAACGATAGTATGCCTAATATATTATTCCTCCAATGCTGTTGTCCATCACGAACTGCTTACTATTTAACCACTCCTTTCTTATTAAAAAGAAGGACTAGCAGTCAAATTTCCTCGATGAATGAATTTATCAATTTATTTAGCCGAGAGATCTCGTTGTCACAGTGAATAAATTCATTGTTAAGTGGATAAATCCATTTGTTAATTGGATAAATTCATTTATTGAAGAAATTCGACTGCTAGTCGTTCTTTTTAATAACAAAAAGTGATATATCATTTCCCAGTGTATACTTTCATTCAAATAAATATTGGATATGAAATATTCATAATAAAGCCTGGCAGGAGAATAAAAGGAAGAACAGTTTTGGAAAGAAGTTTGGTGTGAATTATTGTACTGGATCGCTGGAGATCTATTGATATATGAGAATCACTTGAAGCATAAATGGATAGAGATCATTGTTCCAAACAAATGAGATGGAAAATAGATAGATGAATGGTGACGAATCAATCAAAGCATTTGCAATCTGATGAGCACAACTCGAACTAACAAGTATCATCATTTTGTGAACTGTTTTTGACAAGGACCAAATATGACAAGCAGTTTTCTCTGCAAGCCTATCAAAACTGATCGTTATTGAAAATGGCGTATTAATTTGAAAGCTCTGGTCACTCAATCATGATACAGTACTGTAATCTGTTTGATATCTAACGAATTCGGATTATATCAAATCACTAACCACATTCCGCACTTAAAAGCTTGCGCTCTTCCACTGCATTTTCCTATCAATCGGATTATTTGCTTCAACGAATCAGCCCATTACAGCTGAAAAAAATCGATGGTCGAGCTTTCATCTCAACTGTAATAATGTAAACAACAGAGGAGCGCAGATCATATCATTCTATATTTCATGAGGGATCGTGGTGAACTATTCCATTATCAGAATTTGAATAATAGATTTCATGACATGGGACTGGAGCTTGTTATGAGCAGGGAGTGACAAGAGGCAAAAATACGAATTTTGAAAAGGATGATCAAATCACAATATAATATTGATTTGAATGAACAAAGATGATGTCAAATTGGATAGACAAACCAATTCAAATAAATTGAATGAAAATAAAGAGGTCAAAAAAATGTCAGCAGGGCTATTATAAGAAATATCCTATACTATTAAACGAGCAACTTATGCTCATATGTTTAGATGTCGAGGTGTTTGGATGTTTGGATGTTTAGATGTTCAGATGTTTAAATGTTTATATGTTTAGATGTTCAGATGTTTAAATGTTTATATGTTTATATGTTTATATGTTTGTATTTCACCGGATCTCGAAAACGGCTCTAACGATTCTCACGGAATTCAGAACATAGTAGGATTATAATATAAAGATTCGATTGCACTAGGTCTCATCCCTGGGAAAACTCGCTGAAGGACACTAGAATGATAATTATTATTCATCCTTGGAAAAACAGCTGATAATAATTAGTTCGTCGTCTGTTGGTGATGAAGGGAGTGAGCAAGTTCATGTGTGTGGGACTATGTCAAGATTATGACTCAAATATGGCTGTTGAACTTTTGTAATCATTCAATCAGTACTTAGTGCCGGTTGCAAAAAAGCCGGGTTATTTTCAATCGTGATTAATTCCAGTAGATCCATCTTTTTGAAATGGTCTTCTCTGATTTGGTTCACGTGAAGTTAATCAGTATTAGAATTTAACCAGCTTTTGTGCAACTGGGCGTTTGTGAGGGAAATTTTTGCACTCCTCTGGGAATTAATCTCAATTTACTGTGATTAGAAAGAACATTTTCGTATGAATGTTATTATAATTTCTTCTTTCGTAATAAATTGTTTATGCTTTTGTACTCCAGAGCAAAGCTCGGTCCCCGATATTAGTTGAATAATGCAAACATGTCATTCCAACTGGGACTGTTTTTGAATAAAATGCTATTGATACGAGCACAGATTCAAGTGTATTCAGCCTATGATAATAGTTATTGGCGCTTCGAGTTTATCTTAGCGTCGTATCACCCTAATATTCACCCTGCCAAAAACTGTTTCGCTTCCATTTCACATAGAATAATCAATATGAATCCATAAAACGCTTCAAGTTACCTGAGTAGATTATCAATAAGAGAGCTATAATACAGTGCTCAACCGTAATTATTCAAATAATACAAAGCAAACTTGTTCGGTTGAACTCGTGTCTTCGCTAGAGGCTAATCGTTATTGTGCGATAATAGAAGTGAAAACAGACTTCTAAGTGGAGGTTGATGGGTTATACAAAGTTCATAGCAGGTTGAATCTTGGAAAAGCTCGGGGGTGGAACACGAGGATGAGTTTTTGGAAGAATAACAGTAGGCCTAACCTGAATCAAACTGAGAAGCGCCCGGTCTTATTATCCCCGAGCGTTATTATTGCAGAGACTCGCTCAGAAACAACATACTCAACTTTGTGATAGAGGTAATGAAGATAAAGTACCACAAAGAGAGAACCGTTCATGTGAAGCACTCGTACCGAACCAAATTCATCTTCTGTGCATCGAATCAAAGTTAATGTTTCTGAGAATAGGCTGCAGGCTACATTGTTGAAAGTGAGCCGAAATGATAGGAAAGCCAGACTTTTCGCGTTCGTTTTTGTTGTGGAAACAGAAAATTAGGACAGCTGCAGTGGCCAGTCATACAACACTGTACAAGCAGATAAATTGCAATCAGATAGAGGCTGACAATCCCATTTCCAATGTGAAAACAAACAGCACTGCTATTTCCAATCAGAGCAAGCTAGAAGGGGGAACAAACTTTATAGTTTTATTCACGTCAACAAGCATCAGAATCAGATTTTCAACGTTATTTTATAGTAATTGAGAATTTACATTTTATGCTATGCTATGATGGGAATCACATCCAACATCGAACAAGGTTGAAGTGTTCATTGAATTTCGAGAACCAATAATTGGAGATTTGTACTTTTATAGCTTCAAATATCTATGGTTCATTCTCGTCAACGAGTATATGAATCGCATTCGCAACGTTGTCTATAATCAAACATTTATATTCGATGTTGTTATAAAAACATCATTCCACGTGAGCATTGTAGTCCAGTCACTTTATACATTGGTGCTTGCAATTCATATTGTAGTTCTGATTTTTTAAATATATTATTTGGATACATGAGAGAAGTCCAGAACCAAATTCTTCATGCAAAATTTCCTTGTGCTATATACAGAATGGCCCAAAAACCTCGTATTTTCGGTTCATTTCCAGTTATATTTAATTACAAAGAAATCTATTAGATACTATAGAATTTAATATATATATATATTAATATATATTAATATATATATATATATATAGTTCTGATTTTTTAAATATATTATTTGGATACATGAGAGAAATGAGACCAAATACTTCAGATACAGATAGATATAGACCAAAGAAAATAGACCAAATACATGAGACCAAATTCTTCATGCAAAATTTCCTTGTGCTATATACAGAATGGCCCAAAAACCTCGTATTTATATATATATATATATATATATATATATATATATATATTATATATATATATATTAAATTCTATAGTATCTAATAGATTTCTTTGTAATTAAATATAACTGGAAAATGAACCGAAAATACGAGGTTTTTGGGCCATTCTGTATATAGCACAAGGAAATTTTGCATGAAGAATTTGGTTCTGGACTTCTCTTTAGAATATATTTGGAATACTAGTTTGTCAGTTTGTCATGCTGATTTTAAGAATCTATTTTAAATAGAATTGTCCAAGTCGACAAGTATTAGCAAGCTGATATCGCAGCTACATGCAAATAAATGCATATGATCATAAAAATGAAAGCACATGGTAACGTTTCGTGCTATAAAATTTAAAGAATAGTATTAGCCTGTGATATTTTATTGATTTCGATTATTGTTTTATCTTATATTATATATTTTTTGTCGCTCTATATATTTTTGCTCTGATTTATTTTTTGAGATATTTGTTAATATATGTATCAAATTGTTTATGGTGTACGATTTATTTTAATTCCTCAATACTATAGGATAAGTATTATATATATATATTTTTTAATGAATTATCAGAATTATTGTGGAAGCTCATATCTGGGCCTATAAAGATTTTTATGAGACTATATCCTATTAAAAACCACGACCTGATTTTTATAATTGTTAAAATATTTCATGCTCTACCGATTGATGCCAAGCAGGAGGCTAATCGTTATTTAACTATGAAAAATAACGTGACAATAGTCATACTTTAAAAAAGGAAATCTTTCACCTACCCGCTTAGAAACTGGTAGGAGTTTGAAAAACAACAATATTCTGATCAAGATGAAAGGTGAAAATGTATCCGTTATTTTCCAAAGAGAAACTTTCAAAAATCCTGTACGAGTTTTATTTCAGGGAGAGATCCAGTATTTTCCTACATCTAATAATTTATAATTAAAATAATTATATTCACTAATTAATCATGCATAATTAGTGAATAATATTTTATTCATCAAGTGTTCACTTTGTTGATATTTATTTAATATTTATTCAGATTATACAGAGTCGGTGAAAAGTCCGTGAACGGCTTAATATCTCATACACAAAAGTAATTAGACGGTAGGTGTGATTGGGGATCCTAAATTTAAAATACTTCTTTACTATTTTACTTTATAAATCTGGTCCGCCCTATAGAATGCAAATTTATTTTTTAAAATAGGAAGGTGGTCATGCGATACATGATTTCGATACGGAATTTCAAGAAAAAAGAATGGCGAAAACCGCACGTCGATATCTCAAACCGTTTCGAAGATACGTAATTCACTGTAAATTGCAAAATTTTATCTGTAATTTGATGTATCACGTCATGTTTCGTACAAAACATACTTTGATTATTAACCCTCAAAAATCGTCAGGTTTTTATGCCGGTCCCTGTACAATCTTGATAAATTTCTGAGATTTTTTACACTTCTAAATGAAATAGTACATATTCTAGGCAGTCGGTTTGAAAAAGTCACAAAACATGACGAAATTCGTATCACAGTGAATAAAATTCAATTTCAAGTTACCTAGTATCTCAACTAGTGTATTTCTCGATAAACAATAATTGGAAAGTCACCTGCAGTGAATAGGAAATATTATTCGTCAATTCAAACTACCCATCGAAATGTACGAGCATTGGGAATTTTCACATACTACTGAATGTGGTTCAATAATACGGTAAGCTACTTATAGTAGCTTATAATCCACTATTAGCAGATTCATATCCAATTATGGAGGAAACTCGTGACTTCTTACAATTTTATTCAATTCCCATCTGTTCAACAATTATTTCATCAAACCTCACGACAATAATTCCTGTCTTGATTCTGGGGAGCATAGTTTCATAGTTTTCGAAACGACTTGATAATGTCAAAGCAACTAATACAATAAAACAATATGAGATACTAGTTTCGGTTTTCACACCGTTATCAATCTTTAGTTAACACGGAAAGTTACTTGCATTGCTCTGCGCTGCAAAAGATATACAGGATATAAAAGCTTAGAACCCAGGTAATCTGTGTAATACACGACCACTCCACAATGTAGTATGTCGTCACTCATAAACAGTGAAATATTTCTAATGAAATGAGTGTTGGCGATGATCATAACTACCTTTCTAAATTGTAATTACTCGCTCACGTTCAAACTTGGTCATTTACAACGATTGTGAATAATCCTCTTGATCCGGTTTATAGTCTAATCGATTTATCATAACTGTGATTAGAATGAAAATTATACGGTTCATTGTTGCAGTGATCATATCTTGTCCTGGGAGTTCAAAAATAATAAAAATTTGTCGACAATCCTTCTTAATAACAGAAAACCCCGTTTTGAAAAAATAATCTTCAGCTAACTTCTTTTATAACAAGTATTTTAGAATGCAAATAAGTCAATAATATAATTATTTAAATATATGGAAAGTTATTCATTTATCATTGAAGAACTCATACAGGGTGGGTGAAAAGTCCGAGAACGGCTTAATATCTCATACACAAAGGTAATTTGACAGTGGGTTTGATTGAGGATCCTATTCAAATTGAAAGAAATACTTTACTATGACTTTAAAAATCTGATCCCTCATCTTGGATCCGCCATATTGAATGCAACTTTATTTTTCCAAATAGGAAGGTGGTCATGCGATACATGATTTCGATACGAAATTTCAAGAAAAAAAAGAATGGCGGAAACCGCACGTCGATATCTCAAACCGTTCCGAAGATATTCACATTATTAATCAATATTAATAAAAGCAGAAAGGAGAGAAAAAAGTCCGAGAACCGATTAGTATCTCATAAAAAATGTGATTCCAAGGTGGGAGTGATTGTGAATTCTACTTAAATTGAAAATACTACTTTACTATGACTTTAGAAATCTGATCAAAAACCTCGTATTTTCGGTTCATTTTCCAGTTCTCAGCTATTTATGCCAAATCCAGTAATCGGACATAAAAAGTTGCTCCTGCCTTTTTTAAGATTATAAAATTTTGAATGAAATGAGATAATTCGGAAATCTCTATCTCCAATGAGTACTGAGTTATGATTTTCCAAAAATGAGTGAAATTTCAAGAGAAAAATCAATTTTGATATCCACTATTTGATCAACAATATATCTCCATTGTTACAACCTAGATGTAAAATTCAAAATCCCTGTGGGAGTAATTTTGTGCTCTACAATCTGATACTAAGGAGATCACTCTATCTCATATAGATTTCCAGGTACACCTGACAACAATGCTCCTTGTATTGTGAAAAACACCTAATATTTTTAGCTTCAACCACCACCACCATCTATACTGTCCTCCCAGTGATATTTTGCACAATAATATAAGTTCATGAGATCATATTCTATGAGAATCACCCGTTAGATGCACTTCATTTCAGTATTTCCTAGTGGAGAGGCGCGCTTGAGGACACCTCAAGGATCAAAACTTCAAACACTTATAACTTTTGCCACAATGCTCGGATCTGATCGTACTACGATTCATTCTTCTTGGCTCTTCTTCGCTCTTCCTAGTCTCAGATTGTAGGGCACAAGATAACGCCCAGAGAGATTTTGAATTTCACATCTAGGTTGTAACAATCGAGATTATATTGTTGATCAAATACTAAATATGATCAAAATTGATTTTTCTCTTCAAATTTCACTCATTTTTGAAAAATCATAACTCAGTACTGATTGCAGATAGAGATTTCCAAATGATCTCATTTAATTCAAAATTTTAAAATCTTAAAAAAAGGCAAGAGCAACTTTTTCTGTCCGATACTGGATTTGGCGGAAATAGCTGAAAACTGGAAAATGAAACGAAAATACGAGGTTTTTGGGCCATTCTGTATACAGCACAAGGAAATTTTGCATGAAGAATATGGTTCTGGACTTCTCTCATGTATCCAAATAATATATTAAAAAATCAGAACTACAATATAAATTGCAAGCACACCCTCTTTTTTATGTTTATATTGACTGGACTATTGAGCAATTCTCAATACAACTGAAATAGAATCATGCTAACAAAATTGGTGATTTTGGAACGCAGTGAGGTCTATGTTTTAACTTGGATTTTCTTTCGTCTGTCTGTATGTAAGTAACACACTGGATGTATGTATTTTAGGCATTTACGGCCAAACACGTTGATAGAATTCTATGAGATTTGGAAGGAATAATCCTTTTTCGACTGCGCTTCGATGTTTACGCAAGGTTTTTTTAAAATTTTACATTTTGAGGATTATATGAAAGTAAAAGGAATTTCCTCCATACTCCGATAACACTAGTATTAGGCCTATAAATCATCTACTCTGGAAATAGGATTAATCAGACTATAGAACTAGTCAGCAGACAAGTGGATTATTCATTGCATGCATGCATTACACATATCATGTCTGGAGAAGCCGGTGAGCAGGTTACACCTGGTTACACCGATGAGAAAACTGCGTGAGGTCTACTGTTCACAGAGCTACTAGTTAGATAATTGAAAATTTCAAGTATAATAAAATCTGTTTTCATTCAAGAATAATTATGGAAGCTGTTTCTAGGAAATTTAGTTGCATGGGGGACTAAATATTCACATTCTGTGAATCATCTATAATTATAATGTTTTCAAATGAGTAAACAATACTGTAGTAAATTATATGGGAATATGAAATGTACTACTACAGAATACTGTAAAGTATTAAATTCTAAAAATTGGTTATTGTGTTTTTGAATATATTTTGGTCTTGTCAGATCTGTACTCATAATATGGTAGTGCAATGTCGTTATGAAATGATGCAATTGTGGGTTTTAAAGCCTACCTGATCATTAGTTTGTTGAGTCGTGACCAATAAAAATTCTGATATCTGATAATCACACGCCAAATACCACGGTCACGGCATGATTACCGTTCACTTCCAGTTATGCAACATAATATGAGTCATTGGTAACCATCTCTATAATATGTTATTCAAGAGAGATGATTGTAATATTTAGGAGAATAAACATCTAGTCCTGTCATGAGAAATAATTTCTCTATTAGAAATTTCCTAGTCGACTGTACTGGGACTACTGGAAAATATCAATAAAACTATCATCCCTCATCTAATGATCAGTCCTTATAATATTGTAAATGGTCCAAATCAAGACGATAAATATTTTCTCAACTTTTATACTATTCCAAGGGAATATTTTATTCGAATTGATATCCAAAGAGTTTATATCCAATTCCATTCAAACATATCTTCTTCAATGAAAAAATGCCACATCCCTGAGGTCAATTTGGGTCTAATCTTCCATTTCCAGCAGAGAGTAGAGAAAGCAGCCTCCAATACTATCTTGTTTCAATCAGTTATTGTCTATTGTTTGAACACAATTATAACTGTTTCATCTTTTCCCCAAATTCATGCTGTGTGGTACGGTATATCAAGCATCAGACCTATTTACACATGGTTTCCTGTGAGATAGTCCCTAACTGCAAACTCAGACCATCAAAACTAAACTGGAGCTTTGCTGAGGTCAGTTGAATTCCAACTCTGAACAAAACCACAAAAAAATTCTTTATACTGTGTTTGTATTCAACAAACAAATTCCTCCCATTCTGTCCAGCCTTTTCTTGTCTTGTTAAAACATTTCCAGACTGAGATTATTTGCTCGAGAATACGCCACATATAGGGCTTATGGCAGTAACAAGAATGCCCAGTGAGAATTTAAGCTGCAACAGTGAAGTGCCCGAAGGGTGCCTTCTTGCTTTTTGTGGAATGAATTGGTGGTTCCTATGCAATTTTCCGAGTGTATAGATAATGATTCTCTACCCTCAACGTAGATTTAAGAAGTTTCAATCATTTGACGACATGATTGAACTATGTAATAAGCAAATCTTGAAACGAAACAAACGTTCGTAAATCTTAAACGAATAGATTATACGTAGTGCTATGAATATTGCGAGTCTAATTAGAAACAATCTCAACGACATTTTCTGCTAGAAGTTCTTGTATGGTTCAGTGGAAGAGAGTTTTACAATGTTCAGTGAAGAAGAATACAAGTCCATTTCATTAGTGAGATAGCTAAAAATTATGGAAGAGCTACACATTCATAAATTCGAGTATGCTGCAGAAAATAGAGAAGCATGGAGAATGATCTCTTTTAAACCTTAGTGATCTCATGCAGTTTTCTCCCTTGAAGGATCTATATATGTTGAATTTATTGAGTAAATTGAATATCCTGAGCTACTCAACTCATAGAAAAAGACATATATTTTTCCTTTCACTTATAGAAGAAGATCTGAGTTACATATTGATTTTGCCGTCCTTATAAATTCTATTACATCTAACACAAATTGGCTAATAGATAATGTAATCATGTGTTTGCCAAGTTACATTTAATCTGGTAGATTTCATAAGGACGGCGAAGAATCGAACGTTCAAAAATCGATGGTGTGTAACTGGCTTAAGGATCATCGATCTTGATACAAGACACGTACAGTTCCTCAATCATGAAGCCTGTCAAACGTATCATGCCATCAAGTTGCCGAAAACGCTGAATTGAATGGAAGTGAGGCTTCACAAAGTGAGACTTGCCAGCAACGGCAATACAATAATTGCTTTCAAACTGCGCAATCCTCCTCCGAAACTTCGACAAAGTTCAATTTCATGTGCGCCCAACTTGACAGTTGCAAAATACATCGCTCTCTACATTTCTGTATCTGTCGTTTGAAACTTCCAACGAGCATCTGTCATTTCAAGTTTAGCTCACATCAAAATTATCATACAGGCTTTGAGGTAGTATGATACTTCTACTAGGTATATTACTTCTGTCAGTATTTTATATCTCAGCCCGTATCTAAATGATGTAAGTTTGTTTTCGGTTTTCAACGATCAGGAGGCTGACATTTGTTACGTAGCAGCCTTGGGGGTCATGATAATCATTAAAACAATTTTGTTAGTTGTCTGCGATTCATCCGTTCTTCTAAAGTCAGTTACACAAACATCGATTTTCCGACATTCAATTTTTTGCCGTCCTTATGAGCTCTACCAGATTAAACGTAACTCGACAAACACATGAACACGTTATCTGTTTGCCAAGTTCTGTTTAATATAATAAAATTTAGGTAGGCTTATACTCCATAGGGGAATTCACATTGAACTTACGAATGCATAAAATCAAAAGTTTTTTCAAGACAAAATATTAAGTTCTACTTCTATTGGTTTCTTGGTAGTCTGTGTGAAGTTGGGTTGAAGATTTCAAAATTTATAAGATTCTCAATACAAGATCTTCTTGAGAACTCAGGAAAGTTCAACGATTTTCCTGATCAACACAGTGAAAATGTTGAGGAGTTTAATCAAAATTTGTATAGGAATATAACAAATATTTTCGTATAGGTCAATTATTGTAGTTTATAGGTAGGGAGGATATGATCATCAAATCATGTGAGTATTATTCTATTATTTCAAATCAATACTACTTATTCTCACCAGAAATAGACGTGCATTCATATTATTCCACTGGATTTACCTGGAATAAAAATGAACAGTTCTTTAGTTTTCAATCATTGGCACTGTTAATACATTTAATTTTCAACATTATTAAAGTTCATTATTGACATTAATTAAAGTTAATTCAGTATGAGTATGAACTTACCGATAACCATAAGTTGGCTTATGGTAGAATAGCATATTAAAAGAGAGAAATCAGTCCTGAAATAGACTTACAAGATGTGAAAATATATATTGAGGGTGGTAGAAAAGGAGTAGAATCACACTATAAAGAATGAATCATTACTCCATTATTTTCAGACAAAATTACCATTGGGAAGCCCCACAGGACATAATATTTCCTTCTGGCAACGCACCGAAACACATAAATGGTAATTTACAAGGCTATTTCGCTTTCGTTTAGCACAAGGAAGTCTGTCGTGACGAGTATTCATGCTAAAGACCTGAGATCTGAAGGAAAATTGGAAAGCTACTTCATTTTGGGAGCTGTCGCTTTGTGCACCTTTTCATTGCTTGAACGCGTGCGCCGTTTTTCAGCTAAACAAATTACTGTTAGTGGAAGACATTTTCGTCGCTACATTGTTCGCTCCAATCACGTACAAAAGTGGACTTCGGACTTCCTTCTTGTGGAGAAGCCTGCTCGGCTCGCTCGCTCCAAATCATTTTTCTGCCGCTTTTCAGAAAGGCCACTTAGCAGCTTTATTCTTGTTCCTTTCGCAGCAGTCGAGAGCAACAAAGTGTGTATGTGTCGGCCATATTCAATTTTCCTGCTTCTCTCATTCTTTTGAGGCCCAAATGTGGCGAAACTCTGCTCATTTTACTCATCTGCTCTCCAGATTGCTTCCGACAAGGAGGAACAAGTCCGCTAGTGAATATTTTCGAAAGAGGACTTTTGTATGAAGATGGGTTGGACACATATAGCAGGTGAACAGTTTTTGGGTATGAGATGCGGGTAGAACAGACATTCCGTTGAAACAAAGATTGTTCAATTTTTCAGGATTCAAGATACATTATTATAATGAAGATGTAATATCCAATTCTTGTAATATAAACTATGGAAAATGAAGAGTACATAATAGGAAATATTTTATCCAATTCTATTACAGACGCCACATGAATTAGTGTAGAATCGAAAAAGTCATATTATAAACCTATACAGTATATGATGTAGACTCCATAAATTTTACAGCTACATCTATGATTGTAATATTCATAGATTATATTCTTGATTGTTTTTTCCAAGTAGATAAGTAAGGTAGTACATGTACATGCAGTAGCTTATCTTCCAACTCACTTCCGGATTATACTTGGAAAAATCATTCATAACAATATTATGGAGATGATGAATCAATTTCGTTAGAACAATTGATCAAATTTTATTATGAAATGAAGATTAAGTCAATATTCTCATCAACCGAAAAATATAAATATGATTATTGAAAGTGAGAGAATGATTGATTTCACTCACATTATATTTGTGCATCACATTATATATTAGTGCATCAGGAGGATGTTCTGAAAGCTTTTCATGTCAGTATGCCTATATAGATACAGCCTTGGATAGAGATTCTCATTCTATGCGTGTGTTTACAGAGCCTTAACAAGGATAGACTCCTAAAAAGAAAACTTGAAAAAGCTTTGTGAGTCCTTCAGTCGACATAATGCAGCCACTATGTTTCCACTACTAATGCACAATAATATTTGCTCCAACTCAATCTACAAAGATTTCCAGCATGTTGACTCTATCATTCCCAAGCTCATATACTATTCTAATGGAGCTATCTTATTTGCATAGAGGTTTTTGAATATTTTCATGACAACGGAGAATGACATTTTCATCATCATAATGATATCATTAGAGTGTGAAATCTGTTTGAATCTCTTCCATTCCTGTTGAGACTAGTTGATTTATTTTCTCATATAATACAGAAAAAATGAGAAACTATTCAGTTGAGTACATTGAAACTGTTTTCATCATTCTTATAGCGAAGTATCATATTATTATCTCAAAAGACGTTCACTCTTATTTCGAGAATAATTAATTCATTTGAAATAATCAATCACTCAATAACGTGCTCCTTGAAAGATAGAATCTTGATAGAATTACTGAGAATAGCTTTCACATTATAATCCAGATCTAATTTCTTCATCTAGAAATTATAATCCAGTGTGAACAGGAAAATGAGAAGAATCAAACTACAACAAAGAAGAGATTAAATTTTGAATACTTAATTGTGCATTCTATGAAACGTCCTTGACACAGCTGAGTGGAGGTCACTGCATCCTGCAAACACAGCTAATCGTAAAAAAGATCAAGCAAGGAGTGAATGACGGAGACGAGTGAGAGGAAGCAGCCGAGAGAAGTTATTAGAAGTTTGCGGCGTATAACAGTTCGACTCTAAACCGCTACTGAGATTAGTTACAGTTAAACTCAGCAAAACTCCAATAAAGCTTACCGCAACCCTACTTCACCCTTCAACCAGACAATGTCGAAGAAGAACGTTAAGTATTTATTCGGTAACTTTCAAACAATAATCAAATTTCGCAAGAATGAGTCCCGAGATGATTATCATGATTTTCCCCATTGTTACTCGAGTTATTAACTCGTGCAATCCATAATAGCCCAGTTATCTTTTACGACTGCTACGTTACATTTCTCTACCCCACAGAATTAAAGTGTTAGGCAACAGTATCAACCAGTTCTGAGATTTGAGTTTTCAATTGCTTCGACAATATTTTCGGTGACAAACTTTCTCAATTGATGTCATGGATAATAGTAAGATTGAGATACATTTAAAATCGTAGAGAAGATCAAGGGATGAATGAATGGATTGGGGAAACGAGTGAGAAAAAGCAACAGAAGAAATTATTTGAAGTTTCTGGCCAGAAATATAAAAAAAATATGTTATCGATTGAAATGCTGAAATAGCCACTAGGTAGCTAGGTAGCTTCCCGACATGCCTGCTGTGTTGAACTTTTGGTGAAGATTCAATCAATATGAGAAGAAAGATGCGTCTTCGAACCCCTCGATAAAAAATGGATTCGAAGAAATGTACGACTTGGACCCACCGCACTCACCGCTAATAAAACTTTATTCAACTCCTGAAAGCACTTCTACTGTTGAAGAAAAACGAAAGTCATACTATGAAACCCATCAATACCAAAGATAGATTCCTTTCTACTTTTCGAATCTGAAAATTCTTTCCGAGTTCTGATAGAAAATATTGAATGATTTTTTGTTATTGCAAAAGAAAGTTTTCAAGTGGATCTGAAGTTGAAGAAAAACTTTTTCGTATTCCTGGAAGGGACGCTTAGGAGTTATTAAACTGGCTAGAAGTTGGTTTAGACTACTTACGCAACGATTTTTGAAAGCTCAATTTATCTCCAGTTGAGAACTTTTATGAGTAAGAGGACTCGTAAAAGATGGAACCAGACTGGCATAGATAGAATGTAATACACACAAAATATCGTAGAAGGCGATGTGGAAATCAATTATCAGATTGGTTTCCATAATAGGATTTACCGTATTTTCAATCCTTGGCCAGTTGAAAGTGAATAACAATATTCATCAATGCTCATTCCATGACTAGCTCAAACATAGGAGAATATTGTAAATTATTATTATTATTAAACGAAAATCCAAATTAAATGCTGTAATTCACCCCGAGGCTTCTGCTACTGCAAATATTGACAACAGTGTAAACAGCTAGATGGAAGTTCTATGAGCGCTACTATTCAAAAATTGTCAGCTCAGGAATATATTGCAATATCTCATTCGAATAATTGCAATATTTCAGTAATTTCCATCTGTAGAATATTGTGAAGTTTTCGATTCGACTATTCAATAAAATTGTACTTTTCTCAATCATCAAACATTTCGGAATCTGGATATTTATGAGTAAATAGGCAATCATAAAGAAGGTGTATTATCAGTAGTTCTTAAACAATAAGTAATTATAGTGTTCACGGACGCTGCCGAACCTAATTGACCGAGCGAAGTGAGGTCTTTAGGTCTCGAGGTAACATAGTATTGTCTCTCGACATTTATCTGCTCTCAACTCGGGCTGACCTGTTGCCAGTATGACTAGAAGGAGACTAGCTTTTGATGTTAGCATTTTTGATACACTAACCCCAACAGCCATTAGACGATTTGACACCGATATCTCGCCGACACGACATACAGACAGGATTTACTCTGATGGACAGTATAAGAGGAGGCTGTGGCTTATAACTGCGCGAGGTCTACTGTTCCGTGTAAATCCTCTGTCATACAGAGTGTCTGTATGACGGCTAATGGCTGTTGGGGTTTGTGTATCAAAAATGCTTATATCAAAAGCTAATCTCCTTCAAGATATATACTGGCAACTGGTCAGCCCGAGTTGAAAGCAGGAAAGGTTGAGAGAAAATACTATGTTATTTTAGTTAACAATTGTTCTAGTTATCAATTGTTGTTTTAGTTATTGATTGCATGCATCGTTGCATGCAATTAATAGTGCATAAAAATTGCATGCAATGACGCATGAAATTAATAGTCCGCAAGACAGCTGATTTTTTACCAAGTTACATTGAGATATTAATTGCATGCAATATTAATAATCCACTCGACAGCTGATTTAAAATGAATAATTCTATAGTCTGATTTTCACGGGAATATTGGCGTTGGAAAGAAACTCCTTTTCCTTCTGTATTATCCTTAAAATATAAAATTTAAAAAAACCTTATATATGTCGACACGAAATTCAAAAAGGAACATACCTGTCAAATTCCATGAAAATCTATTGCCGCGTTTCGCCGTCAATGCGGAACATAAATAAATATAAACATAAATATGAACATATAAACATGAAGAGAAATGCAAAACCGTCGACTTGAATCGTAGACCTCAGTTCGCTCGGTCAAATATTCAACAGTGGAGGTTAAGATTATGGTATGACATTTGTGTTAGTATGCTGGTAGTAGCTTCAGTAGTAACTTGTGGTAGTATCGATTAACGAGTGTCAAATTAATAGAAAGATTTCACCGATTTGATCAGAATAATCACATTCATTATTCAATTCTTCCACGGGGAAGAAACTCAGCGAGGTTACAAAAGTTATGTAATAAGTAAAAAAAAAGTATTTTTAAGTTATGGAAACTTTCTATCGTAGGCCTACACATTATAAATAAATTTTATAACAAAATTTAACCCCTTTGTTACAAACTGAAGCTCCCACCCACAACAAAAGCAAACTACAGTAATGTTATACATGGCGATGCTTTTTAAAACATGACATGGGAGGTGAGTTTCGTAGCTTGTTTGGGTAGGACAGGACGTTCAGCTTCGGTTGAAGGATGGCTTCTATGGCAACAGCAACAGCAGTTTAATAAAAATGTAAAACACTTGCCGAGTTGGTAAGCCTTCCTCTATGTCTATACCGCATCACTATTCATTGCAACATTGAAAAATCATTTTTGCTTTAGAGTGCGTAGAACTAGATTGAGGTTCAAATCTGTGACCCATAACACCATATTAGACCCGTGACAAGTATAAGTATTATTAATAATGAAAGAACCAGAATACAGATTAGAAGTGGATTTAATCTCTCTGGGTACCGTAGGGTAAGGTGATGTTGTAGGTTATCAATAAGGTACAATTTTAAAAAGAAAAGTCGCCTACTTGGATTCGAATCGGATTGGTAGAAATGTAATATATATTAAAATAAATATAGAGTTGACAGAGCAAATCTATCTTAATACAATATAGTTATAGATTAAAGCTGAAGTAGAAAGGCCTCTTCCTCCATTAAGGGCCGTTTGCACAGTGTAAGTTTAAGCTAAAGCTTAAACCAAATCTGGATTTTTTTTTGGTTTAAACTAAAATTCCGTTTGCACAGTATCAGTTTAAACTCTGTATTGAGTTTAAACTCTGGGAAAGTTCAAACCTTCAAAGCAGGAGGTTTAAACCAAATAATTTGGATTAACTTGACATCTGTAAAGATCTGATGGGGAAAACAGCTGATAGTAAATTATTCTTCGACGGTTGTTTTTAATGCTTCTGTAGACGATAATAAAAATCTGGTGTGGTACACTCACACAACTTTCCTTGCTCATTGAACTAACTATAAGCCTCATTCTTAAACGAGAATGATTTAGGGGAATAACATAATGACGATTGGCGGCAACATATTTGAAACTACGATCAGACTTCTGTATATGTGTATAGTTGTTTTCAGAGTACTTTTTCCTTTGTGTAAATTTTGAAATTCGATATTTTTTAAAAGTCGTCAAAACAGCTGTTCTACAGATGAAATATCTCGATGTGTTCTTTTTATGAACTGCTCTACCTACCTACCTCATGCACGAGAAAGAGGCTACAAAGTCTATTTCTCAAGGATGGGGTGGACCCCTCATTAGTTTCTCAGAAAGGAGACTCATTCCAGCTAATAAAGCCGATAAATAACTATACAGGGTATGAATTTGAAAAAAATCGGTCAAGTCATTTTTGAGAAAATCGTGAAACACATGTTTTTTTAGTGATTATCCGCCATTTTTCTCAATAATATTACGGAGCTCCTGGAATTTTTCCAGGAATAAGACTCATGTCAGTTGATAGGACTTATAAATAGCTATCCATGGTATGAATTTGAAGAAAATCTTTGGAGCCGTTTTCGAGAAAACCGTGAAAAACATGGTTTTTTAGTGATTATCCGTAATTTTTCTCAATAATATTAAGGAGCTCCTGAAATTTTCCCAGAAATAAGACTCATGTCAGTTGATAGGGCTTATGAATAGCTAGCTATCCATGGTATAAATTTTAAGAATTTTTTTAGGAATGGAGTTATCGTGTTCACAGACATACACACATACACACACACACACACACATACACACACATACACACACATACATAAACAAATAGCAAATTTCCTGTAAAAATCAGCCTTCCTGATATAAGAAACAATGACATTCTATTACCAACTTAACGCTAAACTAGTTTAAATTAAACTGGATTAATAAATGCACTGAGAAACCCGATTCAAGTTTAACCTTTCAGATTAACTTAAACTCGATCAACTTAATCGAGTTTAGCAATCTATACTGTGCAAACAGCCCTAAGAGAACATTTTGCAGCCGAAAACACATAGAATGACGTGTTGGTAGTAAGGCTGTAAGGGCCGTTTGCACAGTATAGATTGCTAAACTCGATTAAGTTAATTGAGTTTAATTTAATCTGAAACTTTAGTTTAAACTTGAATCGGTTTTCTCAGTGCATTTACTAATCCAGTTTAAGTTAAACTAGTTTAGCGTTAAGTTGGTAATAGAATGTCATCGTTTATAATATCAGGAAGGCTAATTTTTACAGGAAATTTGTTATTTGTTTACAAACCATCAGTAAATTGAGGTTATGTAGCTACTATTTCCTCGTTCAAAATCCACAGAGCTGTAAGCTGTACGGTAATAAAAGTGGAAAGCGATCAAGAAATTCTTCAAAAAATGATGAAATGCTATATTGCTTTTAGAAACAAACTTATAATTAGTTGGTACCAAAAAATATATTCTAGAATGTAAGATAAAAACCTTATTTTGTTATTTAAATCTACTACGGTCTTCCTCGTTTATTAGAAATATCTCAAGTTATGTGTTATTAAGAACATGTTTTCTAATCAAAGACCACTGATAAGAATTGTCTTATTTTCTATCGAGTGTTTTATTCAATCAAATACTAAATTGGTACTTGCTTTACTCAAGCAAACCCGTTAAATAATTCTCTATCATCCCAGAAATTCAAATGATTCGTTTTTTGCCCAATTTTCCACAATCCAAAATTTCTTAGCAGTCATCTTATCAATCGCATTAAAAACTTCTATCAATTCCTCCATTATAATTATTTTTACATTCAAATAATGATTCACTTTAACTTGAATACTAATTATTATCGTCTACAGAAGCATTAAAAATAACCATGGAAAAATAATTACTACAAATACTATTTGTTTCCCATCACATCTTACAGATAATTAATCCAATTACATCTAGTTAATCCAAATTATTTGGTTAAAACCTCCTGTTTTAGAGGTTTAAACTTCGATACTGCGCAAACGGAATTTTAGTTTAAACCAAAAAATCCAGATTTGGTTTAAGCTTTAGCATAAACTCACACTGTGCAAACGGCCCTAAGAGAAAGAGACAGAGCTATGAGGAAGGAATAAACAATCAAATTCAATCCAATATCTGTTTTGTTAGAAAACTTGATGAAATTGTAATTAAGAATTCGAATGCACAATGACATTGGAGGCAATCAACCTTGAAATTTGACAATGGCAGTGCAGACAGACAATGATTTTGCGAAGAATCATTGTCAATCAATACTATGAAGACAGTACTATATCACTATTGTCCAGCAAATAATTTTGTTCCTGAAGAGATTGAATTCATCATTCATCCAGTTCACAGTCATTTTTTTTAAGATCACAGAACAGAGAATGTATAACGTGTTTCCTCAAAAAATAAGAGAATGGACCTGAACATAAATAAATTGTAAAATACCCTCCCTATTTATTATCAATTAAATTAGTAGCCTACTATTACTAATTGGATTTTATGAAACATTAAAATTTGAAAAAAGATTAAATTCTTGAAACTTATTATAGAAGATACACGTACAATATCAAGTTTGGACCCTGAACAAATCTGATGAAAATTAACTCTTATCATCTGAAATCCAGAGGATTCAAATTTATCATCTTATAAAATATTTCTTTCAAGGCTGGATAAACTATTAACAACAGTTATCAGTAAACTTTTATCACTCCTATCCGTGATACGAATAGCAACATCTTGGAATTACATTGTGATACTGACAGATAGAATACATTATAAAATTGGTAAAACTGTGTTCAAAGTAAATTTGGATTGAGTTAGCTCATGAATAAAGAGCTGGAAGGTGAGTCTTCTCAAAAACGAAGCGAGCGTTCTCCTGTGATTGTCATTTCTCACATCCTCTAAGCTCTCTCATGTAATCCTACAGAACAGTCTACTCGAAAATATTGAGTTTCCTCTCCACTGTCAAACGCTATTTAAACTCCCTATTACAACGATACAAAGTTTCCTTATTTCTGAAAACTCAATTCCAGAGCCAAAAACAGGTTCAAGAGGGCTCAACTTGAGCAAAGCATTTTTATTTCTCAGCTGAATAAAACTAAATTTTTATTTTGTTCCAATAATAAGTTTTGAAAAGTCTTCATTCAGTAGTTGGATAGGATGGATTCCATTCTATGAAAATACTTTTATACTTTTAAAACAGTTTTATAGTATTGGATTAACCCTAGAGAAACAATAGTGTAAGTAGATATCCCATGGTATAGGAAATTTATGTCGCAACTTTTACTGTTATCCCAAGCCGATTACTGTCGATTATTGTCAATTTTTACTGTTTTGTTGGGGTGATAGCGTATTAACGGCACAATTTGAGAGACTACCAGCGTCACACAGCTGCATAGGAAAGAACTACGTGAACTATCGGCTAGGGATAACAGTAAAAGTTGCGACATAAACGCCCTATACCATGGGATATCTACTTATGCTATCGTTTCTCTATGGTTTAACTTACATTGCATTATTCAGTTCACTCAGTATAAGTATAACCGTTCAAGTATAAGTAGAGATATCACTTTAATCTATAACTATCCAAAAGTATTATTATTTCTATGGTACAAGTAATCTGGTCTATTGTTGTATTATCACTGTGATAAGAATATATACTTTCCTAATATAGGTTGTATTATAAATTATTGTCTGGATGTCTGAGATTCTTGTTAACTTTTTCTGCATTTGTACATGCACATTTTTTCTGCAAACGCATTCATGTACATTTTATGTATGTCTGAAAGAAGATGATTGATTGATTGATTGCATGAATGCAACTATGAAAAAATTAAGTTTCGGTGAAAATAGAAAACTTGAGGTAAGAAATTAAGAAGAATATGGAATAAAAAGCGAATAATTTAGAAAATTTGGCAAAACAAGCAGTGGAAGGAAAAACCGAAGAAGAAGAATAAGAAGAAGAAGAAGAAGAAGAAGAAGAAGAAGAAGAAGAAGAAGAAGAAGGAAAAGAAGAGGAAGAAAAGGAAGAAGAAGAAGGAGATGAAGGAGGAGTAGAAGAAAAAAAAAAGAAGAAGAAGAAGAAAAAGAAGAAGAAGAAGAAAAGGAAGAAGAAGAAGGAGATGAAGGAGGAGTAGAAGAAAAAGAAGAAGAAGAAGAAGAAGAAGAAGAAGAAGAAGAAGAAGAAGAAGAAGAAGAAGAAGAAGAGAAGAAGAAGAAGAGAAGAGAAGAAGAAGAAGAAGAAGAAGAAGAAGAAGAAGAAGAAGAAGAAGAAGAAGAAGAAGAAGAAGAAGAAGAAGAAGAAGAAGAAGAAGAGAAGAAGAAGAAGAAGAAGAAGAGAAGAAGAAGAAGGAGAAGGAGGAGTAGAAGAAAAAGAAGAAGGAGGTGAAGGTGACGAAGAAAGAGAAGGATGAGGAGGGACGTACGAAAATTGTGATGACGTTTTCTCCTTGATAGGATACAATACAAGTAAAACTTGAAGAAGTTGGCATCTTTGAGCCTAAACACGCCTCGCGCTATGTTGTATCTCTGCAAGTGCTGCAGCTTTCTTGGAAAATGTTCGATGTTCGTGCACCCCCCCCCCTTTCCGTTCAATTCCAGCCCAAAGCGGAGCTTTTACCTTGATCAATCTTGTAACATGACAGAGTGGGACACTAAACAACAAAAATAAACATGCGTTTCGTTGCTAACTCAAACAAGGTAGAAAATCAGAACGTTGTTATCTTAAGCAACATCCTATCCTATTATGAAGATCTCTGGCCGAATTGGATATTCTAGTAGATCTCAGATGCAGATGGACATACAGAACAATTCATCAAGTCATCAGGAATTATTCAAGTGGTAGGCTTAGTATTGAAATCACAAATGGTTTGAATGAATGGAATAACGGTAATAATTAAAAAACAAATTCTCTGTTTGCTGATACCTAGAGGATCAATATCATTATGAACAGTTTCTCTCCCATCATTATTTGTTGTTAAGAATTATAAATTCAAACAATTTACATTATTCAACGCAAATTATTCCAATCAAATGTTATTCGAGGTAAATATCTCATTTACGATTCAAATGAGTGAGAGAGACAGAGACAATGCACCTAACAAAATTTTAAACAGTTATGCGAATGAGGGAATCAAGTAAACCTTGAACAGACGCCTGGGTGAATTTTAATTAACAAAGTCGTAATTATTCCGACCAAAAAACTAGATCGAATAGCTGAGAATCCTTATACGATTTCTTGCCTCAGTAAATTGCAGGAAGACATCGTTTCCGTATACTCTGCGCTCGTTCATTACCGTAGAATTCTACATTCTAACGTAGTGCCCTAGATAAGGATAGAAGTTGAGCAAAAAGAAGCGCATGAGCACGATCACTTAGAGTAGTGAGTAAAAGTGAAGAAGAGAGTGAGAGGGAAATTTGCTGACCTACTGAAATAATTATTCTACGAACAAATGCCGTGTTACGGTTGGTTGTTTGGCAGTGGTGTAATTCCAGGAAAGCAAAAGTGTTCCACATTCCACACGGAGCTCCGCCCACGCGACTATTGTTCCCCAAATCGGCTAATTTAGTGGCTTCGAGTACCACGCTCCTTCGTTCAATGCTTGTTATGTGACGTATTGGTTCTGCAGCAGAACATCATTTGGATCCAAACAAGCCAGCTGTGACTTTCCAATCAAACAAGTCTCTAAATTGTAGGAGGGTGTTTGCATGCATACAAATACAACCGACGAGTACCTCTACCACCAACACTTCACAAATACCAATCACCATCAAACAAGAGTCATTGCAAGACAACTTGAATGAGTTGGCATCTTGTGGAATACAACTTGGAACCTCTATTTTCGTACATCACAAGTGCGTTTCCATAATTCCACATCATTGATTAATACTGCTTTGATTACAAGCTAGATTGATATATTTCGTAGTAATGAGGGCTGAGAATATAATGTTCCACAAGAGAAACATTACATAGAGCTCCTTCAAAGTAAGTGGAGAATATTACTATTATCTGATTATTAATATTACACGCAATGCCACAATAGGGATTTAATAAGTATTTATTAATTTATTTTGCATAGAACATCTTATCTATGGATAAGAATTTTCGAAACTGATTCAAATGCACGACCTCATCAAAATATTGATAAGCATTATAGCAATCCTTATAGCATTGTAAAGGATGAAGCTGAGATAAAGTTAGTGCCAGGTGAGAGGTGAAACTCAGCAATGCTACTCGACTTGGAGGATTATTACACCCGTGGGGTTATCAGTGGTAGAAGCGGGGACAAATCCATGCAGATTCGGAACAAATAGAAGGTGTGGTTCGAGGGTGGGTTGTCTCGGGCTCAGTTGAAACTGTAGACGTCAGCAGAAACGGGATCAGGTTCAAGATTGGGATTAGGATTGAGGATCGGCATCCTAATGCATGATGCATGCAAATAATCATGTTGGGACCACTTGCACCAGCACATGCACGCAATTATATGTTGACAGCCGGTGTTAATTTGCATTAATTGCACCGGTGATTGAGTTGCAAACATTACACTGTAGGCAGCAATCTCATGCTATTGCATTCTGACTACGCTGACCTTCATTGAAACTAATGAATTCAATGTATACGTTGTCGCTGGTGTGAATTCGTTAAATTCTTAAGTTTTTGCATGAGAAGCAACTGTAAATGATCTCAATAATTAATCTGAAAAATAATAATCGATAACAAACCCCTCCATTGATTATATTCCCTGTTACTGAGAAAATTATGGATCGTTGTAAATGAAAATTATACTCCTACAAGAGTATAATTATTGTAATATTGAATCTTATTAATTGATATTAAGACTACCATTGTATATGACAGTAATATGCAGTAGTTGGATGAATGGTAGGTGCTAATTTTACTTGAATATTAACTTAATGTCTATGATAAGCATGATGATTATCATGATATCATGGAGCAAATATTGCTTCAACAGTATCACTTCAAATTCATTCTCTATTCAAGTACATAATATTCCGACACAAACAAGCAGTTACTATTAGACTGCAATGCAGTATTCCTTTCTAAGACTCAATCGCATTATAAGAGGAGACTTGGAATTGAGTTTCCTATTCCTTCAAGTCTGAAAACACCCAGCACATAGGATGTGACTCGGAAATCATTATCTCTTCTATGGTGCTTCTCAAACAGAGCTATCAAGTTTCTCTTCTGTATGTTTGAAAACATGGTGAATAGCCTGATGAGGAATTGAGCAAGACTGAAATTTTGCTATAAAGTATCATCTCTTTTCACTCAGAATTTCTATTATAATCGGCTTTCAACAACTTTACGGTGCTTAAGAAGGTTACGTTGTCTTCAAAGGAGTGATAGCGCCAACGACTTGAGAGACTCGCAGTATGCTCAAGCATAAGAGAATAGAAAATTCAATGCGGATTTTCTTTGACGCCCCAATACAAGTTTCCCTGAACTCGCTTTTCGTGGAAATAGATGTAATGCAGGAGCTTATATAATTTCAATGGGGAAAAGTATCTAACTGCTCATTACCAGAGAGATATTGATCATTGAACTGAGCAAGCGGGCTCCCTTCTTCAGCCCTAAACATAAGTTCTCTGATCATGGATAGTTCGATATAGACTAGTCACAACAGCAATTTAAAGCTTGTAAGAATAATATAATTTTGGATATTCCTCAAAATCTTGGAATGAAAGGAAATTGATAGGTCTCGAGTAAGCAGCTGTATCGTTATCACCAGATACGGTGTCAACAGCCTAGATTAGATAATAACGGCTCTCAAGGCTATGGTTTTGAACAGCCAAATGGAAATAAAAGTATTATTGCTATTTATTTAGTAATATAAAATATATAATATTTTGAGGTTAGGTTCTTTGGTATTTACTAGTCGGCGACCTAAGTAATCGGTCGAGCCATATATTTTAAGAATTAGCCAGACACCTTGTGACAGATTAGTTGCGTATAAATAGCATTCGCTTAAACTATGATCAGAGGGTTTAGTAAGCAAGCATGCCAAATCAATTTGAACGGAAAAGCATTTTAGAAAACACAAAAATATTTATTATATCAAACGGGCATGAACAAAATGTAAAAAACAAATAAATAGATGAAGGAAATGGGATGTAACTTTATTCAGCGCATTGATACAAAATGTAGTTTTAAAATGTACCAATCACAATGCAGTATTTGACCGGCGGTAAAAGTGAATTGATTTAAAATATACACGTTTTGTTTATATAAACAGTAAGAAATTGTAATCTATTTAGAACACAGATTTATGTAACAAATATAAAATAAGAGTTCAAGACTAAAATATTCACTCATTGGGTAGAAATATAACAGTTTCGTATGGACTATGTGACAGTTTTGAATTACGTCGTAGTGGAGTATTTTTAATCCTCCAATGAGAGTGGATATTTAAATTTTATGTAAATTGAAAAGTCGGAAGTGTGGTTGTAAAAGAATAGGGGAATATCTATAGCCCACTTGCTTGCCAGAGGTCACCAGGGACATCCACCAATTTAGAGAGCAAAAGACTAGATCCCTTTTTAAATAATTTTTCGTTTTAAAAATTTAAAGTTTTGAATAATTAAAAATTAAATTTCATAAGACTCAGTGAAGTCGTAGTATGACATGAGTCATTAAATTTAAATAATCCCATTGGAGAAGACGACAGCAGCCCACCAAAAAGGCCTAGGACATCGAAACGAATCCGGATCACCATCATAATTGTGAAAAATCGACATGTGAGTTCATTTGAAAAATTTATCAAGGAGGGCCCTCAGTGCTACGAAATAATCACAATTAAATGAAGCTAGCTCGTTGAAGGGTTATTTAAATATTAAAAGTAATATCAATACTTGCACAAGTCTTAAAACGTAAAGGGAATATTCTTAAGAACTATTTATGAGATTAA
This sequence comes from Nilaparvata lugens, assembly GCF_014356525.2. Taxonomy (NCBI): domain Eukaryota; kingdom Metazoa; phylum Arthropoda; class Insecta; order Hemiptera; family Delphacidae; genus Nilaparvata; species Nilaparvata lugens. The sequence goes on from NC_052507.1 coordinate 24,200,982, forward strand.
CTATTTAAATTAATTATTTATTTATTTATTTTATTGCCAATTCATAAATTAATTATATTCATATATTACAAAATTTTCATAATTTGACCAATTTTAAAATATAAAAACAATAAAACATAATTTCATTTTGTAAACAAAATATTATAAAACTAAATGAAATAAGAATAATATATGATTTTACTCTTAAATAAAATATTTTTAAAACTAGGCATCACCAGCAAAAAGAAAAAAAACTCTTTGCCTGCTGGTGAGAGTTGCAAAATAACAAAGAAAAAAAATAAAATAAATAATATTTCGAAAATAATTCTAAAAATTTAGGTTTAAATTCAACTGATAAATAAACAATTACAATAGAATCAGCAAAAATCAAACAAAACATTCCAAAGAGCAGAAAAAATACAGAGATCAAAAAACAAAAATGAATAACTATTTAAAATGCTATGCCTGATAAGGAAAAGAAATACTCCCTCTTAATCCACTCTTTCATGGTTTTTTTATTAATTTTTAAATTTAAATCAAAAGGTATTTCATTGATCAGTTTACTGCTCGTATAAATAAGCTGCCTTATGATCAATGAAAGTTTTGTAGGATAAACTTTGTATTTCTCTATTACAGCTGGTCTGAAATGATAAAGGTCCTCATTCAGCTTTGGGAAGATACTTTTATTTTTCATTAGGTACTTTAACAGGACTTGATATAGAGTTGTCTCACGGTAAAAACATCAAAATCTTTGAAAATTAGATTTGTTGGGTATAACCTTGGTTTGTTTAAGATGGTCTTTATTATATTTTTCTGAATGATGAAGAGATTTTCCATGTGCACATCATATGCAGCACCCCATATTACTAAACCATATTGTAAAACTGATTGAACAATGGCATGATAAACAGTTTTTAAGTGATTTAAATTCAGTATTTTGTTTAATTTATGGAATTTATGAGAAATATATTTTAGTTTTTTACACAGAAAAGAAATGTGAGGCTGCCATTTCAAGTTTTCATCAATTATTACTCCAAGATATTAAAGATATTACTAAATTTTAGTATTATTCACTTTTTCTATTTCTGGGCAGTTACATATTTGAAGATTTGAGCAAAGTGAATGCAGTCTCAGCTTGAAATGGTTTTCTGGTTTTCCTGTTGAATTTGGTGAAAAAGTTATGTATTTTGTTTTGTTTATGTTTAAACTCATGGTGTTTATGTCAAGCCATCTTTTTACTGTCAATAGATCACTTTCTGCATTACTAAACAAGCTCCGCCAATCAGCACTATTGAAGATTATTGCTGTATCGTCGGCAAATGACACAATCCTGCCATTTTTCAATTTTAATTTCAAAAGATCATTAACATAGAAGAGGAATAAAACAGGGGATAAGACTGTACCCTGAGGTAGGCCATAAGAATTGAGGTTTAAGGTGCTTTTCTGTGAATTTAAGTACAATATTTGGGATCCATCCTGTAAATAGCTTTTGAATAAATCTAAAGTAATTCCCCTTATTCCTATTTTTTGTAATTTCTTGAAAAGGGTTTCATGTGGTATTGTATCGAAAGCTTTTGATAAGTCTAAAAATATTGACATGGTTTTATTTCTGTTGTTTAAATTACTACTAATCTGATTCACAAAACTACACAATGCGTCTTCTGTGCTTTTAATTCTTTGAAAACCAAATTGCTGTTTCTCTATAACATTGTATTTGTCTAAGAAGTTGATTAACTGTAGTTTAATAAGTTTTTCAACAATTTTAGCTAAATTGCTTAAAAGGCTGATTGGCCTGTAGTTATTGGGTTTAGTCTTGTCACCCCCTTTGAATATTGGTTTCAACTTTGCAATTTTGAAGTGATCAGGGAAAGTACCTGTTTTGTTAGTAAAAAAAAAAATTTTGTTAGTAAATACCAGCACATGTCATAAATATGCACAGATGGAATACCTATTAATATTTGATTTATTATAATTATATGCTCACTCATATATCTTTTTTATCAGTAATTTATTAGAAGTTTTACGAAGCTCATGTTCATAAGATAAATTGATTTATCTGATTTCCACCAGAGGCCGAACCGAAGCCCTGTGATATATATTTTAAAATGGCGAAAATTTTGTCAAAAACATGGTTTTCCGCGATTTTCTTGAAAACGGCTCCAACGATTTTGATCAAATTCATACTCAAAAAATTAATTGATAAGCTCTATCGACTGCCACTAGTCCCATATCTGTAAAAATTTCGGGAGCACTGCCCCATCTATGCAAAGTTTGATTTTAGATTCATAATTATAAGGCTTCGGATACAATTTAAAGAAAAACATTCAAGTGGAAAAGATTCAGCATGAAAATCTCTACAATTAATGTTCAGTAATATTTTCACCTAAAATTGAAAATAAGCTCAAAATGCGAGAAAATAAGATTATTCAATTGCAAACTGTTGGCAACTGTTGATCCTATTAAATCATTCACTATGAACAGATAGCAGACTTCGTGTGTCTGCAGCGCTATTGTCCTGTCACCAGCTGTCTCAGATCCTAGAATAGTAGATTTGATATGTGTGGGAACACTAGCGTCAGTTGATCAATGTTCATAACAGCAAGGGAAGTTGTGTGAGTGCGCCACACCAGATTTTATTTTTTATATTTGTTGAATGGTGTACCCTTTATTTATTATCCTATCTTCATGCATGACCAATCTTGTTAGTCTATTTTATGATCAATATTGACATACTATTAAAATTATCAACCAACTGTATTCTTCACTAGGGATGGGTATCGATACATCAATGTTTAAAAACATCGATGATTCAACATCAAACATCGATGTTTTTAACATCGATGTTTACTGTTCGTTGTTTTTCACTTATCGATGGTTTTACCTAGACATCGGTCATCCGATGTTTTTCCCAACTAAAATGAATTTTTCATTTAGGCTCTCTGTATTTCTATGTGAGACTGTTGGATACTCTTGAAGATTTACATAACTTCTGTAGCTCTTGTCAAGGTTAGATACTTATTTAGAATTAAATAAGAGGTCGAATTCTTCGTTTCTTAAGAAGAAACAGTTTTTTCTTATTACAAGTGCTTTCCTCAACATACGTTTAACACCAATTAATCTAGCTCTGGAATAGAGGTCCTCGTATTGTAAGGAGTGTAGATATCCACATAAAAAAACTTTAATCATTTCCATTACCTAAATAAAGCTATCAGGTATAGAATGAATACGATATGAGTAACAATGTTTGCTAAAATTAGCTTAGGATGAAATTCCAGACAGAATCTTCAAGGATATCCCGAGAGGTTTCTGACTTAACTATGAAGATGACAAATCTTGTAAACTACCTATAATAGAGTTGATGTATCTTTCTAGTCACAACCTGACTTCAATTATTCGAAAGACTGTTACTTGAATACCACAAGTCCAAAATTGCTGTAATTCCAGTTAGTAACTGTTAAAATATTGGAACAATAGCTCCAGATAAAATTGTAGTCACTTTAGAAGTTGTTTTGTACTATTAAGTATTTCGAGATTATGAAAAAATATACCAATGAATCAATCAACTTCCAAAATAATTGAAATATATCTATACAAAATAGTAAACTAATACTCTGTAAGCTTATTAACAGAAGTGTTGTGGGTTCAGTCAAATTGATTTCGCCCCGTTTTATCATTTTTATCAAGAATAAGTGTAAAGTATCATTATACTGTACATTGTATCATTTTCACTCTATTAATACTAATAAAAATCTATTCATTCATCGTTTCTGATGCTTCTGAGTATTTATTTGTTCAAAATTATTTAATTTTGAGATAAAAATTCCTAAGTGAAAAAAAGAAAATGGTAGCTATAAGGATAACCGCTGAGTTTGGACACTTCAAATACAACATTTGTAGTCTCCTATCATCCAGGAACAATACCCTAGAATGTTCGACACTACTTCTGAAATACTCTGTATAATAGTCTTCGTAGTATCATTCGTAAATGTACGGCGATGAGTCGATGTTTAAAACATCAATGTTTAAAAACATCGATTTTTACTGTTCGATGTTTTTCACTTATCGATGTTAAGGTGAAAAAAAACATCGATGTTCAAAACATCGATGTTTTGTCTTTCGATACCCATCCCTATTCTTCACCGAATAAGTTGATGAATCGGCGATATACAGCATTGATTATTAAATCTTTGGAAATAATACGTTCCCAAGATTTATTTAAATTATTCAGGACCATCAATTCCGATTTGGAAAAACTCAAAGGTCATAGTATTAAGTTTAGTCATAGTATCAAGTCATAGTATAGTTCAAGTCATATTAGCATAGTTTAAGTCATAGTATTTTGCAGCAGCAATACAAATTGATAGAATTTATAAGGTATTCTGATAGAGTGTCACCTTTGATTCCGCTTGGTATGATCTTACATTGCTGACCACTTTGTCGAATGGTGGTGGGTGGCATTGGTGGCAATACTGTATTGTCTAGTACAAAAATCAGAGCCCTTATATCTATCTACCTCTCCTGCATCTATATCTGTGGAGTCAACCAAATCAGTCATGAGAACAGTGAACTGTATGACAGATTATTCTGAATAACTGGCAAAATCGCTAAATGAAAAGATTTTATAGGTCTCTAGCAAACAGCTGCTTTGTTATCTCCGGGTGCAATATCAACAAGTTAGAGATTAGATAATAATGGGTATCCTGGCTACAATTCGAACAGCCAAATAGAAAAGAATTTTATTGCTATTTATTTAATTATATAAAATAAGAAATTTTTGAGGTTAAGGTCTATAATACTCACTGGTCGGCAACCTAAATAATTGGTCAAGCCATATAATTTGAAATTTAGCCAGACACCTGTGGCAAATTTTAGTTGTAAACAAATAGCATTTGACCAGAGGATTTGGTAACCACATGGCATGTTATTGTAAAAGGAAAAACATTTAATAAACCTAAAAATATTTATTATGTCAAATGAGCATGTACATAATATGTAAAATAAATAAAAATATTAAGGAAGTATGTATATCCTATTGGGCGCATGAATACATTTGTAATTTTGGGATAAGCCAATCAAAATGCAGTAACTGACTGGCAGTAAAAGTGAGTCGATTCAAAAATAAACCTCATTATTTATATAAATGATAAGTATTTGTAAGTTATCACTACTCAGTTCATGTACCAGATGTAATCTGAGTGATTATAAAATATAACATGTAATATTTATGTAATAGCCTAGCAGATTGACATGGACCATTTTGATTATGTAATGGCGTAGTAGTTGAATATTTAAATAATATGCAAATTTGGAATATGGAAGTATGATCATAGAGAATAAGGGAGATGAGAGCCCACTTGCTTGCCAGAGGTCACCAGGAACAGCCACCAATTTTATAGAGCACAAGTCCCTTTTTGTTAATAATTGTACGTTTGAAAAGTTTAAGTTTAAATTCAATAATCAATTTCATAAGACTCAGTGAGGTCATATTAAGGCGTGAGCCATACAGATATTTATTTATTCCCTTGGAGAGGACTACTTCAGCCACCAGAAAACCTAAGACAATGGAAGAATTCGGATCGCCATCATCATCTTGTGAACTTCGACACGTGAGTTATATAGTTATATAGTTATATATATCTAGGGCGCCCTCAGTGCTTCGAGTGAAACAAGATCTATGAAGCTAGCTCGTCAAAAGGTTATTTAAATATTGAAATTAATGTCAAACTTGCGCAAGTCTTGAAACGTAAAAAGGGATTTCTATTAATTAAGAACGATATATCAGATTTACATGTTTAGGTATGCACAGATAAAATATTTAAATTTGGATGTTATAATATATATATGCTCACTCGATCATTAATTTTATTAGTAAATTATAAAGATATAAATGAAGCTCATGTTCACTGGATAAGTTGATTTATCTAATTTCCACCAGAGGCCGAACTTTTAGCCCTGAGAAATACATATTAATATATTTGAGATCCATAATTATTTATTAATTAGTTATTTATATTAATTTGGAAAGAAGGTATATGAGGTTTTATTCGACAAGCAACAGCAAGTCGATAACTGAGCTGCATAATTTGAATGCATATGATTGATGATTTAAGAAGCACATGGTAATTTTTCGTGCAAAGAGCAAAACCTAGTAAGTGAGTTATCTGTGATATTTTTTCGATATATATTTATATATTTGTTCTCATTTTATTTTTTATACTTGTTGTTCTATATATTTATTTATTCGTTAATATTTTGTGTAATATATTTGTGTCAATATTTGATGGTGTATCCTTTATTTATTTCCCTATCTCCATGCATGACCAATCTGGTTATAATCTATTTAGTTACCAGTATTGAAAAATTATTAGGATTATTAGCCAACTATATTCTTCACCGGATAAGTTGGGGAAAGCAGCGATATACAACATTGATTATCAAATCTTTGGAAATAATACGTTCCAGAGATTTATATAGATTATCCAGTAACAGCAAATCTCATTTGAAGAATCTCAAAGTCATAGTATTAAGTTGCAGCAACGTAAATTTTCGCATCTGCATTTGCGGAATTCAACAAATCAGTCACAGAAATTGTGGACTGTTGGAGCAGCCGACGTCAGTAACCAGCAAGAGCAGAGAACTGCAGGAGCTCCTGGGAGAGCCAGTAAGAAATTGGTATTATTATTATTCTAGGAACCACAAAAAGGGTTATATATTTTATAATTCATGCTCTACCGACTGCAGCCAAGCAGGGCAACACGTTATCGAAAGAAATAACGTGACAACTGTTAAAGCGGCCGACGTTTGCAGCCATCGAAATCAGAGAATTGTTTGAGCTCCTAGAAGAGCTGGTAAGAAACTGGTGGTATTTTTCTTTCAGGAGTCACAAAAAATATCAAACCTATTCAAAAATCTTTGCTCTACCGACTGCGGCCAAGTAGGGCACATGTGATCATTTTAAAAATTAAACAGCAATGTATCGATTGGAGAAACTCCATACATCTCAACAAATTAGAAGATACAAACCTTTCAATATAATCATGAAGTTTCTGAATTGAAGCAAATCATAGAAGACAATTTCATCAACTTATTCACAAGCTATAATCAAAGATAAATGTTAGTGGTGATCTTTGTGAGTTAGTGGTGATCATTGTGAGAAGGTACACTTGTCTATCATTATCATTCTTCCTGCCACAATATAAATGTAAATTGATACTCCTCATTGTTTATTTCAATGACAACTGATGAAAATTCAAGTATACTATCAATACTGATCAATGATATTAGGAGATGAAGACTGTGATAGAATCCAATTGAGCAAAGACAATGGAACCGCTTGAGAAATAATTGGGACTAGATGTGACCACCAAAGTGGCTATTAATCGTGAGCTGAGCGATCGCAACATGCCAATATCACGAAGCAAACCAGCAACCCGGTGATGGTTTAGCCAGCAAGGTGGCAATGTCGAGAGCATTTTAATGAATTACGTACTCGTGTGCGAAGCAATGGTGATTGCGTGAGCGGGAGCGGGAGCGGGAGCCTCACGAACCGAATCTGCTGTTGGTTGCACTGATACGCGGTTTTGCCCTAATTAATATCCGTTCACTCCCCGCCACTTCCTAGCGCACTGATTTCCTGCTATTGGCGGCAGGGCAACCAATGAACCACGAAGCTACCAGATTATGATGATTAACATTCCAGCTTCCAGCCTCTACTCGGTTAGATAAGCGGCTGCGAAATTCTGAGTATCTTGAGTGGTGAGTTATGGCTCGTTCAACAAGCGAGACGATTGATGAGTTTGAGTCAACAATTTTAGTTTGAGTGAGTAGTCACAATAATTCATCCATAATCTGGCTTACGTTGGTGTAAATACTGTTAGGCACATAAATTCAATTATAATTTTAAATAATCAATCAATTCAGGGTAAACGTCCATGTCGTTTTATACACCGGACTGTCATCAGCCAGCAATTTAAGGATACGCTAGGAATTGTATTAGCGTTGTGTCAGATAATTATATATGAGAATTTGCTAACTTATATCATGGGAAATTGACAATTTTGAACATCGTTCAAAACCGCATGGGTGTGAATTTTCAACTGACTTGATCAAAATTTTCCCTACCTCAAAATCACGTGGATATTATAATTTTCCTTGCAGTTTACCATCGTTGAAATTCGATTGATTTTATGCCTTTATAGTTTATGTAAGGATTTGGCTTGCAAAAAGATGAAGAAAAACAATAACTAGAGAAAAGTTTCTCCATTCATAAGATTAAAATAAATAGAATATGTGTATTGTGTATACAATACAATGTACATCAACATTCAGATTATTTGCTGTATCAAATTCCAACTGATGGTTTGCAATCTTGTAGTAATTCTCACCTCAATCCTCACTTAAAAACCGCAAACTTTTATTGACTTTAGACAGCTCATAGTCTTGAATTTTATAACAACATGAAATTGTCACGGAACTTGCTGTTCCTTCCTGATTGAATAAGGTCCCAATAAAAGCTCACGCAACGCTGCCACAGTATATATGAGGGGATTGCACAATTTTATTAGTCACACTAAAGTGAACATTGTGGTTTATATCCACAAATTGACAGACGTGAGGTTTTACGCTTCCTACGCTAGCAAGCGGCAAGCTTTCTGCTACCAACAAAGCGTTATTGGAAACTATTTCAATTTTAAGACCAGCTGCTGTTGCTTTCTAGCTTTACGATTTCGCGTGAAAATTCTTTTTGTTCTGAGGATGGAATCTATCATTTTATTTCAACTCTACTGAGATTATAATAATACTGAGTATATTAAATTCAGATCACACATAACGATGCTCATGGAACGAATGATATTGGATTTATAACGAATATAAATAATGGATTTCAGTTTATTCCTCCCTTGAGTCAGAACTACCCCTAAATCTCCCAACTTGAACATGAAATTCATCTTGATAAGGAGGATATTGAATTGAATATGAAACATTATCAACCGATATGAAGCAACCAATTCAGTTGTGAATATTGTAAGAAGCCACTCAATTACAAATTATACTCATCCATAATCAACAGAATTTAAAACAACTAATAATTATGGAATCCACATTCTATGAAATATTATCTTATATTCGATCCCATGAACTCATCTGAGATCCAACCCATTAATACAAGGTACTTGATTCAATGTTAGTTGGATTCAACAAGTAGCCCTATCTAAGTTGTTAATTAACTTATTCAAGGCCTCCAGTGTGTGTTTTAGTTCTAGTTCTAGAATTTTTCTTTTATTTGTGATTAATTTATTGACTGTGATTGATTATGTTAATTCTAATATGTATATTAACAAAGCAAAAATTCTCCACATACTGTAAAAATGTGATGTAAAGAATGTAATTGCTAATAAAGAATTTGAATTTGAATCTTGGACTATATATTGAGAGTAAACAATATTGAACTAGAATGAACAGTGAAAAAATAACTGGTATATGCTAAAGTAACGCAATCAATCTAGGGCAATCATTTTTTACATTTTGCTGCTATCATCTTCCAAAACATTTTTAAATTCTCCAAAAAAGGGATTATTTCCATTAAAGATAAAAATAGAGGGGTAATCACGAGCACTTTTTTAGTATATCTTCCGCTCTAGTTACAGAGAATGATAGAACTTACAACTGTTATCCAAGCTTATTGTGCTGAACAATTGCAATAACAGTGCACAGTGCAGGGGTGTGCTAGGCAACCATTCAAACTCCGTAACGGTTCCGTTTGGTGAAGGTCGTGTACATAGTACCCATGCTAGTCCAGGCGCTCATCTTTCAATGTCATTTACAAGTTATTCTGTTATTCACAAAGACGTTTCAAGTGTGGAGTCCTCTCTGACTGACCAATACAATAGTATTACTGATTTTAGTTATGAATAACACAACAGGATCAATTCAAATTTGTACTGAGAGTATAATAGAGATACAACAGCGAGGTATTGCACTAGAAAAAACAACGAAAAGTCATCATTATTTGAATATGATTAATGGAAATAGAGCCATCAGATGAGTTATAACTCATGAAATTAATAAATTATTGATTTTATTTTATTGAAATAATCTGAAGATTTTTTTATTTTATTAACCGTCTAAATTTTTTTTGACACATGTTTCGGCTACGAGAACATTATCAAGTGTAACGATAGAAAGATAGTAGATAATTCAATAATAAGAAAAATATGGAATATTTTGCCCTGGAAGGTACATAACAATTATCATCTCAATGTGATAGGAGGGAGAACAAATTATTGAGAAGGGAATAAGAACCTCGGGAAATTCTAGATTTTGTAATTATGAGGAATCGGAATGAAACAAGAGAAAATAATAAAAAATACTGAATGATGAATCAGAACAAAATTCCAGTGAATCAGTGGTTTGACAATAAATTTCAAACCCACAAACAGAATCGATTAGAATTTCGCACTTCAATGTGACAAACTTGAGTTATCTTGATGTACGGAACAATCTATTTCAACAATGAATGTTGGAAAATTTAGAGTATCCACTCATTATTCGTGCATGTGAACTACAAATTGATGTGTAGCGTGCTCTTAAACCGTGCGCAGCATTGTGGTACTCTAATGATCATTATCCAGAAAGCAAGAATTGTCCAGTACGAACTGAACAGCTTGCATGCTCGTGAAAGCAGGAACGTGATGGAAAGTCACACAAAAAGGCATATGCCCACGTATGAGAGCAAAATGAAGAGAACATTTTAATACGTATGTGTCCATCTTTTGCATATGTCGTCACATCCAACCAACATAAAAGCCAGAAAACAGTCCTATAAAGGATGGTAGAAGGCAGAATCCACTGCTATTTTCAGAGCTTTTCAGAATATTCTAGTGGACCTACAAAGTTTTGTACTGTAGTAAGATATCGTTCCGCAATAATTTATTTCAAGCCAAATAAATGTAATGATAAATAAAAACGTTTTCACTGTCATTTGATTAACTGAAATCTTTCCTGACAACTTTTCAAGCTCAATATTATAACCAAAATAAATTCTACCAAAGTGATCAGTATTTTCCGATTTAATTCAAGGTAATTAGGATACATTCTTTCTGGGTAATTCATATACATACATGTTATGTAATCTGATTAGAACATTTAGAATTTAGGAGGAGGTTTTTTTGGAAAAAGGATTGATTAACGTTTGTAAAACATACATGCCTGAAAAAACTCAGGTTATAAGAATACTAGACGATGTAACTGAAAGTTTAACCATTAGGCCTATATCAAGGTAGAAACGGTGATGTTGGGCTATAACGTAGAAAGTTCGTCGTATAAAGGATAAAATCATAAATACGAGTGCATTTTTGGGAAAAATTAGTAGTCTAAGTCTGTTGTTGAAATTCTTCAACCTTCCCTTCAAAATGCTTTCAATATTGAACCAGGATTCGATGGAAAGAAACGAGGATTTGATACTTCAGAGTAGCATACTAGCGGCATATCAGAAAATATAAAACCTTGAGAATGCGACTCTGAAATGTCAAATATTTATTATTTTGTTCGAGTCCTGGTCAAATCTTGGAATTTGATATTGGAACAATCTTAAGTTAGTATTGTTAACTCGAAAACTGAGATAACAACATTAGCTCCCAGGAAGCGAAACCTTAACGAATGGGTTGGAATGTGATCAAAATCATTCAAATTAGCTAAGGTCTGGACTGCAAGTACTGTATAATATAATCCCGGAAAAGCTCTGCTCTGCTGCAGTACATATATTATGTATTACATCATAGTAATGCGATAGGCTGTTTAGAAAACTCGAAACAAGATACTGCATCTACTCAAATGAGATGGATTCTTCAGTGAGCTAAAAGCTTATTCCATTATGATGTTTAGCATTCGTGATTCATTGGATTGGACTTTTAGCGCGGTTGACGGGTGAATAACGCGTGCGACGTATGCGTGTGTGCGTGTGTGCTCTCGAGTATGTGCGATACGTGCCGAATTGTGATTGTCATTCTAAACCTTGACATGTGCCTCGAATAGGATTTGGAGCCTGTCAGCCAGAACAGGAATTTCCATCATGGAGCCGAAAATTAGATTTTCCGTTGAAACTTCGATAAGGCTGCAGGCGGTGGAAAAACGCGAAATAAGAAAACCACACAAATATCTCGTTACTTTAGGAGGAGGAAACTTGATCGCATTTGCATATTCGAAATGTATTACACGAATTTCGACATTTCCGACTAGCATAACTGTTGATTTTAGCGATGAAGTATAGCCTAACATTTATTGATTTCAGAACGTTTTCTACAGCCTCTTCTTGAATATTACTGTGTGAAAACAATGATATTACAAGAACAAATATTACTACATGGTGATATTCTACTTATAATCAATGCCCCATGTAATATAAAGAGAATGATATAATAATCTATTCAACCTTGTGTTCAAAACCGGAATAATTCTCGCTTTCAAGCGTGTTCAATGAATATTACAATTTACATCAGAAACTCAATTTTATTCATAAAGTGTGGGGTAACTCCATCCGATATGTAAAGTCATATTAAAGTACTATGAGTAGGCTCTGTTCGATAATATTCATCAATGAGGCTATTTCAAATTTTCTCTAACAGAGCAGGGTAACTGCGATAAGATGTCATATTTATCTGTATAGAATTTCCAAGGACCTCTTCACATTGTAGTTATGAAGGAATAAAATTAATTCAAGTGATTCTTTTCATCCTACTCCTGAAAAGCAATTGACAAATGAGTTAAAACTGCAAACAATTGGATATTACTCTCCTAGAGGAAGAAGAAAAACCTTTCGGAAACTTGACTAAATCGATTCACAATTAAGAGTCAAGGTCAGCGCAGAGAAAGGAGCAGATTAAAAGCGAGAAGTCGTCCAAGAGGAAGAGGTCTTGGTGCCCATAATTTATAGCCACATGCCACATGCATTTGTAAGCTGAAGATAAATGACATCTTCAAGATTCCTTCTTTTCAAGTGAGGGCGACAGAGAAACAAGAAGAGAGACAGAGGTGATTGAGGAGACTGCTCTCTCCTCTCACTCTCTCAAGTGCCAGGATCAATTAGTGAATGGAGAAAGAATTAAGATAGATCATTCTCTTAACTGTATTATGAAATATATTTCTTCTACTGTTGAATGGACAAGAATAGGAATGAGAGAAGAGAATATTAAGATAACTGAAAAAGTAACAGCAAAAATTAATTAACAAGAACGAGAAATGAAAAAGATGATGAAAACGGAAGTGAGCGTATAACAAAAACAAAGAAAATCTGTTTGTATTATCAAAAATGGAAAATATTTCACTGTGAAGGAAATTATTATCTTTCAATCAATGAAATATTTTTATCATTAGATTCAATCAGCATTCTGGGGATGGATATTAACCCTGAGGGATTAGGATGAGCTAGCTTTTTAATAAAAGCTAAATTACGCATCATAAATTCTGCAGAATACTCTAAAAACAGTAAGAGACAGACAGACTTCGATATTATCCCAGTCTCTTTTAATATTAAAACTAATGAACACTTAATGGGTGCGAGAAGCGGAAGTAGAAGGAGCTTTATTTTTAAATCCACTTTAATATCGTCCCGCTTCCACCCCGTGGCGGTATTCACAACACTTCATCTATGCATTTCATGGAAACTTTTATTCATCACAACTCAATCTCTACTGATTCATGATCAACTTTTCTCGAAGCGGATTTATCTGCCATCATTCATTTACTTATTCAGATCTTTAGCGGAGTTTATGTGAAGAAGTTTATTCCGTCCAGTTTGGCTGAAAGCAGCATCACTGCCAGTTAGTTAATAGCGGTCATAAAAATACTCCATAGAACTCATAATAGAGCCAGTAATGCTTTGACTGAGACAAGATTATGAAGGAACATTGAAAAGAAGACCGCTGAAAGAGATCTAATCTGCTAGGACTTTTCCAAGAAAGAAAAGAAAAATGAAGTACTTGACTTATGAAGCTCGTCCAACTTTTAAATTGCATCATGCAGTATATCTGTTCCAAGTTGTGATCTGTTTGAACAAAGTTTATCTCTCATGCAGAACTGAGTCAACACAATGAGCAGTTTCAGACCGAATTGTGGATTCCGTCTAACGAGAGTGAAGTGAGCGTGAGTCGGCGTCACAAGAGCTTTTCAAACGGTCAGAATTTAAATCAACTGAACAGTCTGATGTCAGTCAGTCAGCAGTTTAACATTGTTCGAGAGCGAGTTCAGTTTCGAGTTGTTGGCAGCGGGGCGTTATGAATTTCAATGAGCACTAACTGTCAGACTGTCTATTGTTCGGCACTCATTCAAAATAGAACGATTTCACTAAGCTGTGGATGCTCCATTGCAGACAAGAGGCTGGCGAATGCTGCTTTAAGTACAATGCCAACTACCACGATAACTTGAAAGATATACACACTATTTTCAAGTTGTATTGTTCTCGATGAAGCAAAGTGTGAAATTCGCTTTCAAAATACGATAGTTTCCCACTAGTCGTCCCACAGCTCCATTCTACTTCTCCTTTCGCCATCGCGCATCTTCTTTATCTTGCATCTCTCCTATCACTCCACTTTTATTCACAATTGTATGATAAGTCCATTGTTGAAACCTTCAGTTTGTTGCTTGAACAGTAGTTTATCTTCTAGAAATCTCCATTGTTAATGATTGCTAATTTATGTTGACTGTTGCCTATTGACATCCTAGTGGCAGTAGTAGATAGACAATTTAGTGGCAAACTGGCAAATCTTTAAGTACATGTATTACAATATCTATAGCTCATAAATTGACCCATACCGAAACCCCATTTTATCTCATTCCAAAACATTATCTTTGCAAGATAATATGATGAGAGTTATTACTATTTTTATTCAATATTTAGAGCTTGTTCACATGACAGCAATTTACGCTCGGTTGTCGCGCGGTTGGCAAATCGCTCGATTTGCCAGCCTCGTACACATGACAGCGATTCATGAGCGGTTTGCGCTCGATTAAGACTGTGCAAAGGCTGAAATTAAACTTTCTACTGGTGATATTTTTCAGAATTTTTCGATTTGTATATTATCAAGCTATCAATATGGAAAAGTTTCTTCAGAAAAACATTTTTTCCGATCATTACTTTTTGACATATGATTGCCTAAAGTTTAAATTTTTGGAACAGAACATTTCAAATACGGTAAGAGATAAATCAATGAGATTTGGAACATGAATTCTTCATTGTATTGTTGATTGAATAAAACAAAAATTTTCTGAAAATATCAATTTTTGAAAAAGCTATTCAATTCACAAAAAATTACCAAAAATAACTCATCAAGTACCTGAATAACCTAAAAGATTATGTCCAATTATGTTTTAATGGGGAAGATTGAGTTTATACTTTTTTATACCTTTAAAAGTTAATATTATTATTAATGTTTTGATTCTTGAATAATAAACACAAATAATGAGAATAAGTATTTATACTATTAATTTTTATAATGAAATGTAAATTCAAATATGTTTTTTACAACTTAACAAAAATAACGAATTACTTATTACTTTCCTTATTACTTGCCCTATTACCATAGGTAAGGAAAGTATTGCTTTCCAAAAAATTTAAGGTACCCTAATTTCATGTTTTCTATACGTTTCAAGGTCCCCTGAGTCCAAAAACATATTTTTTGGGTGTGTGTGTGTGTGAACACGATAACTCCATTCCTAATTAACCGATTGACTTGAAATTTTAAACTTAAGGTCCTTATACCATGAGGATCCGACAATAAGAAATTCAATTGAAAATGGCGGAAAAATGGTGGATAATGACTAAAAAACCATGTTTTTCACGGTTTTCTCGAAAACGGCTCTAACGATTTTCTTCAAATTTATACCGTGGATAGCTATTTATAAGCCCTATCAACTGACATGAGTCTCATTTCTGAGAAAATTGCAGGAGCTCCGTAATATTCTTGAGAAAAATGGCGGATAATTACTAAAAAAACCATGTTATTCACGATTTTCTCAAAAATGACTTGACCGATTCTTTTCAAATTCATACCCTGTATAGTGTTATATCAGCTGTATAAACTAGCATGAGTCTCCTCCCTGAGAAACTATCAGGGGGCCACCCCATCCTTGAGAAATTTACTTTGTAACCTCCTTTTCATGCTTGAGGTAGGTGGGTACAGCAGTTTATTCAAAAGAACACACGTCGATATTATTTATTTGTAGAACAGTTGTTTTGCCAACTTTTAAAAAATCCTCAAATCTCATAATTCAAACATAGGAAAATGTCAAAGTTAGTAGACTGACTTCTGTCTACTAACGTTGGGAAAATGTATGCTGAAAACAATAACAATAGTATAATCGTAGTTTTAATAAAATTATTTAGCCGCCAATCGGCATAATGTAATCCCCCTAGATTATCCTCATTTAAGAATGAGGCTTATAGATCAATGAGCAAGGAAAGTTGTGTGAGTGTACCACACCAGATTTTTTTTGATTCAACGTCCCAACCTGGGCAAGGGAAGTCCCATCGTGAGCAGGTCTTAAGCCCAGGTTGGGACACTCCCAATAATATTTTTTGCAATAAAAAAATCAATTGACAATCAATGTAGTTGCCATTAAAGTGTAAGCAAATACAATTAATATTAAATTAAAAAATGAAGAATTTCTTTATTTTTTCCAAGTTATTGCTGTTTGAATTTCGGTGTCCCAACGTGGACTAGTTTACTCCACTATGAAATATAATAATATAATATCTATATCTATAATATAATATTTGTCTGTCTGTCTGTCTTATGATCCTCTACAAACTAACTTAAACTCAACTTAATAAGTAAATAAACTAAAAATTGTAACAGAATAAATTTTATAGTTTGTGTAAAACAAGTTGAGACTTGGCCCTCCATACGAAGAAATTACAGGGTTGTCAAATCATGTAAAATTGCAACTTTCTCAAATTTCTAATTCAACGTCAGAATAGGATATATAATATCGTCCCCGATATCCTAGTAGTGCTAAAAAAGTTTCAGTTTTGAAGGATTAAAAGGAAATTTAACTTTTATGATAAATTTGGAAACATCGCGAAGATTTGTTTTTCTTTTGAATATCACTTCTCTCAGAATCATGTAGCGTCGTAATGCGTAATAATTTTATATCAAATCAACATCCAATTCTGACGTTAAATTGGAAATTTGAGAAAGTTGCAATTTTACTCGATTTGGCAACCCTGTAATTTCTTCGAATGGAGGGCCAAGTCTCAACTTGTTTTACACAAACTATAATTGAACTGAAATTGTAATAGAATGTGCACTATGTGAACTGCTCTGCTCGAAACCGCTCGGTTGACTGAAGACATGTGTACGCTGTCATGCCTGCTCTAGTATATCGAACCGCCCGGCAACCGAGCGGTTGGACTGGAAACTACAACCGCCGCGATTCGCCGGCGACTACGAAAACCAAGCGATGCATGTGTACGGCACCATGTGTTCCCCTATACCTGGCAACCGCTTGGTTTGTCAACCACACGACAACCGAGCGTGAATCGCTGTCATGTGAACAGGCTCTACACTCATGTGATCAACTAATGATTCAGTTTTGCAGAGAGTAGTTCAATAGAGAAGTATGAGACAATCCAAATTACTGAACCAAGATTTTATTACAGATACTATTCTCAATAGGAATCAGATATACTGTTTGGTAAATCTGAATGGGAATTAATAGGAACTAAAAATGAATAATTCCCTCATAGGACGACAAAGATATTGCAAATGATACAATCATTTCATATCAATGTATTTAGGATAGCATCAATAATCCAGTATCGGACACAATAGATATATAAAAATAGATGGACCTATCCTATCGTAGAAAGACTATGAGTAGAGTATATAGATAGGTAGAGTCAGTCCATGAATAAAGAGTGAAAAAGGTTGAGATCGAAAAAAATTGTTTCATTCCGTTCGTCGTTACGTTCTTTATAGAGAGAAGAGTCTCATAGTTCTGCCGAATTGTATCTGTTAAATTCTGCTGATCTTTATTTTCTGAATCATAAATTATAAATCATTGATATTGATGAGTACAATGAGTGAAATGATAAGAGTGAGCCTCTGTTGGATGTGACAAAAATGAATAGGAACCAGAGATCTGTCAAATTCAATGTGCATGAGTAGCGAGAATCTTTCACACGTTGGTATTTCCGAATTGAAATGTCATTGCCAAACTTCAATAGGAGATGGCAGCTCGCGGAGGAAAAGAAATGCAATTCGGAAGAATACAAGGAATGAAAGTAGCTGAGACAACTAGTGTAAAGGTTGAACACTTTCTCCGTATGAATGACAGTCGCCCATCCATTGCAATGCATCTCGTATGGGAACGTGACTAGTGATATGCCACCGAGGATGGTGAACGAGTGACAGATAGTGAGGTGAGACCGTTCACCACATGACGGTTCACGATCGGGGGTCCGTTCCCGAGAATGTGAGTACAGCAGCGGAGTGAGATTGCATCAACTCTTTCCTTTCACTCGAGTCCCATGGGATCCACCTGATTGACTGGGAGCGTGGACATGCATTCGAGGCTTTCACTAAATAGAACGGAGCCACGAGCGATCGAGTAATTCGAGAACGGTAATTGATAATTGGTACCAGCTTAGGCTTCCCGCGTTTTTGCTGCTCAATTGCACGCGCACAAAACAAAGTTAGACACGTGACTGGCTCACCAGGCCGCCGTCCAATCACGGACCATTTCCAATTTACATTATTAATCTGGTATTGGATCGTTCACCATTAGGCCTTAGGCAAATTGGGCAGTAGCTAGGCAATCAGAATTGAGAGCAGCACTGGATATTCTCTGGATAATCCCCATTCACCTAAAAATCACGAACAGCCAATTTCTGTTCAATTTATTGTGGTTATGAATAAATATTGTTCATAGTGCAATGGAAGCCCCTTTTCAATCAGATGAAAAGCTCTTTATCAAATATTCTCCATGCCAGAATATTTTTAAAAAAAGTTTAGTACTTTGGAGGAAAATTAATTTTATTGATTTATCAATGTGCATCATTATACTAACTTGAAAGAAATCGCACAATAGGTTCATGTTTAAAACAGCTCCTCTTCAAATTCATAACTCATATCATTATCACACAATCATTGTTATATCGACTTTTAAATTGAAATTTATTTGCAAAAATGTTCCTATAAACAATATGAATGATATAATAAACAATTTTTATGAACGATACATTATATTATTTGTTCAGTTTTCCTAACCCAGAAAACATCCGGCCATCCGATCTCCACCATTGACAATGAGTTCATGAAACTTAAAAAACCTAGTCTGTGAGTTGACTCAATTTTTTCTGCTGAGGGTGATGGCACATGAGCTCTAGGCTTGTGTGTGGTTAATGAGGCGGATGATGATGAGAGATGAATTGACCTGCAATTTTGGGTGAGTTCCGAACCACCTGGAAGTGATTTTACAAGTCATGAATCATATTCAGACGAGTTGGCTTAAGCGGTCACCCTTCCAAAAGGAGTGCATGTCAATAGATCGCGTGATTATATATTGTAGTTCGAAATGGATGAACTTGGATAGAATTCTTCAAATTTGATCTAATCTTATAATATTCATTTATAGTAAATAAATTGATAGAGGAATATGGAAAAATGTTACGATGAGGAATGTTCGAGAAGAGTCTCTCAAATCATTTGAGACAATGATGAAATGTAATGATCATTGAACTCAATGAATTGTGCAACGATGTTGTTAATTCTCTCACAGAAATTTCAAAGAATTTTGAACTCATTAACGTTATTGTTAGCAACCCAATCATAAATATTTCTAGAGTAATATTAGTGTATTTTGAACCCGGCCTGTTATTAAATTACAAAACAATACCGTAATTGCATTCAGTCAAATTGTTCACAAATTGACATTTTTCCTGGAACAGAATGCCTGTTAATTAAGTCAGAAATTCATTTTGTTTGTGCGGCGACATTGCCTCAGGCATAGGGCACTGTCCTTTGTCAGGGCAACATCCAGTCAACTCAGCAACTTAATTAGATGCTGCTGCTATGAGCAACCTGGGTGGCAGAGAGCCGAGTCAAAAAGAAGAGTTAGTTATCATTGCTGAATAAAGGAAGGCAACGAAAAAAGAGGAGTAGAACGAAAGACAGAAAGTGATTATGATGTGACTCCTTGTCTGTGATTGAGGCACGATGATACTGATACAAACCAGAAATGAAGATATTTCACTTCAACTAATTTCAGAATGAAAAATTGAAAAGTAAGCGTACAGCTTGATGAACTTTGAATGCTGGAACGCAACCATCAACTAGGAAGCTATTATTCATGGTATGATGCTTTAACGACGAGAGCTTATCTACTGAAAATTATTGTCAGAGAATGTTCCATTTAAAACTTTTTGAACTGATTTCAATCCATACCCATCTTCTGAATTCTACAATATGAATATTTGACTTTATAAATACTTTAAACAAGATTGAAGACTCGATAGAACTTCATAATTTTCAGAAGGAAATGTTTACAGAGTTCAATACTGATAAGAGATCATTCATTCAAGGATGCTCTCAAGTTGTACAATCCGAAAAAATTCATCTCACATACAAGATTCTCGGATCTGGAAAAGGTTGATAACTCTTGTTCTAGACCTGAAAGAAGATTGGGTGGATCAATAGGCCTACTCGTTAAATCGTCTCAATTGAAGTATTTAATAGGATGATGGGAAAATAATAATAATGGATTGTAACTCACCGATTTTATCATTTTGAATAAGTCAGCATAGACAATGGATTCCGACATACCTAAAAAAGAGAGAAAATAATCAGTTATATCATCAACAATAAAATGTGTAGGCTATTATCTTATGTTATCAGTGAACTAATTTTTATTATTCGACTTACACTTGTTTGAAAGAGGGCAGTGTTTTAAAAGAGACCAGTTATTAGGTACAAACAGAAAGAGTAAGTTGCGGTATACATTTCGGTATCAATCGATCATTTCAAGCTGATAAAATCATTTGAAAGTGATCCTCGTGAACGGAGATCGAGACATTCATACCCATGCTTTACAATGTGCTTGTGTCACATGAAGTTCGATTGCGATCGCGACTTATACACAGGTTTTTTCGACAATTTCTTAGTCTTTCTATTTAATACTACTTATACACTGCATGAAAATACACTAATATACACTATCCTCCTCTGGATAAATTGAAATTATATTAAAGATTCTATTAACACCAGAGTATTCAAGCATTACGGGATTAATACATATTCTTAGTTATATCGCAGGTCGATTGATCGATTATCATGTGAAGATCTTACATTCGATTGAAAATTCGTGAATGTCGCTTTTTTTTGAATACCTAGGTACAATTGATCCAAAGATGAATTTTCAATAGAATGACGGTTATAACTCTCCACGTAATAGGACAAGAGAAGCGATGAAGTCGTTTGGCTCCATTGTTTGTTGGTCTCCATCTAAATCGTTTGTAAAACTGCCAAAAAATCAGAACCTCTGGAATAGTAGGTATTGTTAGTAACGGCCGAATTCAATTCCTATAGCTACCGAAATATAGGACCATTTATTTGAACGAGATAATAGGATTGTTTATCCTGGAACAATCGTTTTTTGTTCTGCTATCAGCCAAACGAAAAAAACCTGTGCCGAACAAAAGTAAATGGAAATCTGATCAAGATAGCTTTTTACGCAATACAGGAACTCGCTTTTAATATAGCTTTTTGCAGGAAATCGCAAATAAAAAGATCGGGAATGAGATTTAATCTACAAATATTGTTACCGACCCTTTCTTGAATTTGGTCTACACTGCTAGAATCCATTTGGAATATTGTAATAGCCAAGTACTCAAAGGAGGATTTCCAACCAATTTTTTCAAGAGCTAAACGCAAAATTGAGTCCAATTAGATAATTTTTAATAGATACTAAGAATGAAATATTCCAGTTATAAATGATTCGAATCTATCATGTGCAAAAAATATGGAATAATTCTGATACTTGATATCAGAAATAAATTTTGAATCAAACGAAGAAGATTAATGAAGAATGTGTAATGGTAAGACGTAAAACATAAATAGGATAAAAAAATCGTGAATCAATTATTATCCAGCCTAAAATCAACAAATCCTCTATATGACATGCAAATATTCACAAATCAGTTATGTAATCTGGAAAGAAACCCAATCTAGGAATGTGTGCCTTTATTGCCTTGCCATTGTTCTTGGATGTTTGGAGTGTGTTTGATTTTGATGAAAATTATGACAGTTATCAAGGTAAACTGTCAAATTTGAGCTATAATTTTTTATAGAAGTTATAAAATATATTTGTTTTCTTCGCATATTAGATTCGATTTTGCGTTTATTCGATTTTTGCAAATAGAAAAGCAACTTTGTCATCACCTATCTTTATCGTTTCATTAACATCATCAGAAGCCTTTTGTACACACTTTCAATCATGAACCGAAAGCTTTCAAGATAGCATCTTGTTTGTCCATGACTCCAGAATGGTTTTCAACTTTGTGAGTAGTCAATACGGCGAATGACAAAAGGAAAAATGCCAGACTTGACCTGAGAATCGAATGCAGAGTCGATCCAGGTCGTCGTACCGTGAAAAATTTGATGAGAACGAGAAGAACAGAGAAGGTTCTACTTTCGATTTCCCTTATCAGGAAGAAGGAATTTTATTTTCATCAGAAGCACAGAGCCCGAGTGAATGGGGAATAAGCAAGGCCTGATTGCGACTATTCACAAAAGCGAATACTGGAGCAGACACTGTTCACTGTGCACTGTTCACTCGCTTGCCGTCTCAAATGTCCAACAAATGAAGAATTCAGTCAAACGAACCAATCGATTATCTAATGCTCCTAAAAAATTCGCAGCAGAGTGCTTTCTGATTGAAGTCAATTTGCAGGAAAAATTCAAAGGGAATGACAAGATGGCACTCGCATTATTCAATAAGAAGCTTAGAAACTTGCGTTTGAATATTCATTATTTTCAATAACTGCTTTATAAAAAGCAGCTATGTACTTCGAAAACTTAATTGGTCTCTACAATATTGCATTATATGAAAGTCATATAGTAGCCATTCAAATAACATTTATATTTCATGTAGCAGATCATTTGAATTTCAATTGGTTGAAAAGTCTATATTACAATACAAAATTTCACTAATAAAATTCAGCTTACCATATATGTATTGAATTTATCCAATTAAACGTTATTCGAGATCATTCTTATTTTGGAATTCAAATCTACTCACATGCTACGGATTGTTGGGAAAATAACAATTACTATAGAAATCATATCCAAAATGCCAAATCTGAAAATATTTACATTTTTTGAAGCATTATATTCAACCGCAAGTATTACCTTCAAAATTCAATTTATAACACTACAATAAGCTGACTCACTTTCAATCATTGTTTTGAACCTTAATTATTTTCTGAAACACTCTTTTACTTCGTATTTTTAACCATAGGCGAGAACTATGATTGTTTCCTTTTTTATAAGTTTTTCTACCCAACTCTCAATCAATCGGAACTGATATCTCTAATGATTGGGATTATTTTTACTTTCATTTTCAACGGACCACCAACTTCAATTTCGAATCACTCCTTTAAAGACGCTATGGATGACGTTGCCATAGTATTATTCTCTTTGAAAAGTAAAAGGCCTAAGCTGAGTAAAAAACCTGGATCGTTAGCTGCTCTAATGATGACGAAGCATTATTTTGCTTCTAACAAATCACAACTCATTGCACGCCTCAATAAGGTTTAATGTGAGAAGATCTCACACCTGCATCCAGTCTTATCACTATACACAAACTAACTATACGACTATATTTGGATCTTCCCTTATCTCTGCTTATTACAATATTCGAGTATGATAATTCTTCATATACCTCACATTATATTAGCTGATTTAGCTAGTACATACCTTGTGAAGACCTTCAATTTTTCTGTTTAGTGTTTTATCTTTACTGATACCAGACACTTCCATGGTATCCTCTTCAAACATTGCAATACAAGATTATCATGGTCTGTTATATTATGTATTATAATCCTTTCTATTTTAAAAGACTTCAACCCTCAAGTTTTTTACCAACCTCCAGATTCCACGAGAGGGTAATGTGGAAGGTGTGTCTTTGGAAATGAAATGATCTACTGTTTTTTGTGAGTTCCAAGTCACTGGAGAATATTTAGCAGCTTATAAGTACGAGAACTTACTTTTGACAAAATACTGTTCGTAATTAATGCTGTGTGGTATATTAAGGAGGTAACGAGTGAGCAGATATTAGATTAGCATAATAACTGTTTCCCTTAATAAACTTTGACTCCATTTTAAAGAGATCCTGTAAGAGGGTTCTAATAGAAGAGAATTTAATCAAAATGGATAATGAAGGATGAGCAATATCACCCCATTACGGCCTAAGTAACAAGCTTAATAAAGAAGAAACTATGGTGACTAAAAGCTTCCAATCCAATATGAATGAGGTTTTCGAGCATCTGAGATGCATGGATTAATAAGCCAGCGAGCTTCCCACTCAAGGCATTTCATACAGGCTCGAAACTTCTATTTTGGGGGAAGCTTGGATGCTAATACAGAAGTCACTAAATAAGAAGTTAAGCGCATGTATTAAGCGCAAACTTATCTCTCCACGGATGCCTCAAAACATTGGTACAAAAATAAAATTCAGCATGATGCAAAACTTACATATCTATTCAATTATGCAATTATGAGCTATGTGGCTATAAATGAATCATACCCACAAACAGTTGTTAAACCTTTGAAATTTTGGGGATAAAACACGACTGAAGTACGGTACTATGATACAATAGTATCAATACCAGTAAAAGAAGATTCAACTACTCAAAGAGATGGTGAACGTTGGATAGAAGTTTTGGGAAGAGGATTCAAAAAATAATGGGATTGAGAGATAACAGATACAGTATACGTTAAGAGATAAAAATTGTGGGTTTTGTGGATGTGATATCATGACTGAATAATGCAGGAGATTGAGAAAATAGTAATTGGAAAGGACAGGAAATGATGTGAAAGCAGTTCAAGATGAGCGACAGTCAATATATTTTGCAGACATAAAAGAGTAAAATTCAATGGAGAAACAGCAGTAAAAGATCCTAGGTATGAAAACTGTGAATAGTGATAGATTGTCTTCAATTCACCGTATGAGAAGTGAAGTAGGGATTTTTGTACGAATTGGTGAGGGTGAAAAGCCTCTAGAATACAGCATATAATTATGTGGTACAGTATTTAGGACTTCTAGTATCTAGGATAGAGAATAGCTGCATCCTTCAAGAAG
Organism: Nilaparvata lugens; assembly: GCF_014356525.2. Taxonomy (NCBI): domain Eukaryota; kingdom Metazoa; phylum Arthropoda; class Insecta; order Hemiptera; family Delphacidae; genus Nilaparvata; species Nilaparvata lugens. Next base: position 24,226,311 of record NC_052507.1, read on the forward strand.
GATACTAACGAGGTCTACTCATTACTCCTATTGTTCTCTCACTGCAACTTTCATTCATTCTTCCATCCTCATTTTATCCTTTGCCAAAATTCTACCTCATCCAATTCCCCTTTTTTCTCTTATTGTGCAACACAACAGAATATCTCTTTCTCGCTCACTCCTATTCACTTCCTCACAAATACGCACTTCTCTCTCACACACACACTGACGCCAAGTCTCATTTCCTCCAACCCTTCTCATTTTCACAGCTAAGATCCGAATAATGGAGATTACTGAGGGAATTACATTTCCTATCTCATTCAACGGACGTTCCATTACAAGATAGAAACGTCAGACAAATTCTCTTCCTATTGCTGGAAATGGGTAGGATCTCTGAGCTATATCATTTTTGTTTCAACTGCTTTCTGCGTCGATTTTTGATGAGAATGTACTGGAATAATACCCCACTCATTTCACTAAAAGGGAATGTAAACACCAAAGGTGATTAGCGACACTTTATTGAGAACAGGAAAATAAATGAGATTCCCTCTCATAAAAGCCATATTTTTGTCATGGAATCGTGTATTTTCAATGAGGAGACACGAATTAATTCATGAAGCAAAATCATACATCACGCATTTGAGTGCCGATGAGCACAAAATTTGTAGAAAAGATTATGTTTTCAGAGATAGGAATAGAAGATGGGATATCACTCAGCAAAGGCTCTTTGGTGCTCTGATGAACAAGATAAATTTGATTAACTTGTATAATTATCTGGATAATTGAAAAAGAATATCTTATATTAAATTATACAGCATATTATAATAAAAGTAAGATGCAGGCTGTATATGAAAGTTTCATGGGAGACCTTCTATCGAATAATTCTCAAGACTTAAATTAATTTATCTGAATGAAATCTTTTCATTGACCGTTTCAACCCTCAATAAAGCTCATATTGAATATTAAATTATTTTCTCCTGCTCAATGCTAAATCGATCGGACACATGAGTCCAAGACGTAAGTCCATTGAAAGATGTAACCCTATTTTGGTTTATATCGAAGTCAAATATTGAGAGAATGAATTGAAATGAAATACACCTTTTAGAGTGCAAAAACATTATTCCATTAACTAATCCATTATTCACAGTTAACCGAGAGAATCACTTCTCTCTCCGCCTATTTCACTACTCATACTCTACCAGAATCATTTCACAAATCGAAATTATATTTTATTTGCTCGTATTTTTTTCTATCTTTTTCCTATTTTCCTTTCTCCTTCTCCCATTTGTCCCTTTTTCACTCCTCTTCACTCTTCATTCCTTCCTTTCATACCCTCTACCTGCCTATTACATGGGGAACCATAGTTGCTAGATATTTTCCCACCTTTCTTTCTTTCCAGCACACCCCACCATGAAGCCTGTTTTAGTATTTTTTGTCATTTTTATTTTGTTTCAGTTTTTTTTTTCATTTTGCGTATCTCATGTTGATTTGAATAAAGTCATTGTTTGATTGATAATTTACAACAAATCTCTCTTCCACATCAATTCCTCTAACTACATCAATTATTGCTTTTGGAATGTGATGAGGATCACTCCTTCAACTTGATGAAATTTGTAATCTTTGTAGATGTTCTTCTTTCAATCTTATTGAATGCATTCCATACAATCAAATTATTTATAGGATTTCAACGAATAATAGAGAATCGAAGAATAATTTGAAAGGCATTATAGATCATGATGAAATAGAAGGAATGCCTAGCAAATCAGCTTCTGACAGAAAGTTGCGAAATGAGAATGTGAATGTGGGAAGAAATTGAAGAATGCTTGAAGATATGATGAGGATGGAAGAGTAGCGAGGACTCTAGATGAAAACTGGAAAAAGGAGTTTTTATTAAGAAAAGGAATTAAGAGAAGGAGTAATCGTAAACAAGAGACGAGAATGAAATTTGAAGACTTTATAAGCTATGTCAAAGCATGGAAGAAACAGCCAAGAGCAAAGTCTCACATTCGGCTGTAGTTCCAAATCGAGGAGGAAGTGGAAAGTACTGCAGTATTTATTAGAGGCGTTAGCAAAAGGACAGAAGAGGCAGCGTAGTAAGAACGAGAATTTTCCAGTGAGAAGGGTGGAAACTGACTGAAAGTGAGTGGGAAAAGTCGTCGCTTTTCCAAGCTCCACTTCAACGTCATTCGGCATTCTCCGTCTCATTGTGAGAAGAATGAAATCCAATATCCAGATATTGCTTCTTTCTGACTTCGGATGACGAAATATTATTGTAGACTCTCGCACGCACTCTCAGGTGCCTACTTACCGAGAATGCGTGGATTGCGACTGCTCTGCTCACTCAAGGGCGGAGTAATTCATTTTTACGCTCCTTGTCACTTCTGGCTCCTTTTCGCTGTGGAAACTCTCTCAAGTCCCTCGAAATACAGAAAGTTCTTAGATTGCTTGCAGTAAGGAGGTGTTGTTGGGATACGTGTGAAACAATACCTGGAAGGATTCGAGACTATTGAGTTATCAGATAAAAAAAGGGAATCGCATTCTGATGAATAATAATGATGATTAAACGATGAATCTAAGAATTCATATTAAATATTTGACAGAGTACCAAACAATTAGACATATCATAATTCGAAGCTCTATTTTACATCTTTACTTCGACCCTTTCTACTCAATTAACGTTTAAGTCAACCAAATGACTTGAATTTTGTTCTATCCCAATTATTGTGATCTCCAATAGTTATTCGAAGATGAACATCATTATTCGATGATGTAAGTATAGCTTTGCAGTTGAATGAAACAAAAAATCTTTATTTAGGGGAGTTAGGACTTTCAAGTCCTCTCTGCCTCTCTACCTCGACATTATGAATAATAAAATAATAAAATTACTACTATAAAATAAGTTGTTTGACTTACTACAATAAATAGAAATACATTGAATAACATAGTACTACAACTAAAAATACACTCATGTAGGTGAATGTTCTTGAAAAAATTCCAAGTTATTTTTTTATACCTCTCGATTGAGGAATACCTCTCTGATTCGAGCTGAATGAGCTCGTATATACTGGTGGAAAAATGTTTTTGTGCTATTGAACAATAGTTTCAAAAATCAGTGTTTTGCTAAGACTATTCTTAATATTAACTTTAAAAAAGGGTACTTGGATTTTTGAATTTCCAAACTATTCTCAATATAAAAATATAGTTGGAATTCCACAAATATATTTAGCTGTGATTAATCAAATCTAGAGTTAATATGAGTTGAATAACAGACAAAACTTTATTTTTCAATGTTCAGGCGTGATTGCTACTCATAGTTACAGTCAACGTAACCATTAAAGTCACGATAATCGTGCTATTAATTACCTGGCGTCTTGCATGATCACCCATTTAACAACAGTTATTTTGAGATCAGATTTGAATAAAGAATTATGAAACTTATAAACTTTCAAACTCATTGCATGATATTTTCTATATACAGTACGTGTAACTGACCATGGACACTATAGAGCAATATTTCGAATGGATAGCATATTGTTCATATAAATATTTTTCTTTTTCAACAGATGTCAATAATAATTATTTTTTTGTTTTATATTATGCAGTAAATCTTATTTATCATTAATTGAGAAGCACCATAACAATGATAGAGTAAGTTGAATTCTGATTGGATTGTGGTGTGGTAGTAGTGGTAGGTTTGTATGATTTTTTGTTTCAACGGAGATCCGTGTAATCCTGAACACATGAAGATTATTTATTCGAAAAACCAAAACCTGGTAATTGATAATTTGCTTTTAAAATATCGATTCATAGTCAAATATTGAAAATATTCAAATATTGTTCATTGAGCTGAAATCTTGAAAAAATTCAATCAACTATATTATTAAGTTTTTGGAAAAAATTGATGCCGAATAAGAAGTTACTGAATAGGAGATTTCAAAGTTGAGAAATCAGAACACATTCTACGGTCAAAATTACTGTTACAATTACAATCATTCCAGGAGCGATTCTGTAATTAAGAACTAGTGACCTTTTTGACTGACTATTAACGAGATTTCTAAAACAATCTACAGGGGACTTTAATAGCTGGACACATTTATCAAATAACAGGGTCAATAGCTATAATCCTGATTAGAAATCAGTCTACGGTAGCAGCTGCAAGTTACAAATTGGAAGTTTCGTTACCGGCTTACAACATAGAAGACAGTAATTAATGTGTTTCTATACCATACACATTTTACCATATAGCATTTTACTGCATATACGCTATGATGTATTGCTTTTAACGGTAAAATTATTTTTGATTTCTGAATTTAACCCAACTTTATGTTTATCAACTGGAAAATTAATCAAACTTGGAAGACAACTTATTATGCAAATCGATGTACAACCTTCACGTCATTACAAGTGAACTCCGTTTCTGGTCAGTTTATCATTGAATGTAAGGATTTATATTTGACTGCTACTACCATAAGTGTTGGTACTTCAGTACTTTTCCGTTAAATATCCATTAAATATATTCAGTCAGCACAGGAAATGAGAGATAGTGTAGAGAACTACTCTCTTTTTCGGACCTAGTTGAATTTAAGATCAGAATAAGGAAGATTATTTTGGAGCAATTATTGATAATAACTCTATCATGTCCTTCTTTACTCACTGGAGATAATATCAACATTTATCACATGCAAATCTACAAATAGATGTCCGTAGGATACCGTGGAAAAGTTCATCAACAACCACCTTGGTTCAAATAACATCAAAAATAGAATATTATATAACCAAGAGAAAATCGCTAAGCACAACCGATTCGCATAAAAATAATCTATCAAGAGGGTTATTCGAATCACATCCAAGGTCAACCGCTTTTCAACAAAATAGACTTGTAATACCTACACTATTACGAATATCTTACGTGTATTGATTTCCAGATTGCATGTTTGGATGGCTCATACAAATTTTCTACTCTAAATTATAGCATCTACTTGTTAAGTGGGCGATGAACTACCTAGAATGAAGAGGGATAATCTCAACTCTGGAACGAATCTGACTGAAAACCTGTATTTAATGTCAAAATCAGGGTTCGTCTTGCCGTGAAAAAACTGGACATCAATTAAATGTTATCCAGCCTTGCAAGGTCGCGAGCCAATTCACGTCTGCATCTGAATCTGGCTTGTTAAAAAAAGAAAGCTACGTAGAAACTGAGATCAGAGAACTTTTGCTACTATTTGCACATCATGATGAGAGATGGGCTCTGAATAATAACTACCTTAGCCAACGCGTATGCTATCTTACAAATGCTGCAAAAAAGTTTGTAATGAAAAACATGACATGTAATTGGGATTTTTTGCCAATTCGTTGATCTCGTTTACTTTTGCATCAAAAGACATTCATTTTGTGCCTTGTGAACAGCTGAAACAAGCTAAAAAAATAATGGAAGGAATGCCAGGTACATTAAGATATAATAGGGGAAATTAACCTATCAGTAATACAGTAATATCAGTATCAGATGGACAATAAACTAAGGTCAGTAAGAAAATGCCAAATATAATACAGACTCAACTGAGTAAATGCCCTTCAAATTAGCATATATCATACTACTTATTGAAACAATTATACATGATCTGACTCTAGAAGAGGGATGTTTTGAAAACTGAATTATCAAAAGAGTTCCGAATCTAATTACGGTGCATTTATACTGTTCAATACTCTATACTCCTGAATTATACTCTCTTTGCTCTGATTATATCACTGAATACTTTTATATGATAGACGATTCATGATAATACGATTTGATCTTCATCATTTCACATACAATACTGGAAACTTTTTGATATTCACAAAGAGAAATGAAAAATCATCACAGATTAATGCGTAACAGGATCGTTAGCTGCTCTAGAATACTTCATTTCTTTCTTATCCAGTATATATATTTTAATAATTGCATTAATAGTTCTATATTAACACAAACTAAATGTTTGAAGCCTATTCTTCATCTGTAGAATCTTGATTGGGAAAATATCATAAATTAATACTATATTTCACAAAAAAATGATATAATCGATGATTTTGTTATTCAAGAAACACATTTCAGCGTGTGTCAGGGATATATATTATTGAATGGTTTCCTATTCAATTACTATGCTTATGGAACAAAAATGGGAATAATTCCATGTAGGTATTGCTGAACAAAGTAAGTAAAGTTTCGAGTACAGCTTTTGTTGTAGAATATAGGTTTTGAACAGCAATGGCACAGAATATTCTAGTGTGCTTGCCAAGTAAAAGCAGGTTTAAAGGGACAAGTAGTGTGCAGTGAAGCTCACTCTCTCCCTTAAGCCCTTCTCGCCACCCTGTTTTGCATTCAGTGTACTTTATTCCCTTAATTGAGTGCCCTTTCAGTGCCCTGTCCTCAACGCTTCAGAACAGAAACACCAATTACCAGCCTTTCGAATCCAGCTTTCAGTCTCCTATCAGACCTAATAGAATTATTGCCTCTAGCCCAGTGCAGGCACTGTGATACTTTGATGGTGCTATTCAAGAACCCACAAGGCACCACAAGCGTGATCTTAAAGGGAATACACCCTCAAAATTGGCTGGGTTCATGGCTAAATTGGCTTATGATAGTGCGATGGAGCACACAGATACACGATCCAACAAGGGATGAGCTACCTGCATTGTAAAAAGCTTTCAAAAAGCAAGAATTAGAATATTCCACTTCTATAGTAAATTTTCAGTAATCAGCTCATTTCATTAGTCTTCGTTATTCAATAGAACAAACAGCAAAGATAATTATTGACGAGCAGCTATGCCTACTCCAATCATAGTATTTTAATTGAATATACAGTAAGAATATTTCTATTTTTCCATATTATAACCGAATAGACCAATTTTCAAGGCTTCTCTCCAACCGAATACAAATTTATATCCTCTCATGGAAAATAAGTTATCAGAATCCATCGCTTTCATTTTCATCATACATAATAAATTTATCCATTTCTCACATTTTATCTCTACTTACATTTATTCATTTTCAAATTCTAAACTATTAGATTCGTATTGGAATTTCTGTAACTAATAGTACTTTCATAAAATATTTTTGTGATGACTGGAGTATACAAAATAAAGTTGAATTTAGTAGAGTGTTTAATCCAGTTATGAATCTAGTTAATATACTTCATCTTACTCAAGTTGTAGAGAAGTAACTCAATGGAACCCTCCTCGTTGTTCAAGTCTATTTTCTGAATAAACAGACCCAGAATACATAACACGCAAATAAGGCTGCTGACTGAAACAGCTTTGACGTTTGCAAGGGAGGTCAAGAGAAGAGAGAAAATGACAATACCAAGTTGTCAGACACCCTCGAATTATTCAACAGGATAGAGAAGGAGAGGAGCCGCGTGCTAGGCTTTGCCGTTGCGTTGACAAGACGCCTCATTGCAGTCAGGTCACGTCACTTCACGTCACGTCACGTCATTGTGCGGTCCAATCACATCGTCGCTCGTCGGCGGCCGCGTTTCCTTTAACGTCCGTCGAATTTGGACCATCGGCTGACGGATTTCCTTCCTTCCGCTGTGCCCTGTCAGATCGTTTCTCTCCTTAACCAGCAAATCACAACCGAAATATCACCCGTCAAACTCGGTCGGCTTTATTTATTCATGTGGGGTTGCTATTCGAATCAACACGAAACTAGGTCAATGGATTGGCGGATGGTGCATGAATATTGAATCTAACGGATTGTGGATCTTCTGAATATCTATTTGAACTGATGAAATTATGTGTGAGACTATAAATTGTCTATTTTTTTAAAATGTCTATTCTCATTAGAACAAATTTCTTCAACTACCTGCGAAACATGTTTGCAGAGAGTATACGGTATCATACAACTTTCTGTTATATGTTTCCGTAATGTAATTGAAGCCATGATTATATGTATCTGCATGCGTTTCTGTAATGTAATTTCAAATATTCATATTTTTCTCCATCAGATTTCAAAAGTCAATTTTCTTTTCTATATCATGTGTGTATGGGCAGTTGTGTTGCCCTCGCCCCAAACAAGCTACGATCATAAAGATGCTCTTTTTCCGAATGATTTATTGGAAATCAATTTGCGAATACGACATCAGAGCAGAGGGCAATAAACGGCATTGAATGACGAGTAGATGATGGAGAATCTCTATCAAAACGGAAATGGCACACGAAGCGTCTATGTTGAATCGTCATTCGCCTTTTTCAGGCTTGATCGAACTCTGACCTTCCAGAAAGAGACTTGATGGACAGCATCTTTATAAGGCTTTTATGAGGTGAGGCATATTGAATAGCAGCACTGTGATGCAATAATGCGAATATCTATTAGCATATTATGGTTGATGCAAGAGCGTAGTAATGACAGACCGACAGGCGAAAGAGCTTTTCAGGTCAAACGTTGTGATGGTGACCGGTCGTTGCATGTACGGATAAGCGAGCGACCCTCTGACCTGACCCTCCCTCGCCGGACTCATAACTGGGGCACCACATCGCCATGTATCGTATCAACCCTCGATCAAAGTTTTGCTGAGAATTCAAAGACTCGATGAGTTAACTTCTATGAACTCACAAGAATTGCTCACATAGGTTCGCTTTGGATGTTTTGATTCTGCTTCGCAGTATTTCCATTTTTTAAATAGCCTTGAGAGACATGAGAATAATATTATCATTTGCATGGAAAACTGCATAGCCGATAGTACAGGAAAATCAATAGTTCTGTTTAATCTGTTTAACAATTTTTCTCTAGAATAATCGATTATTCAGCTCACTAAATAAAACAATTTTTTACATTATCAAATATTATAACATTTTTCCTCATCACCAAAGTTTCATCAAAAGCTTTATAGGAATTATTGCTCTATTGCAAAGGAATATTATTTATTGTAGCACACATTCATTTAAGAACAATTGAATATTTAGAACAAATCAAATCTATGATTCTAGAACCTAAGTGATCTAAAATATTAAATATATTTTAATGTGAGACATTAAAACTATAACCACTCTTTTCTATTCAGTCCCCTTCCCAACTTCGTCTACTCTTTCGTACTCTTCAGTTAATCTTTCTAATACAGTAGTAAATCTTCCTATATCTCTCACCTCTCTCATTGACACCTATTCACTGAATAACCTGTTCTCCCATCATCTTATTGTGATATTCATTGAAAACTTCAATAGTTTTTTTACATCCCGTTCTCAAATTTGAATGAAACAGTCAACCCTTTACACTCGCTTCAAATGTGAACTATGGAGGGAAACGTCATTACCAAAGTTTCATTAAAAGTTTTATAGGAATTATTGCTCTATTGCAAAGGGAATATTTTTTATTGTAGCACACATTCATTTAAGAACAAATGAATATTTAGAACAAATCAACATTTATGATTCTAGAACCTAATTGATCTAAAATATTCAATATTTTTCAATGTAAGACATTAAAACTATAACACACAATTTGATAAAAATGAAATAAAATGATTCTGTTGAGAAGACGCATATTACCTAGACATTCAATAATCCTGTAGAATGCATGAATATAATAATATTTGGTATCCGTCCCCGGACGGATTTTATCCATGGTACGAATGCCAATAATTTAATACTTATAGAGAAATATTTTTGTTACAAATTCTTGTACATTTGATTAATAAAGGCAATTATTATTATTAAATATAACAATAATGTGACCACCAGTTTTGAAGCACATGAAACAAGAACATGTAATGTATAAGTATATGAACAGTATACATTATACTTTATACGTTACTTAATAGGAGAACAAATTTAAATACTCTGGCTTTGAGTATATACGTAAATCTCTGTAGTTTCAATACAAGTAGAGTAACACCTGCCTCACTCAAGTTTATAACCATCATTCTCTCATACTTTCTCTTAACCCAACCCTATCCTCCATTCCTTCTAATCTTTTTTCTCTTCCTCCTCCTTCTCCTGTAATTTTTCTCATGTGCCGTTACCCCACCTCTCATCTTCATCAAACACCAGTAGCTAAGTGCTTTATGTGGCAATTGCCATCCACTTGTTGCACCCTTCTCGTGTCTCGTGTGCCACACCAACTTCTGCGAAACGACGCAAATAGGATCTATGGCAAAGATAGCCGGCCTGCCTGCTGTACCTTATCCACATGACAGAATAATCTACAACTGGCATTGTTCGTAAAGACAATGGCAATGTCAGTTGAAGGCACTTTACTCGGTGGCTCCCGTCTCCCACGGCAAAACTACCTACTTAGGCCGACATTTTGCTCCTTTTTTCGGAATCCATCTTGATTCTGCAATCACACTCGCAGAATCCTCAAGTGGCTCGCAGGTGCTGCAGGTGTTTATTATTCAACCCGTTCACAATAAATACTTCCACCGGATGAAAAATATTGAAAAGCTGCAAGAAAGTGTTTATTATACAATCTCTCCTCAATAAATTCTTCTACCACTTGAAGAGGGAACAAGAAAAAACTATGCATTCATCCCACTCATGCATTTATTCATGTGCATCATTGATCAACCTGCAAGTATTCAAGGTGTGTAACCTAATACTGATTCTCCATCTTCAGAATAACATTGTTCATTCTCTTTCAAAAGTTTTTTTTTGTTACACTGAACTGTAGATTTTAGACTAGATCACTAGAAAACTGAGTTTCCTCTATATCCAAATTATTGGAAAGGTTAGAATGATCTAACTTTTGTTCTCTTTTTACTACTCTTCTCATTTGATTGAACATGGATACAGATTATTGGAGATTTATTGGAATAGAATTTATTATTATATGAGTACATTCAACGGAAATATACACAATATTCTTCTTGGTTTACATTTTTAGATCTGTATCGAATCTTTCCTCAATCAGATTACTGAATTCAATAAATAAGTTATTTCAAATATGTTGAATGTTTCATCACTTATGAAAATGATTATGAAATTGGTAGTTTTCAATGAACTATAGAGCGAAATTTGCTACTTCAAAACAGAGATTTTTTATGTTGTGAATACTTGTTTGTTCACATTCAAGATAAACAGTGATTCGCACAAATTCACAGCAACAAAATATAGTCAGCTCTAGGGATGCAGTGTTTCCCTTTGGGACAAATTACCTGTTCTTCCCCAAGTCCCTAGGCTGTACTGTTTGATCATTCATCCTCCGAAATTTCACCTCAGACCATTAATCAGCAGCATTTGGAGAGCGATTCGGCTACAACTCCCCTGCCAATCCGCCACCATCATTTATCTTGTAACGGCAATCTATCAGTTATCGTCTACTATTGATGTACAAATCTCTTTGACACTGAACCCGTGTACCTCTGTACGTACACTCAGCTCTGACAAATCAATCGTATGGATAAAATGCATCCATTTCGAGATGAATTTGGAACGGATGAGCTCAGTACACGGATTAATAGCTTTCGTCAAAATAATGGATTATGATTGAGAAACATTTGTAGCAAGATCCAAGTGAGTTACTTTGACGTAAAATTCAAATTTTGCATCGCTCGATCGTCATGGAGAATTTTATTACTAGTGTTTTGTCATTTGATGACATTATCAATGTTTTCCAATCAAACCCCACAATGGAAGGCATTCCAAATTATAAAAGGTACAATTTACAAACTTCGAACTACGATAATTATAAGATTTTCGGCCCACATATGTTCTTGCAAGTATAAGCTATAATTTCCAATTATACACGAACATGCAATAATAATCACTGCTTGGAGGAGAAATCATTGTGAAGAAGTGCAATATTTAACCTCACTAGGGTGTTATCGTTTTTATTATAAAAAACTCAAACCGAAGGCCATGATTGATGTCCGTGCGCAGTTTTACACTACAGCTTGTATCGAAATGTGTAATCAAGAAAGTGTTCTGGCATTATTTAGTTCAGAGTAAAGCCAACGAAAGGCCAATAAGTGGAACACAACTCACTTTCCATCTGACATTTGAGTGGTGCATGAAATCTCAAACTATCTATGACTTTCTATTGAACCTGCGGTGCAGGTGTATCTGATACTACATATAAACCATAATTGCATGAGAAGCAATTAATGCTCTTGCTATATCATGTAAGTCATTCTGCATCCTAAGAATGAGCTCTCAGACTCAAAACCTATAAACCTACACTTGAAACTAATCACTCAACTGTCAAGTGAACATATTTGACTCCAGAGGGTAGGCTCAACCAATTTATTGAACACTCTATCCAAATCATAGATGGATGAAAAAATACTTAACAGACTAGCTGGAATTTCGAATGAGTAACATTATTGAGGTGTTTGAATTTTGATTGAAACTTATTTTCTCAGTAAAAGTTTATGGCTCTAAGTAAGTTCATAAGCTATATGGCTCTCAGCAGAGCTCCATAAAAAAATTAGTTCATGAGCTGCCTCTGTAATAACCATTCATTAATATGAATTTATCAATTCATGAATCTGATTTTCTGATGACTAGAAATGTCTTGTTGGAGTTTTTCTAATTAGTTTTAGTTTCCGAATGGTCCTCCAGGAACAAACAAAAGAACAATGTTTGCTTGTTAGGGGATAAAATTAGAAGGGGAAAGTACAGAAGGAATACATCTAAATAAGATGAGTACGACCCAGAAAATGAAATAAACTGTCAGCTGTAAACTTGAAGGCCTACTTCTCTCCACGAAACTGAATCTATGCATCTATTTAGCCCAAGAACAGACAATTAGCTGACATACGACATTGCGAACAATGTATGCTGTATAGTCTCCATGACTTTCACACAGCAACAGTAATGCCAATGTGAAACTCATTTGCTTATTTATTTCGGGCATTCAACAGTGTTATTATATAACAGCCGCTTGGAAACACCCTGCTCCAATGTCCCAGTTTCCACCGAGACATCCTAGTATTCAATTACGTTTGTTTTGTTTCTAATTTCACTTTTCTTATCCTTTCTCGCGCGGCCCGCTGCGAAATTACTGAACGTCTTTCTCGAGTTACTCTCCCCCTCACAGCAATGACAGTACAAACCGTGTCATACATCCGACAAAATATTTGTCTAATTGCAACGAACTAGTGCGACCGTGAATGATTTTCTACTTGTTCCACCTCTATTAACTTTCTTCAAATTCTACTTTTTACTTGAAACTAAGCTGTACCAGTAATGTTTTTACTGTTGATACTTACACGGTTAATCTTATTGTTTAACAGTGTCTTCTTATGTTATTTCAGCACTGTTTACCATTAACAATTTTTCTGACCAATAAAAAGCTTCAAATAACAAAATGTTGAATACTTTAATATTTTTAGATACTTGTATTTATTCATAAGTTACTGAGAAAAGTAGAGAGAAACTCTCGATCAATGAATGACTAATGCAACGGTTTGATGTCCTCTTCTATGATGCAACTTAGTAAGAATCAAAAGTAAAGTACACCTTATAGCTTAATAATGTGGTTCTCTCTCATCTAGAGAATATAATATCCTCTTTTTCTTTAACTGGAGTAGATCAAGTAGTGGGTAATAGGCTATGATGAATGAGCACAGAGTCGAAAGCTAATATTATCAACAATGCTAGTAATATTATTTAGTATCCCTTTCACCTTGATTAGAAAACCATCTCAACATTTCTCAAAGCTGCAAGGTAGTATCACTTAAATCATACATGTCACCTGAATTATCTCCTCAACCCTTCACAAAGGAGTGGAATAATGGAGTCAGAAGTATTAAAACAGTGAGAATGACATTTTTGTCTTTTTCATCTTCACATACGGATCCCCTTGGGTGTCACATGACGACCTGCATTCCATTTATTCCGAGGAAACGCCCTCAAAAATTACGAAGCTCAGCACATTGAGTTTTTGCGATGTGCTGAAGCTTTTTTATCACGAATGACAAAGAGAAAATCCCGCTCATTCCGGAACAGTACATCCGCTCATGTGAAGAAAAAAATAATGATAGATATCCAACGGCCCCGTAAAGCTAATTTTTCTTCTCATCAACCTTGCTGCACAAGAAAATTCTACTGTTTATATGAGGCTTTAATGATGATCACGTCGGCCTTGTTCTAGATGCACGTTAAAATGGATAATCCACTTCATTGATTGTACGGACATAATTATCAAGGGCGTACCACATTCAGAAATTATACTACAGATCACAACAGTTCAATTGAACAGTGTGCAATTGGATTAGTCGTCTGATTCATGGAGGCTTCACAATAATTGAGTATTCCTATTAAAAATTTGTAGAAACATGACAAGGATGAATCACAGAGTACGGTAGGCCAAAATTAACACAGATAATTGCTCCAGTTTTGAATATTACAAGCAAGATTTAAATTATCCATGTTGAATAATAAAGGTTATTTTTATGTGTTTTGATTGACTGATGCTGATTCGAAACCTAACAGAATCTGTTGGTAATTTGAATAATACAGTGGAATGAAACATTATTGTGTACGGTACTAATATTGAACAAGGTACATAATTGTATATGTAATTATTGTAACGAATTGAAATTCGGATGGATAAATAAAAATACCTACTTGAAGAAATTTATAGGTCTAAGTAGAATAATAGGCTAATATCGCCAAAGAAGATAAATGTTAAAGATTAGATAATATCAGGCATCATGGCTAAATTTATAACGGCCGAATAGAAATGAAAATAATTTTGCTACCTATATAATATTATATAAAATATTGAAAGTCGCATAACGTAGAATCTAGCCAAGTACCTTGGCAGAAGTTTATTGTAACTAAATAGTATGCAACTTGAGGAACCAAAAAATCCACATGGCTAATTGTTGTAATATGAGAAACAACCTATAATCTTTAGAAAACTACTTTGCATGTAAAAAACGTATTAAAAAACCCAGACAAAAATAATTTAATGTATTAAGGAAGTAGGAGGTTCTAGGCGCATGTATACTATAATAATATTTGCATGTACCAATCAATTGATAGGCGGTAATAGTGAGCCGATACAAATATATTTGTATATATTTCTATAAATGATAAGAATTTATGAATTATTGTTGTTCAGTTTATGTTTTGGATATGGCCCGAAGGCAGATAAATTATCAAAGATGTGACATAAGTAATAATTTAATAGATCGGCATGAACTATTTGAGCCTTGAATGGCGGAGGAACAGATTATTTAAATTTTATGTAAATTTGGAAATCGGAAGTGAAAATTGTGAATTAGAAAGGAGAACTTCCCCACTTGCCTGCCAACCACTACCATGAGATGTCACCTAAAATTGTAGAGCGCAATATCTTACTGTACCTTTTAATAACTTAAAGTTAAATCGAATTATTAATTTTTTCATAAGACTTTGTGATGCTATTGTAAAGCAAAAGTCATTTAAATATTTTTAATCCCTTGGAAGAGACAACTTCGGCCACCAATAATCCAGGACCACCAGGAGTTTGGATCGCCATCAGCAGCTTATAGAAAATCCAGCACGTGAGTGCATAATATTTGAAATAGTGATAGGGCGCCCTCAGTGCTTCGAAATGAAATAAGAAATAAAAGCTAGCTCGTCGAAAAGGTTTTAAAAATTAAGAAATTGGTAAAAATACTTGCGCAAGTTTAAAAATGGTATAAGAGATATTTTATTGAATAGTAACGAGTCAATTCATATATCAAAAGATACACCAATCAAAAAGAATATTAAGTTCTAAGCTGATAATACAAATGTTCATATGATCATTAATTTTATAATATGATTTGCGATAGTATAATGTAGCTCTGGTTCATCAGATAAATTGATCTATCTATTTCCGTCAGGTGCCGAATCTTGCACCCTGAGATTTATTAGAAATTTATTAGAAACTATAGAAATTAATATATATTTTGATTATTGATTTGTCAATTTATCATGCTCTGATTTGAGAAGTTTATATATGAAATAGGATTATCCAAATCGACAAGCAACAGCAAGTTGATGTCAAAGCTACATGCAGATAAATGCATATGATCATGAAGTGAAAGCACATGGTAGAGTTTCGTGCTATAGAACT
The DNA here is from genome assembly GCF_014356525.2 of Nilaparvata lugens. Taxonomy (NCBI): domain Eukaryota; kingdom Metazoa; phylum Arthropoda; class Insecta; order Hemiptera; family Delphacidae; genus Nilaparvata; species Nilaparvata lugens. Next base: position 24,242,308 of record NC_052507.1, read on the forward strand.
CAAAAAATAGTATTAATCTGTGATATTTTATTGATTTCGTTTCTTGTTTTATTATATATTTTTTGTCGCTCTATATATTTTTGCTTTGATTTATTTTTGAGATATTTGTTTAATATATGTATCAAATTTTTCATGGTGTACCCTTCATTTTATTCCTCAATCCTATAGGATATAAGTTATATTTATATATTTTTATGAATTATCAGTATTATATTATTGCGAAAGCTTCTATCTGAGCCTATGAAGATTTTAGTGAGATTATATCCTAGGAAAACCACGACCAGATTTTATAATTATTAAAATAACTCTCATGCTCTACCGATTGACGCCAAGCAAGAGGCTAAGCGTTACTCCACCAAAAGTAACGTGACATTATCTATACTTATATTTTATGTATGAGATACAAGCATAAAGAATGGAGAGAAAAATACAAGCATAGATATAACCAGCAATGATTCATAAATACCTTTTAGGCATCTAGTGCTGCAGTAGAGCTGGATTCAATGAATAAGTTTGGTTATATTACCTGAAATGGAAAAGAGTAATCACTTGAAACTTACAGTTGATGAAAATTAAGTGATTTGCAAGAGATTATGAATATTAAAGTGAATGGTAAAGTTCAACGAATGCAATGGATGTATCTGACATTATAAAAGATCAGTCGAGTATCAGAGTTTCCAACCACCAATAGTTTAGTGTCCTTTCAAAGATATTTGTATAACAAGAGATCTTATTTCGACCCCCTCACTTGTTACCAAGGTTCACAAACGAAATAGAATGACAAAAAAGCCCACTAAATAGCCCTCAATTTGACCCACCATTCCATGACCTTGTTGAGAAGCGGATATTAATGTTCTGTTTCTCCATGAAGCGGTACCTCAGCAACAAAAATAAAATACAGGCTATCATTTCAATCGTTCCAGCTTCACAATACAATTGCGATTCAACACCTTTCCTTGAATGCAAAGGGGTTTTTAAACTGTGCACGGTACTCTGGGTTCATTCACGTAGCAGGTATTGTGTGCAAACTGTTATCAAGGCTGTACGTGCGAGTTGCGAGCTTTTGTACCTTATCAAATCAACGGTGAAAATAACGTTACAAAGGTCACTCTATTTGTCATGTTTGTTATAAAACGATCTTCGCCGCGGTCCTTTTAAACGACGCCATTGTGCTCGCTACAATGTACTCGATTAGTTTCCTAACAATGCTTTTCTTAGGGGTGTCGAAATGTCCTTGACCCAGTTATCAAACTCGCACGAAGATCGGTCACTTGGCTCCATTAACATCTATATTAATGAAGGGCTTTGTTTGTGTGCACTGCATCGAGCTGGTAAAGCCTACAGCAAACAAATTCGTCACAGATACGGAAGGATGGTGGGTGGTACAGAAGAGTGGAGTGTATCCCGAACGACGGGACCTGAGTAGGACGTCACAGCCTCCAAGCTGTGAATTCCAAATCGATTTCCTCTTATTTGTTCAATTTTTCCCACGTTCTAATAAGGAAGATCGCTTTGGGTGACAATGAAACGTTTCCATGCAGCGATTGAAGGATTTTCAAGTGAGTTATCGATCAATTACACAGACACTTATTTAAAAAAATTAAATTTCTTTCTCAGTACCCCTACTAGAAATAATTACTCCTAGCTCTGATGCAGGTTCCTTATATCAAAGTATGGTTGATCAGTAATGGAGAAACTCTATTTTTATTATTGCTATTCGAATACATTGAACAATAAAGAATAGAGATTGATTCAAATGGGGCACAAAAATATACGAATGCTGGTGAATCCTATATTGAATACCGGGTCTATCATACAGAAACTATACAGTACAAATATAAATGGGTTTATAATGATTACAGAGAAAGGGAATACATTTTTAATAAATTCTACTGTGGGCCAAAAGCCATCCGTAACGAAAAGAGAACATGCGAGAGATCACGATCAATAAATCCTCTTCACTTTTCCACCAAACCTTTTAGAGATGAGGATGGAAATGGACGATGAAAGTATACGCTGCCCTTTCACTACTAATTCTGCTGCTTAATTACAAGAGACCACAGAGAGGTCTACCTTAATTGATATTTTTCTATCGGAAACCAATCAATCAGACGCTTTCACTTCATTCAAAGGTAATGAGATGCATGAAATTGATGAGTGTAGGTGTAGGAATTTTGTCATCCATAACCAGAATTATTATTGTTGGGTGATGTTCTATGTTCAATACGTGCAGTAGAAATCGTTAGATGATCATGAATAAATTATTTATCTTATGAATTTAATGGTGTCTGGTGACAATATCGAAATCTGTAGAGAGAAATCTATTCATGGAACGTTTATAAGGTATTATCCACCCTATTAGTTTGTGGAAGCCAGTAAGCACTCCATGCACTGTTACAACTTTCAATAAATAATACAAGTTAAAAAAAAACTCCCTCCTCCAAGAGACCTGAAAGTTTTTGTGATGAAGTGATCTATTATGACCAATTATGAGGCAAAATTCCAGTACAACCTGTAAAATAGAATGAGACGAGCCATCTTGCCGTATCCAGATCCATTACCGTGTCTTTGGAGGGTAAAGTACACGGACTTCTTTACATAAGGTCTTGTATACATTAATTTTATAAATTTTTTACTTTCCTTGCCCTATTACCATAGGTAAGGAAAGTATTGCTTTCCGAAAAAAATTAAGGTACCCCAATTTCTAAATTTCTATACGTTTCAAGGTCCCCCGAGTCCAAAAAAGTGGTTTTTGGGTATTGGTCCGAATGTGTGTGTGTGTGTGTGTGTGTGTGTGTGTGTGGTGTGTGTGTGTGTGTGTGTGTATGAGTGTATGTGCGTCTGTGTACACGATATCTCATCTCCCAATTAACGGAATGACTTGAAATTTGGAACGTAAGGTCCTTACAATATAAGGATCCGACACGAACAATTTCGATCAAATGCGATTCAAGATGGCGGCTAAAATGGCGAAAATGTTGTCAAAAACAGGGTTTTTCGCGATTTTCTCGAAAACGGCTTCAACGATTTTGATTAAAGTTATACCTGAAATAGTCATCGATGAGCTCTATCAACTGCCAAAAGTCCCATATCTGTAAAAATTTCAGGAGTTCCGCCTCATCTTAATTATCAAGCTTCAGATACAATTTGAACAAAAAATTTCGAGTGGAATAGATTGAGCACGAGAATCTCTACAATTAATGTTCAGTAGCATTTTCACCTAAAATTAAAAATAAACTCGAAAATCGAGAAAATGTTATTATCCAATTGCAAACTGTTGGCAACTGTTGATGAAGAGATAGCAGACCTCGTGTGTCTCCAGCGTTATTACCCTGTCACTGTCATAAATATGTTGTGTATCGATTATACATTAAGAATCGACCTATCGATATAGTCCAGGGATCGATTATCGAAATAGACTAGAGAGGTTAGACAGAAATGTGGTCGGCTAGAAGAAGGTTGTCTCAATAGTGTTGTCATGTTCAAGAAGAAATTAATAAATGTTATTGTGCTAAAATGAAGTTTTATTTATAATACCAACAGTTATTACATGGCGCTGCGGCAGTGTAAAGTTAAATAATATCAATATCACGTAAGTTACTACCATACACGATGGAGAATTTGAAACCGCCACATCCTTTGTCGTTCGAAGGAAGCTTGTCTAACAATTTTGTGAAATGGAAGAAGCAATATCTCATTTATTCTACGGCGGCAGGAGTAACTTCAAAATCAGAAGAAGTTCAGGTGGCTGTTCTACTGCATTGTTTGGGGCCTGAGGCACAGGAACGACTTGATACTTTGGGACTGACGGTCAAAGAAAATGGTGATTGGAAATTGATTCTACAGAAATTGGAGGACTACTGCCTTCCGAAATCAAACGAAAGTGTGGATCGCCACATATTTTTCAGTCGTAATCAACATGATGGCGAAAGTTTTGATGAGTTTTTACTTGAGCTCAAAAAACTAAGTTCAAGTTGTAATTTTGGATCACTCAAGGACAGTTTAATCAAAGATCGCGTTATCAGTGGCATCAACAATGTGAACTTAAAAGAGAGACTACTAAAGGAGGAGAATTTGAACTTGGAAAAAGCAGTAAAAATTTGTAAATTGTTTGAGTTGTCAGCTCAACAGCTGAATACTTTACAGAATTCTACAACAGTGGAGGGAGTTAATGTGGTGAAAAAGACTTTTCAACAACAACAACCAGCTCAAAATCGAACATATTCAAAATCAACGTATGGACAGGGTAACCAGCCTAACCATCCAAGTAAGGATCAGAGAAGAATAATAAACTGTACAAGATGTGGATTGGATCATACCGTGAGAAATTGTCCAGCTTATGGTAAAACTTGTTATAAATGCAATAAACTAAACCATTTTGGTAAGTGCTGCAAGGTAGGTTTTCAAAATAATACTGTAAGATTGGTAAATCATGAAGATGATAATGTTAAGAACACAAAGATTAACGATAATGGTAATGTGAGGTTAGTAACAAATGAGAATGATAAATTTTTGGGTGTTGTATCAAATCGTGGAATCAATCACAATAGATGGCATATTGATTTTTCTGTAAACGATTCTCAATTGAGTGCAAAATTGGATACTGGTGCTGACGTCAATGTCATGCCCTTGTGTGTATTCCAATCGCTAAATTTGCCAGTCAAATTAATTGCATCAACTTCTTCCTTGACTAATTTCAATGGTTCAGCTATACATGTTGTCGGTAAATGTAACCTAGATTGTCACATTCCAAACATTGGCAAATGTAATATTGAATTTGAAGTTGCAAACTGTAATAAAAACACACCAATTGTACTAGGGTGGGTCACTATTGATAAATACAATCTACATAAGCAAGTAGGGTTAGTCCAAAACATCAGTAATGAAAAATGCAACGAAGTGGTTAGTAAGTACATTGACGTTTTTTCAAGTGAATACAATACCATTAATAATTTTGAATATAAGATACAGCTGAAACCGGGTGCTGTAGGTAAAATTGAAGGTCCAAGGAAAGTTCCATTTGTTTACATGGATCAATTAAAACAAGAATTAGATAAGTTGGAAAATGCTAATGTAATTAAAAAAGTACATGAACCAACAGAATTTGTGAGTTCCCTTGTCATAGTTAAAAAGCCTAATGGGTTAAGACTTTGTATTGATCCACAGCATTTAAATACTTGTATTTTACGAGAGCACTACAAAATGCCAACTTTTGATGAAATTAGTGCAAAAATGAATGGAGCAAAAATCTTCAGCACATTAGATGCAAGCTCAGCTTTCTATCAAGTAAAATTGACTGATGATAGCTCTAAATACACAACATTTAATACACCATATGGAAGGTATTGCTATTTGAAATTACCATATGGGTTGTGTTCTGCACCAGAAGTATTTAATAGATGTTTTGCTGAAATTTTTGGTCACATTGATAATGTAGGTATTTACGTTGATGATTTAGTTATATGGTCAGATACAATGGAACAACATATTGAAACTCTTGGCAGAGTGTTAGAAGTAGCAAGTAAGGCAAATGTTAGATTTAACTTGAGTAAATGTAAGTTCTGCATCAATGAAGTAATATATCTTGGTCATAAATTCACAGATAAGGGAATAGAACCTGATGAAGATAAACTAAAAGCTATTGTTGAAATGAAACCACCAACTAACGTAAAGCAGCTTCAAACATTTTTAGGTATGGTAACTTATGTGTCAAAATTTATTCCAAATCTCAGTTCTTTCACTTCTGAATTGCGGAAATTGCTGAAAAAAGATAGTCATTGGTGTTGGTTGCCAGAACATGATAGAAGTTTCAATGATATCAAATCAGCTTTGTCTAAAAAGCCAGTTTTGCGGTATTATGATGTTAATAAGCCAATTGTTCTTTCAGTAGATAGTTCAAAGGATGGAGTAGCTGCTGTCCTAATGCAAGATAATTTGCCGTGTGCATATGCATCAAAGGCATTGAATGATGCTCAGAAAAATTATAGTCAGATTGAAAAAGAAACATATGCCATAGTTTTTGCCACTGAAAGGTTTCACCAGTATATTTATGGAAAATCAGATGTATCTGTTGAAAGTGACCATAAGCCACTTCAATATATTTTTAAAAAACCATTGTATAAGTGTCCTGCTAGATTACAAAGAATGATAATTCGTATTCAGCCATATAATTTAAGTGTCAATTACAAGCCAGGTAAGGAACTGTACATTGCTGATGCATTGAGTAGGAACTTTCTTGATGAAGTGGAAGAACACTCATTTGACAGTGAAATTGAATGTCATATCTCCACAATTATTCAGTTACCTATGACAGAAAAAAAATATCAGCTATTCCAACAGGAAACCCTGCTTGATGAAGAATTACAAACACTTACAGAATATGTAGCTAATGGTTGGCCTTCCAAAGAAAACACCTCACATTGTTTAAAAGTTTATTACAGCTTAAAAGATAGTTTGTTTCTCCATGACGGTCTTCTGTTTAAAGACAATTGTGTTGTTGTACTCTGTGGTAGGATTTTTTCAAAGGAATTCTCATACACAACCAAGTGCACAGGCCGATCATGTAAACCACCTTACCACAGAACAATAAAAAATACCGTTCTTTGTTCCAGTGCTCACAGAATGTTTGAATGAGCAGACCATTGACTTGTGGTCGGAAATCAATGCGCAACGCGCTGAATACAGACTACGCTTTTATATCTCCAATAATGCATTCAATTACGAACTACAGTACATATAGCAGGCCTATAGATTGATATTTTATATACATGTTTACACTCCATGTCGAGTACATCAAAGCTAGTGTGTTGATTAACGGTCAATTCATCCTCCATTATTTCATTATGGAGGACAGGCCGTCACTAATTAAGCACGGCTCTGATTTAATTGCTCCCAGATAAATTCGGTGCTTGTCACTTGCAATTTTGTTCAAACTGATACACCATGTACGGTTTCATGAGAAAAAACTAGTGTTCGATGTACGTATTTACTTAATTAGTTAGGGAATACTGTACTCTGATTTCAGGTTATCTTTTCAGATGGAAAACTTGGAGCTAGAGAAAAATTTAGATGGAGCTGAAGAAAAGTCGTGTGTATCTATTTCGAATGAGATACGGAGAACATTTTAATTTGAAATAAAAACAAGAAACAAAGGAAACTGAACACTATCGTAATGAGAGAATGCGATGTCTTTTAGAAGACAACGATCACCGACACGCTTCTCCCCTGAAATACAAAGTATCCATTCGCTAAGCCATATTATTAAATAAATTCTTCTACATTTTGAATCCAGGTATTGGAAGCTCAATCTTCAGTTGATATCAATAAAAATTAGTCTGATATGTACGGTCATAAATAAATTAAAAAAAAGCGTAGATCAATTATCATATATGTGTGTGTATAAATAAGAAGCTAGAATTCATTATGGTCAATTCATCCGCTGGAAGAATAAGAATTATTTTTGTAAATAATCGTAATATTCATAGTTCATTAAATTTATATCGAAGTGTACTTGTGGGACTTCCATTTTCGTTAAAATTTGACACGATTTAGCAAACCAGCATGATATCCTAATATAGATATCCATGATGTCAAAGTCATAAATGCAAAATGTTTGTTCTAGTCTCTTGAACCTTGTCAGAGGAGTTTTTTTTCGAAGGTTTTAGAAGAGTATCGTGAAGATCATAAGTAACAATAAAAATATCCATGAATCAAACAAGTCTCTTTTTCTAGGAGGATTTCTTTCTCGTTTGATCTTGAATAGAATAAAACGTTTGGTACACTGACTCCTCACAATATAGAAGTGATATCTTAAAATTGAGAGAGAATATACATTTGGAGAGTTTCTCAGGGCCTTGAGTGTTTCTTATGTGCGGCGATTTGCCGAGGGCTAATGCACGGGTGCGGCGTCCTTGAAAACCCTCCTCGATCATGGCTTGTTCTGCCTCAAGCATGGAAAACCGAATCACGATCTTCCCGACGTTTTTTACTTCGTCCCATCTTTTTCGGATCACGTCTGTCGGCGTTTTCGGAATCACTGGAGCGGGACGCTGCTGATGCATTCTAGTTATCGAATCAAAGCGCATCCGACACACCGACTAAGTACACCAAGTAACCTCCAAATCAAGGTCTTTGAGCCTCAACTGAACTATATGTCCTAGTGACTTCCGACGCCCAGAGCATAAGTTTTACTTTAGCTGAGTATAAAGATAATTGGAAATTAGGTGCAATGTACCCTGGAGCTGAAGTGTAATTTTCGTTAAAATTTCCTGCCTGTGACTGAATGTCCTGTTTTTGATTTGCTGTTCTATATAACAGAATGCTTTCGATATTCACTTGAACAATGAGCACCACATGCTCATATTGTTGAAATACTAGGTTTTTAAGAATGAAGCTCTCAAACTGAGACTATACTGTTTGGGATCTGTTTCAAGTTGAATTGAAAATATTATTCATACTGATTTAATAGTAAAATGATTATAAAAAATTACTATAATAGTGGACATTCAATGTTCATCCTATCAGGATTTTCGAAAATACATTTTCCAATGTTTATGAAGTTACAATCCTTCCAAAGAATATAACAGCAATATCTTATTTATAATCTTTGAAATAATCTTATTTCAATCCTCATTTTATTACTTGAATCTTTCTCTTCTTATGAATTGATAAATGATGTGATTTGATGTATGTAGTGGAGAAGTGATTGGGAGATAGAATGAGTCTCTAGAAATGTAATAGAATTATCAAAATATTATGATAGAGAGCGAAACATGTTGAATCAAATCTCATGAACTTTCTAACGATGCGTTTGAGCGCATCGAACACTGAATTTATTATTTTTAATCTGTGTCTCTCATCGTCTCATCACATTCCAAATTCATAGTTGATAGAAATCTTTATTGAGAATTCTATGATCTAAGTTCGTAATACAGGTGAAACTCACGAAAGAAATAACCAGGTTATTTGGTATGAGCCCATGTTTCTCGAATTACTCATGACCGAGTTTCGAACTCGTATAAGGGAGCTATGAAGAATTTTGAAAGATAAGAGTAATAACCATTAGGTTTCATTTTCTGTTCTTCAAATCTTGTGGTTAAGTCGTTTATGATGGACTATTATACTTATGAAGTAGCAGATGAAAGAAGAGAAAGCTCATGATTGATAGAGAGCGAAGTGAAGGAATGATATTATCTTGGAAGAGAGAGTAAAAATGTAGACAATGATATAGGAGAAAGAGAGAGAGAACATAATTGGCATGGCAAGAAAGACAAAAATGATCAGAGCTGAGGTGTCTCTGTGAGCATTGTGAGTGGGTCAGAGTCACGTGACCTTCAGATCCATCAACTATCCTAATGACATCAGCCTCTGATCTGATTTGTGACTGACTAATCTGCCAAATTCCATTCAATACGATTCGAGAATTATTGAAAGAATAAAACAAGGCTAGATTCATTCCTTCTTGAGAGTAGAGAACTCCTGAAGCATACAGTAGAGGAATGATCAATATTATATAAATATATTGTACTTCACTTATATTTGCCTAAAGCCTCTGAAATCGGCCTATTTGATAACTGTTAACAGAATTTTCGACGTCCCAACTATCTTCCCAATAATATTTCTAATTCAACACAAATTCTTCGAAATGGGCTAATCAAACTTCTCACATAACTCTTGTAACTTATATTCAAGTTCTGATCACGTAAACTTGGGAAAAATTCCGGCTATTAATTTCAATGCCTCATGGAAATGACAAAAACATTCAATGGAATACGTACAATGTGAATGTATAAAATAGGAAATTAACAACCATGTACCCTAATCACAACATAATGACTTGGCAATGACGACTGAGACTCTCCATGAAAATAAATACTTATGAAAAATAAGTACATGAAAAACAGTTTATGAAAAATAAAACAATAACATGAAAATAAGTACTTATAGTGATGCATAACCAGTACTAGATTGGAATATACTGTAGTTTAATATTAGAATGCTTGTCTGATGGTCGCTTTAGAGAAATATTAATGGCCCAATTTCACTTTCTCTGATTCCAGAAGAAGTCATCAATGAAGAAGGACGAGAACATCAAGTATTTATGGGGTTATAAATCTTTTGGCGAGCGAAAACAATTTCTATCTTTGGACAAAGTCACAACGATAGGCGGAAATCGTTCCTCAGATTGTTCAATCGACCGTATCTTGATAAATATGCGCCAAGATGAATTAACTTTGGGACGAGAAGAAACTTATAAAAATGTGGAGGAAAGAGAAAGGAATGAAGAGGGCGTGCAACAATTTCTTTGTATCGATCGGTGATTTATTGGCAACGAAAAATCCATTTCGAAATAGAATGGGTAAATTCTAATTAAAAACAAATGTTGTGAGTTTGATCTATATTTTGTATTTCCGAGGGAAATCAATGGAAAGTTGATGATTGTCTCGTCACTCGGCAAAATGTCTGAATCCAAATCCCTAAGAGACGGGGATTCCCTTCAGTTACAGTGTGACAGTTTCTCTTCACCTTTGTATCTTGGATTGTTGAAATCACTTTTTTGGAGCTATTACACTGTAGAGTTAATCCTCCTTTTATAATTCGTGGTCGATTTCAGTTTGATTGAATTCAATATGGGAAGCTAAATTTTTATTCTAATAAATATGAATTTGAAGAAGAGGTTAATGTAGAATGTAAATTCAATAATTCCACACTATTATATTAGATCCAATAAAATGGGATTGATGGGATATAATACCGTACAAGTCATGCAGCTTGTGAGAGTTGATTTGACTGCATCAACAAACTGGAATAGAGTATTATTTCGTTTATCGTATATGAGATCCATTTTTTTCAACTCTGCCCAAATTCAATTACTAAGAAAAATCATTAGGAAGCTTTGTTGTTCTAAATCAGATGAAAGAAATAGTTCTGACAATAATTTTGAAAATTCTCATTCAACATCAGAGCCATTATTGAGTGACAATTATTTTGGTAAATCTTCGAATTCACTTGTTACTTCAAATGACATAGTGATTGTCTCATAGTTCTTTCAGATATTAATTTGAAAAAATAATCCTATGAAACGTTAGAAAGATTGAATTTCCGTATTCCACATAATATACATAATCTGCATACCGTACAATTAGAAATTATTTAATATCAGTGTCATGATACAAGTAGTATTTACTATAGAATGAACTAAAGAATCTAGATTGTTTATTCTATGGTAGTATGTGAATTTTCAGAACCAAGTCGCTGGTACTAGGTGACCTGGTTACTTCCAAGACCTTCAAAATAATATCAATAATAACACTTAATAATGATCAATAGTTTGAGTTTCAGTTTAATTTAAATGATCATTTCTTAATGATCATGCTCCACATGTTTAATAAATCATGGATTTGATTCAGCTTGCTTGATTACCTATCAAGATATATCATGAATTGTCAACCATTCATCTACTTTCAATGGTAGATTAGTTGATCAGAGAATTTCCATATTCAATTGTAATAATGTACTGGACAATAATTCAAGATTTCATAGTAAGTGACCAAACACTTCGCGATGAAGCAATAGATTACATTAGTATACAAAAATACTACTATTATTTATCAAAGCATAAACATAGTTGAATTGGAAAGACAGCTTTGTTATTTTGAAACAGGAAACGAAATATGAGCGAGGGAGCCGCCATTACGATTATGAAATAGTGTTCCATTAATAAGATATTCTAAATAGGTTTGGAACCGGTTAAAATGCATCCAAACTTATAAGCCGAATAGATTACAGCTGCTGTGGGTCAAAGGTGACAGTCAAAGAAATTATGCATCAAGCAAAGGAGCTTTGGCATCGAAGACTTATTTATACAAATTGTGACATGATTTATCAACTAAACACTGCGGGGCCCTTCTAGGCTGATTGTGTAATCATTTATTCCAGCATCTCAGTTTCTCGTTAAAGGTCTTTCTTACATAAGTCAATAGTTTATTCAAAAAAGTAAGTTTCAAGTCTAACCACTCAGTCATTGATTGCCATGGAATGGAAGATTTTATTCAAATCGACTTCAACTCATTCCATATTCTCATGATATCTTTAAGTTATCAAATGTCAAGATACCTTGAAAATGAAATTTTAATTTCATCGAGCACTTGGAATAAGAGTTTGTACATTTATGTAAATGATTAAATGATTTATTTATCGATCTAAAGATCATATTATTTGAATTTGTATATCGAGCATCTGTAATAGAGACTACTGCTGAGAGAAAAATGAAATCAACTAACAACATCTTTTTTCAAATAGATTTCTTCGTTTTCAAATTGAAATGAATTAATTCGAATGGGAAAAACTTCTAAGAAAAGTCTGTTGCAAAATGTTAAGTAGGCAATAAGTTTGTAAGTTTGCAACATTTGAAAAACTCTCTCCAACTTCTCAACTTTGGTAAGAGCTCGAGAATTAGCTCTGATAAAAGTTCCCTAATTGCGTTTTAAAAGCTTATTACCTCAATGCAGTTCAACTTTTTTCGATGTGTCTATAAAAATTTTGTTCAACTTTGTGGAGCATCAACCATGGATAAGATTTAAAGCTGGGTTACCGTTTGTGCGTAAAGGCCGTCGTCGACCACGACAGGGATCTCAGATTGGGTAGATTCCAATTTGACTAAATAGCCGAGAAGATTATGTTCAATTACAATGAGGGAGATTGAGTTTATACTTTTTTCAACTTTTAAATGGAAATATGTTAATATTATTAGAAATGTTTTGATTCTTGAATAATAAACACAAATAATGAAAATTTATATGATCAGCTGTTTTAGCACACTTGAAATTTTGACAATATGAATTTCAACAATGCGTGTCGTCGTCGATTGCGGAAGTTCACGCACAAACGAAAATGCACCTTGAAAATTATACATTTTATTATCTCCCAAAATAGCCAGACACTCCAACGGTTTGCAAAAATAAAAGCCCTATACTATCGAGTATAGCAAAATAGATGCATTATAACAAGTAGATTATTACAATCAATTATAAACACAGTTCGAATTTCACAGTTAATAACAAAGTTGTAATTTACTCAGAGGTACAACATGACTGCCAAATCCCGCACAACTTCTGAACGAATTTCCTCATTGTAAATCTTCTTTCCAGATCCCACAAAGTTTATTGTGTAACAGCTAATTCTTTAGCGGGCTGTCACATTGTGCCGAGACGCGAGCGACTATTATGTCTTGAATTGGGAACAAAAGCCTCACTAAAAAGTAAAACTGGCACGCGTTGAGCTCGCGCCACAACGTCGCAAGTGGCAAAACAAAAGGCCCACCAGACACGCCGAAACATTCCGGAAGCATGTTGACAAATTACTGACCAGTCCAAATTGAATAGACTTGACGGAGAGCGATAACAACAGAGAAGAGACATGCTTGGCTAAAGGGAGGCTGTAGAATGTAGTTCACAACAGCTATAATAAACACTCATGCTGGGCTATAGAGACCATTGTGCAAGTGAAAGTTTGCCAGTTTAATACTGTATTATCATTTGGACTACCTGGTCTTTTTATCGTGACTTAAGAATCTACGAGATTAAATAATTTGAAATATATCTTCTAATTTGTTACAGTCTTCCGGACTCATAGCTATTTTGTATTAGCATTTCAAGATCGAGATGAAAAAAATCTGGTGTGGTGCACTCACACAACTTTCCTTGCCGTTATGAAAATTGATCAACTGACGCTAGTGTTCCCGCGCATCTCAGGTCTACTTTTCTAAGATCTGAGCCAGCTGGTGACAGGACGATAGCGCTGCAGACACACGGAGTCTGCTATCTCTTCATAGTGAATGAATCAATAAAATCAATAGTTGCCAACAGTTTGCAATAATTGGATAATCACATTTTCTCGAATTTCAAGCTTATTTTTAATATTAGGTGAAAATGTTACTGAACATTAATTATAGAGATTTTCATGCTCAATCTTTTCCACTTTGTTTAAATTGTATCTGAAGCCTGATAATTGAGAATCTAAAATCAAACTCTGCATAGATGGGGCGGAGCTCCTGAAATTTTTACAGATATGGGACTTATGGCAGTTGATACAGCTTATCGATGACTATTCTAGGTATAACTTTAATCAAAATCATTGAAGCCGTTTTCGAGAAAATCGCGAAAAACCCTGTTTTTGACAACATTTCCTCCATTTTAGCCGCCATCTTAAATCGCATTTAATCGAAATTGTTCGTGTCGGATCCTTATAGTGTAATGAATTTTAAAGATGTTAAAAACCAATCCCTTGTCTGCAGTTGACTTCTGGAGTGATGTGTGGGCTAATGGACATAGTGCTTGCATTGCAGCGCAGGGGTTTTCGGGATCAAACCCGGAAACGATCAAAAGTTTTTAGCCAAGTCAATCTCGTGTTATTGTATAGGCAAGTAAAATTGACGGTCCCGGCTGAAGTAATACAGTCGTAAGGCTCATAGCCTGCTTAAACTATGTATCCAGGTGAGGCAGGGCTCCCGCAAGGGTCTCCCCACCAACAAAAAGCAATACGAATTTACTTTAGTTGATATCTATGAACATCTATGAACAAGGTGATTGACTCTTTGTAATTATCTTCAATCTTGATAAAACTACAATTCAATCCTGGAACTTAACAATATTATTGGATTGCAAAGTTATTTGAAATGACAGTTCCGGAAACCGAAACCGGAAACATTGCAGGCAATATTTTGCGAGATCAGTTCTCTGAAGAGTCTGTCCAGATTATTTTCGAAGTTTGTTGGGGCGGATGTCTCAATTAATTGGAGTACATGAAGTGAACAAGAAAGCTTCTTTCTAGATCAAATAGAGAGAAAGGTCACTTTTCAAACAAGATCAACCCTCGGGCAAACTTCCGGATAAAAACATACCCTGCGCGCAGCAAACTTCGCCGAGGATAGATAGGAAAAGTTGGGCTCATTCTTGAGAACGGCGACATCATAGTCAATCAGCTTTGTCCGTCCGCTCGGATGAAGTTGGAAAATGTTGCTCTCTACAAAGTGCACTTCTCAAAGTTTTTATGGAATCAACAAGCCTAATTGGAATTCCAATTTCAGCTGGAAAGATGGTCTCTGTGATAATGATTTTGTCCTTTTCTCGAGCAATAATGAATAATTGATATTGCAAAGTGGGAGTAGTTCCCATCTGCATTTTCTTATCTAACTGGAGAAAAATGTTTATATTATGGGTCGTTTTGTTTGAAGGAGATGATAGGAAAGTAAATAAAGTACACTGCAGAGCCAATATTTGTAGCAGATGGAAGAAAAAATATGTCTTCAACTCCATTCCCCAGAAGATCTTACAATGAGTAACTGAACATGTCGATAACCTTGACGAAAAGTTTCATCAAAATGCAATCGTACTCAAATTCACGAGAGTAAAATTATAATGATTAACCTCAGAAAAAGATTTTCCTTTAGATGAAAAGTTTCATTTTCCTACAGTTACCTTGAAAAGTGACCATTCCTGCACTGATAACAGAACGCAAAGAATCACTTTTCCGCTCTAGTGCGCAAAGTATTCCTTTGCATACTCTTAATACTTTGAGTATTATCTTGCAGTCATCCCAATCAGCTGTTGACATTGTTGGCGTGTATTTTGAATTCAAATTTGTTCTATCTATATAAGATGTTGTTTGATTTTTAAATAAATGAAAATGAGAACTCATTAAATTATACAGTAATTACTCAAAATTATTCAAATTTACAAATGAATTGGATTTATTTAATTTTTAATTTCAATAAATTATCGATTATTAATTTTCAACTGGATTATCAAGTTTAAAATAAATTAAAGTTGTTATTAATAACAAAATTATACAGACAAACATTTGATGGATTTCAGCCATCATTTTACCCATAATCAACCACTTTTCATATTCAATGGTAACTGTAGGAAAAATTTAATGTGGAATACGTGCGCAAAGTTCCTCTGCTGCACTCAAGAAACCTTTCCGCCCTCGCCTACGGCTCGTGCGTAAACGTTTCTTTCGGTGCAGCAAACTGTCACTTTGCGCACTGGTTGCACAAATAACTATTTCTTTATTACTAATACATTCAGCATTTCTCTGTATTCCAGCATGAATTTCCAATTTCACTTCTTTCTGTGCAATTTGAACCTTTGCATTTCCCAAGAGAGCACCAACAAAGCATGACACATTGAAAAGAACTGCAATTCTTTCTTTCAAGCTAAGTCAGAGAGAGGCCAAAAATCATGTTGGTATCTAGTTTAAGATGGAGCCAATATCAAAGTTGATAATATCACTCAATCTCGGTAGTAATGGATCTCTATTCTCAATGAAGTGCCCAGATGCATCAAAAATTGACCCATCAATCCATCCAGATTAAAAGGGTGCTAGTACCCTATGGGTGTTATATACCCAATATTCATGATGAAGAATTAAAAATTATTGTATTACGTAACATTGGTTCTTCTAATGAATATTTCTCAATGGTTACACTTAAACTATGAGTCTACCACATGTGGTGCATTTTATAGTGGAAGAATGAAATTACAAACAGTACATGCATTGTTGGTGTTGGATTGAAAGCATAAAAACAAGAGCTGAAACGGAGAAAGTGAAACTGCGAACCGGTTGAACGTGTAACCTGCTGACCGTTCCTTGTCTCACAGACATAGCACACTGAACTGGTTCTTATCATTTTTCATAGCACAGAGTTTGTTTTGAACGTTAACAATGTAGGTATTGTGCGTAATAAGTTCCTCGGTACTCCGGTCTTTGACACATTGTTCCGCACTACATGATACAGTTAGCCTATTGTCAAAAATGCATAATGTAAATAGAGCTTGGAGCCATGTTATGAGTTTGTGAATAGGTGTTAACTACCAAGTAGAGTGGTGAGTGAGGGTGAAGATGGATCAAGTATTAAGTAAATCAAGAAAATCCCTGAGAGGAATTATATGAATATTTGAGACGATAAAAAATGTAGAACCAAAATCTATAGAATTACAAGAGAGGGCAGAACCGATTGGAAGAAGAGGAAATATACAACTAAGAAGAGGAAGAAGCGAAGAATGAGGCTTTAAAAATCGGGGAAACGTTGGCTGAAACTTTCTTGAATGTCGATTACAGTTTCAATAGCGTTGTTTCATTTGAAAATATTGGAGTGGAAATTATATGGAACGGACGTGTCACATTCCTCAGCCACTTGATAAATGCGAAGCGATGCCAGGTGAGCAGCCAGAGCAGGGCGGTGAGAGCAATGAAATCCCCACCATTCATTTGAACAAAAGTTTTTAATAGGAAAAGTTCGAGCATCAAATTGGTTTCAAGTGAGCTGAGTGCAAAATCCAGGAGAACTTTTGTGATCCTGTTATGAAATTATATTTCACAGCCTTGGCAAGTTCAATTCCTGCAAAAAGGCCATCAATGTCTACGCGTTCTTAAATGTCAATGGGACCGAACAGTTTTTCAATCAAAATTGGATTAATAGCAAGGGGAGGTGCGGGAGGCACGCGGATAAAACACGCGTTTTGTCACGTGCTGCACTTGATTGGTGCCAACTTTTTCGGAAGCAATTGTTGAACAAATGCTTCTCGTTATTAAGGCCATTTCTCTTGGAGGTCATAACACCACTGTTCCATATTATTCCTCTCTCCAGGAATAATAACAAAAACTGATGAATTGACTTCTATATTCTAACACATATCTTCATTATGATTTCATGATATATGTATCCATAATTGTCTTCTCAACACATTTCCCCATTTCCATGAAATATAGTGTAAGCGTTTTTTAACGGCTTCACATATGTAGGGTGAATCTTGTACTGAATCAATGGTGTAGAGGCTATAAATTTTGTAACTGCGTGCGTGGACGCTGAGTGTACACCAGACTGATTGACTCACTACAAGATTCAATACAATTGTCGGAATCGCGGGAGGCCTAAACGCTCGCTCACCCTTGATTCTTCTAATGACAGATTGTATAATGATGAAATTTTTATAAGTAGTGTAGCGGACGCTAAACACTGAATACGGATACCTTAAAATTATTACCTGTGAAGAATGAGCATACAAAATCATACAGGTCGAGCAAAGATCCCGATGTAGATAATTTACGGGACTGCGTCTCTAATAAGTTCTGAAGGATTAAAATACGGTACTTGGACCAAATATCGTTCAGAATATACTTCGAGAACAGAGTCTTGTCGGGTTTTAAGCTCTATTGTAGGAATTTATATGATCTCTGGCTGCATCTGCTGTACAATTGATGTGTTCGCTCCTAAGTCGAGGTTGGTAACAGATAAAAGCTGATATATGAGCAGGGAAGGACAAAGAATAAATATCTCGATCTGACCCCACTCGCTACATCCACTTAGACCTGTTCCAATATCCAGCTTAATTCAATTATTTCAATGATCGTATTCGATCGGTTCTTGATGATATAGAACGTATCAGACACAATAATTGACAGGCTTAAGAAATAATCGAACTCAGAAAACGAATTAACAAAACTGGAATATATTATGATAAAATATATGATCTCACAGTGCAGATTCAGAATATAATTTACAGATTGAAAGTGGTTTAACATTAACAAAAATGATTAGCAATTTTCTTGTACTTGCATGATATCATGCGTGATTCGACAGAATTTTACAATTGATAAAATTTAACAGTTTTGAAAAAATAGTGAAAAATGAATTATAAAATATTTTTGAAATGCTCGGGGTCGTGGTTCTGGCAGCGGAGGATAGCTAATCAACTACAAATTCTTAGAAATTCTATATGAATAAATTCTAGGCTCTTAACAACTAATAAGCGCTTGTCGGCGTGGCCAATAATTTAACGAAGAAAAAATTTATGTTTCTGCACTGTAATATTTTTCGAAGCGTAGATTGGGGCCCCTTTAAACTTATAACTCACGTGAATTTCCTTGGCGGTCGTGGTTTTCTTCTTTAGATCAAAAATCGTTTGATCGGCAGCGGGTCCAGGCTTCGGTTTCAGCATGTGGGGAATTTTAATTTAATATTTCCTTCACCAAATTAATTAAGGGATAATTTACTTTAAACTTTTAATTTATCGATTGATGAAAAAATAGATTTACAAATAACAAATAGATTGGCCTAAAATATTGGCTCACAAATAAAACATATAAAATCAAACAAGAATTTTTTACGAATAGGTCTTGGTAACTATAAAGAGATCTGAACGGTGAGGATTTCAAAAGGGAAGTGCTGTCTTTTTCTCTAAGCTTCTTGGCTAGACCTTTCTTCTGAGAATCTCGATGTAATAATTTGCATGAAAATTTGCCATTGGTAGAACGATTGTGATGTAGACGTGACGTCAGTGGCAAGCAAGAGAATATAATTCCTTTAATTACAATAATAATTCAATTTATATAATTCTTAAAACTGCTTAATCTTCTAGACATAGTTCCTCTCATACAATGTACATGTGCTAGCGTATATGATAAGGCAGGTTTGTTGTCTGATAGTAGATTAACATGTGTTGCTTTCAAACGATCACCTTTTTGGTGCTATTTCTATGCACTATGATTGGCTTAGGCTTGCCAAAGAGATTTAATTACCATGTGGTTCAGTTGAAGTAATAATTAATAAATTAATATTCTTATACAATTTTTATTATGTCTGAGACTGTTATAATTAATTTTGCAGTTTTTACCAATAATATAATTTCATGCTATGACCTAGTTAGTTACAATAAGACTGACATATAATATAATTTCTTAAATAATAAATAATTTCAACGATAATACATACATTTTATTTTTATTCGAAATTCTTGGTCCTTTATTGATAGTTTTTATAATTTTTAGAAATGATATTATACCTTGCGTGAAGCCAGCATGACATTTGACAATACTTTGAATCAGTCAGCTGCGTTCGAACTGTTTTAAAAACATCTGATCGATAGTAAACAAAGTGTAACCTCAAAATTCAATGAGCAATTCATAAATAATTCGTGCTTTATTTGCAGAGTAATTATAATTTTATTGAATAATTTTCTAGAAAATATTCAGTACAGAACGGTACTCTTATCTAATATACAGTTACTGATAAGTAAGCTTTATCGCTCGGTCGCTAACTATTCCTTTAGCAAATTCTTTCATTTTAAAAGGTAATCACAATTTTCTCTCTTCTCATGAGATCTATTTAAAAGATTCATCACACAAAAGCCCCCAGGATATTTTAAATAGGTAATTGGGAGACGAGTCGAAACAATGACTATTTGAAAAATCCGATATTGTGATGAATACACTATTTCATCTCCTTACTTCTACTAAAACTCCACACTTAACACTAAAAACGATATATCGTGCACTTTTGGCTACGAGAAAATAAATAATTGATTGTTTCTTTCATTGGATACAATCTAAATATAATAATTAATGAGGTCTCTTTGGATCCTTCATTAAAACAACTCCACAACTTCCATTCACGGGTGGCTTATGAGCAGACCCATAACTATAACAAATATACAAAATTCAACATATTATCCTCTTAGGATTCAAACAGTATTTGCAACAAATATAGATTCTCATCATTTTCCATGGTTATTACAGGTTTCGACTCTTTGTTCTGGCTTTTACATAAATTGGGTGAGAGTGTGATTTAACTTCGGTGACTTGACAATTGACTACCGTTTGACTCGAGCAATTCCTTTTTTATGCTTAGTACGTTGTGTACAAACAGGGTTACACTTGAAATGATTTTTGATTTTTTATCAATGCTGGTTACAAATATTATGCTTTCAAGATTATATTTATCAATTTGAATTACAATTCATGATCTTTTGATGCAACAATAATAAGTTTCACATTTGAAGGTAAGAATTTCATTTTCTTTTGAGCTTTTTAGAGATACATTTATATGACATAGAACATGCGCATTCCGTGCAATTTAACATAAATATATATTTTTGGTTGCGTTTTTTACTTATAATTCCACATTAAATAATAGGTTACAATAATTAATAACGATATTGCTTTGATTCCATTAAAATTGATTCTATGATCTCGCACACACTGGTTGGTGTGACGAAGAAAATTATCGAACAGGCTTTGGTTCTGAATAGATTTTTCTATCGATTCTGTATTTCGAGGTTAGATTTTACACATTTTTTCAAATAAAGTTTGTTTATTTTCTTTCCTCCTATTCACTACTAACTTCATCTGATTTCTAATTTACAAATATTTTCTGTTGATAATATAACTCTTGTTTCTGTTTTTCAGTTGTGCGGATATAACTAGGCGATTGTGTCTGTGATGATTGTAGCATGAGGCAGATGGCTTGATCAGGTTGGTAAATTTTTTAGAGTTGTTTTGTAGTTTTATTTTCTTCTGTTATTAAAGTTGATTTCGATTTCTTCATTTGAAGTGAATTAATAATATTTCCTTATTAGCTGAGATGCGGCGAAGTTTAGGCTATGTTGATTAGGCTGCAGTAGAAAGATGCTAGTCTGCAAAGATATGATTCGATGGGTAGGCTGTGACCATGAAAAGTTTGATGATTGATGTACTTCACAAATGTAGCTTCCAATTTGATTGAAAAATTATTTCTTCCTTAAGCCCCCATCTAAATTTGATTTGGGTATTTGTTTCAAGTTTCCATTCCAATTTGCAACTATCCGTTTTATCAAACTTGGCTTAAAACGAATGTGCCTGTGGTGTAGATCATTTCCTACAAATTCATTTCCTCTTGGTCGGCCGGTGACATGCAGTTTGATATTTTTAAACCTGACATGCCGGTGGTGTCTGTGTGTTTTTCCGAATAATATTTTTCTTTTCTGCATGGGGGTGTACAGTCTGCTTGATTTCAACCTGACATGACTGCGATGATTGTAGGTCTTTCTTGATACTGTCTTCCCTTTTCCTTGCATTTTGGTATAAGATTTGATGTAGGATTTTAGCTTTATATGACGGCGGTGTAGATAGATTCTTCTTGAGACCCTTTTTCCTTTCTGCATGGCGGGGAGAAATTTGATATTCAATTCTAGCCTAACATGACGGCGGTGTAAATAGATCCTTTCAGATATTTTTTCTTCTTTCTTGAATTGTTTTGCTGCTTGTGTATGGTTTTGATTTATAGGTTTTTATTTTCAGCTGTGATTTCAATTTGTTGTGGGTTTCCGTTTCATTTCTATTGTTTAGTGGGCGATCTTCACAAGTATTGGTTTCACATGTTTCAGGTGCTGTTCGCGGTGGATGGACGATGATGTGGGCGGTCGGCGGTCCGGGCTGCTCTTCCACTCGGTGGGCAGCGTCCTTGGACTCCTGGTAGTCGGCGCGCGGCGGTACGGGCTGTCCCTCTACTTGATGGATGTCGTCCTCGGCCTGGCGGGTGATGTCGGCTGGTCCCTCTCGGCGTTCTGCGGGGTGCGGCGCGACTTCAGTCCTGACATTCTCAGTAGGTTGGTCTCCCATACATGTGTCATGTTCGCTTGCTTGTTTGACTTTCACCTCCTTCATTGTATCCTTCTCCACATGTACATGTTCCTTTAGGCTGACTTTGATGTTAATTGTTTTTGTGTGCATATCTTGGGATATCCTATCTAATCGATTATTGGTTTCCAAAATTGATTTATCCAGACACTCAGCTAATTTTTTGATGGTATTATCTGTGTCACGGAATGCTCCGTCCATTCGCTGACTCAACTTCTCCAAACCCTGTTCATTTACCTTCTTTGCTTCTTGAACTTCCTTTTTTAATTCTTCCTTTGCTTGTTTGTTATCTTCCTTTAATTGTTTGTTGTCTTCCTTTAATTCTTCCTTTGTTTGGTCGTTTTTTTTACTTAGATTGTTTATTGCTTCGTTTGTTTGTTCATTCATCTTGGTTATTGCCTTCAGGAGGGTGTCCATATCCATTGCGGGAGTGGGTGCATAGCTAATGGTCATCTGCTGGTTCTTCATCCGGGCAACGGTGCGAGAAATGGGAGTTCCTGTTTCTGGGGCGTCGTCGTCCGTATGCTCTCCCGATGTTTCATCCTCCGGCTCTTGGGCTGCCAGCGGATCTTCCACTAGAATGCAGCTCTCCTCCACCTGCGTCGAAGATAAATCATCCAGTACATTGGGATGGAAATCGGCGGATGCGGTGCCAGATGCGGGTGGCGGTGAACAATCGGGTGAGATGTCTTCGGTGTCCGACAGACTTGGATTGACCTGGTCGTTTCCTGCCATGGTTTGCGAAAAAATAATGCGATGAACGTGTGTGGTGAATAAACGTGGAATGTGGATGTGATATATAAAATAATTAATAAGAATCCAATAGAAATTGTTATAGCTTCGTAGTGAATGAAATGCAGAAAAAGTGATTTAACATGTGCTCAGTGATGAAGTGAATCAATTAGCAATATCGTTAACATAAAACGAAAATAACATAAAGGATACACAATGGATAATTATGTGATAACGAAGGTACGTCACTTATAATTTATTACTATTACTATTATAATATTTTACTCTTATAAGTTCTCGCCGCAATTCTATATAGGCTAGTATTCTTCGCAAAATTTTATATAAAAGCTGCAGCGTTCTACTTGAATTATTCCGCAATATATCCGTGATTTATTTTACTTCCTCTTTATGCTTTAAAATTTTTTTAAAAAATGTAAATAACTTCAATCCTCTTCTCCGTAAATTTTTTATAAATTGTTTCAATATAGACCTAATATTCTTCAAATAATATGACCTTTCTTATGGTATTTCTTATACCTATGACTTATAGTATGACCAATTCTCGAATACACAATAATGAAATTCTGAGTTCGATTTTTTTTCTCTAAAAATTCATCAATCGATAAATTTCTTTTCAGTTCAAAAATTGGGTATGGTACATCTTGTTATTTTATATAACAGTGAACAGTTAATATTAAATTTGAAGAAATTCACAACCATAAATTTTTTCAAAAATTTTCCCGTTGTCAGCGCTATAGTATACTGAGCAACTAAATAATCTTCGCAGTCGATTATCCACCTCTTCAATGCCCCACGTTGGGCGCCAAATCATGTAAAGCATTTTTTAACGGCTTCACATATGTAGGGTGAATCTTGTACTGAATCAATGGTGTAGAGGCTATAAATTTTGTAACTGCGTGCGTGGACGCTGAGTGTACACCAGACTGATTGACTCACTACAAGATTCAATACAATTGTCGGAATTGCGGGAGGCCTAAACGCTCGCTCACCCTTGATTCTTCTAATGACAGATTGTATAATGATGAAATTTTTATAAGTAGTGTAGCGGACGCTAGACACTGAATATGGATACCTTAAAATTATTACCTGTGAAGAATGAGCATACAAAATCATACAGGTCGAGCAAAGATCCCGATGTAGATAATTTACGGGACTGCGTCTCTAATAAGTTCTGAAGGATTAAAATACGGTACTTGGACCAAATATCGTTCAGAATATACTTCGAGAACAGAGTCTTGTCGGGTTTTAAGCTCTATTGTAGGAATTTATATGATCTCTGGCTGCATCTGCTGTACAATTGATGTGTTCGCTCCTAAGTCGAGGTTGGTAACAGATAAAAGCTGATATATGAGCAGGTAAGGACAAAGAATAAATATCTCGATCTGACCCCACTCGCTACATCCACTTAGACCTGTTCCAATATCCAGCTTAATTCAATTATTTCAATGATCATATTCGATCGGTTCTTGATGATATAGAACGTATCAGACACAATAATTGACAGGCTTAAGAAATAATCAAACTCAGAAAACGAATTAACAAAACTGGAATATATTATAATAAAATATATGATCTCACACTGCAGATTCAGAATATAATTTACAGATTGAAAGTGGTTTAACATTAACAAAAATGATTAGCATTTTCTTGTACTTGCATGATCATGCGTGATTCGACAGAATTTACAATTGATAAAATTAACAGTTTTGAGAAAATAGTGAAAAATGAATTATAAAATATTTTTAAAATGTTCGGGGTCGTGGTTCTGGCAGCGGAGGATAGCTAATCAACTACAAATTCTTAGAAATTCTATATGAATAAATTCTAGGCTCTTAACAACTAATAAGCGCTTGTTGGCGTGGCCAATAATTTAACGAAGAAAAAATTTATGTTTCTGCACTGTAATATTTTTCGAAGCGTAGATTGGGGCCCCTTTAAACTTATAACTCACGTGAAATTCCTTGGCGGTCGTGGTTTTCTTCTTTAGATCAAAAATCGTTTGATCGGCAGCGGGTCCAGGCTTCGGTTTCAGCACGTGGGGAATTCTAATTTAATATTTCCTTCACCAAATTAATTAAGGGATAATTTACTTTAAACTTTTAATTTATCGATTGATGAAAAAATAGATTTACAAATAACAAATAGATTGGCCTAAAATATTGGCTCACAAATAAAAAGTAGTAAAGTAGTAGGTTGAAGTTGGATCCTCATCCTTATCCTTTAGGTTGTGGATTTGAAATTTTCCCAATTTTTATAGTTTGTAGTGGTGAACTTCACATTGAATAAACGTTCGGTTGTTAACGAACTTGAACTCCTTATGAAAAATTGATGCCACAATAATCATTAGAAATCCATACATTGTGATAGAGTAAGAAGACGAGATAACACATGAAAAAAGTGAAACAGAAAAATGTATTTGTTTATTTTATTTGTTCATACAATTAAAAGTTATATGAATTGTTGTACAAATGCATTTATACAATGCCGATATAGGTAGAGCTTGTAGTATTATTTGTGAAACATTTCACTAGTGATGGGAAAGCGAAAACAAAGCATGGGTTATGGAATTTGAGGCGACCAATATCGAGCAATACAAGTTTTGGCTTTATGAGCGAAATGGGGTGCTGATACAATAATCAGAGGCAGCACGCTTTGAATTACAAAGCTTTGAAGTTTCTTCGTGTATTGCATGTACACTGGCACACTGCACAGCCACTGGAAGCCAATTTCATATGAGCACTTTGAGAGACTGCACCGCAACGAAGTGATCGAGCTGGCTGGGTTTAGCATGTATTCATTCACCCACGGCAATGTGTTTGCCATTGTCGGGGAGTGTGCGTACGTGTGGTTCACAATTCACACACACATGCATGCAACAGTAACACTGAAGTAGAGTTAAGGCATTGCAATAATAGAATGCGAACAAGGGTATTAGACCACAATCCCTGCAACGATGACAGCGGCGTGAACGAACATCTCTGTTTGGGGTTAGGTAGAAAAGACCGTAGAGACAAGAAAATGACGCCACAGCCTCAGGAGCTTATCACTCCATCTCCGTGTCTTAATTATACTTGGAGCTGTGATACTTCTGTAGTTGTAAAATTCCTTTAGATATTTATTATTATTTCTAATATTCTTAGTATTTGAAGGGTAATCCAATAGATAGAGAAGTCATTGAAATAATTAATATTCTTAGTATTTGAAGGGTAATCCAATAGAGAGAGAAGTCATTGAAATAATTTCAGTTAAAAATAATATCTATTCAAAACTGTTGGATCAGATGGAACGAGCATGTTAATTGAAATAATTCATTAATCTTAGCTTCTCTATCCTTCGATCGAGTGAATCCTGTGATCAGAAATCTGAAATAGGTATTCCACTCCTGCCAGTGTCTCAGTTAATAAATAGGAAAAGTTTATAGAGATTCGGTAATTTGGTTTTAAAAACTGGGGTGAGTGGAATAATAGGTACTTTGTGGTTTCTACTTCATTAACACTAAGATATTATAGATAATTTAGATTCTTTTAATTTAAAACTTGAACCTCATCAGATTTGATCCTCTTTGAGATCTATTTCGATGATATAATAATCTTTTTTCTAGTAGAAAAAGAACAAATGTCGATTGAAACCCAAACTCTGCTCCGGTAACCTGTAAGAAACAATAAATTGCACGGACTGATGCATTATTGAATGAGATAGAGATATATTTGAAGGATTTCAGTGGGTTGAAAACCAAACCCTACAGCATTCTGCTATCGAGCTTTACTTGGTTTTCTATCAGGTGAACTACGCAAGTTTCATACACATAGAATACCCTGAAAATTTGCATTAGGCATGAGAAATACGAATGTTCAAAAACGTGAGGGATTCGGGAGATCGTATCGCAAGTTTTCAAATGTATAAGTAATGACGCATAACAAAAATATGATGCTCTAGGATCTCTGCTGGAACGGTTGAACTCAAGAGAGATATCAATTGGAAATATTGTGGAGCTTCCTCGTGTCAGTGCTTCAGATATTGGAAACAATCTCGATATGTATCGGAAAATGGAAATAATGTCTGTAGTTATCAATGGATAAATAAGAGAATTAAAATTTATTGTTTTTATAGAAGTAATTTTTCATAAAATAAACCATTGGAGAAATTCTTTGCTTCAAGTTGAAAATATGAAGAATATACATTCCATATAGTTCAATAAAGAATCACTCAATAATTTATGGATTTCTATCACTATCACTAGGCAGACATTGAAACCGTCAAACCGATAAATATCTCGAATTGTCAGAACAGTAGGGAATGCTAAATTCTACAGCAAAAACAAAAAGTTTTGCATTTAATAACAATTGCAATTTTTGTAGAAAGTGAGTCAACGAAAGTGTATTTGTGCGTGTCACTCAAAAGGCAATTCACTTTTTCTGGCCCATAGAAGAGACACTGCTCTAATGGTCAGTATTCTTTCTTTGTGTATGAAATGTCATGGATAGAAAGCGGTCATTTTCCTTGACACCGTGTATAATAACTTATAAGAAGTCTCTTAAGCAATCAAAGCATGTCCGTTCGTTCAAACAACAATTAGGGCTCAGTAGCCGGCAGAAAAGTAGAAGAGAAAAACTGCTCAATGCAACAGGCCGAGTGAAATCCAAACAAAGAGGAAAGGACGGGATAATCCTAATGAGCTTCTAGAACTTGCAGACTTTTACTTGATGTTTGCTTGTTCACTTGTTCTCCGAACTTGGAGTCTGGTGAACAGTCACAATCTCTCTAATGATATGTCAGAGAGAAATGTGCGCCCAATAATATTACCGTTAATCTTCTAATGTATTTAAATTCTGATGAATATTATCACAAGACGATGATTGTTCAAAGTACGATTCTGAAAATTTGAAGAGGATGAGCTCTTGGCATAACTTAGTATTATGCGTCAAGGCTGTTAAGTGAAGAGGTGAATTAAATTTAATAGACCCTCAAAACCAAGCAATAACCTTATAACAGTAGTAATCAAACTTTTCGTTTATTATGAACTCCTCCGATGCTATATTTTGTTCCATGTCATGTAGCAATGACTCCATACAGTGTCGTATCCAGAAAAAAATTCGGGAGGGCATCATAACAGTGGAGTAGAAAGCAGCTAAACTTTGAGGAAGACACCGGGGGGTTTGGGGGGTATAGAAGGGGGGTCCGGGGATCCTCCCCCGGAAAATGTTGAAAATATACCTTCATTTTGGTGTGATTTTACGCAATTTCCACTTGAAAACAAACAATCCATTCGAGTTTTTTTGGTGATCAGTAGACCATTTATTATTTCGATTTTCCTTGAAAATTTCATAGGCCTATGGGTTTTCGATCAAATAACAAATATAATGGAATGGAGTAGAATATTAATAGTCATTCAATTATTTTAAAAAATAGTGATTTTGTAGAAGGCCTACTCATTATTAGATAATAAGCTAGAATGCTTAAATTTTGGCTACAATAAAGCACTATTTCAACCAACTTTATAGGCTTAGTTTTAACTCGATAAACATTTTTTTTTCAAAATGACATGATTTTTACTTGAGTGTTCAAACCTACATTGTTCCATGGGGGGGGGGGTCATAAAACATTTTTATTTCTAATATTAGGGGATGTGTCCAGGCTTAGTTTTAACTTGATTAACATTTTTTTCCAATTTACATGATTTTTACTTGAGTATTCAAACTTACATTGGTTTGGGGGAGGATGAAACGGTTTTTTCAAATATTAGTGTTTCTCCTGTCCACGGTAGAAACTACGCCCGTTCATCATAACCGGTCCACTCTCTAGAAGAAGCTGCTCGAGGAGCTTTGTTTAAGAATATGCACGGAACTGAATAAACTATAATCAACTAGAGCAATATAAGCTATATTGAATTTCTTCATAATGAAGATGGTAAAATGTGAACTAACTTTTATCTGTAGTTTCCCTACGCACTAGACCACTCACTGTTAATAAGAAAATAGCTCATTATCATTATCATTGCTATTGCAATGCTATTCTCTCATCCCCTATAGATTTCTTGACTTAAATAGTACAATATAACGAAAATATGGCATACGATGCCAATTGTACGCTAAATTCAGGTTCCATTTCAGGAGGGGGGGGTACATCCCCATATCCCCCCCTGGATACGCCACTGACTCCATGCAATGTATATAATATAATAGGCTAAGTATATCGTTATCACGTTTTGTAATAATTATTTACCAGTGAGAAATCAACTGATGTATGTTGGGATGTTTTAATACATTTTCTTAGTAATTATTATTCAACGAAAATCCTAAATAAATGGTGCAAATCACCCCGAAGACTTCTGCAACTGCAGACATTGACAACAGGGTTAACAGCAAGATGGAAATTCGATGAGAACTACTATCCAAAAATTAGTTGCCAGCCCGGGAATCGAACCCGGTTCGTTATTAGTTATTGAGTTGATAGCTAGATGAAAATTCGATGAGAACTACTATCCAAAAATTAGTTGCCAGCCCGGGAATCGAACCCGGTACCTCCCAATTGCTAGTCAGGAATGCTTACCCTTACACCAAACTGACAATCTCTGGATAGCAGCGCTCATCCATAGATTGTCAGTTTGTTGTAAGGGTAAGAATTCCTGACTACCAATTGGGAGGTACCGGGTTCGATTCCCGGGCTGGCAACTAATTTTTGGATAGTAGTTCTCATCGAATTTTCATCTAGCTGTTAACCCTGTTGTCAATGTCTGCAGTTGCAGAAGTCTTCGGGGTGATTTGCACCATTTATTTAGGATTTTCGTTAAATAATAATTATATATTAATTAGCATTTGAATAAATTGCATTCTCTATTTAATTCCATCTGTAACATTTTCTTAGTAGTTGAATACAGTCTATTAGAGTCTAGTTGAGTATCATGCCACTATCTACTATTAGTCACTATATGTCACCAGTATATTCAATTATACTAAGAAAATGTATTAAATCGTCCCAACCTACATCAGTTGTTTTCTCATTAGAAAGTAATTATCACAAAACGTGATAAAGATAGACTTAGCCTATATATTGATATTTGATACCACTTAGGTTTTGAAACCTAGTTTTGAAAGCATAGTATCATGAACACGTTTGGCGAGTAAGATTCAATGAATATTTACTTATCAGTTGAAATAGGATGTTTCGGGTTCATGCAAATCTGAGCTTTTAATATAGCGATCATGTACAATATTTCTGTCCGTTTTAAACATAAACCATTGGTACCCAATTATTGGGCTTCTACGCTGATGAATTGCCCTGATACGATTGATAACAGAATATGGATTCCACCAGCCATTAAACAAAAATGCAATAGGCTTGTCAAGAAGTACGTTGAGACAACATTACCTATTAAAATTAAACTATTTATACAGAGTTCATCAAACTATAGAAAATACTCATTGATATCTGCTCCATTTTGTCTGAGTAAAGAGGGGATGAAAGAATAAAGGAAAAGAGTCAGCAAAAGATTCACAAACAAACTTGAAGAAGATGGAGTAGCTAAAACCAAACCTCAATGTTGAAGTTCTAGAATTAAGAAACTTAGAAAATTTGTTAATAAGAATATGGAGGAGATAATGCAAGAAGCACAAAATAATGCTTCAAATATTCGTGTAGTATCAGCATCTCTGAATTTTAAACTTAGTTGAATCCAACATGTTAGAGAGCACCCAGCGATCACAATAATACATTCCAAAATTCCGATGAACACATTTCATGAATCAACAAACAAGAGTAGCACACATGCAGATATGAGGACTTGCAGCAGCAGTAGCAGCAGACACGCACCTCTGATTCGATTTGTAGGGGAATTTGAGTGTGTGCGAATAATGGGACACATCACACATGCACGTGCACAGGTTTGATCAAAAGCATGCATTGTCACGCACCGTTAATCGCGCTAATTTTGCACGAATAAATCTCGATCACAAAGCCGACTGCATTAAACGCGTCCACCCTTACCCCCCACCCCTCCAACCACTTGCCTGTCTTATGCCTTTGGGAGTTGGGCAACCGTCAACGCAAACAATAGATACCTTCGCAATTCTCCCTACAGCTTCAAAGAGCCCCAAATTGATTGAATTCCAAACTTCAACACAGTTTATATCCTATTTACGGTAGTCAACAATACATTGACACACAATAATCAATGGAGATAATTAATTTAGTGGTACAGATTCAATCAAAGCTCTAAGCTTCTCCCCCAGTGATTAGATTTAATTGATGAACTATTCTGTATTTTAATTGAATTGATAAATATATCGTCTCCTGTTCGTTGATTCATATTATTCGATGATTATTACAATTTGGTAAACAGACATTTACATTTACATATTGAACAGATACTGTAGCTGAACAAACAAACTCTGATGGAACCCATGAATCCTTCGGAACAGATTTATGTGAGTGTTTTACTTTGGTTTATGTATTTCAATTTATTCTGTTGACTATTTCAATGATCGATGATTGGTGACCTAAATCGTTATAGGGTTGGGCAGGGAGGTATGGATGATTTGAAATAGAAGTTACACAATCATTTTTAAACGAAATTCGAATTTTATTTTTTTAGTGTGCTCCTTGAATGTTGCCATTATAAAAATAAAAAAATAAAAACATTGATTATGTACAAAAAATAACAACTGTTGATGCTTTACATTTCTGTCCATACACTCCTGTAGACGTTGTGAGAAGTTCGAATTTGAAGTACCGCTCGAATTTATTGTTATAGTTTCACTCAGGGCTTCAAGGTTTCGTGGTTTGTTTATGTATGCACGTGCTTTCAGGTAGCCCCATAAAACTTATTATTGGCCCTTACTTTTTTCGAGAAAACGGTCGAACCGTTAATACGGATCGTTACCCAACGAAGCTGCGTATTTCTGTCTAATTTAGAAGACGTCGTATCAACTTCAATACTGTATGGTTTCAACAAGATGGGGCGACATGCCATACATCGAGAGCAGTTATGGAATTTCTAAGGCAGACCTTCCTAGACCTTCCCGTTGCGTGGAGATGTGGAGTGGCCTCCTCGGTCACCGGACCTGTCACCTTGTGACTATTTTTCTTGAAGCCCTGAGTGAGAAAATAAAAAGTACCACGTGCAATGCTTCAGAGGAGTGTGGACAACTTCTCACAACGTATTACAGGAGTGTATATGGACAAAAACGGACAGCATTTAACAGATGTTATATTTTGTACATAATAAATGTTTTAATTTTTTCCTCTTTATTTTTTATAATGGCAAAATCCAAGGTACACACTAAGAAAACAAATTTTGAGTTTCGTTTAAAAAAGAGTGTGTAACTGTTATTTAGAATCATCCATACCTCCCTGCACAACCCTATAACGTTTTTGGTCACTAATCGATCATTGAAATAGTCAACAGAATAAATTGAAACACATAAACCAAAGTAAAACACTCATATAAATTTATTCCGAAAGATTCATGGGTTCCATCAGGGTTTGTTATTTCAAATCATACATACCTCCCTGCCCAACCCTGTGAATCCACAATTTTGAGGTTTACAAATTTCTACTTGACCTAAAAGATTGCAACCGAAGGTACGGAGGTTTCAAGTAATTTTTCATACCAATACCTTCAGCTCTTCTTAAATTAATTCACAATTCAGCTCTTAACATCCGAAGAAATAAAGACTTTTCTGTCAAGCATCTGCATATTATAAAAATGTAGTATTTCGAAAAAAGTTAACTTTATGAAATATAACTATAATATAAAACTTAATAAAAACAATGTTAACATTATTAAATATTTAACTATAATATAAAATAATAATGATAAAATGTGATATAATATAACATATTGACAGCTTGTGGAATATATTTTTGGTAAAGGGACAAAACATCTAATCAGAGATTTCTGTTCATGTATCATGTTGAGTAGCTCGAATATCATTTTCAGAAAGGGAGCGCCAACAAAAGTTATCATGCTGCATAGAAGACATGAAGAAGATTTCAGTCCATCATCCTCAACCACCATTCAGTTCTTGAAAACGAGTAGAACGACCGCCCGCCCCCCCTCTCTCTTGCAAATGCAGCATGTCTTATATTTTTTTGTTCTATTTTACCTGTTTTTATTAGTGACCAGTAATGGCGGGTTCCATTCTGACCTGTAAAAGGAGAAAGAAAATTATAATACAAATAGAACATTCCTGATAAGAAACACAGTAATTAGTAATTACATACGAAACGTAGTTCCCAGAAAAATACTAGCTTACAAATCTCGAATATTTTCTCATTAATTTCTCCCACTTGTAATGAATATTACATCAGCTACAGAGTCGGCTAAAAATCAGCAACAAGCAATCAACAACTGCTCTGGTGCTAGAGACGACTTGGAGATCGCTTGGAATATTAATCAGTTTTTATGCTATCAACCAGGATTTGAAATCAAAAGAATTCAAGTTAATAGAATAGAATCACTGCCTTTATTTTGACCTAGAAGGGCGGAGTTGGGCACAACCAGCCCTCTCTTACACTCAACCTCCAAGTAAACACTCGAGGGAAACGTTAAATGAGAAGCATAACTCTATAACCTTCAATGAAGGTACTCAAACTATAGAGTTATGCTTCTCATTAAACGTTTCCCTCGAGTGTTTACTTGAAGGTTGAGTGTAAGAGAGGGCTGGTTGAGCCCAACTCCGCCCTTCTAGGTATTTGATTCTATAAGATATTTGAAGTTTTTTGAGGAGTCTCTAAAAGGCTAGTCGCATGTTGAGACGCGATGCAACGTGATATGACGTGACCCGAGGCTGACAGATTAATTGATATCATATATTATAATATCAATAATGTTCACATTGGGACAAAGGTAGCACGAGTAAACATT
The DNA here is from genome assembly GCF_014356525.2 of Nilaparvata lugens. Lineage (NCBI taxonomy): Eukaryota > Metazoa > Arthropoda > Insecta > Hemiptera > Delphacidae > Nilaparvata > Nilaparvata lugens. The sequence goes on from NC_052507.1 coordinate 24,276,380, forward strand.
GAAATGTGATCATAATATGGTGTTAACACATCTAGCAGCCTTGTGTCACGTCTCAATATGCGACTGGCCTTGAAAAAGCAGCACAATATCATTATTAAAAGAATGGGATAGTTAACGGGAAAGTAAAGAGTAAAGTCATAATTATCAAGAAAACTCACAACATTTGCTAATCTAATTCAATTCATTGAATAATATTTTTCCATGAAATAATAACTAACGTGATAAATTGAGAATTGAATATAATATAGTAAGAATTGGATTTTTAAATATGTGAAAGAAAAGAGAATATGCATTCCAAAAAGTCATAATTTTCAAATAATCCAATGAATCCTCATCTCCAGTGAACTGTGAAATCCATTTCTTCTGCACGAAACCTACTAATACCTAATAAAGATATTCAAAAATTTTCGAGATCATAAAACAGCTTTATCTGGTAGTTTATTGAGAGGAAAGAAGTTTTGAAAGGCTTGGCGGTGATTGACACATTAAAAGAAGATAAACTCAAGGATGCGGAAAAGAAAGTTCAAGACACGTAAAAAGTATTGATTTGTTGTGAATTTCTGTTCAGCTCGAAAAGTTATACTCAGAAGCTCTTTTCCTCTAAAAATAGCTGGATATAAAGGATCGCATACTGATTTTATGGGGCAATTCTATAGCCAATGACGGGAATGGGGATTATAAAATGACAAATTATTCAGGTCTATAGCTCAACTTTGGAGTGGATGGAGTTTGCAATTGGTTCAAAAATCGCTGAGCTTTATGGCGCTCTCGAATAAAAGTGGACAACTTCTTATCATAGAAAGTTGAACTGCTCTGACAAAATGTGAGTGGTTTGCCACTAAAGTAAGCCATCAACAATGTTTCATCATTTCTCAGCACTTGATAATAGAATACTTATACTGTGAAATTATCAATGGATTGCAATGGGAACAAAGACTTTGGTAGTGTACAATAGAACAGAATTTGAAAATTTTCAGCTGATTCTTGGAGGCTCGTTAGTTTGTGATTGTCAAGATTGTGAAGATAATTCATTGAAATAACTGGGATACTTCATACTTTGAACTTAAAAAGGTAGCCTAGTTACTGTACAGCACACGTTTTGTCACGTGTAACAGGTACGTCTGTAATAGGACTAGTCATTCTACGTCACGGATCACTCTCCTTGTGTCTGTATTAACTGGCTCTTCAATTATGGATTTAAACCTTTATTCTGAGTTTTTGGATATAGTCTTACAAAATTATATCCTGAACTCGTAATCTAAATAAATCTGTATTGTAGTGGAAGTTGGAAGTTGGCCGTTTCTTGCTTCAAACTCTGAGAACATAAATCAAATTATACAGTGCGACGTCACGAAAGGTAGGGAAGTGATATTTTTCATCCAGTAACTTTGTATTATTCTGAGAAGTTGGAACTGAGTGCTACACGCGCAGCTTTCGAGCAACAGTTAGTTGGAGAAGTGTATCAAATAATGGACATATTCTCGTGCACCGGTAGTCGACGGTGTGGTGGAAGTGTAGAGTGCCCTTCCATTGTTCTTACTTTCATTACCGCAAGTTCCACGTCGTTCCACTTGCCTGCCTCGTCACTTCAGCTCCACCATTCGTTCTTCTCCCTCAATCTATCGTCATTATTGTTTTGGCTTAATCTCGTCAGACAGCCAGAGCCTTGACATCTGTTAATGGAATCTCGTTAATGGATGTGGCGGCCTTTGATTCCGCCAAAATATCCTCTGATCGACATAATCACAGTTCCCACACAACACAATCAACTTGACGCAGAATTAGTTGGCTCATCATTGAGTTCGTCTGTGAAATTTCTTCATCACCTTGTTGCTGATAAAACATTGCCCATTAACCTCAAATGGGAAACACAATTAGGTTGAGAAAACGACTTGGATCCTTATTCATATTTATATCGTAAGTTCTTAAATAGCTTGCGTTTGATCACCTTGGTGAGGAATAATTCACATTAGGCTATTATTAGCTCCATCTAATTCAACTCTCATCAACTAAGTGCCATGAATGGAACAAATCACCTTGCAGCTAAAGGATGTGTCTAATCATTCACAGCATTTTGTTCCTCCAATTACCCTTATTTTAAAGATCACGAACAATATTTATTGGAATGTTTATTTGCTATGTTCTGTCCACAGCAAAAAATAAAATTATGATTGATTGTTAGATGATTGCTCCATTATCGCTGTAGAAGAACTTTGAAGTTTTATGTCTCTGGATTATCTTTACTTCGTATGAAGTATTCAACTCTTCTACCTTTTGTCGATGTATGTCATTTGATTGCACTACCCACACTCATACAATTCACAAAGAATATAATCATAATCATACGTACATAGGCTATAACAATTTCGACTATCCTTTCTACAACTTCTATGATATTGATTACATATGGACCTGTATTCAAAACTACAGTTGAATGTATTTTACAGTAGGAGTCCAGTTTGTTGCAAAACCACTTTTTGATACATTGGAAAATTGTTTACTGAATGAATACTGAGGAATCGAAGAGTATTGTTGGAACAATAAACATGCTTCAAAAAATAGAACTGGAAGCTTATCAAACCTCATTATCAAAGTGACTCCACTAAAAATCAACAAACCGACTTCTACATCGGTTTGACTAACAAGCGATAGTTTGCACTGAGTAATCGCGGATGACTATGTTCGTATGTGACTGATCCTCAGCACTTATGCTCCACATGTGACACGTGTGTCATGCCAGCTAGTACCACAGTAAACAATAATTATTACACTCGGTGTAAACATGGTACACGACCGTGCACACACGGCAGAAAAGAAAGCGGAATCACGATGCGTGCAAAATACGGAGCACAACTCTGGACCACAGCTGCTGGATACGCTGCGAAAGCGTGTGTTGCGTCAGCTTATCGGTTCACTCGGCAACAGGCAACAGGCAACATGTTGCATGATGCAACTGAAACTGTGACTGACCGCCATACTGTCGGTTGGCAACGATTCTGTGTGATTGGTTAGCCTGTGTGTTGTAGGCCTACTATATCGGCTTCCATTTATGTAGAACACCGTGTATCTAAGCTATATCTATGTTGCTTATCGATACGGGGGGTCAGTTCTGCTTGCATGTATATCAGCAATAAACCATGAACATTTCGTATGTTGGCTGGTAGATGCTTATGCAGCACATGAGAGTGAAAGCAGACCCACAGCTATGGTTACATTCTTTAATTACACTTGATGATAATATTAATAATACTTTTATTGGTGGGGAGTTCCTGACGGAAGTTCCACCTCGCCTGAATATGTTTAAGCCGTCAATAGGCCTTACGACTGTCATACTTCAGCCGCGACCAACAATTTAACGTGCACATCCGATAACAATTGAGAGACCTGTTCAAAAACTTTTGGCTCTGAGCGGGTTGAATGAAGCTCCTGTATGTCCTTTGAATGGAAAGTATCGATAATGTCATTCTCAATTCCTGATCAGGAAGTGGCAGATTTAATTACATCAATGGAGAGAATGAGATCTATTGTAATTGATAGTAAAAATACCTATAATATCTATATTACTATGACGGCCTAAAAAGATCTCTATGGTGGTCTAATGTCTAATCTATCCAAAATCTTCAAATTTCCAATGAATATTATGGTCATTAATAGTTTACTTTTTATTCTGAACCTACTTCTTCATCAAACTGATTTTATATTTTGATGGAAAATGGAGTATGAGAAACTGTTGCAATCATTCACATAGACAACCTTTGAAGCTCAACATCGGAGAGATAAAGGAACGTGTATAAATGTCTAGAGAGAGCATCAAAGATTCTCAATGTACATAATCCCTGAAATTTATGATGATTATAATGACAATTGTCAATTATTAATCAATAAAGAATTATTCGGATTTCACCTTGACTTATTGTAATAATTATTAGAGGGATTTCAAAGTTGGAAAATTGTTCACTCTACCACTGATACTATTCTACTTTTTAGATTAAACAGTGACTACGGTATCATGATCAAAAATAAAACCGTTTCTCATTTATCCAGAATTTCCAACTGCAAAAACGTCACAAAATGACTATCACCAACAGCGAAAAGGTACGCTTGATCCAATCTGCAACTTAGCCGGAAAAGTATCGAGATTATATCACCGCTGAAAGTGGATTTTCCGATTTTCCCTGGCGAACTCAGTTGACCTCCAGTGAGGGAAAGGGCGTAATGGACGCGGGGTTTTTCCAGCCTCCATTCTCAAAACAAACTGCAGGATGTCGGCAGTAATAAATGGACGCTTCGTCTGTCAGATTTGTTGGTGTTTGCGATGCAAACAGCCCGTAAGCGTCCCGTCCCTAGAATAACATCGGGTCCAGTAGTTCGGTCCAGTCTAGTGAAATCTGGGCGCCGGTAATAGAGACACTCTGTACAAACAGAGCAGTTGCCAGCAGCATATTACGCCGATCGACTTCTGCCTTCTCAACTCATGCAACAGAAATCACGCTCGCTGCCCGCAGCTCGCTTCTGCCGCTCAGCGCTTGACGCTTGACAAGCAACGTGTTGCCGAGCTGCTATGTCTCCTCCCACTTGGCAGCAGCAGCCAGTCAGCTGTTGATAACAAGGTTTGCGAAATGTGCAGTCATTCTGCGTGATCTTGAATCACGCGTTCCATTGTAATTCGGCGAATGAACTGAGCAATCTAGTGCCCTACAACGCGTTTTCAACTGGGGATCGTATAAAATTTATACAGAGAATAAAATTACAATAATGGCAAATTAATCGGTTAATTTGTTAATTGTAAAATTGTATCGCCAGAAATCACTCAAAATCGAATTCTATAATAAACAGATTTTCTATATAAGGAATCTTCCTTTTGCCGGTGTTTTTGCCTCACCTACTGTACTTATGCATGTGAACATGAATTGAATCTTCATTCTATAACTATTATTTATAATATAAAGGATATCATTTCGTTATTATATCTAATTAAATAAATGTATGTATCTTGGTTTAAGTGCAGTAGCATATACTTATATTTATTTTTTGTAAAGCTTTTTTGTATTTTGTATTTGGCAAATAAATTTATTCATTCATTCATTCATATAATAAGACTAATTTATTCCACATTTTAATATTTTTCATTGTTATTTTGTATAATATGTTCGTTTGTGCAAGTTTGTTTGTAGGATAAGTGAATTGATTGATTGAATACAGGTAAGTATTGATATTGGTGAGGCATAGTATTATATGACAATCTATATGATATACAGAGTGATTCATAATTATGGTAAAATAATTTAATACGTGATAGTAGAGGTAAAAATAAGAAAAAAGTTCCTATAAACATATATCCATAGACGCTTCATTAGCGAGCTATACAGACTGACAGATTTCGCCCGGAATTCAGTTCCTCTGGTGAAATACACCAATGCTGAATTGTGTGGGGACTAGTTTTTGAAAACTTATGCTGGATTCATATGGAAAAATATCTGAAAAATTGAATAAAACTAGTCTGGAATCTGTAGTGTGAGTAGTTTTTGATAAAAAAGTTGAAATATGCAAAAAATCCAAGTAGAAAAACACAGACTTCTAAGTTTGATGCCCAATAACTCTCTTTAATGACCAGTAAACAAATAATTTTTCGCAATAAAAATTGTAGAGAATTTAATTGTGAAAAAAATGATGTAAGCTGTGTAAACTAAATTTAAATAAAAGTCGGATAAAATGTATTCTTATGTAGTACATTACACCACAAAATTTGCTGTTTTATGAGGAGAGAACTAATAACTCATAGGTTGTAGCTGATTGCAGATAGAACATTGATTTTAAGAACAGCTGTTACAAAACAGCTGATTTATTTTGTTTTAAATAGAAAATTATTTAAAAGAAATTATCAGCTGAAAATTAGTTTCAGAAATATTTTAGCTCACTGTTGAACAAAAAAAACAAACTGTAAGTTAGACGTTAGACCTACTGTAGCTGCGCTGTGTTTTTTGTTTATCCTATTAACCAGTTATTCATAACCATTTCACTTTGCTTTTGTGTTAAGTGTTAACTTTTTGAAAAATGGCAGGTAATTTTAGACATTATTCATACTCCGAATTAGCTGACATGCATTTAATGTATGGAATGGGACATTACTGTAATAGTACTGAAGCAAGACGTTTGTATCAAGAGAACTTTCCTAACCGAGTTTGTCCAAGTTCAAGGTTTTTTGCCACTATTCATCAACGTCTGTCTGAGACAGATTCTTTGATATCCAAAGAGCACATTTATGCAGGCAGACCCCGATCTACTAAGACTGTTGAGTTAGAAGAACAAGTTCTTAATGAAATTTATGAACATCCCGAGAAGAACACAAGAAAATTGTCAGTGCAGTTTAATGTCAATCAATCTCTTATTTGGAGGATACTAAAAGAGCAACAATTACATCCATACCACCTCCAGAAAGTTCATACTCTATTGCCACGAGACTGTATTCCCCGTGCTGGTATTTGCCGATGGTTTTTAGTAAAACTTGTTTACCCAAACTTTTTAACAACCGTTTTATTTACCGACGAGGCACCATTTACAAGAACAGCTATCGTTAACGTCCACAACTAACATATTTGGGCAGCTGAGAATCCTCATGCCATCAATCCCAATCTTCCACAACATCAGTTTTCAGTAAACATTTGGGCAGGAATCATAGGAGATCATCTACTTCTGTTCGAGCTTCCTCCCAGGCTTAATGGCATAATGTACTAGTCTTTTGGTATAAGTTTAATGTCATTTAGATATGCTACTTTCATATAAAAAAAAACTTTTCATAAAAAACCGAATATTCTATTTGCAATCAGCTACAACTTATGAGTTATTAGTTCTCTCCTCATAAAACAGCAAATTCTTGTGGTGTAATGTACTACATAAGAATACATTTCATCCAACTTTTATTCAAATTTACTCTATACAGCTTACATCATTTTTTTCAGAATTAAATTCTCTACAATTTTTATTGTGAAAAATTATTTGTTTACTGGTCATTAAAGAAAGTTATTGGGCATCAAACTTAGAAGTCTGTGTTTTTCTACTTAGATTTTTTGCATATTTCAACTTATAATCAAAAGCTACTCACACTACAGCTTCCAGACTAGTTTTATTCAGTTTTTCAGATATTTTTCCATATGAATCCAGCATAAGTTTTTCAAAAACTAGTCCCCAAACAATTCAGCATCGGTGTATTTCACCAGAGGAACTGAATTCCGGGCGAAATCTTTCACCCTGTATAGCTCGCTAATGAAGCGTCTATGGATATATGTTTATAGGAACTTTTTTTCTTATTTTTACCTCTAATATCACGTATTAAATTATTTCACCATAATTATGAATCACCCTGTAATATCTCACAACCTATTTTCAAAGCGATGAGATTATTCTTTCAAACAATTCAACTTTGGAACTGTATAGAAAATTATTAATAATAAAAATTCCAGAATTGAATACTCAGGATAAGTAGTTTTTTCAACTGCAAATCCTCGTATTCCCCTTTCTGATCGATAAAAGGCTACTCTCAACTGTACCCAACATAAAAATTCATTGCAGCTGAGTTTCTATGAATAACATTGAAAAGAAGACATCAAGAATGTACTTGACTGCACTTGAAAATTCATTGAAACAGAATTTCTATGAATAATAAAACGGAGGCGCCTTGAATTGTAGATTAGATGCACTGGCTCTGCATGAAACGGCAATAAACTCGTAAATCTAGGGCAATGCAACACTCGACACTCGACCCACATATGGCATATTGTAATGACCATGACGTTGCCAAACTACATCAATACTGCAGCAATGCAATGATGTCCACCTGATCTCCTTACTGGATGCTGATGTAGCTTGAAGCATAAGAGTGAAGTATCAACCTCAAATTGATTTTGCTGAATCACAAACTCTTTCTTACTTTAGATTATTTTTTTCAGAATTAAATTCTCTACAATTTTTATTGTGAAAAATTATTTGTTTACTGGTCATTAAAGAAAGTTATTGGGCATCAAACTTAGAAGTCTGTGTTTTTCTACTTAGATTTTTTGCATATTTCAACTTATAATCAAAAGCTACTCACACTACAGCTTCCAGACTAGTTTTATTCAGTTTTTCAGATATTTTTCCATATGAATCCAGCATAAGTTTTTCAAAAACTAGTCCCCAAACAATTCAGCATCGGTGTATTTCACCAGAGGAACTGAATTCCGGGCGAAATCTTTCACCCTGTATAGCTCGCTAATGAAGCGTCTATGGATATATGTTTATAGGAACTTTTTTTCTTATTTTTACCTCTAATATCACGTATTAAATTATTTTACCATAATTATGAATCACCCTGTAATATCTCACAACCTATTTTCAAAGCGATGAGATTATTCTTTCAAACAATTCAACTTTGGAACTGTATAGAAAATTATTAATAATAAAAATTCCAGAATTGAATACTCAGGATAAGTAGTTTTTTCAACTGCAAATCCTCGTATTCCCCTTTCTGATCGATAAAAGGCTACTCTCAACTGTACCCAACATAAAAATTCATTGCAGCTGAGTTTCTATGAATAACATTGAAAAGAAGACATCAAGAATGTACTTGACTGCACTTGAAAATTCATTGAAACAGAATTTCTATGAATAATAAAACGGAGGCGCCTTGAATTGTAGATTAGATGCACTGGCTCTGCATGAAACGGCAATAAACTCGTAAATCTAGGGCAATGCAACACTCGACACTCGACCCACATATGGCATATTGTAATGACCATGACGTTGCCAAACTACATCAATACTGCAGCAATGCAATGATGTCCACCTGATCTCCTTACTGGATGCTGATGTAGCTTGAAGCATAAGAGTGAAGTATCAACCTCAAATTGATTTTGCTGAATCACAAACTCTTTCTTACTTTAGATTATTTTTCCCTTCCAGTATATCTCTCACTCAATGTTTTTTTTCTTCCATCCCTCATTATTAGTTCATATCAGTCACTGATGACTAGACATTCAGACACCAAACAGTTGTTCCTTTCGAGTATCGATTTTCAAGTCCAACAGCCATAGTGAAATCATGAATTCTCGTTATCATTCTATATATCATTCTAAGAGTTAATTCTAGGAAAGATAGAAATGATTTTGGAAGGTCTCAATGGTAGCTTCCCAATCTTATTTGATGAAAATTGAACAATTCATTTCTCAGGTTCCAGGGACCATGCTCGATATTTCTGTCCTCAATAGATGAGTTTCAGATCAGTATGCTCTAATCTCTCAACTCTCATCTTGGATTATTATCATTCTATAATATTTTTTCCAACTTGTACCTTTTTAGGCCTATAGATGATAACTCAAAATAAATTAACAGCAGCTATCGCAGATTTAAACCTTCTTCTCCTTCTTGGTGAGCCTTGGCCTCCGCAACTATCAACCTCCACGCATATCTATCGTTGACTATGCCCAGCTATCGCAAGCAACAGCCATATTTTTTCACCAACCAACACATACTTCATGAAACATAACATCGGTCCACAAAGTAATTACAAACAGCAGATAAGTTATTGATATGTTCGAAATGCATAACTCAATATTCTTAAACAGACAGTAAAGCATCGTGAAAGTTTCTAGATACACCATTTACTATAATTGATTGTTTTACAATATTAAATAAACATAATTTTGGATTTTATTGAATTTATGTCGTTACATCACCCATTAACCCATTAATATTAATAATTGATTTTACTTAATGATTTTCCCACTCAAAATCTCTCGCAAAAGATGGATGTGATGTTGAGTTTGAAGAAGGAACAGGCTAATCCTTGTAGGAAGACGACGACGACTTGATGACTGAACTGGATCATCAGCCTTACCAAACACCTATTCAATTACTAAAATATCAGTATCATGTTTCAAACTAGAAAAAACTGACTTATCGCAAAACTTATAACTCTTCAGACTCAACACTGATTTAATTCTTCCACCTGACACGAATACGTTCGACAAAACCGATATCTCACTTGAATCAATCAATTTGCAGCGGATTTAACCGAATTGCACTCGAAGAACAGTAATAATTCTGTCGATTGCAGGCCGTCTCGCTTGATTGGAGTGGGCTCCATGTCATCCAGATCCAGCTGTCAACTGCTACCTGATTGAATTCTCAATTTATGTCACTGCGATGGTCGCGATAAAATTTTAATTAAATCACACACTAACCGAGAAAGAGGAAAGGGATGAGAGAGAGATAAAGATATAGTGTGTGAGATAAATAGAGGAAATGAGAGAGAGGGGGAAAGAGAGAGAGAAATGTGCTGGAGTTGATTGATGATGCATGCAGTGTGAGTGGCCAACCAACGTCGCAATTGGATGACACGATACACTAATTAGGTTTCACTCTCCAGTATTCTGTCATCGCAACTGTCTACCTGTGTAATTGTTTATTTATTGTTTTGAGTGACCTCCGGTGTGGTGTTGGTGGGTGGCTACACTTGAATAATATACGCCTAGTACTCGAACCCAACTTCGAATTGAATCAATATATTGGGCCAACCACATATTAGAACAACCGTAGCTCGTTATCTCACCACTTTATTATAGTGATTACTCAATTTTTGAAAGTTTCAATTCAATATGAAGCTGGATATTGTGTCTTGTGACACTATTCTTGTTGATTTGTCACATCATGATAATTCTAGTATTATTCAATCCGTATTACGGAATCTATATAAAATAAGTTTTATGTACATGATCCACGAGAATTAGCTTGACCATGAATTCTCCATGGAGAATCTACTCCATCCAATTCAATGAATATTGAACTTGAGTTTTTAATACTCCAGTAACGCTCTATTGTGTGAATATAACCCAAAACGTTTTCGGAGATTATTTTTCTGTTTATTTTAATATTGTTATAATAGGTTTTCCTTTTCCGACTCTGTAATCTATGATCTATATCAAATCTAAATCTTCAATCCGTTATCCCAAGTGAGCAATTTGAAAACATAGCCTCAATCTGTGATCAAGATACTTGAAGATGTAGTGTATGTTTGTACTAACTTATGTTTGTACTCAAAATAGTACTGAATTTTGTGATGTTTACAGAATCTATTGAGAGTCTGGTTAATCACTGGAGCAAATCTAATCTATATGTATAAGTGAGGGTGGGTCGAACAGAGTGACTCAATTGGCTAATAATAGTTCAAATACTTATTCAATACGCACAACGGAGTTTCGAAATCTAACGACCATTTGATGGATGGCACGACTTTGACTCGTAGAAAAAGCTATGAAACAGCGATCGACCGACCGACATACCTGGGGCCCACGTATCGATAAGTATATAGCTGTGCATTGCACACATACCTATGTCTGTCTGTGTATGGTGATGAAGTGAAAGGCAATCCTTGAAATTCCTCCATTCAATTGGTGGTGTTTCCTGAACTAACCACGAACAACGAGAATATTAATAAACGTAATTACGAAGCCGTATATCTAGGTTACATTACAAGCCAGCCAGACTCGAAGCACCCAAGGAGACAGCAGTTTAACTAAGTCTCACTTTGTACGTTTCTTTTAAACCTATTTGCAGTATCACAGTCAATCCTATTGCATTTCAATTGTGAGCTTATTTCACAATTCATTTTATTCACAATAATTGATAGGTACAGCTGCGATAATTGAAGTATTGAAAAGCAGTAAAACAGTATGAATGACAGTAATTCAGCAAATAAGGAATGCAATGAAAACGCTATTAGAAGAGGTTTGTACGATCAATGAATAGTCTACTGTAATTCTGCAGGTGTCTATTGGCATTTCAAGTTTTCCTGTTTCAGAAGAAAAATGGAATCATCGATTACTGTTATTCTAATACTATAATCACATTGAATTATTATGACAGCAGATCTCATAACAAATCACATATTTACTTGATAATGATGTATTGCAATCGGGGCGGAAACAAAGACTGATGTGATCCATGAATAACATTGTAGTACGAGTAGGAAATATATATGGGAAAGTGAGTGATCTAATAATGAACATTGTGGTATTATCGTCGATGCTGAAAACCAGATGCTTCTGTGTTGAAAACCAGAATTCACCCACAGTATCCCTGCTTGTCGTAGGAGGCGACTAAAAGAGACCCCAAGGCAACTCCAGACCCACTCCTCTTGCCTTCAAACCCACGGAATCTCTCCCATCAGGGCAGATTCGGAGGGGCAAAAAGAGAAACCCAAGAGACCAGAGATGGGTGAAGCTCCAGTCACAAATGTTGGTCAAGAGGCTGAGTCGAGGGTGGCCAGGTGCTGGGCACTCTAGAGGCAGTTTGGTGTCTCCTCTCTCAGCGGAAGGACCTACAAAAAGGTCAGGAGTGGAACTCACGTAGGTCACGAGTAGAGAGACCAAACCTCACCACTGCTCAAAGAAGGGCGGCCATTCAGGCAAAACTTCTTGGGAGAGGTGGGGCTTTTGACCCTGCAAAGTTTCGGAGGGGCAAAAAGAAAAACCCAAGAAACCAGAGATGGGTGAAACTCCAGGCACAAATGTGGGTCAAGAGGCTGAGTCAAGGGTTGCCAGGCGCCCTAGAGGCTACTTGGCCGCCCCTTCCTCACCGGAAGATCCTGCAAAGAAGGCCAGGAGTGGAACTCACTCAGGTCACGAGAACTAATCAGTCGGAAGAGACTGCCAAGCATATCACAGTGGATTAATCACTAGATTAAGAATATCACTGGATTGCTGATACAAGCAACCAGGTGATTAATGAGATTTTAGCATAGGGAAAAACTGCTGGTTCTTGCAAAGTACAAAGGTATTGGTTTGCCCAACTAACACACTACTTAGGAAAACAATAAGCTTCGCTTGACGTGTGGGGTTCTTTGAACCTTTGTATCCTTGAATCCGGCCCTTAAAAATAATAATAATAATAATAATAATAATAATAATAATAATAATAATAATAATAACAATATCTCAACGATAGTATATAGCGTCTATAGTTATAAACTATTTTTGGGGTAGCTATCTAGCGGTAAGGAGCGTTACAAACGAATGGAAGGGTATGCGGTTTGTAACATAAATTCTATTATACTCTGTCTGCTAGCAGCTCCTGGTTCGTGGGTTCGAATCTCGACGTTGGCATGGAAGTTTGTTCTTGATATTCTTCGAGAAGAATTCCCTCTTTCTTGAAGAAATTCATCCCCTCTTTCTTGTGGCACTGCTCAGTAACCTTCGTCAACTGTTCTGCTCGCCTGGTAGCCGAATCGTTCTGTTATCAAGTCAACAGTAGAACGAAAGAGTTGGTTTGCAGTATTTGCAGACTGACTTGCTTGCTCGATCTTTTTTTTCTTTTATTACACTGCTTGCCTGGTAGGCAAACCTAAGTTGATCGACCTTGCTTCGCTCGCCTTATCCCGTATCCGTTGCCAATGGGGTGGAACATCCCGAAAAAAACTACCAGCAAGCAGGCCAACAGGCAAGCGAAGCGATATTCAGAAAGGTTAGGTTCAACCTACCAGGCAAACAGAATAATGGTGGAAGGAAAGCAATTGAGTAAGCTGAAGATTGTTTTGAATTTCAGTATTCAGTGATAGAGCGTGTTTCCGAACCAATTTCCCTACCAATATTCTAGGCCATTGATGATGCTATTCATCTATTCACAATAATAAGTTTCATACCACTTATAAATCGCTCATCTCTGGATTATCAGGAATAAGTTATAATAATCATCAATTATAATGTTATAATGAGTTATAAGATAAGGTATAATGAGTTATTATAATATTGTCAGTTGTAAGTTATTGCTGAACTCAATCGCAAAAGACGTACGATATAGAGAGGAAATGCAGAGACATGAAGATATTTCTTCAATATTCAACGCAACGTACAGACTAGTTTCTATAGTGGTAGATAGTAGGGCGGATCCGTATGGGACACGTAGATAACAAAATATTCCAAAACAATAAGTTGGTGCTTCTTCTTTTCATTATTTTTGTTGTTATTGTTGTTGCTTTTTTCATGACAGTTGAAGATTCCCTGTCTACGGGGATCCACTACGTAAATTATCCAATCAGAGGTTTTTTATAGATTAATTTTTTTTTAATTTCAAGATTTTGCAATACAAAACATTGCAGGTTGCATAAACAACTCCTGATTTATTCAGGCTCCTAAAATCAGGCTCTTGAATTAACGGACGTAAGTCACCAGTCACCACTACCTTGTTTTAAATCTTTCTTTCCTAATCAGTATCCTCACCAACTTCAACTGTCTTCCATCATCCGAAACAATGCTAAAGGAGAAAGATTATACCACACTGTTCACCATCGACTCTCAAAGGTCTGGAATGTTATTGCTATTCCTTGGAATAAATCAGGAGTTGATTATGCAACCTGCAATGTTTTGTATCGCACAATCTTGAAATTCAAAAACCCATCAAGAAAACAGCATCTTCAGAATCGAAAATCCAGCGACAGGAGGTGTCGACAGGTTCAAATCCAGCATAAACCTGCTTAAGAGATGGAACTGGACCGCGTCACAAGCAGGGCAACGGCAACAGTTCTGATCCCAGTTGATGCCAGGCGAGGGCGATGGCGAGGGCGAGGGCGGGGCAAGGTGAGCTGGTGAGCTCATCTTTCCATTTGAATCACAAATGTTCAGGTCATAAGTAGACTGACTGATGTCATCCACCCTCCGACTCGCTTGGATATGCCATTTGTATACAGTGCATGTCTTGAGTTGAAATGGAATTTTGAATAAATCCTGAGACTCATTGGAATAGAATAACGTGGAGACGAGCCAGGCTCTATTTTCGTTTCCTCGGTTGCGAAAAATTTATTTTGAGATTTCATAGAATTGAGACATGAAATAGCCTGAAATTCAAACTTTTGCTGTTGAATATTTGATTCAAGTATGTAATTAAGAATATAATATTTTATTCTGTCTGATACACTAATAAGTTCAGGAATTCAAGTTCCGATTGACGATCATGATACAGACAATCAGCGTCAAGCATTGTTTTTCTTAGCCAGTCTCCTTTTACCTATGAATGAGTTTCTATAAATGAAATGAATCTCTATTGAAATGAATATTCCATGGAATGTTATTGTAACTCATGACTGACACATAAATTTCATCTTATGGTAGGCGTGTCCCAAAATTCCAGTCCTCAATCCAGCATTTTCAAATAACTATTCAGTCAAGACTTTATAATGTCTTCTTCACTAGAAAGTTAATACAATAATATTCCCAATCGTATAATATCGTCTTATTCATGTAACGTAGGTTGGGAGTATTCTGTCTCTTTTTTATTTTTCATTCGAATGTAGAAATAATTATTCTTATTTCAGTCTGATTCTTATTTTATCTTTATTTACAAGATGAAAAAAATTCCATGGATTTTTATCAATAAAATAATATTTATCATCCACTTCTATAATATTTCAGGTCTACGGGAATCTTCATTGATAAAATAATTCTCCATGATTGGAATAGATTCTGAGGAATCAAATTTTAAACTTATTCAAATGAGGAAAAAATTTATTAAAATTCTCTATCACTTCAGATGTCTCAGTAAAGAATCCACATTACCTGAATTCGATTCATTGATTCATTCGATTCCACCCAACTTCCAGCCCATTCAATCATTTGTGAAAATTGATTTCAAATTAGATAGTTCTGTGAAAGGAGAGTGAAATATCAAAAGTGCAGAAGGAAGAATGTCAAGAAAGCAATAAACAAAGTTATTGAAGAGGACTAAATGAGCTGAGCTGAAATAGCAATATTATTGAAAATAAATGATTTTCAGTTCACTGATATTTCATTCATAAAATGAGAGTTCAGGCAAATCAGCCGGAAGGAAGCAATATTTCAGGCACATTTTTTGCAATAATAAACTTGTGAAACGAAATTGTGTATTGTGAAAGTAGGTAGGCCAACAATATTGGAGGCAAAAAACATTCGTCGCTAAATTGCAAGCCGATGGAAATGGAATGGAGCTGTATTGCCCTGACAGCACAGCACAGCAGCCAGATCGATTAGTTCCGTTGGCCAGAGCCCGAGTCCGACACAATTAGTGTTTTTCTTGCAAAACTGATCGAAAAGCTTTTGCAGACAGAAGAAGCCGACAGCTCCATTCTTTCTTCGTTAATTACGTCACGAACAAAATGAACAAAGACTAAAAACGTCGATAATATGACAAGCGGATGAGCTCTCAACTCTTCAATTCAATTTCACCTCCATCATTGATTCCAATTTGTTGGAATGGTCTTCTGGAATTAGAAACACTGAATGCACATGTCAGGGAAAGATTAGTGTGCAATCAAGTGCAATACCGGTAGTAGGATAACGTAAGTATCATGTTACATGAACAGGACGTGGGTGTGGGCTTATGGAGCTATCATACTTCTGCCAGATTGATACATTACTCTCACATATTAGATATACATACGAGTACCAAGAACACTTCCAGGATAAAATAAAACCTATTCCTTACAATAGAACTGAGATAGCGTAATTAGGAATAGTTTATAGTTGTGCAAAATTGTTACTGTTACTGGGCATTTTACAGGATCAGAATCTTAACCTCTTCATTAGAAAACATAAGGCGAGTTTCTGTTTCTCTGAGCCAGGTTTTCAGTAATCCTGGATACACAGAAGGTAGAAAATCAGGCACAAGAGGATGGAGAATACTATCAGCAATGAGGGTGATAACAATGATTTGAGCCAAAATGAAAATTTTGGAATAATTCTAAACAAACTGTGAAAGAGCAAAAAAAAATTAGAAAAAAATTGTATAAAAATGGGTATAGTCATTGATAAAAGAGATGGATAGTCCTATATTTTATTGTATCGATATCTTTTCTACCAAGTATCGAGGTTCAGTAGGGTCCCTGATGCTGCTGATTATCCAGCCTCAGTTTATTGGAAATAATATGATTTATATTTAGTAGAGTATTAACTTGTTATATTGGTGAGATAGTACGCATTGAAGGAACTTGATGCGTACTATCTCACCAAGGTAATACCACGGAATAAGCATGAAGTAGTGTTTCTTTCCTCTGTGGTAATACTATACTAAATAGAACTCATGTTATCTCCAATAAACTGAGGCACATTACAGTAACTATATTACCCACAGTATGGCCATTGGATTTTTTTCCCTCCGCCGCCATGAAGATTCCAAATATTTGAATTTTACAATGGAGCTTATATTGGATTATAAGTAAAATCGCTTGCTTCTACTTATTGAAATATATTTTTGTGATTATTAGTTTCGATATAATTTCTTTCATGTTTTTTTCTATATTCCCAATATAGTTTTGGAACTTGAAATAGTAAATCGTAGATAATAGCGATTAAAAATGGAAGGTAGGTAACGTAACCTGAAAGCTGAATTTCCAAAAAAGTATCATAAAACTTTTGAAATGTGTCATGATATTGTATAAATTTTGTTCCATTGACAAATAATAAATTTCTCATATCTATTCCTAGAAGCATGATGGAATTCTCATCACAATAGATTCCATAGCATTTAAATAGTTTGTTTTATTCAGCCAACTTAATCATGGTTAAATATTTCATGAAATGTTATATTCAATTGAGCCAACGAAATTATTCAGTCTGATGAAAATATCGTAAATCACAACATTGAATACTCTGGAAGAGCCAATTATTCTAGCCATAGTACTACTTGATGGATTTAAAAACATGTAAGAAATTTAAAAATAGCATACATAACCATTATTGTTTATATTTAGTGATATTTCTAATCTTAACCACTGTTCGTGGTAATGCAACTCGAAAATCATAACAATAGCTATTGTACCAACATGTTATGGGTAGGGTACTCAATACTGAAGAGAATCAATCAGAGAAGTTGAGACGTCTTTAATCAGCACTTAATCATGGTTAAATAATTCATAAAATGTTATATTCAATTGACCCACAAAAAATATTTTGATATTGGATGATTTGAAGTTCGATCCAATAAATGAGATGAGGAAATACATAAGATTGAAATTTATCTTTCTACATATTTATATAGATCACTGGTTCCCAATAAGTTGTCCGCAAAAGCTCTAGAAGTGGTCCGCGAGGAGTCCGAGGGAAGGAAAATTGATTTTTTAAGCTTTATTAGTGTTTTTTAAAGTTATATTTTTTGTCTATATTAAAGTATAATCAATTTCTCTTAAAAAGGATATATCAAACTCATCTTAAGTTCATAATATGTTTCCAATCGGTAAAATAAGTGATAATGTCTAATGCTATAAGATAGGACTTGAAAGTTTGTTTAGAATCTTAATGGCGGTTTTGTACCATGTGACCGAGCTAACGAATCAGAAGCGTGACAGTCAATTATACTGTGGGTAATATAGCTACTATAAGGCACATCAGCCTCAAGGAGTTTCGCAGGAAGGATTAATGCATTGAACAGTACTGAGATTTGAATGAGAAGAATGAATTTTGAGTAACAACATGTAATGACATGTTGGAGAAAAAGCAAGAATAATGATCAACCTGATTGATAAGAGTATTTGAATCATCATTCCCTTGCTGAAATTGTAGAGTCCTAAAATTTTTCCTGAGTGTGATATCCAAATGAGCTCAATGCTCGTGCATTGGTAATGAAAGGTAAAGAAATGGATGGATCTACAAACAAGTACTTTTTGTAACTCAGAAGCTTATAACTGATCTTATACTCTAGTTTTGTTAATAGCTATATGGTGAATAAAATGACCAAATCAACGCGCACACACCAGTGGAAGTAGAGAAGCATGTGAATGTGGTGGAAGCAGGTCTCTACAGAGAAACAAAGTTTGGAAAGCTGGTCGAAAAGGGAAGTCGATAGGAATGAGAATCACGTGCTTTGGCTTGAGTGTTAACCACACTGACTTAGGGCCCATGCACACTGTACAGCGCACCCTTGCCGCTGAATAGCGCACGTGTAACGTGGATTTGGGGCAGATTGATCATTCTTGTCGGTGTTTGTCTGGTGTCGCTAGAATTCATTCTTACCTTATTCTCAACACAGATTCAGTGATAACGAGTTGAACATTTGAAAATCGTGGGATTCAAAGCGACGTTCTGTTTGAAATGTAAATGCTTGGAGAGATTCCACTAATTGACAGTATAAGCTTCAAAATTGCTTCTCGGTAGCTCACCTAAAAGTGTTGAGGGAAACGTGTTTATAGGCAAGCAGCGATTGAATTTTTGGTTTGAGACTAACATAAGTAATTAGTAAACTATGTCATAATAATAATGATGGGTCCAAGATAACATGTTTCACCTCTCAGACATAGAAATCCATGCAGTTACTCGGCCTTAAGCTCTATATGAGCGAAAACTATAAGTTACTCAATTATCTCGACGTACCTATATATTTATTTTTCGCTACTTCTCACGCACACAATCAGCGTTTTACACAACAGTACTCTTCAAGCAACATTATCATTGTTATACGGAGAGTACAGTGATGTACGCATGTAACACAACATTGAGAGTTCCCATGCTAACTATTCCCAAATGAAACATAATGTCAGCTGAAGTAACTACGCTTCAGCAACATGACATGAGAGAGTTGCTCTTTGTGGTCTGTTTACTTTTCGGAAATAATAAGCATCCACCTTATCAAAGACAATGCAATACCATTTGTATCGTTCGTGTTTCTTATCACGTCGATTCAAGCCCTTCCTTCCACTACAACACGGATGAGGAAATAAAAATGGAGTTTCAAATTATGTACATTGAAATTTGTATTATTATTCATGTAGTTTATATTATTAATATATAATGATTTCTACAGAATGTAGTGAATAATTAACGATTTTTCTTCTAGTC
Source organism: Nilaparvata lugens (assembly GCF_014356525.2). Taxonomy (NCBI): domain Eukaryota; kingdom Metazoa; phylum Arthropoda; class Insecta; order Hemiptera; family Delphacidae; genus Nilaparvata; species Nilaparvata lugens. The sequence continues at coordinate 24,296,209 of NC_052507.1, forward strand.
TGAACCAATATGATTAATAATTGTTTTCTTATATGGCCGTGGCTCCTGCAGTACTTGAAAAACATAATATTGCAGTGAAAGTCATTGGAAATCAGAATCCAAATGTCTATTCTTTAATAGCCCATTTCTAATATTATTAATATTACTGCAAGCAGAAAGGGTGCACTCTCTATTACAGCAACACACTATAATTTCCACGGATTACAGTTTATTACAGAACTTTCATATTATTTTGGTACACAAACTATTCCCCGATTTCAGTCGTAAATTCAAATTTGCATTCGTCAAGGCAAGAGTAATAAAATCGGAATACAAGTAGAACGCTCTCTGGCGGAAACTAATGGATGGTAGCAGAGGAAAGTACAATGAAATGTTATAGCTTTGCCATGAAATGGCATCAGACAGTGTTGACATTGCGAATATTGATGTTTATTTCGCCAGCGCCAAACTACTATCATACGTTCTATACAATTCACGAGTCGTAACCTGTCCAATTCGGTGATAAACGGACAGGGTTCCGTTGTTTAGTTTTTCCTGAATTACACATTTTGTCAACAGTAACTACAGTGCGTTGTTCTGCGTTCATGGCAAATTGGTTTTGCCTCTAAAAGAATATTGGAACAGGATATTGCAATGAAAATCTGTCATGCAAGATTCAGTACAGAGCTAATAATGGTAATGGTACTGCAAATAGTTCAAATCCACAGAAGCAGATACTAACAGAGGTTGATCTAAACAGTTTTCAAGGGTGAAAACTAAAATTTTTGCACGAGTTGCAAGATTCCAACTGATTCGATGATAGGTGAGAACAATATTGAAGTAATACTAGAATTAGAGTCATAGGCAATCCAATATACCTCATTGCTGTTCGGTACTCCTTTTTATTTTTATTTAAATTGGATAATCTTTTTCAATATAATTGTTAAGATCATTATAAAAGTGAGAAAAAGTGGCAACTGAAATTTTAAAGTGGTCTAATAAGCGAGTTATGGGTTGTTGAGGTGCTAAACTCCGTTTTCTTTCCAGATCATAAACGGTTTCAAATTTTCCATTTTTTTAATACATTCAGTATATCATTGGCTTTGTTCTAATATGCGTTTTCTAGCGATAAATGCCAAAATAAACATGTTATCGAATTTAGAAAAAATGTTACTTTTTTATTTATGAACGATATGGGGGATAAAATGTTTTAGTTTGGAAAGATACATTTTCTGAGTTTTTAAGTGAAGTTCTAATAATATTATCGAAACCGTTTATGATCTGGAGAGAAAACGGAATCTGGAAAGTTAGCACTTCAACAACCCATAACTCGCTTATTGGACCACTTAAAAATTTCAGTTGCCACTTTTTCTCACTCTTATAATGATCTTAACAATAATATTGAAAAAGATTATCCAATTTAAATAATAAAAAAGTGTACCTTACAGCCTTAAAGACAATAATATTCTTAGATTGTTGATGAATAATTTTATAAAATATTGGAGTTAGCTCACTAGTATTCGGAACTGAGATTTGGCTTATTATAGAGTGGTATACACGCAAAATCGATATGAAATTGAATTTAATCAACTATTGATAATTCGATTCTAATATTCAACTACTGAGATAAAATCGGGAGAAGGAAAGGAAGCTTGATCATTGGAGCACTTGAGACGAATCGGGAAGCGTAACTTGTACTGCTAATTACTTAGTCAACACTATCGTAAATTCGTAATTAAGTACTTTTACTCTCTATGTAGCTAAGAAACTTACTAACAACGTGAAAAGTCACTTCAGCTCTCGTATATGAATTTTCTATTTCATTGAATTAAATTTATATATTATTCTTTCAGCTAAAACGGGAAAATGTCATTTAAAATAAGATTGGATATGTAAATCCAGAGAGATTGAAAATAAGAAATATCCCTAATCTTACATTTTACGATCCTTCTCCACTTCTCATCCACGAAATCCTGCATTTTAGTAAGATACAAATTATCATCGAATATTGTAATGATATACAAACCACTCATGATCATACTTTTCTGCTATTTTCATGGATTTATCTGCAACTCTACAACTTTCTCTTCATACAACCTCAATTTCGGATGAATATTCGTTCATTAGCTGTGTTTACACCAGAGTTATTAATAACTTAATCCTTATAGATTCTATTAGATTGAATGGAACTTGACAAACACATATTTTCATCATGTGTATTATAAGTTATATTCAATCCAATAGAATCTATAAGGATTAAGTTATCAACATTTTTTACGGTAATAACTTTGGTGTAAATGCAGTTAAGGCCCCATTCATGCATGAACAACTTTGATAAAATTTCACAGCCAAGTAAGCTTTGGTTGTTTAGCAACCAATCTGAATAATTACACAAACTACAGTTTTTCTGATTAGCTCATCAAAGCTTGCTACGCTAGGAGCTAAATGTGTCAAGAATAATAAGAAATGCCTTTGCTATAAAAATTAGTAGCTGCTCCCACAATTCTATCGAATATTAGCGTCTGGGTGATTCAAGGAAGAGGCTTTTACAATCGCTCCCTGAAGTTGTGATTGGTAAATTTTTGAAAAATGTTTGTTGTAAAATGCATTAAAATCATATTTCAAGGTAGATTGTAAAATTATTTTCCCCATTCCTCATTTCATTTGATTCGTTAAAGTTGGAAAACCTAGGAATTAGGGGTATAGCTCTAAAATTGTTTGAAAATTATCTAAATGATAGAACACAAATAATAACTATTGGTGACAAGACAGATCAAACAAATTTATCAGGATATGGTGTACCACAGGGTACGGCACTTTCTCCGATACTATTCCTCATTTATATAAATGACCTACTAAATTTGAGTACTGATAAAAGAACGCTTATCTCGTTTGCCGATGATACCATGGTAACATTTACAGGTACATCATGGGAGGATGTATATGTTCTTGCAGCGGAGGGATTGAGCATCGTTGAGTCTTGGTTGAATGAGAATACACTCACACTCAATCATAAAAAAGTACATATATAACTTTTTCACCAAATGCTAGGACTCAGCCTATAAATCTGACCTTGAAGTTGCATTCTCCTTCCTGCAGTCTGCCTGCATCAACCCCTTGCCGGTGTGCAGTACTGGATAAAACAGACTCTGCCAAGTACCTTGGGATTATTATTGATTCACATCTTAGATGGAACTGTCAAATTGATGATAAATGTAAAAAGCTAAAATATTTAATATATAGATTTCACAGAATTAGTTTGATTAATGATAAAAGTATTTCAAAGTTGCTTTATACTGCTTACGTTCAATCCATCTTGCAGTATGGTTTACTGGCGTGGGGTGGTGCGGCGGGTTGTCACATAGGTAGGTTGTTTGTGGTGCAAAAGCATATTATGAGAGCAGCGTTGGGTAAGCCCAGACTCTACCCAAGCTCAGAGTTGTTTAGAGAATTTGATGTTCTGACTCTAAGACAGCTATATATTAAAAGTCTAATTCAGTATGCGGATAAAAATAAAATTCAACATGCTATCCGTGAAACCCCGTACAACCTAAGAAATTTGACAGTGGTCCAAAACAGAGTTGACCTGAATGTTTGTCGATATCAATTCGATTACAGAGTTAATAGATTAATAAATGTTGTGCCTAGTAGAATTATTAAAATAAGCTGTAAGAAACATAACTCTAAGGAAGTGGATAATTGGATAAAAACAAATGATCTTATTGTATGGTGATCTGAGTTTGTAAGGTACCTATTTCTTGTCTACCGATTTTTTAAGAGTTGTGGAGGATTTCCGTTGTGTTTCTGTATTGAACTTACTTAATTTTCAAAACTCAATATTTCATTTTGTAGTTTGTGTATTTCTGTCTGTCTGAAGTGTTCTCATAACTATGTCTTATTCTATTTGTAGGAATACTTAATAATGTAGAAAATATAAGTAATATATATATATATATATATATATAATATATATATATATATATATAATATGAGTGAATATATAAATGTTGAAATATATTTCACATAAGAAAAATAATCAAAATAGTTTATGCATTGTTTTTGCTTAGAATAGTTCGCCTTCTTGCTGCTTTGTTGTGATCAGAATTTATATAGACTCCTTCCTGCGCTCAGGTTTTTACCTTTGCAGGGAGATATTTCTTCATAGACTAATGTAATATTTCTGTTTCTGTGAATGTATTTTTTTGAGGAAATAAATGAATTTGAATTTGAATTTGTTATAGGTTTGTTTATTTTATGCTATCAAATGTAAATTTGAAATCGAATGTTTCCAATCCGTCGTAAAAAATGAATTCAATGAGAAATTATATTCAATCATTTCGGCATTTCAAGTATCATTTAATAAAAATTATTGAATTACGAACGAAAGTATAGTAAGGATACACGACCACGAACCACGAAGCATGACTGGAGAATACATGGTTGGTCATGTTGGAAGCTAGTCTAATGCTAATACTTGTAGAGCCTTAGCCAGCCACTTGATGCTTGTATTCGAATATAGTTGAATATAATTATTTAGTTGATCCACAAGATTGGATCACAGTTGCTGGTTGCTGGTTGCTGGTTGCTGGTTGCTGTGAACTGCTCTGCTCTGCAAACTGTTGTGAACGGTGAAATGCCAAGGCCACGCCACGAGGTGTTGGACCGGGCGACCTTGCTATTCTCGCTCATAATAATACTAACGGATTTCTGCCAAGTATTATTATATCTATGACAAATACTGAAACCGCCTGCAACGACAACGGTCTACGTATTATCATTGTTACAAAATAGTTCACCAAAATGTATTTGAAATTCACAGAGGAGCACATTCGTTCCAGATATTTTATGATAGGTAACAATATTCTCAAATACTTGTAAGTTAATCGGGGTAGAAATATTATTGCGGATTCAGATTCCTCTATTGATGTGTTTAACAAAACAAAATTAAGCTCACGGTCTAGAGTTGAAAATAGTTTCCAATAAGAGTAGAACAACATGGTGATTCATACCAACCTAAAGAGTTTTTCAATAATATTGAGCAAAGGAATATGATGAAATATGCGAAAATTGAGGTATTACTGTAATGTTTCCACATGCAACTGTAAAGTTTGGACCTTAGATGTTCATTATCAGAAAGGGTATCAATGATACCCTTCCCTCTAGCACTTTACCGTGAATGAAATAAAGAAAGCAGATACATACAGAACAGACTGATGAGTTGCTGTGTCTATCATGGAAGGCTAATAATTGAAAGCGTAATATTATTGAAATATCAAGCCTTAAAAAGCTGGAAACTTTCAGACCATGGTATTTTTGTATGGAATTGATTGAAAAATATTCACAGTTCAGGGTATGAAATCTCGATTTCAACAAATATGGTGGAGGCTATATAACTAATCTATTCATTCAAATATTATATATTGAAACTCTTCTTGCTCTCGATTCTTCCAAAGTTGTTATGAACATTGTATTATATTAAATTGACATTTTCAAATTGACCAATTGGAAACCTATTTCTTAATTGCAGTGATTAATATTATACATGTACATTCTCATCTCTACAATATATACTATGTTATTATGCTATTATTGTGATTTTAACTACTGATTATTGTAGAATTGAAGATCCAATCCTTCTATATCATACGTGCATTCTTTTATTAGATTTTTTACACTACAAGTAGTCAGATAGTTTCAATTTCCGTTTGAGAGAAAAAAATACTGTAATGATTGAGTTTTTAAAATGAGAGTACGACTGTGATATCCTACCATTCTTATTGAAATGTTTTTTTACTACATCATGGTTTTGAACTATTCTAATTCCTTGTGCATCAATTTATTTACCAAGAAGAAAATTCATATTTTTGTTGGTGAGAGCTGCTCCACTCTAGCAGTCTCATAATTATAGCAAGAGTCAGGTTGCTATCTGTTATTTCCTCATATTTGCATTTCAGTGGCAACATATGCCGCACTCATGCAATGCATATGAGTGATGAAAAAGGAGTTTTGAGAAAGAACATCATGAAAAATAATGCTTGAATAAGCATGTCTAATTCGATTAGCTCATGCTGAATTCCAGTGACACAAAATGCAATTATGAATGAGCTTCCACATTTCTCGCTGACCTCTTTTCAAATAGGATACATCACTCACAACATTCATTCACAACAGCAACGCTTCAAATAATGAAGAGCAGGTTCACTATGTTAATAGAAATCTACGGTTCACTATGATAATAGAAATCTACGGTTCACTATGATAATAGAAATCTCATGGTGAGATACATAGTTTTGAAAACTACATCATCATATATTCATTCATATCGAATTTGGTAGAGAGTTAGTGGGTAGGATATTTTTAATATTCTTTCCGAAGAATGGACATTGATATGTCCAAAGCTCCGCCAATTTATGTAGATGCATAACAATATAATTATTATCTATAGTTATTATTTTACAAATTGCTTTTTCATATCATATACAGTTCAATAATTATTTTCTTAGTCTATATTATGTAAATTCATCTATAATTTTGCTGTAATGTAAGCTATTGTATATAAGTGTATAAGCCAGTATATATTGTAATCTACATAAATAAAGTACTCAATCAATCAATCAATCAATATCAGAATTATTCAAATTCATTGACATGTTTATTTCTATAAACCTACAGAATCTAAAATCGCTGATGAAAAATAGTATAGGCTGAAAGGAGACTATTCACTGATCATAATCGAAGCCTGATTCACTGTTTATGAACTGTGGAATAAAATTTCTATAGGAAAATAGTGTGTGAAAGTTGAATGAGTTTGATTGTGAGTTATTGTATGATAAGCGATAAAATACACAGCTTCACACCTACTTTATAGAAGAATAACACTAAGACATTTAAACACTAAGTTTAGTGCATAAATATTATGCACAGTATTATGCACACATTATTTAGTGCATAAATAAATAACTTACCCAGCCCCAGTAGTCTAGGTATGTTTCATGTATAATGAAGTTTCAAAACTCACCTGAAAAACAAAAAACGTTACATTGTATTTTTCAATAACTTACAGGTTTCTAGAACTAGAAGGGTTCAAAACTAAGACGTGTTCAGATGTTCAGATTGTGACTTTAATTCAATGATCAATCAATAAAGAGAATAACTGTGAGATTGATCATCATTCTCAAGGTGCTAAAACAACGAGCAATTCGCGGTGAAGATCGATGCCACTGAACAGTTGTGCAATGATGGAAACATTTGAAGTAATTGATGTAGATACAAATATAGAAGAGTGCCATCGAGCTGAAATACACATACATCGACTGATCCAAGGTACCTAGAATACATTCTAGGTACATTGGACTGATCTGTTTCGCTTCTATGCTCAACAAGTTTGAATGGACAAATTCCATACTTGCTAGGAAATACCGTGATTAGAAATATTATATAGATTCCCAGAATTATTGTGAGTGTGTTACAAAACTTCAATAAATTCATTAATTTTGATTAGAATAATTCAAAAACCAGAAAATATTTTAAAGAAAGTTAGAAGTGGATGGAATCAAAGTTCAATTTTAACTTTCAACTACAAGCAGACCTTCAAGTAACTCATGAAGTAATTCATATTCCAGACAAATAACAATCTCTTCAGCTTTCATTTGCATTGTTCCACTTCGTCCTCATTTATCATATTGTGCTCCTGCTAAGAAAACAAACTCCTCCTCTTCATTAGATGGGATTGAACCTCTTCATTAACAAACTTTATTTATATGAGACATTAATATTGTTTCAAAACATCAATATACTTGCTTCCGTGTAATACTCGCAGATTAAACAAATGTTTTTATTTGTGGATGATCATGAGAAGTGAGTAAAATTATAAAATTGATTAGTGAATTAAAATTAACATTTCTACTCTATATCGAATTCAGGTGACTTCAGTTAAGATGGATATGTATTTAGGATCTGATTGCACAATTTATATAATAATAGAGAGTAGGGTTGTGTTTGTTCGCTTCAAAACATGTTAACTTATGGATTGCATACCGGAAAAACGGTAATGATTTAAATCTCCAAATTTTGCACATATATTCTAAAAATTTCAAAATCGTGCACCTTGAAGCCCAAATTTCAATTTTCTTTCTAGATTTTTTAGAAAAGTCTTTAGAAAAAATGTGATATTACATTTTTCTCGATTAAAATCGAATCTTCAATTCGAGATCTATAAAGCTTGATAGTAAATATCAGAGTAATCAATATGCGGACAACTTTTAACTGAGAATTTATCGTAAATAATTGTGTTGCACATTCCATGGTATCACCGAAACAGAGTTAACAGAATTTACAGATCATTATAAATATAGAGGATATATAAATTTAAAATAACAGTTTCGAAATAAAGTTTTATTGAGAACAAATGTAAAATGTAAATTCTAAACTTGTAATTTATAATTTTTTGGAATTTAATATCGATGACGTGTTCATAACGTCGTCACTGGTTTGAGGTGTGGCTTTGCTCTGTACTTGGTAGCCTTTCTCTAAAAAATGGTGGCTGGCTATGGTGTTCTAATTTTGTGCTCTCTGAATATTTTTCTGTTTAATTGAAATTTATAATGTGTTAATTTGCGATTTGAACAGTTTTATGGTGTTCTAATTTTGTATAATTTGATTTGTGTGTCTACAAGCCTATAGCCATTGTTTTCAACTATATAAATGGAAAGTATTTTAGCTTGTAATGATGCTATATGTTTTAAGTGTTGTAAGGTATTGTTCTGTGGATTTGTGTTGTATATTGCCAAAATTCTTATGAAGATTATAAATTGGTTTGCTCTGATAACTGGATTTCTTATTCATAAGCAATAGATCCATTCATAATTTATCAAGAATCTACCATTTTGGAGCCGATAACTTTCTTTAGGTTAATAGGTGAGAAATGCTATCCAACCTATTTAGGATAAATTGGTAGCACGGCAATGTTCAAATTCCATTCAAGGAATTTTATATAGAATAGCTTACATTGTTGTAAAATGTGATTGTTTATAAGTAAGGAAATTATAACGTTAGTACAAGGCTTCATATTTTGAACGCAGCGGTGGTCTTGCGGTAGAGTACTCGGTTCGAATCCCGATTCTTCCGTGTTTTTTTTACTTAATTTTTTCCCTCGAAACGTATTATTTATAAATAATTTTTTTAAGGAAGTTGTTTTCATTGAGATTGATCATAGACTTCATCAATTAATTATTCTATGTAAAATTTTGTAACCAGTACAAATGAAATGGACATGGGTTTCATGCTGTGTCATTGGAATTCATAAGGAATGCATGAATGGATCATAATGAAATTAGTACCGTAATAATTGATATTCTTCAGTTATAATGTCGGCCTACTATTAGACACAAATTAGGAGTGAAACGAATTTGTAAGTATTTTGTTTGGAAATTGGGGAAGCAAAAGGCTGCCTGATTCAAATTGAAGAGGATCTAATCGATACTAAAATTGATATATTGAAGAAAAATTAATATGATACTATGAGTTTTCAAAGTACTAGTAGTTCTGTGAACAGTAAACCTCACGCAGTATTCTCATCCACAAGTACCTGATGTCAACTGCTTTAATGTTAACAAACTCTGTTCACGTTTTAATTTGTATTCCATAATATGATATAATTCATCCAGATTTAATTCATATTTCTATCTGATGAAAATTGATTTTTTAGAATCAAAAATATTATAATTTCTCCAGAATTATTTAGTTCATTTGTTTATTTTTATTCACCTATTAAATTAGTTTTTTCGAATGTGAGAATATTGATACTGATGGGCACGCATAATAATATCATGAATGCAAAACAGAATATTGAAACCAAAAACCTTAAAGCTGCGATTAGACCAAATTTATTTAAAAAATGTTAATTTATCACACACATGATGAACATATGTGTTTGTCAACTTCCGTTCAATCTAATAGAATCTATAAGGATTAAGTTGTAGCCATTTTGTTAATAACTTTGGTGTAAGCCCAGCTTAAAGATGCATACCTCTTTAATGTCTTTGATTGAAACTATAGACCTTATACAAAAATCTGGTGTGGTACACTCACACAACTTTCCTTGCTCATATTTGAAACAACGATCAGACTTCTGTATATGTGTATATATAATTGTTTTCAAAGTACTTTTTCTTTGTGTGAATAATTGTGAAATTCGATGAATTTTTAGTCGTCATTTTTTTAAAGTCGTCAAAACAGCTGTTCTAAAGATGAAATATCTCGACTATGTGTTCTTTTTATGAACTGCGCTACCTACCTACCTCATGCACGAGAAGGAGGTTACTAAGTCCATTTCCCAAGGATGGGATGGACTCCCCATTGGTTTCCCAGAAAGGAGACTCATGCCAGTTGATAGAGCTGATAAATAACTAACTATACAGGGTATGAATTTGAAAAAAATCGGTCAAGTTATTTTTGAGAAAATCGTGAAAAACATGGTTTTTCAGTAATTATCCGCCAGTTTTCTCGAGAATATTACGGAGCTCCTGCAATTCTCCCAGGAAAAAACTCATGTCATTTGATAGGGCTTATGAATAGCTATCCATGGTTTGAATTCGAAGAAAATCGTTAAAGCCGTTTTCGAGAAAACCGTGAAAAACATGGTTTTTAGTCATTATCCGCCATTTTTCTCAAGAATATCACGGAGCTCATGGAATTTTCCCAGAAATGAGACTCATGCCAGTTGATAGTGCTTATGAATATCTATCCATGGTATGAATTTGAAGAAAATCGTTAGAGCCGTTTTCGAGAAAACGGTGAAAAACATGGATTTTTAGTCATCATCCGCCATTTTTCTCAAGATTATTACGGAGCTCCTGAAATTTTCCCAGAAATGAGACTCATGTCAGTTGATAGGGCTTATAAATAGCTATCCATGGTATAAATTTGAAGAAAATCGTTACAGCCATTTTTTCCGCCATCTTGAATTGGATTTTATTGAATTTGTTATTGTCGGATCCTCATGGTATAAGGACCTCAAGTTTAAAATTTCAAGTCAATCGGTTGATTATTAATGGCGTTATCGTGTTCACACATACACACACACACACACACACACACACACACACACAGACCAAAACCCAAAAATCATTTTTTTGGACTCAGAGGACCTTGAAACGTATAGAAAACATGAAATTAGGGTACCTTAATTTTTTTTGGAAAGCAATACTTTCCTTACCTATGGTAATAGGGCAAGGAAAGTAAAAATCTGGTGTGGCGCACTCACACAACTTTCCTTGCCGTTATGAGAATTGATCACCTGACGCTAGTGCTCACGCGCATTTCAAGTCTACTTAAAAACAAAGATTTGAGTCAGCTGGTGACAGGACAATAACGATGGAGACATACGAGGTCTGCTATCTCTTCATAATGAATCATTTAATACAATCAACAGTTGCCAACAGTTTGCAATTGGATAATCACATTTTCTCGAATTTGGAGCTTATTTTCAATTTTAGGTGAAAATGTTACTGGACATTAATTGTAGAGATTTTCATGCTCAATCTTTTCCACTTGGAATTTTTCGTTTAAATTGTATCTGGAGCCTGATAATTGAGAATCTAAAATCAAACTTTGCATAGATGGGGTAGAGCTCCTGAAATTTTTACAGATATGGGAGTTGTAGCAGTTGATAGAGCTTATCAGTGACTATTCCAGGTGTGAATTTAATCAAAATCGTTAGAGCCGTTTTCGAGAAAATCGCGAAAAACCCTGTTTTTGACAACATTTTCGCCATTTTAGCCGCCATCTTGAATTGCATTTGATCGAAATTGTTCGTGAGATATCGTGTACACACACACACACACACACACACACACACACACACCACACACACACCACACACACACACACACACACACACACACACACAACACACACAACACACACACACACACACACACACACCACACACACACCACACACACACACACACACACACACCACACACACACACACACACACACACACACCACACACACACACACACACACCACACACACACACACCACACACACACACACACACACACACACACACACACACACACACACACACACACAACACACACACACACCACACACACACACACCACACACACAACACACACACACCACCACACACACACACACACACACACACACACACACACACACCACACACACACACACACACACACACACACACACCACACACACACCACACACACACACACACACACACACACACAACACACACACACACCACACACACACACACACACACACACACACACACACACCACACACACACACACACACACACACACACACACACACACACACACACACACACACCACACCACACACACACACACACACACCACACACACACACACAGACCAAAACCCAAAAATCATTTTTTTGGACTCAGAGGACCTTGAAACGTATAGAAATTTAGAAATTGGGGTACCTTAATTTTTTTCGGAAAGCAATACTTTCCTTACCTATGGTAATAGGGCAAGGAAAGTAAAAAATACAGTAATAGACTGGCTTCTCCACATATCTGTGTAATCACTTGTTAGCTGATTTATGATGAATAATTCTATAGTCTGATTTTTACTCCAATATTGGCGTATGAAGGCTCCTTTTTCCTTTTATATTATTCTTGAAATGCAAAATTTCCAAAAACCTTGTATATTATATATGTCGACGCGCAATTTAAAAAGGAACATACCTGTCAAATTTCATGAAAATCTATTACCGCCTTTCGCCGTAAATGTGCAACATAATAAACATTTAAACATTTAAACATTAAGAGAAATGCCAAACCGTCGACTTGAATCTTAGACCTCACTTCGTTCGGTCAATTATGTTTTCTTCAGTTATCGTATCTATACTAATAATAAAGGAGAGAACTGGTTTATACACGTACGGAATAGAAAAATTATGTTTGACGCATTATCACGTCTGAAATACTTGAAATTTTGCATATAGATTCTTAATTAACCGAGGATTGTTATGGGACTATTTTAAATTCTTGAAGATTTCATTACATCAAGTTTTTAATTATTTGTTATGCTTCCAGTTGTTGTATAGAAACAGCTAATCATTTCTTTTAAAAGGGAGATTAGATGAAAGGTATGATTGGGATCCTATTCGAATAACAATAACTGATTTTCCCATCAAATTTTTGGTCAGCCATCTTGGAACCGCCATTTAAAATTCAACTTCATTTTTTTTAATTGGAAGGTAGTCATATATAACATGATTTCGATACAGAACTTCAAGAGAAAATGAATGGAGAAAACCGCACATCAATTTCTCAAATCGTTCAAAAGTTATTCTCATTCAAAGATACTGATAAATCATCCATCTATACTATAATAATGGAAAGAACTGGCTTATACACGTAACGTGATAGGAAAATTATGTTTGACGCATCATCACGTCTTAACTACTGGACTGAATGACTTGAAATTTTGCATAAAGATTCTTTATAAACCGAGGATGGTTATAGGCCTATTTTCGATTTTCCAATATTTTATTACGTCAAGTTTTAAAATAGACCCTTGCGGAGCACGGGTTACCTATTAGTACACAATAAACTTGCACATTTTTACAAGTTCACACAGTATTATGAGATTGATATGTTTATATATTGCGACTATAAATTCGATTGCAATACAGTTCATCTACATCCAGAATAAGCCAGTCAACCTTATCATATTATTATGTTTGCAAGCTTGTTCTCTATTTCCCTTCATTTACTTCGATGTTTTATCATTTTAACTATTATTCGAGATAAAGTTTCCATTATACCTGGGGTAGAGTAATATTCTACGAAAAGCTCGAAGCAAAACAGTAAACAGTAGGTGAAATAGAGTTAGAGAAAATATGTACTGTGTTCACAATATTCTCGTAAAAAG